>NW_026000108.1:4710252-4940513 GCF_001458135.2 Marmota marmota marmota
GGGGGGGGGGCGTGGTTGGCCGGTCTCTTAGGTGTCCTCCCGGTAGGTCATAGTCCCCCGGACCCTGCCGAGGTGGCACAGAGGAAAGGGCCGGAACGCGGAGGCACCCCAGCCCGCACCCCACCCATCCCATCTCACCCCACCCCACGCATAGCACAAGCCACCGCGGCCCCTGCCACGCACACCCTCGCGCTGCTCCGCCCACGTGGGCGCGGGGGAGGAGGCAGGAGAGCTGGGAAGAAAGACTGGTACCCACCCTCTTGCCCGGCCGGCGCGCCCTGGGCGCATTGGGCCTCCCGGGTGGTGCGCAAGAATTGGCTCCTGCGGTGCCGGTCACCTTGCCTGGCGCCCAGCGTTCGGGCTAGCGACCTCCTGGTCTGTGTCAATGAGTGGCAGCCTCGCCTTCCTGGCCCTTGCTCCATCCCTCCAGCCACGCCGCTGTGGGCTTCTGAAGATCCGGCCTCGTCACCCCCATAGAGGCCGCTTGCCAGGCCGGAGGCTTGTGCCTTAGAAACCCCTCTCTTCACGCACCCCAGCCTTTCCTCTCCTGAGGCTTGGCCAGCCTCGGGCCTTCCGCCAGCCTCTGCCCAGCTCTTTAAGCTCCAGGATACTGTATCTGATCGCTAGCCCTCCCCCGCCCCGCCCCCGCTGCGCACTCACAGGCACACTGGCCTGGGCCTTTCTTTGCTCCAAACGTTCCCTCTGGGGAACACCCTCCCTTTATCTGATGAACTCTTTACAGACCAAGGTCAGGGAGAGACCCTTGCCCCTCTTGGGATTCTGTAAGCAGGGCCGGACACTGCCCAGTTACCAAGGATGGCCTGTGCCACCCAGACTTGAAGGGGAGGTGAGCAGGACAGGAGCAGCGGATGTCATCACCCCTAACTCAGGGCGACCCGCTGGTGTGGGGGCAAGGCTGTGGGAGGAGCTGGCCCTTTCTCCAGGGCCAGGTGCTTGGGGGGGTGGGGGGATGAGGGCCCCGTTCCATTCACTGGGATGGACAGCGGGGAGGGCAGGTTTGGGGATGGGTTGCACTGGTCAGGACCCCCCTCCTGCCCCCCACCCCTCAAGGCTCCTTGCTTTGCAGGGCATTGTCAACTCCCTGGAAGCCTCAGATGTTCAGGCCTGGAGCAGGCTGGGTACCACCCAGAGGAGGTGTGTGGGGTGTTGCAAAGTGTTTGTCTTTAAGACAAACAGGTCTGCAGTGCTGGACATCTCTGCTCCAGAGTTGGGGGTCACTGTCACCTGAGGCTTTTCACAGCAAGAAGCCCTCATAGTGTCACAGTGTGGACCCCACACGTGAAATGATTACCATTTTCCTCCTTCTCAGACCATCCATGGCTTCCACTGCCCCCATGAGCTCACAGGTTCCTCGGCCAGTCTGTCCTCCTCCCTGCCTCCCTTTCACAGCCACACATGCCATCTTCTTTCTGTGTCTTCACAGGTTTTTTCCATACATATTGTTTTTTTCCTCCAAAATAGTTTCTCCTCTGGCCTCTGGAAAACTCCCATTGACGGGATAAGATACTCTGTGGCTTTCCCTGGTTCTGCCAGAGCTGCCTCTCTCGCCTCACACACAGTGTAACGCTGGCAAGTGTGGTTTTTCCTTAAGCAGATGGCACTCATAGAGACGGGATGACTGAGGTCTGAGGCCATCCCCCTTCATGGATCTTTCTTCCTGGGGAGGTGCTACCTGCCCTGTAGGAGGGACACTACCCAGTCACCAACGGGACTTTCTGCAGGGAGAGAGCATGATGGGCAGGCTCTCCTCTGCCTGATCAGAAAGGCTTCCTGAGGAAGTGGAAGATCCAGCCCTGCTCTCTTGGTTCATAAGGTGGATGAGGGGACATGTGTGGCTATTGAGCCCTTGCAGGGCAGATCCTGCCCTCAACTTAGCTGTGATTGACAGGTGCCTGCCATCCAGGCCTTCTAATTAAACACCGTCCTCCTTTGGAGAGAGTGGAGATGCCGGCAGCATGTCTCCAGTTCTCCTGGACTGGCCTCCTCCCCCACTGGACACCTGGGATGGGTGGTGGGGTCAGTCTGCAGAACTTCTGCAGGTGGACTCACCTGTGCCCTATTTCTTATTGCTGTGTGGTCTTAAGCAAGAGGAGTAACCTTTCTGAGCCTTCATTTCCTGTATAAGTGGTCTCTTTTTGGCTGGATTAGTGTGGGGATCATAGATGGGGTCCTTGGGTACAGGTGACACTTAATCAATGGTCCTGATGATGAGAAAGTGTGCAATTAACTGTGAAAAAGATGATTCCTTTAGGTTTGTCACACAGGAGATGCCCAAGTTGGAGGACCTCTTTTGTCCTTTTCTAACATTGGAACTCATGATCACAAGCTCAGGGAGCAGGGCGGGGTGGGGAAGCTGTTGAAGATCAGCTTACACCCCATGGTCTCTGTGATCTCTGGCAAGTCACTTGCCCTCTCTGTGCTCAGTGCCTTTTTCTGGAGAGCAGGAGTGAGGGTTATATAAGGTAAATAGCTGTCATAGCTGAGCTTCCCACTCCTGCCACGAGTTCTGTGTTTTAACTCACAGTGCCACTCAGGTAAAGGGCGTGTGGGCACCTACAGAGAAGCAGCGGGTCTCAGGGCTGAGGGGACACAGCAGCGGCCTCCCTCACTGGGGCCTTTGATTGACCTCACTGCTGCCCCAGGTAGCACTGACCCCTGCAGTGCACAGCAGCCTCCTGCAGGCCCTGTGACAAATGCGCTGGAGAGCCTGGCGGGGCCTCATGGAAGCATGTCACCGAGGCAGAATCGGTAGTGGTCACTGGGCTGCTGTGATGAGAGGCTTGGAAAGTGGGACCTCCATTTCCAGAAAGTATTATTTTTGCTCCTGCCTATCTGCCACAGGGCAGGGCAGGGCAGGGCAGGGCAGGGGAGGAAGCTAGGGGCCTCCTGCCACAAAGCTGCTCCTGGAGCCAGGACAGCAGAGAGCAGGGGGACCTGCGAGGTCACCACTGTGCTGGTCGAGGCCCCTAGCCTGAAAGTAGAAGACAGAAGGTGGCACTGGAGGGTGGCACAGGTGAGGGGAGGCACTGCAGTGTGTTAGTGTTGCTCTTGCCCTTGGTGTTAGTATTTCCTGGATTGCCACAGGCAGTGTTGCCCTCTATGCGAGGTGGGTGGCCCACGGCATCTCTCTTAGTTACAACAGTTACCATTTGCGAAGCACCTGGCGAGGACGGAGGTCTGTGCCTGGGCTGAAAGCTACTGCTCACCCCTGATCTTGTAAATAAAGTTTTATTGGAACACATCCATGCCCATCTGTGTACAGGGTTGTGGCTGCTTTGCACCACGTTGGCAGGTTGGGGTGGGGCAGATGCCCTGAGCCAGAATCACTCCCTACCTGGCCTTTATAGGAGGGGTTTGCTGTCCCTGGTCTGATTGAGTTCATTTAGTCCCCGAGGGAGGCATACCTGCATTTCTCTCTCTTTCTTTTTTCTTTTTTTGATACCAAGGATTGAACTCAAGTGCACTTGACCATTGAGCACCATCCCCAGTCCTATTTTATATTTTATTTAGAGACAGGGTCTCATTGAGTTGCTGTTGCTGAGGCTGGCTTTGAACTCGCGTGATCTTCCTGCATACAGGAGGTGCCCAAGTTGGAGGACCTCTTTTGTCCCAGCCTCCTGATCTGCTGGGATACAGGCATGTGCCACTACACATGGCTGTATTTCTCATTTAACAGATGAGCTCAGAGAGGGTCTGACACCTGCCCAGGGTCCCACAGCTAGTAAGTTCTAGGGATTTGGAGCCAAGAAACCCATGTTCTCTCCTTCACCAGAAGATTTGTGTTTTTTTTTTTAGCTTTTAATTGAATTTTACCATGTTCATAGAATGATTTTTATTTCAAAAAATTGCAAACAATTTCTTTTCAGCCTATCACCTCATCAATTATTAAAGCATTTTATATTTATGTATTTAGTATTTAGTAAACACTAATATAGTGATGCTTTTTAAGTGCACAGTCTAGTGGCATTGCTATGTGACCATCACCACCAGCCATCTCCATGTTCCCATCCTCCTGGGCCAGTGCCCCTTGCTGCTGGGGGTGGGTGGGGAATTTTGTAGGAAAAAGCAAACACTAGCAGATTGTGGTTTAGCAGAGAAAGCTTTGCCGCGAGACGTGGGTTTGAATGCTGGCTCTGCCGTCTACTTGCTGTCCGTGCCCCTCAGAACCCGTACAGCAGTTTCCTCACTGGAGCAGTGGGGACGACCTCAGTCTCCATCCCTGCGATTTCTGTGTTTGTGAGGAACAGTTCAAAGAACAGGGGAGGGCTGGAGTAGCGTCCTGCAGGGGATGGTGGCTATGATGCTGGGCCCTTGGGAAGCACCCTAGTGGCTGTTGGGTCAATCTGCAACTCTCCATGTAGCTGGAGTGTCACCTTTGTCCTTTGTGGGGTGTGGAAACCTCCTCAGGACCTAGCAGGTGTCCCAGAGCTCCCAACCTGACCTTGGATGCCCTGAGGCTGCATGGAGAGGGCCGCCTGCCCTCCTCTCCCTGCAGCTTGGGCTTGGCTGAAGGGACGTTTTAGGAATGAAAGGAGCTCCATGCGCCAGCCGGGCTGCCCATTGTGGCCATAATGCTCTTGTGCAGACCAGGTCAGAGGGACGTGCTGGCTCAGCTCACTGCACTTGGAGTCGGGAGCCTGGGACCCGCCTGGTCCCCTCCTCTGGTGGAGGGGGTGGGGTCAGCCTAGGGTGTCCTGCTTCCCGAGAGGACTGAGAGTGCGTGCGTGCGTGCGTGCGTGCGTGCGTGCGTGCGTGCGTGCGGTCAGCAGAGCTGGTGCCGGAGCCTCCCCTTCTGCTAGCCTGGCGCCGCCATCTTCCTCCACTGGATCCGGGCTCCTCTCTGCTTGTCGGATGGACTGTGTTTAAACTCGGTCTCAGTCTGAGTTGTCTGTTGAAGCAATTCTTTATTTTTCTTTCTTTCTCCCTTTTGAGAAATTGAAGTGAAATATCAACCATTTCAAAGTGTACGATTCATTGGCACTTAGTGCATTCACAGTTTGTGCGACCGTCACCTCTGACTAGTTCCAAAACATTTTCTTCACTCCCAAAGCAGACCCTGTGCCACTGGAAGTGACTGTGTATTGCCTCCTCTCTGCAGCCCCTGATAACCTCGATCAGCGACCTGTCTCTAGATTTACCTATTCTGGATGCTTCATACAACCAAAGTCATATGGTATATGGTTTTTCATGGCTGGTTTAATTCCCTGGGTGTTGTGTTTTCAGGTTCATCAGGCTGTGGCAGGTGTCAGGGCTTTATTCCTTCATTCCTTTTTGTGGCTGCATAATATTCCATTGTGTGTCCATTCATCTGTTGATGGACGTGTGGGTTGTTTCCACCTTTGGCTGTTGTGACTAGTGTGTGAAACAATACATGCAGTGTTCAACATTTCTTCTTCACTTGCTCATTAATTCATCAGTTCAGCCACTTGCTGAGCAGTGGTCAATGTGCCCTCCGTGCCAGGTGCTGTGCTGGGAGCTTCCAGCCTTGGCTTGCCCTGGAGCTTGGTTCTCTGGCCTCGTTTTCCCAGCAGGAGCGTGGGATCGCCCTGAGGCAGGAGGCACAGAGTGGGGGCCAAGGCAGTGGCCGAGAGAGGCAGCTGGCACAGTGCAGGGAGCCCTGGCTGCCTTCCTGCCAGTTCCTGGAACATGCTGGACTCTCTTCTGGCTCGGAGGATTCGCGTTTGCTGAATGTGCTTCCCCTGTCCTTGCCTGAGCTGGCTTTTCCTACTTCCCATCTCAGCTTGAATTTTCCCTTGCTGGGACACCTTCCTGGACCACCCCAGGTAGGGGCTCTGCCTCATCTCCCCCTCGCCGTCCTGTTTTCTTGTAGAGAATCATCATGATCCAAAACAACGACTTTGTTGCCTCATTTGCCATCTCCCTCCCTGAGAGAGAGCTGGAATAGAGCACCAGGAAGGCTGGACCGGATCCTGGGTTTCTCCCCTCCCAGCGCCAGGCGTGGCGCAGAGCAGGTGCACGGCCACAGGCGTTGCTGTTCCTTGGGGTGGAGGGGACTTCATTTCCCACCTCCACCTTGTAGGCTGTGCTATGGAGGCTGTGACCTAATCTTTCTGTACTTCACTTCCTTTTGTGAAATCTGGAGGGGGTCGTCCCTGCTCTGGGGTTGGTGTCAGTAACGTGAGCTAGCATACACAGTGTGGGTGCCCCATGTCAGGCCACGTGGGGTTGGGAGCAGCAGATGTTTGTCAGCAGGTGCTGCTGGTAATGGTTATAGAAATTTTGGTCATCATGACTGTGAGTTTCCTAATACCTGGTGACATACACTTGTCTCAAGGTGGCCCCAGGGACCTCTTGGATCCGTGCTGTCCTGTTATTGTAACCTCTGGCTAGTGGGGCTCCCGATCACTGGACCCTGGCTTGTCGGCATCAGCGGACTGTGAGTAAAAGATTCGCCCTTGGTTGGAAGATTTTTCTATGAAAAAAGGAGATGAAGGACTAAGTCATGGTTTCAGCGTTGGTTAGCTTGTTGGGATGATACCTGGATTTTTGGCAAATGTAAATTTAAATGTGACCACCAGGACATTTAAAGCTCTGCCAGGGCTCACATGGCATCCCCCTGGGCAGGGCCGCTGAGGCAGGGCCCCGGGTGGCTGGCCTGGCCACACCCAGCTCTGCCTTGTTCTGTATGCAGCCTCAGGCTCTGGAGTTAGTTTTTGTGTGCTTCAGTTTCCTTCTCTATAAACTAGGAGCTCAGTCTGGTGACAGCAATGACAAGGCACATTTGTCCCTAGCTCACCTCCCTGAGTCCTGCTAGGGACTGGGGCCTGTGAGGACGAGCAGCAGGGGAGACCCACTGTCCACACAGTAGAGACTGACCTGGTCACTGGAGCCCTGGATGGTTCTCTGAAGGGTGCACATAAGTTGCTGTGTGGACAGCCCAGCCCTGCTGGGTGACAGCTGGGTCTCTCACTGTGTGCCACCCAGCCTCCAAGGCAACCCATTTGGCGTGGCCAAGGGGTGCTGGGCCTCAGGCCGCTTCCTTCTCGATCCTTCTGCAGTGTTCATTGCACCAGGACTTGCAAGTGGCCACCTCATGCCCACAACATAGGAGACCTCTTCTAGTACCTCCAACATGGGTGTGGCTGCCGCTTGTCCCCAGCCTGGGGCTGGTGGCTGAGGGTGGCAGATTCTGAGGCATGGCTCAGGCTACCCTCTCGTGGGCACCCTTTCCTAAGGACCCCCAACCCTCTCCTCTCCACCAGGCCAAGGAGGGGAGTGGGGAGTCAGGAGCGAGGCAGACCCTTCACCTGGAGTCTCTGGTGTCCTGTGGGATCGTGTAATGCTTGTGCTTTAGGAGAAGAGGTGCCAGGATGGGCACTGTCATTATCATTCTTGTCTTCTGTATTAGTTTTTTGTTTGCTGTGACCAAAATATCTGACAAGAACAACATAGGAGACCTCTTCTGGTACCTCCAACATGGGTGTGGCTGCCGCTTGTCCCCAGCCTGGGGAGGGGAGGTTTGTTTTGGCTCAGGGTTCCTGAGGTTCATTCTATGGTCAGCTGGCTCCAAGGCAGGCCGCTGTGGAGGAAGGATGTGACAGAGGAGAGCTGTCAACTTGGGGCAGTGGGGGAGCAGAGAGGGAGAGGAGGGCCGGGGAGAATGTGAGCCCTTCCAGGGCACAGTCCCAATGGCTGACTTCTTCCAACCAGGCCTCCCAGTCATCCACTCAGCCACCACATGGTTTAATCCACATATGGATTGATCCACCATTGAGTCAAAGCCCTTGTGGTCCAGTTGTTGCCTAACAGCCCCGCCTCTGAACCTCAGTGGGGATCATGCTTTTAACATGGGAGTTCTTGGGCTGCTCCAGATGCAAACATCAGCACCCTCCTTATGCTCACAGCCCATAGGTGTCTGGCTTGGTGCTGCCTGCGGGGGTTGGCATGGCGGGTCTGGCCCCTGAAGGGTCAGGGAGGGCAGCAGTGGGTGATCTTGTCCAGCCCTCATGGGACCTGCACCCCCTCGCAGCTGGAGCAATGACAGCTCTGCATGCCAGGTGCAACGGCAGCGGTGGGCCATCCTGAGCGTGCCAACTCCTTAGGACAAGGGTGTGGGATGAGCAGGTCCAGTACGACACCAGGACGGTGGTGCCCACGGTTGCCTCCCACTAGGGATTTTTGTTAAATAAGTAGATGTTGGAGGCACTGGTCACACATGCACGATTAGTACACGAGGTGACAGATGCGTCGAGTGGCTTTACTACACAACTGTCTTGCTATGTCTGCAGGAGCATCATGTTCTCATAAACCTCAAATATGCACAATATTAAAAACAAAACAAAACAGCACAGCCACCTAGTGTGGCGTTCAGGTCCCCATGTCCTGCTCCCGGCTCAGGTCCCGCTGTCCTCTCAGTGAGCACGCCTTCTCTGAGCGCTACTCCTTCTCCCACCCTGCCGCCTGCTCCCTCTGCCCTCCCCTATCCATGACCTCCGTGGACCCTGGGCCTGCCTGGACAGTGCTTCCTTTTTCCTTCCTGGCCCCAGGAGAGACTCCTCACTTGCTTAGTCTGTAAGTGTGGGTCAGGTGCCGCCAGGGGCCTGGATTGGGATGGGGACGGCCCAGGGCAGCGGAGTGCACTGACAGCCTCCTCTGCCCAGTGTGGCCTGGCCTGGCCCACTCCTGCCTCCCCATCCGCCTCGCCTGAAGCAGCTCCTGTGTCCCCCTGACTCCTGTGTCCCCCAGGCCTTCTTGAGTGCTGTTCCCTCTGCTGGATCTGTCTGCCCACATTCCCTGTCCACTTGGCAAACATCCTACCCTTGGACTTAAGGTCCCCCATTGTCTTTCTTCCAGAAAACCTTCCCTGACTGCACCACTCCCCACCCCACATGCACGTCCAGGGCCCCCGCTGCCCCGAACATCCCTCTGTCACCCTGGAGACTGCATTATTACTGCCAGTGACGGATCTGACTCTCGTGCTGGGGGCCTACCTGGTAGAGATGCTGTCTGAATCGTAGTGGGATTCCCAGGGCTGGGTGCAGGGTGGGGCGCAGGCAGGAGTCAGGGGATTCTAGCCTTCAGTCAGGGTCCCAGCTGCCAGCCTGGGAGGCCCTGCCCCTGCACACAGCAGCCTCACTGTGTTCTCTGTGGCAGCCACCTCTAGGGATGGTCAGCTGTCTGAGCCTCAGCTCTGCAGCGCTCAGGGTGGAAACACCAATTGTCGTGCCCACCCAGGGGTGACATGCAGGAGGCATCTGGGAAACTCAAAGCTTCCCTCCCTCTCTGGGTGGGATTTCACTCACTCTTAGCGCAGTCTGTTTCAGTGTAGAAAAATGTTAGAAAGCTGTCCTGCAGAATTCAAACTGTGTTTCCGCGTTCAGGGGAGGCCATCCTCCTGTTAAGTTGGCCTGGTTTTCTCCTGCTCCCCACTGCACCTCAGTGCGCTCTCAAGACGGGGCTCCCAGAGCTGGCTGGGCTGCTGGGCCAGCACTCATTAGGCCTGCCCATTAGGCCTGCCGGTAATTGGATTTCTGCGCAGGGAGCCTCGCAGACTCCTGCTCTTGGAGCTTCTTTTTGTCAACCAGACATCTTCTTTTGAGAAAGGGACTGGGCCTTCATGCTCTGCCTAATCTGTTTGAGCTGCTGGGCCAACAGTGCCCTCCTGCTGTGGCCTGCTGTGATGCCCCTCTTCCTGGAAGTCACACAGAACACATCAAGGTTACAGGGACTCCTAGATTTCTCTGCATGGATGGCTCAAAATACATGCAAGGTGCTTTGTACTGAAGATACAAATGAGAAATTGGGTGCTTCAGCTGAAGAGGGAGTGCTGAGTACCCAAACTCAGGTACCCCAATCTTATAGCACAAGTTGTAAATTTTGTATTTCGCAATTCCCAGGCTCCTGGGTTGTTGCTTCCCTTCATTTTTGTTGATGAACCCAGAGAGGGCTTTGAAGGGCAGGTGGCGAGGAGGCTCGAGGGGTGTTTTGCTGCTGTCTGCAGGGCTGGGGCAGGACAAGGGGGGAGGATTCTGTGTTATCTGTTCATTGCAGCAGGTGCAGAGAGGGCTTACCTACCACAGCTCCCTTGGCGCCTGTGCCAGGTGACTTTGAGAGCAGAGCCACAGTGAGTCCCACCTTGAGGACTTGGTTGTGAGTCCTGATGTGCCCTCTCCACTTTGGTCTGAAGCACTGAACTGTTGCCACAATTCATGAAAGGGATCCCCAAACAATGTCCCCATCCCACCTGGTGGGGATGCCAAGTTGTAGACCTCAGATCTTCCAACCTAGGACGCTGGTAATGACGTTTATATAGATGGTGTCCTTTATCTATTAGGTAAATAATCAATTTGCTCCCTTTTACTGGAACCAGAGAGGAAAAAAATCATGATTGATTTGAAAAGGAGCCCCACTTCTTCCTTCCCATCTCGGCCTCCTCATCCTTCTTACCACCTTTCTTTCTGGGCAAGTCAGCCGCTAGCTTTTCCAGCTTCTGGCCTTGGCTCACGCTGCCCGGGCCTGTGGAATGCCATTCCTCTGCCTTCTCTGCCCCTGCCTGGCTGGCCTGCCCAGACTGGCTGTCCCTCCCTCAGCCAGGAGTCCCTGCGCCATCCCTTATTTGCTCTCCTTCCTGTGTCCCCAGCCATGGCTCAGCCACCTGCAGGTGGTTGATGGGGTCCCTGCTTATCTCCATTACTGAAGGAGCATTCTGAAGGCTGTCAGTGTCTGAAGGCTCTTGCTGCCCAGCACCACTGGGGCGTGACGTCACATTGAGGTGATGTGAAAGATGGCCAGCCTGAACTAGAATAATAGTTAATTGTAGTCTATACATATTTTTTTCAGTGTAGTTTCAAAAAAATTTTTTAGTTGTTGATAGACTTTTATTTTATTTATTTACATGTGGTGTGAGAATCGAACCCAGTGCCTCACATATGTTGGGCAAGCACTTTACCACTGAGACACAACCCCAACCCCTCAATGTAGCTTTTTTTAGTTGTTCTAATTAGTTATCCATGACAGTAGAATGCATTTTGACACGTTGTACATGGAGTATATCTTCTATAATTCCTGTTGTACACGATGTAGGGTTTACACAGGTCATGTAATCATATATGCACCTAGGGTAATAATGTCTGACTCATTCCACTATCTTCCTATCCCCATACCCCTCCCCTCCCTTCAGTCCCCTCTGTCTAATCCAAAGTACCTCTATTCTTCCCTGGTTCCCCCTCCCCATTGTGAATTAGCGCCCATATATCAGAGAAAACATTTGGCCTTTGGTTCTTTAGGATTCGCTTATTTCCCTTAGCACGACAGTCCCCAGTCCCATCCATTTACTGCAAATGTCATCATTTCATCTTTCTTTAAGGCTGAGTAATATGCCATTGTGTATATACACCACACTTTCTTTATCCATTCGCTGTTGAAGGACACCTAGGTTGGTTCATAGCTTAGCTAAGGTGAATTGAGTGCTATGAACATCGATGTGGGCTGTGTCACTGTAGTTTGCTGATATTGAATCCTTTGTGTATAAACCTAGGTGTGGGATCACTGGGCCAAATGGTGGTTCCATTTCAAGTTTTCTGAGGAATCTCCATCCTGCTTTCCAGAGTGGTGGCACCAATTTGCAGTCCCACCAGCGATGGATGAGTGTGCCTTTTCCCCACAGCCTCAGCAACATTTATTGTTGCTTGTATTCTTGATAACTGCTATTCTGACTGGAGTGAGATGGAATCTCAGTGTAGTTTTGACTTGGATTCTCTAATTTCTACAGATGTTGAACATTTTTTCACATATTTGTTGACCGATTGTATTTCTTCTGTGAATTGTCTATTCAGTTCCTTAGCCCATTTATTGGGTTATTTGTATTTTTGGTATTAAGTTTTTTGAGTTCTTTATATATCCTGGAGATTACTGCTCGATCTGAGGCTCATGTGATAAAGATTTTCTCCCATTCTGTAGGCTCTCTCTTCACGTTAATGATTGCTTCCTTTGCTGAGAAGAAGCTTTTTAGTTTCAACTTATCACTTTTATTGAATCTTGATTTTCACTTCTTGCACTTTAGGAGTCTTGTTAAGGAAGTCAGTTCCTAAGCTGACATGGTGGAGATTTGGACCTAACTTTTTCTTCTATTAGGCTCAGGGTCTCTGTTCTAGTGCCTAAGTCCTTGATCCACTTTGAGTTGATTTTTGTGTGGGGTGAGAGAGAGGACTTTAATTTCATTTTGCTACATATGGATTTCCAGTTTTCCCAGCACCATTTGTTGAAGAGGCTATCTTTCTTCAATGTATGTTTTTGGTGCCTAGTCAAGATAGCTGTATTTATGTGGGTTCATCTCTGTGTCTTCTATTCTGTACCTTGGTCTACAAATCTGTTTTGGTGCCAATACTATGTTGTTTTGTAGTATAATTTAAGGTCTGGTATTGTGATGCCTCCTGCTTCACTTCTCTTGCTAAGTATTGCATTGGCTATTCTGTGCCTCTTATATTTCCAAATAATTTTCATGATTGCTCTATTTCTATGAAGAATGTCATTGGGATTTTAATAGGAATTGCATTAAATCTGCACAATGCTTTTGGTAGAATGGCCATTTTGACAATGTTAATTCTGCCTATCCAAGAATATGGGCATATTAATGTCATCTTCTTTCTTTTTATTTGGGGGGGGAGTACTGGGGATTGAATTCAGGGGCACTCGACCACCGAGCCCCATCTGCAGCCTTATTTTGTATTTTTATTTAGAGATAGGGTCTCACTGAATTGCTTAGCACCTTGCTTTTGCTGAGCCTGGCTTTGAACTTGTGATCCTCCTGCCTTAGCCTCCCAAGCTGCTGGGATGACAGGTGTGCCCCACCAGCCTGACTTTAATTTCTTTCTTTAGTGTTCTATAGTTTTCATCGTAGAGGTCTTTTATTAGACTGATTCCAATATATATATATATATATATATATATCTATATATCTATATCTATATCTATCTCTCTCTCTCTCTCTCTCTCTCTATATATATATATATATATATATAGACATATAGATATAGATATAGATATATAGATATTTGAGGCTATTGTGAATGGGGTAGTTTTCCTAATTTCTCCTTCAGTGGATTCATCACTGATGTATAGGAACACATTCGATTTAGGGGTGCTGAATATATTCTAGTATATCCTACTACTTTGCTGAATTCATTTATTAGTTCTAGAAGCTTTCTGGTGAAATTTTTGGATCTTCTAAATATAGAATCATGTCATTGGCAAATAGTGATATTTTGAGTTCTTCTTTTCCTATTTGTATCCTTGTAATTTCTTTCCTGTAATTGCTAGAGTTTCAAGGACGATGTTGAATAAAAGTGGTGAAGAGGGCATCCTTGTCTTGTTCCAGTTCTTAGAGGGAATGCTTTCAATTTTTCTGCATTTTGGATGGGATGCTGGCCTACAGTTTAACCTAGGTAACTTTTACAATGTTGAGGTATGTTACTATTCTCGCTAGTTTTTCTAGTGTTTTAAACATTCAGTATAGTTTTAAAAGTTTAGTCAGAGAAGTTGGCTCTGGGCCGTTAAGGGTCTTGCCTAGGACACCTGCTTGTGTGAGTCTCAGGTATGTGATGAGCAGCTCTTGAGGTTCTCACAGTGGGGTCCTGGCCAGCAGCAGCATCACCCAGGGGCGTTTTAGGACCACATGTCCTCTGGTCCCATCCAGGTTTGCTGGGTCGGAGACTCTGGGGAGGGTCCGGCAGTGTGTTTTTTAATAAGCCCTCTCGGAACGCCTGAGATCTCTGCAGTCTACAGCCATACCACGCTGAATGCGCCTGATCTCGTCTGAAACCCCTGCAGTTTGAACCCAGGCAGGTTCCTGTTTATCCTGCAGTTACTCAGTGTGGCTGGGTCCCTCCATGCTCAGGAATCACTCTCCTCTCCCTGAGTGCAGGCCAGTGCCGGACTCTGGCTTCCTGAGGTGTGCAGGCCCTTCCTCCCAGAGCACAGAAGCACAGGCTCCAAGGTGGTGCTGAGAGGGAAGACCGAGCTTGGCTTCTAGCATTTTCTTATGGGAGAGTGAAGTCCTCCTGGCTCATGCCTTGTGCTCTCCCTATGTGATGGTGGGTGTGGGCTGCACCCCTTTCCTAGAAAGGAGGGAAGGCTGATGTGTGTGACACCAGCAGGGTCAGGAGGTGTGGGCCTGGGTTGGAGTCCTGCTCTCTTCCCCTGGGAAGCCTTGGGGTGATCTGCAGCTGCCTGCAGCACACCTGGCTTCTGCCTATTGAGCAGGAACAATAATCACACAACTATGAGATATCCTTGCCTCTCTGCAAAGTGTTATTTTTTTTTTTGAAGTGAAACTATCCTGCCCAGTATTCAAAATGGGGAAGTGATGGTTTATTATCATTTGTCTTATGCCTTTAAACTTACAGCACTTATTAGCTATAGGATCAGCTCTTTATCTCTAAGGAATACTTTTGTTTTAAAGTCCCTTTTGCTTTGATGAATTTAACTTCTAGAAGAAAATCTGGGCGGGGGGGAGTTGGAACTCTTGAAGCATCTTGGCTGTTGGTGCACTTGGTGGGGGTGGTGGGAATATTCTGTGTAGTGACATCCCGTAGCACACCTGCAACTGGAAGCACCTCGTGAGCAGCTTGCCTGGCTGACTCCGAGTAGGCGTCACTAAAGATGGCAGGGGAAGCAATTCCCTGAGTCCAGGCACCACTGTGTCACCTGGCAGCCCAGGTCCCTGCAGTGGGGCCTATGGAGAGTTAGCATTTGGTGTGCAGCTCGTTTGAATTAGTATGATGCTTTTGGAGTTTACAATTAGTACACCTGGTGGGGGAGGGGAAGATCACCGCCTCAGACCCTGGCCCCCACGCATCTTCAGGGAGCAGCCAGGCTCCGTGGAACATATGGAAAGCAGGCCCTGCACCTTGTGTGCTGATGCCTCTCCTCCATCAGACCCCGGCCACCATCCCTTCACAGGGCACATGTGTCTGTGTGTTGTCAGTGTCATGTTTGACGTTATGTCCCAGCCTCCCTGTGTCCTCCAGTTACTAAGGCCAGGACCTGGGAGACTGTCATTTCTAGGATGGCCACTGGCTGAGCTGAGCTGGGGGAGAGCTGCAATTGGTGTCCCTCCAAGTCTCTGGACAGATCCTGAGCCCCTAGGAGAGTTGGGGGTCCTGTCTGCCCTGCTTTGGAGTGGCTCTGGAGTGGCAGGGAGTGCCTGGGAAGAGGGACAGCTGTGTTGATACAGTTGTGTGATAGCTTCTGGAAGCCCAGGCCTGGCTGTGTCACTCCATTGTTCTGCTGGCTTAGGACAAAGAACAAATTTCTTGTGACACACGTGTCCTTACCTCTGGAGGCTCCTACTTTTCCTGACTGTCATAGTCAGTTCTGGCGGCTCTAATAAAGCTACCATAGACTGGGGCTTCAGCCACAGAGATCTGGTTCTCATGGTTCCGGGGGCTGAAGTCTGAGCTGAAGGTGCCTTCAGTTTGGTTTCGGGGCGGGCAGGGCCTCTGTCTGGTTTCAGGCACAGGGGTAAACGCGGCTTCTGCTCCTGCTGCTCTCCTGCCTCCACGCCACTCAGCCCTTCTTTGACCCCAGCTCCTCTTCCTGTGTGTTCTGGTCTCACCACTGCCAGGGCCTACTCTGGTTCCCCCTCCTTCTCCACACCCAGAGTCCCTAGTCTCCCAGTTAACCTGCTTGTTGTGGTGTCCTCCCATTTCAGTCCGGAACTTCTCAGGGGATAGGGAGCCATTGGGACACTAAGCCCCAGGCTGGTATCTTGAGGGAGTTTGGAAGTCCACCTGCTAAGGTTGTTCTTGACTTCCTTCCCTCCCTGCCGAGCTGGCCGGTACCTGTTGAGAGTAACCTGGTAATAACCTGGCAGTAAGCTCATCCTGCGCTGAGCACCTAGGTCTGTAATTACTGTCACCTTGAGACCCTGGTCTCTCCCTCCCTTTCTCAGCATCCTCCCTTCGCCCCTCCCCTTTCCACAGCTGCTTTCTTGAGGGAAGACAGGACACTGTGAACTCTGGGCCCCAAACCTCCCCCAGCTCCCCACGTCTCAGGGCTTTGTGCACTCAGCAGGTGCTTGGTGGGTGTCTGCTGAGGTGCCTCGGAGTATCAAGCCACACTTAGGGGCTGGTGTCAGAGGATGTGGAAACCACAAAAGGAAGCTGCTCTTTGCCAGGAAGTCACTGACTGTCCCTGCTCGTTCTTGGTGATGCCTTGACAGCCTTATGGCTCATTTTAGCAGAGCTGGGACAGAAATGACCTGATAGCTGGGGCTTTTCTAGGACTTCTTCAGGGGCTCTCGCACATTACTGGAAGATTCCTAAATGATGCAGGGTTTACCAAGAGCCAGCAAGTAGCAGTTGAAAGAGCAGAGACCTTGTATTCATGTGGGGATGTGGGCAAGTCCTTACCCCACTTTAATCTGAAGTTTCTTTCCTATAAAATGAGAAAATAGGTACTTCTTCATAAACATATGGGTACCAAGATCACACGTGTAAAGCCCTTGAGGTCTTACCACCCCCAGATGTGCGGAATGGCTGGCTTAGCTCGTTGTCCTATAATGTAGTTACTTTGACATTCTCTCTATGGAGCAGTGTCTGAGCCACCTGGGCTCTGTCCTTAGGCCTAGTATAACACCTGGCACCTGGAAGCTAGATAGTAGAGCAGGTAAGAACATAGCCATTGGAGCCAGGCTGCCTGCCACTGCCACTGCCACTCGCTTACTGTGTCAAGTGCCCAGGGCATTTCATGCCATCCTACTGGGACATGAAGATGGGCATTTCTTAGTGTGGGCATAGCCCCTGCTGAATACTAGGTAATCTGGAAAGTTTAGGATGTTCCTGGAACGTAGTGAGCTACGTAAGTGGCAACTGTTAATACTTGGTGCATGCTTGTTGAATTGTACTGGATTCTGTCTGGGGGCAGAAGGGTGACAGTGCTATCACCATGTTTAATTCTTGCTGCATATGTATTGGTCTTTCTCACCTCAAAGTGTCCTTCCTGTTCAGCATTGGTAGGATTTCACAGTAAAAAACACACAACAAAAGAAAAACTCCACCCACACAGAATGTTCTTAAGGAAGCTTCTCCATGTCCTGCTGAATGTTGGTAAACAACTCTCGCTCCTCTGTTTGATGAGAATTTTATGTGGGAGCTGAATGTGATGAGTAGCAATTTTATCCAAAAATGATTGTGTTTGTGGTGGAGAATCAAAGTGGGTAGTTCTGATGATATTGGATATATTTCATGAACTGAAATATTTTGAAACTACTTTTTATGGAAATGTTGGGGCCAACTCAGTGGCATTGAATTTTCTGTCAATATGCTTTGTTCTTGGAGCATCATGGCTTGCTGTGCAGGAAGAACCTGGCTGTTCATCCCTAGCAAAGTTCTTGGGTGTCTTCGGTGAAATGCTAAGCATGGTTCTGGTCCTAGGGAGAGCAAATGTAACAGAAAGTGGCCTTAGACTTAGCCAGACCTGGGTCTGATTACGGGCTATGCCTTTTAAAGCTCTGGATGTTGGAAAGCTTTGGATGTTTGGTTGTTTCCTTCTCTGGAGGGGGGACAATACTGTTACCTATTTTACAAGGAGGTTTGGAGAATATATTGAGATGAGGTGTGCCTGGTACACTGCCTGACAAAAAGCAGGCTCTTAAAAATGGCAGTTCTTGGTTTAGCTGCAGTTTCTGGACCTAGAAGCAGGAGTAAAGCCCTGAGAAGTGTGTGCAGCCTGACTTGGGTCACCCCTGGGCCACTTCCTTACCCTCCTTCTCTGACACAGTGGGCAGCTCATCTTCTGCAGAGGAGATGGGTGTGTGTGTGTGAGGGAGGGGTGGGTGAGAAGCCTTGTTTCCCGTGGGTTTGTAGCTTTGTAGAGTTGTTGACAGTGCCTGTGGGGTTTCAGAAAAGCCCAGGAGGCAGGTGGATGGGGCAGGGTCTCCACTGTGCCCCTGGGCTGTTTGCACTTACTGATGCTGCTTGGGGCTGGGTGCTGTAGTTCTTCCCTTTACCTCTCTAGTCATGCAGGGCAGGAGGAAGCCAAGCCGGGGAAGAGGTTAAATACTCATCAAAGGATGAGTCAATAGGTCTGTGCTGGGGTGAGAACCACCCCTCTTTCCACACATGCTGGCCTCTCCACGTGGTTCCAGCAAAGGCAGGTGGGAGGCAGGTATGGGCATGGGGTCCTTCTGACCGACAAGGCTTCATTTCATGAAAAAGAGCCAAAAATGTTGGAAAAGTGCTTTCTAGTGTTTTTTTTTTCCTCACCCCCTGAGCCTACATTGCTAATTTTTTCCCCAGGAACACACCATGCCAGCTTTGGAAGCTGATCTTCTTAGATGCACCGATCCATTCTGAAGGCTTCCCATTACTTGCTGGCATTGGAACAGCTTCTCTATCCCAGTGAAGTGATATCAAATGAGTGAGGTGGGGACGGGGGCGGGGTGGAGGCAGCTGTGAACAGCCCTGTGATGGGAAGGGACTTGGGTCAAGTTGTAGGGGCTCTGCTGGTGGCCTGTGAGCTGGGTCTGGGTGGGAGTGAGGTCGGTAGTGCATGCCTGGGAAGTGATGGAAGGATGCGGTAGGCAAAGCTGCTCACCTGCCCGCAGTCGGCCCTGCTCTCAAGGGAAGACTGACTGACCTAGCCCCGCCAGGGCCTCCCAGCCTCACTACCCAGAAGGCCACACTTCTAGTTTGGGTGGGTGGGGGCGGGGCAAACCCAGAAAGATGGGCGTATCCCGGGAGACCCGGAAACGGAAGGGGAGGGGCCTGACACCTTTAAATGTCGTGGGCCGGAGGTGCACCAGGTTCACCGGAAGTGCCAGTGCTGTCAGTGGGGTTGGCGCTTTGTGGACTGCGTAGAGGAGGCCTGGCCGGGCTGGGAGGAAGGTCTGCTCGGTGTAGCGCTTGGAGGCAGGAGGAGCGGGGCACTCAGGTGACTGTGGAGGTGGCGGCCCTGACGTAGGTTGTGGCAAGGAGGAGGAGCGCCGGGCCTCACTAGTGTCTGGGGTGCGGCCATTGTTAGTACCAGCATATTAATTAGTACTAATTAGTTACCTGCGTCAACCATGGAGAGGATGCCTTCATTTTCAGGGCCCATACCAGAGCCTCCGGACTCAGAGAGGTGAAGCTGCTTGCATAAGGACACGTGGCAGCTGAGGGTTGGAGCTAGGATTTGACTCTAGGTCTGATAGTGAAGTTCAGCCTCTGTTTTCTAGGTTCTGTGGCTCTTTGTGAGAAGTCCAGGGTGGGTGTTACGTTCAGGAGCCTTGGCTATTACAGAGGGTGCCCTTGAGCAGATGATGAGGAGGCTTATAGCCTTTGCTAGGCCAAGTATGAATGAGATCCAGGGTAAGAAGAGCTCAGGATTGGGGTTAAGAGGCTGGGTCCGAATCCTGCCTCCCTGTGTACTTTGGGATTAGACATACCTACCCTCCATGTCCCAGCTGTACAGTATATATGTGTGTGTGTGTGGGGGGGGGGCAGGGTTGACCAGATGCCCTTTATTTTAAGTCAGTGTTTGTTAAATATTTTTTTCTTTAGTAAGACCCATACCTGTCTACTGATGCCTTTCCATACCCCAAGTTTCTTTGTGGTTTCAGGATGCCAGTGGGCATGCCATCAGGAACAAAAGGTCTGAGTCTTGCTGCTTATTTTAAAACAGGTACCAGCCCTTCCAACCTTTCTGGCAACAACTTAAACCTCCATGCTGAAAGGAAAGTGAATGCCTGTCCCACAACTAACACATGCTGCTTTGAGGTTTACCCACTGGGCACAGCATGCTGCCTGGCAGATCTGTATTTAAATGCTGGGTTCCAGGAATTCTACTGCTGTGAGCCTCAGTTTTTTTCATTGGTAAACACGGAGATATGATCTCCCAGACCTTAATCTCTGAACCCATTGCCCCATCCTGAGTGAGTAATGGGAAGTGGCTCAGTGCCACTTCCTTTTTCTGCAGAAAAGCAATCCAGTGGTTGGAGAGGGAAGGAGCTTGGCTAATGGGTTAAAATGTACCACCTGGCTGACGTAGAGCTTTGGGAGTTTTCCCTGCCCCCATTAAGTCTGGTATGGTTTTTATCTCCTGAAATGTTCATATCTGTGCCTCACCTTAGGCATCTTCTTCCCCCACCAAAGATACAGTCTGTGCACATTCTCTCTGCCTCCAGGGGGCTCTCTCCAGGCAGCTCTCCATGTTGATCCCAGAGCAACTGCTCTGAAAGGCCTGGGTGCTGACATTTTCTTTGCAGATGTAAACTTCTCCATGGCTCTCTGCTGAAGGTCAAATTCAAGCCCTTAGTGGTTTATATTCCTTCTTATCTCTAGATCTCTGGTCACTCCAGGACAAGCTATACCTTGTTCATCTCTGTTTCTTTAGTGTCTGGTAAAGTCCCAGGTGCTTAGTAGATTCTCAGTAAATGGCAATAATGCTAACTACTGTTAACCTAAGCAAAAGAGGGAAGCACTCTCCAAGGAAATGAGTTAGTCAGGAATATGTGATGGGCTGCAATCTGGGATATGTGTGCTCAGATAGATCACAGGCATATCTGGGGAGGTTGAGGCAAAGGAAACTTTTTAAAAGCAAAAAAGAAAAGCACATGTAAGTTTTTTTTTTTTTTAATATTTATTTATTTTTTTAGTTCTTGGCGGACACAACATCTTTGTTTGTATGTGGTGCTGAGGATCGAACCCGGGCTGCACGCATGACAGGCAAGCGCGCTACCGCTTGAGCCACATCCCCAGCCCGTAAGTTTTTTTTTTAAAAAATATTTATTTTTTAGGTGTAGATGAACACAACACGATACTTTTATTTTTGTGTGGTGCTGAGGATCGAACCCAGGCCCCGCCTATTCTAGGCAATCACTCCACCACTGAGCCACAATCCCAGCCCCTGTTTTGTGTTTGAGATGAGGATCTCTATGTTGCTCAGGTTAGCCTCAAACCCCTGAAAACCTCAAAACCCCTCAAACCCCTGGGCTGTACAGATCCTCAGCCTCCTGAGCAGCTGGGACTACAGGTACATGCCACTCTACCTAGCAATGCAGGTTGTTCTGGAACACTTGTTCATACAGTGTTCATACATACATAAAGATAGTGCAGTGTGTCCTGGCTGTTGCACTGGGAGGGTCTTGATATAAGCCATCCTGGTAGCATGGCTCAGTTTCCCTAGGACTGGCTATTAGACATATCCTTAACTGTAGGTTTGGTTTTGGCAGAGTCTGTTGTGGTAGTTGTTGTTACTAGGCAAGTGTGCATGAGGACGCTCCCTTTACAGCCTCTTGACTCCATTTTAGGAGTGTTTGACATGATCAACTCCATTTTGACTGACAGTTTCCACATTACCATTGTGTGTCTACCGAGCAGGATACCTCATCTGCTGCTAAGAATTCCAGTTACAGCCTGGTGGACTCATTGGTCAGAGTTATCTCTGTTTTATGGGTGATAAAACTGAAGTTCAGAGAAGACAAGGGCCCTGATGGTAGGATGATTGTTAAATAGATACACGTCTAACCATTAACCTCTTTTGGGGGAGTCCTGAGGCATCTGTTACTTTGGTTGGAAAGAGTCTGAGCTCTGAATCTTAAGACTTCTCCAGGTGCAGAGAGAGAGTGCACCAAGGATTGGTAGGTATGCTGTGACGGTGGGCAGGGAGGTGTCATCTGCCTGGTGCCAGCCATACTGGGCAAATTCCTGGCTAGGATCAGGCTACCCATTTTATCAGCTGCACGTAGTATACCAGTGGTGAGTGAGATGTTTAGGGTCTTTCTGTCACTTGGAACCTGCTGATTTCTTGTCATTATTGCCACAGTGAATGTTTAGAACTATCCAAAATTAATGAGATTATTGCTAAAGGAAAAAGAACGTCATCTGCCTGTACTCCCACCGCTCTTCAAACTACCATTTTAAGTGCTCTTTCTGGCCCTGTCCAGAGGCCGTGTGCACGTAGAGATAGTTGGTATTGACAGACATGGTATTTTTTAATAACAATAAAGGAACTTCTTTGGAGCTCACTTATTTGGGCTTGGTTCTATCACTCATGACCTTTTATGACTAGACATATTCTTAAACCTCTCAGAGTCTTCATGGCCTCAGAGTTTCCTGGAGAATGCCACCTACCTGTCTGTGTTGCTGCTCCCGACCTTGGTCTGTTTGGCAGGGGAGGAGAGTTTAAGATGATCTGTGGTAAGAAGTGGGCATGGATGAGGAAGAGCCTTATCCAGGCCAGGGAGTTTTTGATTTTTATCCTCAGGGCAGTGGCGGAGCCAAGGATAGCCTGTGAATATACTTTACTGTCTTCTAATGCTCAGAAAGTAGTGTTGATTGCTAAGATTAAGGGCCACTGGATAGAACTCTGTGTGGCTCAGAGTGGCCACAGCTAAGGGGCATACAGGATCCCAGGGTGGGGCAGAAGGTGGGGAAGTGGCCAGGGGTACAATGGAGTGGGGCAGAAAGGACTTGTATTTCACAGACTGGGGGCCACCTGGGAGCTGGGTGTCATCTCTAGTTTGGTGATGCTAGGGGGGACCAGAATGAGAAGCAAGGGGATGGGCTGGGAAGAGCCTTCCAGGGAGCCTGAGGTAAACTGTGAGTGATTTTAATTGCACTTAGGGGTTTTGAGAAAGAGCTGGGGCTTCACGGATGCGGAGACTGAGGCCCATGGCAGCAGTGTAACCTCTCCACAGTTACCCAGAAGTTGAGAGGTGCGAGCCTGGATTCCTGGCTCTTTGGTACTGTGTCCTGCTCTGGTCCAGATCCTGAGGACCAAGGGGGCCATAAGGACTGAGGATATGTGGCTTTTGATTTCCTAAACCAAGGCCAAAGACCAGAACTGTCCTAAGCAGAAGGTTCCTAGTCCTCTGTCCCTGTGCCTGGGATCCCTTCCACCTGCCTTGTCAAAGACCTGATGATGATGGTCATTCTGTTTATACTTCTACTCAGTTATTTTGGGGGAAGTTTGTGGTTCAGAGTAACCCTGGCAGAAATCTGGCCATGTCCTTTGTACAACTGCTCCTTGACAAGTGATCTGAGGCCTGGGTCAAGAAAAACAATTATTTTACTATGTGGGACATAATTGTGACAAGAGGAAACATTTGATTGGTTAAAAAAAAATGGAGCAATGATATTTGATTGGTTAAAAAAAATGGAGCAACTTTTGCTTTTGATACTTGTAGCCATCCTTTTGTGTCCACGGGCATTAGTTCTAGGACCCTCTCAGAGACCAAGTCTGAGGACATTCAGGTCCCTTATATAACACTGTGCAGTGTTTGCATACAGCCTACACAGGCAGTCCTGTGTGCCTTAAACCATCTCTAGGTCTCCCGCAGCTCCTAATGCGGTATAAATGCGGTGTGAAGAGTTGTTGTACTATACTGTTTAGGGAATAATGGCAAGAAAAAGAGTCTATATTTGCTCAGTATAAATAGTTTTTAAAAACTCCCTTGGATTCACAGTTGGTTGAATCCACAGATGTGGAGGCTGTGGAATGGAGGACTGGCTGTTTTGTGATTTGGTAGTGTCCTTGGTCTTGAGAAATCAAAGTCATGATATTTAGGGTAGATGTCATGGTGCCTGCCACTTTCAGATGGTTCATAAAACAGTAGTATCTGGGCTGTAGCTGTGGCTCAGTGGTAGAGCACTTGCCTAGCACGTGTGAGGCCCTGGGTTCAATCCTCAGCACCACATAAAAATAAATAAATAAAATAAAGGGCATTATGTCCATCTACAACTAAAAAATACTTTTAAAAAACCCCCCAAAACAGTTGTATCTGTACAAAAACATCTGTGCAGATGGAAAAGGCAGATGTGGAGACCGTGGACGGGGTGAGCCCCGGAGCAGGCCCTGGAGAGTTCATTTCACTGTACTATTCTTGGTCCTTTTCTGTGGGCTTTCAAATTTTGAAAAATTAAAAGTTTTAGAAATGTGTTTCTCATGGTAGAGGCATCTTAGGGAGTCAGTTGCTGTGTTCACCTGTTTGTTCCGGGTTGTCAGTGCTTCCATGTGACCGTCACCTGAAGGTGGAGGGAGGTGCTGACCTGCAGTGAGCAGGTGCTGTGTGCCACCCACTTCCCTTCAGGTAAAACCTTTGGAAATATTGGCTCAGCACCTCTGTCTCCAGGACCCCTTATCAGACTACCCTACCCCTCTGGTCTGACCCGGGTAGAGAGCTGGGAAAGCTGCTCAGAACCAAGGGTGCTGCCCAAGTGCTATGACCAGGAAGCCAGCCTCCACCTGTGGTGAGCCGTTCTAATTGGACCGTGGCCGCCATTAGAAGATGGCGCCGGCTTCCACTGTGGCCTGTGATAAACAACTCCTAATATGGAGAATTGGCATGCAATCCCTTACCACCCTATGAGAAAGGTCCACGTGGCAGCTTAGGATTGGTATGCTGGAGGCTTTATTAGGCTGTGCTTGGGCGCTCGGCGGGTCACTAGAAGATGATACATGAATCAAGGCCTGAATAAACTGCTGAAGGAAGAATCCTGTGTCGTGTTTTCCCTTGCTGGCGAGGGGTCGCGGCATCCACCGAGAGGTGCTCTGTGCTGCCTCTTGGGGGCCAGCTGGAAATTAAGGCTTTTGACAGAGTTCATTCCTCCTTATTTAGAGAAATTGTCCCACATTTAGAATATTTGAGATTAGACCAATTTTCCCCTACACTTTGTGTAAAGTTTTATTGCCTTTTAAAATTGCTGAAACAGTATTTGCTATTCAAATAGAGAAGAGAATAAAGAGATCAATAGGTCTTCTTTCCTTCCACCCCCAGATCCTATTCCTATGGGGTGGTTAGTGCTTGGTGACCTCCTGACCTGTTTCCTGCTTGTGGGGTCACACACAGGCATGCACACCCATCTTCTGGGGTGAGACTTGTTTCTTCTTCTCATTGTTTGTCCTTTGTTAACCTTGTTAGCCTCCAGGAGACTCAGCTAGGGGCTCACCTCCTCCACAAAGCCTCTGGGCTCTGAGCTCTGACCTCACTCCAGTGCAATCCTCAGATTATGAGCTGCCCCTCCTGCCAGGTCTTGGGTAAGGTAAGGACAGCAGCTGTTCCCATTTCCCTGTCTGCCCTGGAGTAGGGAGCCCAGGAGATGTATAGTGGCTTCTGGGTGAGCAGAGGGGCAGGGGAGGTGTCCTGGTGAGGCAGCCACAGGAGCCGAGCCTTGCAGGCAAGAGAAACTTGTCCATATTCTTCTTTTAGTCCTTGGTAAGAAGTCCCAGGGCCTCATCATCCAAGGACAGAAGGTCACTTTAGGAAATATGGTCACTGCCATCCTGGGTGCCCGTGTCCTGGCTGATTCTGCCCTAGCATTAATGCCATGTGTGGGTTGAGCTGAAGGGATGGCCTTGAGCTACCTACAGATGGGCCAGGATTGGGTCTTCTCTCCTCTGGGTTCAGAACAGGCCATCTGGGCATCTTGGGGGTGCTGGGAAGGAGGGCAGGCCAGGGTGAAGCAGCACAGGACTTGGATGCAGGCCTGGTCTTGTTTCTGTCTTTCATGATCCTGCTCCTTTCTCGTTGTAGACCTGTTTTCTGCAGCTGGGATTTATTAATGTTATCTGCAGATCATCTCGTAAGTGCTGAAGAAACAGGCCCCTGCCCTTGAGGCAGCTGAGTTTGCAGGATGCACAGCTGAGGCTGGCTTCTTGGTCATACCACTTGGCAGCATCCGTGGCTCTGAGCAGCTTTCCTGAGCTCTCTGGCCAGGTTAGACCACAGGGCGACTGGTCTGATTGTGGGACCCTGGAGATCAGAAGCATTGGGCCAATGTTTCAGAAAGATTTACCTTAATGGAGAAGAGTGGGCTGGGAGTTCCTGTGTGCAGTGTGGGTTGCACTGGGGTGGGGGAGGAGCAATCAGTGTCATGTAGGGAGCAGGGGAGAGAAATGAGGAATTCTGCTTTTCCTTATCTGTAATGCTTGGCAATGCATGGCTTTGCAAGAGCATACTATCACCAGATTCAAACAAGTGCCATTCCCACTTCATAGAGGCATATACTGAGTGGCACAGTGATTTTTAAAATCAGGGCTTTTGTTAAACCCGAGCCCTGGCTCCTGGGTGGGGGTGTGGGGTTAAGAGTCTTGAGACAAGAGAAGCACAGTCCTGCCCTCAGGACTCTCCTGGTCTAGTTGGTTTATAAGGTTGAGTCACCAACATTTAAGATTCCAGTCTTCCCAATCCCACCACTGTTTCTCCCTGTGATCTGGGCATTCTGAACCGAATATATACTGAGGAGAATGGAGAGGGTTGTGTTAAGCAGGCTCTGCATCCTGCTCCCTATGTGTTTCTTGTCTCTGTCCACCCAGACCAGTGTTCTTTGAGGGCAGGACACCTACTGGTAGTGGTGGTGGTGAGGGTGGGTAGTAAGGATGGTGGGAGTGGTGAGGTGCTGTTTGAGGTGGTTGTTGGTGACAGTGATGGTGGTGACAGTAATAAGGAGGGGGTAGTACAGGTGGAGATGGTGGGTTTGATGGTGGTGGTTATGGTTTAGGTGAAGGGACTGATGGTGATGGTGCTGATGTGATGGAGGAGGTGGGGGATGGTGCTGATGGGGAGGCTGGGTGATAGTGTTGGTGTTGGTGAGGATAGTGGTAAAAAGGGTGGTGATGGGGTGAAAGGATGGTGATAGTGAAAATGGTAATGGCAGTGCTGGGGTGGCAGTGGGTAGCCATGGTATGGTGATTATGGTGATGGTGGAGGTGCTGATAGCGGTGATGGTGATAGTGTGGTGGAGGTAGTGGTGATGGTATTGGTGGTGGTATTGGTGGTGGAAGTAGTGGTGGTGGTATTGTGGTGGTGGTGGTGGTAGTGGTGGAATGTACAAAATTCCAGGGTGTATTAAGGCCCTCTGTGGGCATCTTACCTGTGTTGATCTGTTGATGCCCACAGAAGGGCCTGTGAAGTAGATACCACCTTTTGCCCCATTTTCCAGTTTAGATCCTAAGGCACTGTGCCACACAGTTAGTGCATATAGAGTTGGGGTTCAAACCCTGGTGGACTGGCTTCAGAGCCTACCTAAGCCAGGGTCAGAAAGGTGCGATCCTCAGACCAGCTGCATTGCTCCACCGGGGTTGGGTAGAAGTGCACGTTCATGCATCTGACCCATGGCGCAGCATCGCTGGGGAGGGGCAACAGGAAAGGGGTTCAGCGAGCTCACCAGGTGCTTCTCACACATGGTAAAGCCTGAGAATTGCTGTCCCAAACCATGTGTACCTGCCCTGAGTGGCTGTGTCAGCGTGGAGCCCATGCTCGCGTGACTCTGGCCTTGCCACTCAGTGGGCTCCCCTTCCAGTTTTATCCACCTACTGGTTGTTGCTGGTAGGTAGGAAAGAAGGTTCTTGCTCTTTGGCACTGAACCTCCCACCAGCACCTCTGGGGGCTCTGAAATCCCACCAGTTCCATCACAGCCTTGGCATTTGGCGCTCACTTCTAACTGCGGGCCGTGTTCCCTGTCCACATTCTTCTCTGCCCGCTTGGCCTGAGCCCCTCCTGCTTCTTCAGTTCCTCTTTTCACTCCCTGCCCTTGTCATGAGCTTTCTGCTGTCTTGTTCTCAGCTCTCTTTTTCGCCCAGCCTGGGTTCCCTAGCCCCAGATGGAAATTGCTTTCTTGGTTTAACCTCAGCATCAGGGTTGTGATGCCAGTGAGTGTTTGATGCAGGCTTTTCTGCTGCAAAATGGGATCATACGTGTGGCCCACACTCAGACAGCAGGTGTGGAGAGCCTCCCCCAGCTTCTACCGCCATGGCTTGGTCTGCTGATGCTTGTTTAACCAGTTCCTTACTGAGTCTGTCTGTGCAGATTGTTCCCTTTGGGTGGATTCTACAAGTGAAGCTAGTGAACAAAAACAACCCACACTTAGAGACTTCACAGAAACCACCAAAGGCACCTAGAGAACTTGTGTCCCTTCCTACTTACCAGGGGTGAAGAATAGCAGTCTCCCAGAACCTTGCCAATGGCGAATGAATATCTTAAATCCTGGATAGTGGTGTTGGTGAGAATGGGGAGAGATGGTGTGTATGAGGTGAAAATTCTCATTCTCATTTTTTTGAGGTTGAGCATCTTGTCTGGGGATGGGCCCTTTGCTATTCTTTGATAATTGCTTCATCATTATTTACACTAAGTTTTCTGTTTATGTGTCCCATAAAACAATTTTTATTTCTGTAATTTCTTAATGTAATAAGACTATTAACTTGTGGTCTATTATTATATGTTACAAGTGTTTTTTTCTCCACTCAAGGTTTTTCTCCATGATGCTTTTAGGATCTTAGACCCTTTCCTTCCTTCCTGAGAGTCTTTAAGTATTTGTTTTTAGGAAACTCAAGGCTTCTCCCTTTTCATTTAAATTTGTAGTCCATCGGCACTCTGTTTTGCTGTAAGGATCTAAGTGGGCGTGCAGTTTTATTTGTTCTAAGTTGCTGCTCCCTTATCCCAGTACAGTGTTAGTGGGTCAGCTCTTAACTTCCATCTTCTGTGCCAAGTTCCTGTGTTGGTCCCGGGTCTGCTGCAAGACTTTCTGCTCTGTCTCATTGACCTGTTGAGCAATCTCATTTCTGTCCCTAAGTAGAGAGGCACAAACTTCCACCTTGAGGTTTTCAGACAAGATTTCTTTTCTAAACTAAAAATATGGACTTCCTGTCTGAGGATGATGACCTCTCTCTGGAGGGGTCCAGATAGCCCTAGACGGCCATCACTTCCTTCCACTCTAGCCCTTCTGGGATATCCTCACCCTTTTCCTTCCCATGTTCTACCTGTGGCTCCAAATCCGACCCTTTGTCTAGCTTCCAAACACCTGCTCTGCTTTGGTGACCAGATGAAGGTGGCTAACACACCGGCCAGTGGAACCCTCTCCTGTCCCTGCTTCGCATTGTAGCAGTGACCATGGGTAGGAGGCCTGGAGAATCCATAGGGCAAAGCTGGGGTGTATGGGGCATGATGACATGGACTGTCCTCCACTCTGTCATCCTCCAGGGAGGGGAGGGAGGTAGGGGGAGCAGGAGAAACATGCCAAGGGTTGCATGTGGGGAAGGGGTATTGGCAGCTGACAGTTGGAGCCCTGCCTCACAGCACCACCCTCTATTGCTGGACCCCTGGAAATACGGTCTAGCTAAGTCTTCTGAAGTTGTGAAGCTCTCTTAGCATTGTTAAAACGACCCACAGAAAGCCATTGCATCATGACCCAGCACTGCTGATGCCAGCACAACCGTCCCTGGGATGCTCTCTCCTCACTCAGTCCTGTGTCTGGTGCTTTAGGCTGGTTCTATGTGGAGAGGTGGGCCTGACCTGTCTAGCAGCTGTGAAACCAGAGAGAGTGGACACTGGTTTGCATACGAGGCAGCTGAGGCTGGAGTGTCCAGGCTCCTGGGGAAGGTGGCTGAGCTGGCCTTCTAGTCTCCGCATCCTGGCTCTGAATTGCTGGGCTGTACCACTGGCTCATGAAAGATTGGGAGAATGAGGAGTTTTAGTCAAAAAAGAAAAGTATTATGGAAAGTATAGGCTGAAGTTTTATTTGAAAGTGTGAGGGTTCCTATATCTCTCTGTTCATGTTTCCTAGATATCACAACCCCTTATACTCATATATGTGTTGTTGCTTTTCAGAGAATCATCAATTACCTATTCTGATTTGGATCATGGGCCAGATCTTCATCTCAGTTTTTGTTTTATTCCAATCCCAAAGAGAATTTAACTCCTATAAGCCATGGGACTAATTATAGGAAATTGCAGGGCTGTTGTCATTGGCCAATAGGTGTGGTCCCTGAACAGTCTCAGCAGAACCAACAGCTATTACAGACAAAGCAACATCCATGTACCAGGCATGGTCATGATGTTCACAAGATCAGACACATTGGGGACCGTGGGGTTGGGATGTCATCTGGGTGGAGCCCAGAGCTGCCTCCAGCCTTTGAGGAAGGAGGTAGTGTGGAATCCCCCAGTGGTGCTGTCCAGAGTCCCCCTGGTGAGACAGGTAAAAGCCTTCATTTGCCTCAGCTCTTGGATTTGCATCTCAGTGGCTGAGCCATGGGTCACAGGGACAGTCAGGGCTGAGGCTGAAAGCTCAGAACAGATGGCATTGGTTTATTTTTGCAAATTGTAAGAAAGGGCGTGTCCAACAATCTGTTAGCTGTGTTGGCACTGACTTAAAATTTTTAATCAGAATTATGGATTCTCTATCTTTTATTAAATTGGAGATGCCATTAATTGGAATATGCACCAGTACTTTTATACCACTAAAGAGGGGGGAAATGGTGCCAATTAAATGATGACAGGGCATTGAGTGCCAGTTAAATGATGGTGGGCATTCTCTTTGCAGAAAGGTCAAGAAGTGGAAAATGCTCATGGTAGGGTGAATGTAGGGTGGCTGCAGTGTGGGAGCATTCTTCTGTGTGTTTGTTGGTGGGCCACTTCTGAGGGCCAGCTTGTGTGTCCTGTGGACAAAGCTACGCAGAGGTCTTTTTTCCATGGCAATAAAAATTCATCCCCAGCAATGGTGTCAGATGTTACTGTGCAGAAAAACTTACGTGCAGTCAGGCATGGTGGTGCACCCTGTAATCCCAGTGGTTTAGGAGGCTGAGGCAGGAGGATTGCAAGTTCAAAGCCAGCCTCAGTAACTTAGAGAGGCCCTAAGAAGATCAGCAAGACCCTTTCTCAAAATAAACAATAAAAAGGGCTGGGGATGTGTCTTAGTGGTTAAGTGCCTCTGGGTTCAATCCTTGATACCAAAACCAAAAAACAAACAATAATATCATGCAATATTTTAGATTGCCAGGCCCCACCTCAAAACATGGCCATTGTGTGGGTCTGAGGAACCCAGGAAGCTGCATTTTGACAGGTACACCAGGGAATGGAATGCAGGACTGTAGACCAACATTTGAGATGATAGAGCTTTAGTTATCCCATTGTGTCACAGTTCTCCAGTGTATTCAATTGGTGGATAATTAGGAGATATTTAATTGTTTTTTTTCTTCTCCCTAATGAAAACATGTCCATACATGTCCCAGCAGCCATGTATCTGGGTGGACACCCCCTGGCTTCTTAGGGTCCATCAGGCAGTAGTGCTGCTGTGGGTTTCTAAGGGTGAGTTAGGAGTTGGCTGTTGTTCTGTCCATTGGGACCTGGAGCCAGACTGCCTGCATTCAAACCCCCTGTAGTAACTGTGCACTTCTTGGAAAGTTCATTTACCTTTCTGTAATTTTTCAGTCCAAAAATGGGATGAGAATGGCCGCTGCTTTTTAGGTTATTGTTAGTATGGGGTCTAAAGAAATCAGCTCAGAGCCAGCGCCTGGCAAGGCCAGGAGAGTGTTAGCTGGCTGGTGTGGTGGCTGGCACTGAAGGCCAGGCAGGTGGGAGAGGGAGTACTGTTTCCTCTGCTGGGTGAGAGTACTTCCTCCTTGGGAAGCTGGAGTCGCCGTGGAGGATGCTGTGGACAGGAATAGTCAAACTCTACAGATTTTTTGCTGCCAGAGAATGAATTTTGTTGCTCCAGATCCAATTTCAGCCTGTCCCCACACTGTTACCAGAAATATCTTCCCAGCACACTGGTCTGGCTGCGTTGTTTTCTCTGCTCACATCTCTTGCCCGACTCCCCACTGCCTGGGATGAGCAACAGATCCCTTTTCATACTGGACAAAGAAGGCAGGGCCCTTGGAACTGGCTTCACCCCAGCTAGTTAGTGTCCCTTCTCCATGCTGGTTTGTGGAGTGAGAAATTTCCTGGGGAAGGCTTCCTAGGGGAGGTGGTGGTTGAATGGGCCTTTGAGGACTGAATAGGAGTTTCCCAAGTGAGAAGGAAGGGAGGGCTGTCTGTTGGTCAACTGGCACATGTAAAGTCACAGTGGCATGTTTAGGGCAGTGTTCATGGTTCCTTATGGCTCAGGTGGGGAACTGAGAGTAGACCTGGACAATAAATAAATTAGTAGAGGGGTGTCAGAGACTGGGTTGACAGGAACTCTGTTAGCCAGGGCTGCAAAGTTGGCTGTGTCCCCTGCATGCAGCGAAACATGCGTCATGGGACTCTGGGAGTCCTCCAAATGTCTGTGTGCTGCCTCCTCAGGCTAAATGGATCCTTCCCCAACTTATTTCTATTCCTATGTTTTTAAAGGACCGTGGACATCTAAAAGAGCCCTTGCCTAATTGCTCAGGGCATAGAAGGCTTCCTTTCAGTTATGTGGCTTGTTGTGAAATGGGAACTTGGAAGGGGGCCAGTCTGTGCAGCTCTCTGCAGGCCCCATCTGGACGGGCAGACTCACATCCTAGTCGTTTTTTCTTGCAGTGGTTTTGATGTGAAAATGCCTGAATTATTAAAATAATTTGATAGACTAAAATGCAGGTAGAAGACTGAGAACTGAGAGTTGAACTGTCAGATGTTTCCTCTTTGTACTTTCATGGATTTGCTGCTCATTTCTGCCCCCACCTGCCTCCAGTTTTGCACCAGCGCTTCTCTTCCCCTGGAGCCCATGTCTCCCTAAATGCAGTCCCCTCAGCTCTGCAGAGCATAGGCTGGTGACTTACCACCTGGAGGCTGGACTGCATCATCCAGGGAGGTTTGGGGGCTCTAAGGATGGTCCTTGCACTCAGACTGGTTTGGCAGTCAGTTTTAGTATGCACCTGCTGCATACAGGCCCTGGGCTAGACTCTGGTGAGTAAAATGAGGAATCTGAACTTTTGGCCTTGAGCCATTTCTTCATTAGGTGTTGCCTAGTGAGACTGCATGAGAGGACGCCAGTTCTCACGTGGACAGATGTTTTATGTTAATGTGTTACTGTGTGTTAAGGCAACTAGAACTCACACAGTAAGTCTTCAATTTCATGAAATATTTTGGCCTGAATTCATACATATATATATATATATATATATATATATATATTTCAAAAGTCAGTGATTTTAAGCAAAATTTTAAAGCAAATAAGATGGGTTGCAAAGGGACCTGGGGGAACCTTTGGGGGTTCCTGACCGTGTATTATATCCTCGTTGTCAAAACTCTTTGAGCTGTTGCTTAAAGTGTGAACTGCACTTCAGTAAAGTTGATTTTAAAAAGTAAATGTGTTCTGTGTGCCTCGCGTGCAAGAGTCATAGCAGCACCTGGATGCTCTGGTCCAACTCTGCCCAGTCTGAAGTCCCATTTTCAAAAGATAAAATAATTTGAGGTCTAGGGAGGGCCAGGGTCAACACAATGGGTTGAGAGAGGAATAGGCTTCAAAGTCCAGGACTCCTGATGCAAAGCTTGGGGCTATCTTTCCCACTCCAGGTCTGCCCTGTGTTCAAGCCCTGAGTTGAAGCAGGGGCTGAGGCCAGTGGGCAGGGATGGCCTGGGCGGAATCAGGTGCTGTTGGATGTGGAACAGGTATCTGAGCCTCTGCTGAACCAGGTGCCAGGAGAATCTAGGTAGAGCTCAGTTGGCTGGGTGAGAGTGGATTTGACTGCGTGGTCCTCAGGTGGGAGAGGGCGTGTGCATGGGGTGCATGGGTTGGCCTGTTACAGACTCCTCAGGTTTGCTGTGGGTAACTAGTGTGGGCTGTTAGAATTGCTATGGGGACTCACTTAGGGGATTGCAAAGCCTCCTACTGCAAGAGTGAAGTTTTGTAAGAGTCTTGAAGGAAGAACTGGAGTTGAAAAGTGGGGGCTCGGTGTCTCACACACATTCCCAGAGTCAGGATCCTGTGCTGTGTTTTTTCCTCTAGAGGCTGCTTGTGATTAGATGTGCTGACACCTACTGTCCTGTGGGACTTTGCCCTCAGATCACAGCATGCAGAGAACCAGGATGTCAGGGGTGGAGGGTGGTGCTCAGGCCTCGGCCACACAGCTTCCCCCAGAGGGGAGAAAGTGAAGCTTGGGTAAGTTAGGGCTGTTCATGGAGTCACAGTGGAGTGTCATGGCTACATTAGAAGAAATGTGTCCTTTAGGCTTCCTTGAGAGCAGGGTGTGCCAGCTGGTGTCTTCAAAGTCCCAGGCTGATTTCCTGATTCCTTTGACCTTGGAAGTATGCATTTGATTTTCATTCATGCTCCTGCAACACAACACCAGAAGACCTCGAAATGTCCAGAGTGATGACTAGCTTGTATGTGATGACTGACAGGTGGCTGGCCATCCCCAAATAGCTTTTGGATGGAGGCTGGTCCTGGGACCCCCAAGACCACTCCTGCTCCAGGAAGGGATGGGGAGCTTATCACCAGTGCCAGTGACATAGCCATGCCCACCAATGACAGCTGTATAAAATCCAAAGGGACAGGGGAACTTCTGGATAGCTGAATCCACAGAGGCACCTGGCACCAGGGCTCCCTCCCTGCCATGTGTGTCGCCCTGTGTATGTCATCTGTATCTCTTATACATGTGAGTGGAGGGTTTCCCCAAGTACCATGAGCTGCTTTAGCAAGGCAGTTGAGCCCAAGGAGGGGGCCATGGGAACTGGGCTTTATAGCTGTCGGCCAGAAGCACCAGTAGTCATGTAGTCACATGGGACTGAGGCCTTAACCGTGGGGTCTGACACTGTCTCCAGGTAGACAGTGTCCAAATTGAACTGAATTAGAGGACACTCAGCTGGTGTCCACTGCAGAATGATTTGCTTTCTTTGTGTGTGGGGACTGCAACCCCCCCATCAAGTCCGTGGTTGTCGTGAGGGCATGGTGGGAGAAACTGTGTTTGTTCCTGTGTTCGCAGAGCTCCCTTACTTTCCCTCCTTCTCTCTTCCCCCTACTCTGTCCTTCCAGTTGTGAGACATCTATTAAGTGGCTCAACTGACTAGTGGAGCAGACCTAGAGGAGAGTGCTGCAGGCCAGGAGTGACAGGAAGTGCAAGGTGATGTCATGTGCCAGCTGCCCTTTGCTTACACTGCCATCTGACCTTCCTCCCAGCACTGTGAGCCAGGTGTGATTGTCTAATCCATTTTACAGATGACAAAACAGATCTGGACAGAAATGGATTTGTCTGAGGTCCCCTCCACTTCTGAACCACTTTGCTATTTAGCCTCCATTGCTTTTGACCTCTGACCTGCAGAGGAGTTTGAGTGTGAGGGACAGGAAGACAGGAGGACAGACAGCTAGAGCCAGGGGGACTGGAGGACTCAGGGCTTGACTGGGGCCTTGCACTTGGGGATAGGTGGGTAGTAGTGGGTGGTGAGGGAGGTGGTGAAGCAGGCACAGTGGTCTTCAGTCTTGGCTCTGCCATCAAGCTAAGATCTTGAGAAAGTTGCTTGAACTCAATGGAAAATAGGGGTAGTAGTGGGATTTTTTTTTCCCTCAGGGTTGTCATGAGGATTGAGTGAGGAGGTGGTGGGGGACAGGTACAGTACGTGGTGGATGTTGGTTTCACTCTTGGCCTATTGGGAGAGGTAATGAGCCCAGACCAGATGATGGAGGGCCTTGACTGCCAGGCCAAAGCACCTGGACCATGGCCTGGAGGCAGTGGGGGTATAGGGAGAGGAATAGGTGGGGCTGGAAGGGTCAGGTAGAAGCTGAGACTTTGTGCTCTTGTTGGGTAGAAGGGAGCTGCTGAATGAGTGCCACCTGAGCACCCTGAGGGTGGCCACTGCAGGTGTAGAAGTGGGTGTCTTCTTTTTGGAGATGATGCTCCATCTTGCTAAAAGGCTGGTGTGTAGCTCTCTCCCCTATGATCTTTTCTTTCTCTGATGGCCTAGGAAACTGGTTTTAAAGGCCTGTGTTTGTAAAGGTGTTTTTTAAAGAGTCATCTTCCTACTGGTAACATTAGGGCTTGACTGGGGGCCTTGCACTTGGGGACAGGTGGGCAGTTTGTGGGGCCCAGAGGGAATCTGAATTTCAGGGAGGAAGCCAGGCAGACTCTGTGGGCACTGCCAGTGGTACCGGCAGTATTCATCAAGGTCGAAGCCGGCCGAGCACTGTAGAGTGCAGCATCAGGAGCAGGTGTCTATTCCTGGATGCAGAAAGCACTCAGTTCAGCAAACAGTGTTGTGAACCTGCTGCGTCAGGCCCTGAGCAGGGGCCTGGGGATGCAGAGGCCAGTGGACCTTGGATGCTGCCCTTGAGAAGCTTACTGTGCAACCCAGCTCTGGCGGCATTGCTACTTCCCAGCCCCTGGTCTTGGGCAGGCCCCTTAATTTCTCTGGAGCACAGTTTCTCTTTCTCTATAATGGGGGGAGGGTGGGGAGAGGGACAGCACCTGGCTGGAAGAATGAGGGAGATTCTGGAGCTGATACCCAGAATGCAGTGTGGCCTGCACTTGGCAGTGGCTCATTCTGTCTCAGATGTGGTGGAATGTGGTGCTGTAGGGAAGCAGTGGTGGGAAGTGCTACCTGTCTCCCCAGGGCTTGGCAGGTGCTCCATAAACTTGGTGGCATGTTTGTAGAAAGAAGAGTGTGAAAATGGCCTTGGAGGATTTGGGGTTTAGGAGTGGAAAAGGGGAAGGGGGCAGCGACATTCTGAAAAGTATGTCAGTGGAGGGGAGTGGAGGAGGGCAGGGACCAAGGAGAGTGGCCTGCTGGGAGAGGGGTGCAGGGACAGTGAAGAGCTGGTTGGGAGAGGTGGCTCTGAGGGGTGGGATCATCTCACTGGCCAGCTGTGGGTGCTGTTGCTGGGGTGGTAGCTTTTGAGCCCATCATGCAAGCGCCTGGCCTCATCTTCCCCAGCCTGGGGTAAAGGGGCTCTGTCTCTGTGGGAGTGCGTCGGGCGGTACGAGGTGCAGGTCCCTGGCTAGGTTGGGAGAAAAAGACCCTACAGACAGAAAGGGAACTCTATATAACTTGGACTTTGTGATGTAAATATGGAATTTTAGATTAGGTAATTTATAGCTCTACCATTTGATTTTTAAAAAAATATTTATTTTTTAGTTGTAGTTGGACACAATACCTTTATTTTATTTATTTTTACGTGATGCTAAGGATCAAACCCAGGGCCTCACATGCGCTAGGTGAGTGCTCTACTGCTGAGCTACAACTCCAGCCCTATTGTTTTGCTCTCTGGAGGGGAAATTAAATGGACGTTACTTTTTGGGTGAGGGGTACTGGAGATTGAACTTGGGTCCTTGCTATATCCCCACCCCTAAATCCATTCTTTCTTACCTGGGTGGCCTCAGGCCCTGTCACTTTCTTTCACCAAAAGTCTGTGTTCCCTCGTGTACATTGCAAGGGGAAGTGGTAGTATCTGCCATAGACTGCGGGTATCTGCAGAGCGGAGCCTGGGCACAGTGCTCACTCCCTTTTGGCCATGTTCTTTGAGGGAAGGGTCTTCAAAGGCACACACCAGCCCCTGAGCCATAGCTGTTGGGGGTGGGGATTGAGTGGGGGAAGGCTGTAAGTTCATTTTGTCTTCTTCTTGGAACCTCTCCAAATTATTTTGACAGCATGATTTTATTTTTATTTTTACATTTTTGTTCCTTTTGGAGGTGTTTTAATTAGCTGTATTGCTGTGACCAAAATACCTGACAAGAACTACTTAGAAGAGGAAAAGTTATTTGGGGCTCATGGTTTCTGAGATTCAGTCCATGGACTGCCAATTCCATTGCTCTAGGCCCAAGATGAGGCAACATATCATGTAGGAAGGGCCCAGTGGAGGAAAGCTGCTCAGCTCATGATGGGGTCAGAAAACAGAGAGAGAGAGACAAGGGAAGGGGCAACAGGGCACACTCCCAGTGACTCACCTCTCTAGCCATGCCCCACCTGCATACAGTTACCACGCAGCTATTGATGGACTGATTAGGTTACAGCTGTCATAATCCAGTATTACTGAATTAACAGGAGCTTTTGATGGATACCTCATATCCTAGTTATAACAGGATTTTTTTGTTTTTTTTTTTTTGTAGTGCTGGGGGTCAAATCCAGGGTTTCGCATATGCTAGGCCAGCATTCTACCACTAAGCTAAAATCCTGGTTCCTGATTTTACTTTTACAATTAAGAACATTACTTATTTTTCAAAAAAAAAAAAAAAAAAAAAAACCAANACAATTAAGATCATTACTTATTTTTAAAAAAAAAAAAAAAAAAAAAAAAAACCAATAAAGTAGTCCCCTTAGATTGAGTCTCTCTCGGCAGCCTGGCCTAGTGTCTACTGGTGACAGGTGTGGGGATCAGGAGGCCTATGTCCATGGAGGATCAGTGGGTGTCACAAACTGCTCCAAGTGTTGAGGCTGTACAGACTGCAGGAGGCAGTGGGACATGTGGCCCCTAGTACCCTGGGCCGAGCATTTTTTTCCCATTAAAGTATGCCTCAACCTGTCAGTCCCAGCAGCCCTCCAGCCTCTCTTGTCCCTCTCTAAGGCCATGGTCCATCAGAGAAGAGTATAGATCCTGGCCTCTGCTTCTGTGTGTTCATGAGCAGCTGCTTGGCCTCTTGGACTCCTCACCTCCCCCATTCCCAGTAGACCTAAAGTACCCCAGCACCACCACCACCACCACCTGCTCAGGCTTCTGGCACCTTCCTACATTCTCTCCTTCTCCCCACCCAATCTCCAGGCCCTGTGGAGAATCCTATTTCCTTTCTCCATGCCTATGCATGGACATCTATTCATAAACCAAATATGTGCTTCCTCTAGACCAAGCCTGGGAATGCTGTGGTGATGTCTGCAGACAAAGTCCTGCTACCTGGACCTCTGGCTAGTGTGTTTGAGGGCATGAGTGACAGGGACAGTGAGAAGCAAGTGAAGGAGAAACCAGACCCACAGCCTGCAGGGGAGCTCTGCAGGCCCTGGCTGTGCATCCCTCCCTCTGCTCCTGGTTCTCCATGCATGGCTGATACTCGGGATATGCTGGTGAATTGATTTGTTGGAAAAAATGAGGAAGTTGGCTTCCTCCATCATGAAAAGGTGGACTCTCTCTTTGCAGAGTCTGTGCCCAAAGAAAGCATTTGGCATCTGAGTGGTGTCCCATGTGTAGCAAAGGGCTGGAAAAAAGTATTGTTGGCGTGCATTTCATGGAGCCTGATGGCAAGGCTTAAAATCCTCATTTGCTTAAGAAAAAAACAAATGCAAAATGGTGCCTCTCCTCTGCACCAGGAAAATCTGCTGAGCATGAGCCAGCATTCCAGACTGTGAATCATTCTGTCTCCTGGCCGTGTCACTAGGAGATGCAGCTACCCTGCTCTCAGTCTGTGACAGTGCGCCAGCACCACCAGGTCATCATCCTCTAGCTGGTGCTCCACTTGGAGCATACTGGAACCACTTAGCAGGTCTGTGTGTCAACTCTTGAGCCCACAGGTCTCTGAAGAACAGGGTTTATTGGGCCATCACAGATGCTAGCTAGAGAAAGGACTGAGTTCTGGGACAAGTTCACCACTCCAACAGCAGGGATGAGCAGCAGCTAGAGAAGTGTCCTCAGCTAGAGAAGACCCTGCTCTCAGAGATTTTTGGAAGCAAATTTGTTGGACCATGTTGTGATTATGTTTTAGGTGTGGTATTTGTAAGAGCATTCCAGGAAATTCTGATGTGCAGCCAAACAGAGAGCTACTGGGCCAGGAGGGCTGGGTAGGGACAGTGCAGGGACATGGCATAACTGTTGGAATCCAATCACCTGTTCTCAAATCTTGGTGCCTCCATAAGTGGCCTCACCTCTATGACCCTTGGGCTCCTCATCTGTCAGGGGGAACAGCCTTTGCAGGTTCTGATGAGGGGGATGCTGGAGGGCATGCTGTTGTGAATTTCATGTTTGGTTATGAATGATCGTGCCAATCCAGTGGGAGTGCGAAATAGTACCTGCATCCTCTGGGTTCTTTCTGGGTGTTTTCTTAATTTTGTTTTCCCTGTTGTTTGTGGCTGGTATGTAGAAATCCAGTTGATTGTATGTACTAATCCTGTATCCTATCACATTACTGAACATACTCACTGGTTCTAGTAGTTTTATTTTAGTAGCTTACTTAGTGTTTTCTACATATGTGATCATATCAACTGGAGATAGAGGTAGTTTTACTTCTCCATTTCCAATCTGGATTCCTTTTATTTTCTTTCTTGCCTAATTGTCCTGGCTAAAACTTCCAGTTTGGTGTTGAATAGAAGTGGGGAGAGGGACATTCTCATTTTGTTCCTGACCTTAGGGGGATTTCCATCTCTTCCCATGGGGATGGTGTTAGCTGTGGCCGGTCCACATGAGCCCTTGGCTGGCTTGAGGAAGCACTTATCTTCTTTCCTGGTTGGTTGAGTGCTATCATGAAAGGCTCTTGGATTTTGTCACATGTCTTTTCTGCCCCTGTTGATAAGATTGTGAGGTTTTTGTCCCTTACTCTCTTTACGTGGTATAATACCTGGATTTGTTTTTCAATCTTAAACCAACTCTGTGTTCCCGGAGTAAATACCACTTGGTCATGGTATATATTTATTTTTGTATGTTGCAGGGTTTTCTGTTCTAGTGTTTTCCTGAGGATTTATGCATCTCTATTCATTGGGTCTATTAGTTTGTGGTTTTCTGTTCTCGCGGTACTTGCCTGTTTAGCCGTTGGTGCAGTACTGGCCTCAGAGCAATTTGGGAAGGGTGCCTTCCTTTTTCATATTTTGGAAGAGGCTGGTACTGATTCTTCTTTAAACCTTGGTATAATCCACCCATGGAGCCATTAGGCCTGGGTTTTTCTTGAGTCTGCTATGACATATGTTTAATAGACTACAATGCTCAGCTCTTTTTTGTGGCATTACAGTTTCATCTGAGCTGGAAAGGAATGGCTGACAGGCTAAGGCTTTTAAGGCCAATTTACACTAGATTTGCTGCCCTTTAAGTGCAGGCAGGAGGGGCTGGTGCTTTGTCCAAAGCAGACTGAGGCTGGCATGGTGATGCAGCTTCTTCCTTTGCCTCTCCCCTCCCTGCGGAGAGGTCTTCTCTCCTTCAGTGCCACCCCAGGAGACAGAGGAGGAGAGGAGGCACTCGCTAGAGCCATAGCCAAGAAGTGGAGGGAGCAAGGCTTGCTGGCCCCCCACAGGCCTCTGTCATCCCCTACTGAATGGAGAGGGTGAGAGAGACCCAGACTGAGTCAAGGAATGGACAAGGGGGCATCTGCCACCACTCCGCAGACTAGCTTGCAAAGTGCTGATTTTATGACATGAGATGGGGAAGGCAGCTAGACCATGATTGATAGGCCTGAGTCTAAAAGACAAGTAAAAACCATCTCTCGAACAGCAGCCTGGCCAGCATTAGCACGCTCAGCGTGCGGGCAGGGCTGGAGGGAGCTGCCTTTCCTTTTCCTTTTCTGTGTTCTCCCAAGTGTCTTCAGGGAGCATCTTGACCTTTAAGGTGAGAAAAGGGCGGCTAACACCCACACAACACTTGACCTTACCGTTACCTCAAGTGCTGCATTCTCTTCCTGGAGCCTGAGGGCGGGAGTGATGAGGGTCTCCCCATTAACACTGTCTGGTGCCAGTGGTGAGGAGGGCTGTCCCTGGCCCCTAGGTAAGCTTTCTACTCCGTGCAGAAATAGCTCTTGCTTTTCCCTGCTGGCTTCTGTGGACCAAGGTATGGAAGCTGATAGTGGTTCAGAGGAAGGATTGTCTCCTGGGTGCATGATGGAGAAGGGGCATTCAGAGGCGAGGCATTGGGAGTGATGTACTGTGCCCTCATTTCCTGAGAAATGTATTCAGTATTCACTTTCAAAGCAGCGATGCAGGGAGGGCTTAGTACTGCTTTCCATGTCGGTAGCTGCTTCTTGTTCTCCATGAGCGATCAGGTTACCACCCTCACGTATGCCCCCTTGGCTGTGAGGGTAGGCCCAGGCCTGCTGTATGCAGGCAGGATGGGTCCTGTGCACCTGGCTCTGCATTCCTTAGGTTGGGGGTCTTGGGCAAGATCCTCTTTGAACCTTTGTTTTTGATTCTGTAAAGGGTAAGAAAGAGGCCACCATTTTTGAGTGTCTGCTGTATGCCAGGCATGGCTCTGAGCACAAATGACCCTGACAGGTGCCTGCAGTTGACCTTGGGAAATTAATGATCTTTATTGCCATTGCTTATTTGTGTTTTTCTTAATAACCAAAGAACTCCACCAGGTGGGAGCAGTGCTCTTCTACTGAGTTGTCTGGGGCATGTCTAATCCGTTTTCTATGTAAAAGCATTTCAGATGTTTCATTTTCATTGTGGAAAATGTCTTGGAGAAGACAGATGAAAAGGAGATTAAAACTCACATAGTGGTGACAAAGGCCCCCTGAGAGTCACTGATGTTGGTCTCCGCCACTACCCTGCAAGTGGACTTACGCTGCCCTAGCAGAGGCCCCCAGTCCACACCACCGGAAGGCACTTCACATGCTGAAGGGAGCTCGAGAACCTCAGTGCTGGGTGTGGACAGAGCAGGCTGACCACTCTCTTCCAGAGAAGGCTGCCAGTGCAGATTTTCCTGGGGCACATTGGCAGTCACCCCAGTCACCTAGTGGGTGTGGTATCCCTGAGCCAGCCACTCTGCTGGGGCCCATCATCGCCTGTGCACTGGGTTTATGTGGAAGGATGTGTGTTGCTGATTATAGCAACCCTCCCCCCTCCAAAAAAAAAAAAAAAGGAAAAAAGGAAAAGACAGCCAGGGACAGCGCAGGTGTGAGCTGGAGATGGTGGCTAGCCTTTGTTCTGCTCCATTGGGGGTTTTTCCTCTTTTTGTATGTATGAAATGGGTCTCAAAGAAAAATGGGACAATATTTCTTACCTGCTCTCATTACTTAATGAATTTCTGAGTTTCCTAGGGCTGTCTAATGGTGCCACAGACTGAGTGATTTAAGCACCAGAAAGAGATGAGAGGCCAGAGGTTCAATACCAGAGTGGAGGGCTGGTCCCTTCAGAGGTGTGGGGAGGGCCTTCTGCAGGCCCACTCCTGGTGCTTTGTGCAGGCTTTGGGCCCCTTGGCTTGTAGAGGCAGCACCCAGACCTCTGCCTGGCTCTCTGCATGACACCCTCTCTGCCTTTGTATCCTAATCTCTTCTAAGGACACCAGTCCTGTTGGGTTATGCTCCACTCTTTTGAGCTCAGTTTACCTTAATCACATCTTTAAAGGTGCTCTTCAATCACATCACATTAGGAGTTCAACACGTGCATTTGATGGGGGCATAGCTTCACCTGTAATGTATACCAAGAAGTTTCTCAGTGTCATTGAAATGCCCTTTTGATGCTGAGATTTTCAGTAGTACTTAGCTGGGGTGGGAGCCGTTTGAATAATGAAGTCTTATCATTGAGCCCATGTGAAACTGCCCAAAGCAGGTTAAAGTTCAGGCAAGCGTACCCAGACTTCAGAGAAGCCCAGAAGAAAACAGAACTGGCATTTGCTGTTGTGTGTGCATGTGTGTGTGTGCACACGTGTGGGAGTCTGGTTGTACTGACCTCACTGGAGGACAAATAGGAGGGGTGGGTGGGGAGCTGTATTCTGGATAGAAGGAAGCACCAGGAGGGAGCTCAGTAGGCCTAGGAGTCAAGGCCACAGAGACCACATCTTCAGGGAACCCCTTAGCCTTGACTCACACTGTGCTTGCAGCAGCCCTGTGAGGGAAACATTAGTATTATTTCCTCATTGTTTTCCAGGGGGAATTGAGGCCCAGAGAGGACAGGTCATCTGCCCTAGGGTCACACAACCAACAAGTGGTAGAGTCAAGATTCTGACTTGGCCTGAGGCCAGAGCTGGCTCTTGAGAGCACTCCCCATTCCGCAGTGGTTCTGAGGTTCTAGCATGGGAACTTCCACCAGTGGCATGTAGGTGCATAGAGGGTCTATTTGTAGAGAGCTTGAATAAAATAGTTGTTTTCTGCTCCTTCATTAAATTTAAATCTAACTCTACTCAGGTTCTGGGGTACCCCAGCTTTTGCTTGTGTTCAGGTGCAGATAACAGAAGCTGCTCTTTTGAGCCACTGTAAACAGTGGGATGTAATGCAGTGTGGTTGGAAAGTGAAAGGGCAAGGACTCTGCTGGATCCAGGAGTGACCCCCAGGGTAACACTCCAGGGCTGGCGTCTCAGGAGCTGCCACCTGTGCCCCCCTGGGGACTGGGCTCAGGAGCCTGTCCCAGGGCTGACCCCAGCCTTAGCTGCAAGCTAGGGATGAGAAAGCCATGGTAGAACACTAGAGCCCCTCACACCTTCCGGCTCACACCAGCAAATGGCGCCTTGCCCCAAACTGGCTCCCCTTTGTCCTGGGTTCAAGCCTGTAAGAAAGAATGATGGAACCTAAGTCAAGTGCAGAACCCCAGTCCTAAGGGGGTCTGGGAAATGTGGTTTCTAGATCTCCAGTCCCCGCAGTTGAGGGAATGTGTTTGATCCCCCTTGTGGTCATTTCCTTGGGTCATGAGAACATGGCCAGGGAGAGAGTGCACTCCCCTGCAGTGCTGCCCCCTGGAAGGCCTGAGTGAGCCACAGGAGCTTCCTGCCCCGCTGGGAGAAGGGCCTGGTTCCCACCAGCACTCTAGCTGCCTCGGCACTGAATGGCTATTCCCATGATGCTGAGGATTGAACCCGGGCCCGCCCAAGCTAGGCGAGTGCTCTACCTCTGAGCCACAATCCCAGCTCCCATCTCGTAGAATTCTAATTCTTTACCTTAGTTTGGGTCTTGACTGGTGCTAATCACCATCAAAGAGAAGAAGGAAAGAAACATACCACGGAGTGAGGGGTCCCTGGCAGGAGCTGGTTTTGGCCACATGAACTGGAGTAGCGCCTTGTTGTCTCACATATACACTATGGAAGACAGGCCTCCCTTTCAGTGCCCAGAGAGGGCTAAGCAGACTGCACTTTGCTGACACTGAGCACATCTGATAGGCCTATGATTGCAGCTTTGTTCCCTAATTCCTGCTCCCAGAGGATTTTTCACAAGTGCTTCGGTGTCCTCCTGGGTATTGATGTTTGGGGTCTAGCCACAGGGCTGCGTGGAGCCTTCAGAGCATCTCTGTAAGGCTGAAGGCTGCTCCTTCACTTCAAGGTCCCCACCATACCCAGTCTTCCAGGTGTTAGGTGACAATTTGAGGATGTTAGTGAGAAGTGGCTATTCTGTTGGCATGGGGTTTGGGAGGAACCCTGCAACAGGCTTTTGAAGATGGGGTTCAAGTCCAGCCTGACTGGTCTCAGCGCTGTTTTCTCAAACAGAAAGTGAGGCAGCAGACAGCTTCCCAGGGTGATGATGGGTGCCATGCCATGCAGGAGACAAGATCATATCGGTCTGCAGAGTACTGTTATATGGTGACTTTTTTATTTTTTAAGGGCTGTGCCTGGTTGGGCCTGGCAGGTGTCCATCTCTGGGATGGGGCAAGTCCACTCAGCTTGCATCCCATTTGTGTTGGTCTGCTCGGGTTCCCATAACAGATTCCCACAGGATGGGGCCTCGACGGCGGAAAGGGTTTACCCACAATTCTGAGAGTAGAAGCCAGAGATCAAGGATCAGATCAGGTGTCAACAGGACTTGCAGATGTTCATCTTCTCCCTGTGTCCTTGCCTGGTCGTCTATATATGTGTTTTAGTCTCCTTTTTCATAAAGACCGGGTGGGATAAGGGTGCACCCTAGTGACCCCATTTTATCTTTTTTTTTTTTTTTTTGTACCGGGGATTGAACTCAGGGGCACTGGACCACTGAGCCACATCCCCAGCCCTATTTTGTATTTTATTTAGAGAAAGGGTCTCACTGAGTTGCTTAGCACCTCACTGTTGCTGAGGCTGACTTTGAACTCACGATCCTCCTGTCTCAGCCTTCCGAGTGGCTGGGATTACAGGCATGCACCACGGTGCCTGGCCCCATTCCCTTCATAAAGACCCTGTCTCCAAATGCAGTTACATTCTACGGTCCTGGGGGCTAGGGTTTTACAATTCAGCCTCTAATACCCTGGCTTGAGAATGGAGAAGAGTGGCCCCCAGGAAGACTGAGCAGCGCTGCCCTGGTTACCCCAAACCTAACCACATCAGCCCTGCCTCTGCCATCCTTCCTGTCGAGCGAGGTCCTGCTGTTCCTGCCAGGGCCAGGTCAGATGCTGTCCTCTGCATGGAGCCCCCAGCTGGTAGGCACTTCTCTTGCCTCTGGTCCACAGTTGTTTATTCCTGTTACCATTTTCAGTTGGGCTGTGGTTATCTACGGACCTGTCATCCCACCTCTGCTGGGCTTGCAACTCTGATGGAGGAGGAGGGGAGGGCATGACTGAGTGTGCCTTGTCCATCTTTCCCTGGCCTTGGTGGATGCTATGCCACACGGATGGACAGGTGTAAATCTATCTCACAGCCATCTTCACTCTGGGGCAGGCACAGAACCAGGCTCTTAGTAGTTAAGCTAAACAGCCCTGGCTGTAACAGAGCAGCCATCCTGAGTGGGCAGACAGGCAGGAGAGGCAGTACCAAGGCCATGTGATTAAGGCTGTGAGAAAGGGAAGTACGGCTGTGGAAGTGCAGGGGAAGCTCCAGCCCACTTAGGGGGTGGGGAAGTGACATCAGTAGAAGTGTCCCTAAGGAGGTAGGGCCCAATAGAATTGTGAAGAAGGTGGGTAGGGGGAAAAGAGGAGGAAGAGCAATCCAGGAGGAGTAAGCTGTAGTAACAAAGGGAGCAAGAAAAGTCAGTTCTAGTTCACACATTCTCTGGCAGAGGACTGCTGGGCCTCTCCTATGGGGGGTGAGTCAGGGCCTAGCTCTCTCCAGGGATCTGGACCTGTCGCTACCTCAACACATGGCTTCTAAAGGCTCTGCACCAGGGAAGGGAAGAGTCATGCAGGCTTTTAAATAATGCAGCCCAGAAGTGACACAAGTCACGACAACTCACATATCTCATCGGTCAGGTCAAGTCACATGACGCCACCCTCTGGGAAGTATAGGGAACCCTATGGGAAATTTGGTGAGCACATTCCAGGGAACACACTTGTAGAGGTGGAGGGGCCAGAAAATGTAGTGTTGATGGGAAATAATGGTCCCAGACCTTTGATCTCTGCAAGAAACTTGGTAAAGTAGATTCCCTCTGCCCACCACGTACCACTTACTTATGGGCATTGAAATTGTGGCTGGAAAATAGACCCAGGGAAGGAACAGAGTTTCAGAGGGCAGTGAATCTGCTTCCATCAGGCAGGGAAGGGTTGGTTTCTTTGAGATCCTTTTATTTGCTTCTTAAGGAACAGGGTTTAACATTGATCTTATTCCCTTTTCCCCTCCTCCCCTCCCTCTCAGAGTACAAGTATTTGCTGTAGGCTTTTGTTTTTGTCAGCTTTATCATTGCTGTGACCAAAAGATTTGACAAGGACAATGTAGAGGACTAAAAGTTTATCTAAGGCTCACAGTTTCAGAGGTCTCAGTCCATAGATGGCCAACTCCATTCCTCTGAGCCCGAGGCAAGAAAGCACTTCATAGTGGAAGGGTATGGCCAGAGGAAAGCAGTTGGGGACATGGCAGCAGGAAGCAGAGAAAAGCTTAGCTCAGCTCACAAAACAGATACCCCAAAGTCATACCCACAGGGACCCTCCTCCAGCCACACCCCGCTTGCCTTCTGTCACCCCCTGTTATCCTGTGGAGGATTGACACAGTGATGAGATCTAGGCTCTCCTAACCTAGGTATTTCACCCCTAAGCTTTCCTGCTTTGTCTCACCCGTGAGCTTTTGGGGACGCCTCCTATCTACACCATACAGCTTTTTATATGGAGATGGAATGTTTATGTCCTGTGTCCTTTAAGCTTCACAGAGAATTGTGGCCCCAAGTCCCAGTGTCCTCATGATCCGAGGGAGATGCTGGCAATGGCAGTGAGCAGGAGTGGAGGCCTGCTCATAAAAGGCGTAGGAGCACAGGGTAAGAAGAGTTTCTGCTTGGTTAACTTCAGAATTCTTCCCAGCTTGGGCTTTGTCTTTGTGATTTTCATTTAGATACATTATTATAATTTCTTTGTCTTCTCTAGGGCTGCGTTGTTTCAAAATGTGCTCCTTGAGCATAATTTTTATAACTCATTGAATTTATTACAATGATCTTTCTTTAATCAGAAGGAGTAGGGTTTGCTTTTTTGGTTGTAGTTTAGAGTTTGTGTCAACACTGAGAGATTAGCAGTGGCTGGGAATTAATTCATGCTTTCATTTCCCTTAATTAACTATGAATGTGCAGAAGTTGGCTGGCTTTGTGCATGCCAGTCTTAAAATTCAGTGCTTTCTGTAGACAACAAATAGTTGGGTCTTGTCTTTTGATTGACTCTGACAGTCTCTGCATTTAGACCATCAACATTTACACTGATAACCTCTAGGGTTGGGTTAATCTCTGCTGTGCTAATTATTGTTTTCTGTTGGTTGCCCTGTTCTTTGTCACTGTTTCTGTCTTCCACTCTCTTTCTTTCTGCTTTCTGTGGCTTTAATATATTTCCATTTCTGTCCTTTTGAAGATATCAGTTGCACATCTTAATTTTTTAGTGGTTGCCCTATAGTTTGCAATATCGTTTATAACTAGTCCAGGTCCACTTTCAAATAACATGACACTTCATGTGATGTGCAGGAACTTTATAACAAAGTATCCTGCCTGGCCCTCTTGTAGCATTGCTGTGTCCATTTCACTTATCCATCCTATAATCATCGGACACATTGTTGCTCTTATTGCCTTGAACAAACTATTACCTGCTAAATCAATTAATGATAAAAAAATTAAAAAACTTATTTTCCCTTCAGTTACCCCTTCTCTAAAGATCTTCCTCCCTTTATGTAGATTTGTTTTTTTTTTTTTTTAAAGTTTTGTATTTTTGTTTTGTTTTTTTCTTCTATTTAGGTCTGAGCTTTTGACCATGCATCTTTCTCTTTCAAAAGCTTTTTTCAAGGCAGGCATGTGTAACACATTCTTTTGATTTTTGCTTATCTGAGAAAGTTTTTATTGGTTCCTCACCTTTGAAGGATAATTTCACAGGATACAGAATTCTACATTGATGTTTGCTGTTGTTGTTCTCTAAACATTAAAATATTTCACACTACTCTCTCTTGCTTGCATGATGTCTTGAGAAGTCTGATGACATTCGTAGTCTTCCTTCTGTGCTTCTCTTTGGTAAGGTGCTTTTCCCTCTTTGGCTTCTTTGGGAATTTTCTCTTCATCTCTGTTTTTCTGTGGTGTGAATGACATGCGTAAGTATGGATTGTTTGGTCGTCGCTGCATTATCCTGTGTGGGGTTCTCTACTTTGTGGATCTGTGTTTGGAGTCTGGCAGTAATTTGGGGAAACTCTCAGAGAGCCTTGCTTCAGATATTCCCTTGGTTCTGTCTTGTCCTCCTGGTAGTCTAATTGTGTGTACACCACACTTTTTGTGGTCATCCTCCAGTCCTGGGATATTCGTCCCCTGTTTTTCCAGTCATTTTTCTCTTTGCTTTCCAGTTTGGAAACCTTCTGTCCACATGCCTGTAAGCCCACTCTCTCTTTCTCTGTGTCCAGTCTACTAATGATCCCTCAAGGGGAGCTTCATTTCTGTGAGGCTAGCATGTCTTTTTATTCTTTCTGAGAATTTCCATCCTTCCTCGTGTTGCCTGCCTGTCTGTTCCTTCACTGGGGCCTCTGGCCTCTCAGTCACAGCTGTTTTAAGCCCCAGGCGGATATTCCTCTGTCTCTGCTGTGTCTGAATCTGCCTCCGATTCTTCTGCCTCTTCACACCATGCTTTTGCCTTTGTTTTTGTTGTTGTTGCTGTGTCATCTGTGTCCCTTTGCATGGTCCTGAGCTTTAGAGATTGCTGATTCTGTGGCTGGGGTGACAGTGGCAGGTGTGGATGGCAGGTGAAGCTGCCAGCAAAAGCAGAAAATGTATTGATCTTATATACTTTTCTAGGGACAAAAGTGGTGACCATTGAGAAATCTCATTGTAGCCTCTGTGGCCATATTTAAGTTGCCACAGAAATTATTTCATCTTGATTTATATATGGAGATACTGAAAGAGCAGATGACAGGAATCTCCAGGAAGGAGCATTGAGCAAGACAGGCCATCAGCATCCCACGGGCAGTCCCTGTGCCAAGCATGGTGCCTGCCATGTGGGAGGCTGCAGCAGTCTTGAGTGAAATGAGCAATGGAAGGGTGTCTGCAGCCAGCCAAGATCTCCCTGGACCTCAGAATCTGTGGTCTTCGGACAGCTTTGTTTATCCAAGAGCAAGGCCCAAGGCCCTTGATGCTCAGCATCTTACCACTTTGCTGAGGCCATATTGAAATATTGAAGGGGTTCAGCTGGCATGGGCATCCACACACGGGCCAGTTCTTATCTAGTTATACTTGGCTTTGCACAGGAGGTGGGATGGGGTGGGATAGTGGTATTTGTATCAAGGACTAAGGAAACCTGTGTCCATTGAAGGATTTTGTGTGTCCTGAACTTTGCCCATTGGGGTGCATGTGGAAGTGGGGTATATGATGTTTTCATAGTACTAGACATCCTAAGAGGGCTCTGGATGTGACTGAGCAGCTGCACTGGCCCAGGCACTCTGGTTGTTTCTAGAGACTCCAGAGGACAAGATGGCAGAGAGGAGTTCAGCAGGGTAAGCAGGCACCAGGACGAGGGGCATGGGGAAAGGCAAGGCATTCCCCTGTGGGGCTGGCATTCCCCTCGGGCCTGGGGCCACAGCAGGTGGTCTGCTATTACCATGGTTGTTTATATGGTTATTATTTTCTCTGCAGGGGTAGGTTATGGTTGACTTTTGCTTTGGGAGGCGCCCTCTTGTGGATGGTTGGGGGAAGGAGGAACAGGGACCCATCCACTCTGAGGTGGCAAGGCTAAGGAGAGGCAGGAAGGATCCAGAGAGGATTTGGCAGGTGGAAGGTGGGCTTGGGGGGTGCGTGTGGGGAGCAGCACCAGCGAGAAGCGCAGGCAGGCCTATGCCTCCTACGTCAGCTCACCTGAGCTGGGTTTGGTTGGGCACGGGTCCACTCACTTTTCTTTCCCCTTGAAGAAGCACGTTCACAACCTGCTGGGTTCCTGTGGGGAAGGCAGGTTTCCCATAGCTAGGACACCAGCCAGTGAAGATTCCCTTTGCCTCCCTCTGTCCTCCTTGTCCCCTCTGAGCTCCGTGGCTGCATGCAGTCTTGGTCCGCCAGCTCCACACACTTGGAAAACCTTGCCCTGTTGCCCTGGGGAGTCACTGCTTGTGGAACACCGATGGCCTGGGCACTGTGCCACAGCAAAAGAGGCCATTCCGTTCCTCAGATGAGGCGACTGAGGCGCAGAGAAGTCAGAGCCCTTACACAGATCACAGGTGACTGCATCTGTCTGACTCCACAGCCTGACACTTTTCTGTATGGTCATGGTCAATCACTGACCACCTCAGTTTGTTCACCTTTAAGGTGAACATGCCACCTCAGAGGAGGATGTCCTGAGGATTGAATGAGATCATCCTCCGAAGGGGTTGTCATGTGCCTGATAAGTATTATGTTCTCATCAGATGTTCACTGTTCATGCCTTGTTGCCCAAAGAGAGGGGTGTGTGTGTGTGAGTGTGTGTGTGTGTGTGTGTGTGTGTGTGTTGGGGAGGAGTTGTGGCTGGAGTCTCTAAAGGGCTCCTCTGTGTGGGAAGGAGAGAACTCATTCTGGGGGCTTCTGAGTACCCGAAGGAGCTCAGGGCAGAAGTTCTGAGGGGCCCTTTTGTGCTGGGTTTCCTTTTATCTTGAGATTGGTCAGTGCTTTCTGAAGTGTGGCTGCCTGAGGGGAGTGTGAAGGGGTTTCCAGAGTCACTGGAGGGACTTTGGAGAGGGGATGGATGACCACTGATGAGTATGGGGGTGTAGAGGCGGGAGGTGGCCTGTGTGGCCCGACTGGGAGTTCTGTGACAGCTGGGACCTACTCTAGTCTTCTGTGGCATCCCCAGGCCAGCATGAGGGCTAGGTGCTCAGTGTCTCCTGTGGAGTGACTCTTCTTGGCTATGACTCTTCCTCCTGTGTCCTTGAGCAGTTCCTCTCCACTGTGCCTTGCTGAGCCTCTGGTGGGCTCATTGCCAGCAGTGGGCCATGTGCTCTCGGTTCAGGTCATGGCATGGTGTGCAGCCCAGGAAGAAGAACAGCCTGTGTTCTCCTGCAGGCAAGGACTTTGAATGCTCAGCGGCTTTGGGGCTGATGATAGGGATGTCGAGTGGTACTGGTTGTGCCATGGTATGCCTGTGGCTTGGGCTGGTGGCCTGGGGCTCAGCGTGGCCCAGAATTTTGGACGGCCTCGGCTCCTGCTCCGTTTCATTTCAGCACTGAGTCCTGTGCTGGCATAAATGGAGGACATGCTGTTGAGAGCTCTAGTCTTAGTGGCAGCTCCTGGGAGTTTATTTGTCCTGGGAACATTGAGCTGGGACTTTGGGCTGGGCAAAGGTGGGCATACCAAGATAAAGGTCAAGTCCTGCCCTCCCATGGCTGACAGTGGTGTGGGGACAGCAGGCATAGAGTGGCCTTTCTGCTGCTTTCCCCCCCTTTTCCTTCCAAGCCACCCTGAGATAGTCAGGCCCTGGGACTTGAAGCCATGTCTGGTGGCCTGTGGAGCTGAGCAGCTTCACGCGGGCTGTCAGCGGCACTGCCGCGGGCACGCAGCCCAACTGCTTTCTCCCCAGTGCTTTCCTTGTGTCCTTCTCAACTAAGTGCAGGTGTTTTCCTGCCTTCTGAGCTAGCTTTTCATTGCTGTGACCAAAATACCTGACAAGAACAACTTAGGGGAGGAAAGGTTTATTTTGGTTCATGGTTTTAGAGGTTTAGTCTGTGGTGAGCTGACTCCACTGCTGAAGCAGAACATCGTGGTGGAAGGGTGTGTGGTGAACAACTGCTCAGCTCGTGGCAGGGGGGAAGCATAGAGAGCAAGGAGGAGCCAAGGACAAGATACAGTCCCCAAGGGCATGCCCTAGTCACCGGCTTCCTCCAGCCCCACTCCACCTGTCTACACTTACCACCCAGATAGTCCATTCCAATTATTAATCCATCAAATAGATTAATCCTCTGACTAGGTTACAGTTCTCACAATCCACTCACTTCCCTTTCAGACATTCCTGCATTAGCACAGGGACTTTTGGGGGACCCTTCATATCCAAATCACAATATCTTCCTTTAAAAAAAAAACTACGTTGCTTTCTTTTGAAAGTAGTAGAAATAGAAATTTGGATTTATCTAGAAGAGTATAAAGAAGAAAACAAATATCACCTATAACCTTTTGGAGATGTGGCCATCGAGTAGCCACCACTGTATCCCTGGGGGTAGGGCCTGGCACCTTGCAGGTGCTCAGTAAATATTTGTAACCAAATAAAAAGAATGAACCAATATGTGTATCATAGAAAATTGGAATCATAAATTATATTCTGCTTTGTATCCTGCCCTTTTCGGTCTTGTGACATTAACCTTTCCCTAGATTAATGTCTGGAGTTTGCTATCAGGTCTTTGATGTAACTTACTGACTCTTGGGAACTGAGCATTGTGCTTTTGGGATGGATGGCCAGATGTCATGTCAGACTATCTCGAGTCAGTTCCTTGAGCATGTTCCAGGGTGGAATAAAAAGGTGCCGCTTGCTCTGTTGACTTCTTCCTCCTCATCAGGGCAAGGGTGGCAGGTGCACCTGAGCAGCAGAAGCTGGTTTCTGAGAGCTGCTGTGGTTATGAAGGCAGGCGGGTCAGGGGGCCAAGGAATGAACTGTGGAGTAAGCTCCAATTATAGCGCACTCAAAGCTGATGGAGGTCATGCTTATTGAAGACAGAATGCCTCCTTCTGGAGTGAGGGATGGGGATGCTGGTGACTCCTGGGTGATCCTGCTGGGCACTGAGAAGCAGTGTCCCTGTTGGAGAGGAGCCGCCTTCACTTCAGGTGGCCTCCGTCATAGCCTTCCAGGCTCCCTAGTCTGCATGGCTCCCTGTGCCCAGGGCTGCCTGCTTAGGCTGTGCTGCATCAGGGGCTGTGGCCTGCAGCACTGGGCATCTGCAGCTTGCCCAATGCACTGGCATTGATGAGGCCTCAGCCCACCTCCTCCTGGAAGCCATGTCCCGTGCTTTATGCCCCTCTCCCCAGCCCCCACCCACAAACTGAAGTCCCAGTGACTCCATTGTTGCTGAATGCAGTGGCCAGTTTCTGGCCTGAGGAGCTTCCTGTTAGCTTCCCTGGCTCTTCTTCTCTGTTTACAGTCTTCTTGCTTGATCTTCCCTGCCTTCTCCAGGCCATCTGACCCAGCACCACCACCCTCTAGCTGTGTGGCTGAACGTGGCTTACATTACTTCTCTGCTTTCATGTCCTCATCTGTAAGGACCTAATAACTAACCTACTTCATCAGGGGTGCCAAGGACTTCAGGACAGGATCCCTGGCTCCTGTCTTGGGATCTGGCACACACTCAGTGCCTCATGATTGTTCCCTGTTGTCACTGAGCCATTTATTCACTCATTCCACAAGTCTTTATGGAGAGCCTTTTACGTGCACAGAAGAGGCAGCAAGGAACAAAACAGACCCAGGTATTGTGTACTTGGAACTTACATCCTAGGGAAAATAGAAAGTAAGTAAGCATACATTTTATCATGGAAAGCACAGCAGGGCACGGAGAGGGAGAGGGAAAGTGGCACTGTGGTGCACTGCTGAGGCCAGCAGTGTGGCCGCATTAGTGCAGAATTTGGAGGTGGGAGTCAGGGTACAGCTTTTGCTCCCCCAGTTCCAGCTGTGGACCTTGATCAGGGTACCACTATTCTCTCTCTCATTAGCTGTGTGACATGGCTAGCTCTCAGCCAGTGTGTGCCTCAGTTTTCCTGTCTGTGATACTGGTGATACCCTCTATCTCGTAGAGGAGAAACCACTAACCTTACCAGGTCTAAACCCATTTCTCAAAGTTTGGTCCTCTGACCCTGCTTCACGAGTATTGGGAGTGTGGACGGGATATGCAGACTCCATAGACCCTCCCACTCCCTGTGCTTCAAGTTCTGAGGTGGCCTGGGACCTGCATTTGGAAATAAATACTCTGGTGATGCATGTTCACTGAGGTCTGAGACCAAGATCTACAGGTTGTGAAGATGGGGTCCTTTTGTCCTGATGAGGGCTATGCTGGAGTGAAGTTATGCAAGACGTGGTCACCCGGAAACACCACCTGGGGAGCTTGCTAGAGATTCAAGTTGGATTATCAGGGATATTGAACTCTGCCCTTAACAGCTTCCAAGTGATTGTGGAGCAGTTCATGTGAGGAGCACTGGGTCAGACCTGTGAGTGGAGGACATCCTCCAGTGGGGATAGGTGCTGTGCCCACAGGTGGTAGCTGTCAGGGGATGCCACTCCCATCTCATTTGCTAACTCGCCTTCCCTCCTTCCCCTAGGATCCCAAGTGATGGTGGTTTACATGGAGGATGAATTGAACGCTGCTCGACTGGCTAGCACGGGGGCGGTGGTCTCTGTGCCTGCAGGTGGGCGGGCGTGAAGCTTAGGATCTCAGAGTTTCAACCCAAGAGGAAGCATGTCTAAAAAAGGCCGGAGCAAGGGCGAGAAGCCCGAGATGGAGACGGATGCAGTACAGATGGCCAATGAGGAGCTGCGGGCCAAACTGACCAACATTCAGATCGAGTTCCAGCAGGAAAAGAGCAAGGTGAGAGGGCTGGGTGGTGACACTCAGAGGATGATATTGCCAGGGACATGTGGGGAGGGCATGTTCGCAGGCTGGAGCAGGATGGGCCCCTCCCCTGGGTCCCTCTTTCTCTCTGGGCCTCAACTTACCCCTCAGAGCCACATAGAGTGCCAGATGGGACCTGTCAGGCTGTGTGACTTCCCATGTTTCAGTTTCCCTGCAAGACAGGGTGATGATAGTGCTTCAGTGGGTTGCTGTCAGGACTTAGTACCACGTGAAGAACTTGGAAGGGGCCTGCTCCATACCATGAGCTGTTTTGTGCTCTCAGGGCAGGTCTGAGCCTTGGAGCCACTCAGGACAGTGGCTGGCTGGATGATGGTAGACTGTGGGAGTACAGCTAGAGCAGAGCCATTATGTGTGGCCTGTACCTCCCACGAGGGAGGAGCCCAGCTTTCCAATCCCACAGACCTGGCTCCACCCTCAGCTTGGCCCCTGCCTGGCTTCACAGTCTTGGGCAAGTGACCTAAGGTCTCCAAACCTCTGCATCCTCAGCTTGCACACGGCATGAGAATTACTGCCCAGTTCAAGGTTGTCATAAAGATCCCAGGTGTGATAAAAAGCCCTGTCAGTGTCTGTTGCCCAGGCACTGCCCTGGTCATTTTTGTTGGCATGGCTCTGACTTGGGTGATCTGAGGGCAGAGCCAGCCAGGGGCTCTGTGAGCACAGGAAAGGGTGGACAACTGGGCCTGTACCTGGGTGGCTTGAGATGTTGAGGGTCTGGCCTTTGGAAGGTTAAACCAAATCCCTGCCAAAGTCCCTGGAGCACAGCGGGTGGCTGCCTGGGAACTGCAGTTGGTGCCTGTGTTAAGAAGCACTGGGGCCCAGGCAGCTGCTGAGTGTAGGGGTGGGGGCCACTCCTGGCCTTGGCCCTGACTCCATTCCCAGGTCAGGATGGCTGCATAGAGAGCAGAGACTTGGGTCAACTTGGAGAGGGAGCGAGGAAGGCCTGGCTTCGGGAGTGTAGGGATAGATGCAGACCTCCTTACTCCTGGGTGTTCAAGAGATCGGACCTGGTGAAGTAGCCCCTTCTGGCTGTGTTTGCTGGTGGTGCTGACCTGTGCACATCCTGCCAGTCAGGAGGGGTTCACCTGCTGGGATCCTCTAGGGCTGAGAGCTGAGAGCTGAGTGCCCAGGCTGCAGGGGGCTGGTCTGTGTGTACAGAAGCAGCAGCAGCAGCTGTGGGGAAAACTGCACATCCAAGTCTGCTGCCTAACCATGAAGCCATGTAACTGCCCCTGCCTCAGTTTTCCCATCTGTAAAATGGAGGGCTTCTAATGTGTCTGCTTTCCTGGGCCATTTGAGGAAGAGTATGACAGTCAGTATAAGGCCTGAGGTTGTCCGTCACCTGCTCTCACTTGGCAGCCTGTTTCTAACATCTGGGCCTGCCATGTAGACAGCATCCTGTACCTGAGAGGTGTCATGGCCTCACAGTGACCTGTATGGTCAGGTGTGGCTTCCTGTCTCTGTAGGTGAGAAAGTTAGGGCTCAGAAGGAGAGGTGACATGCTCAGGTATATTGCCTGAGTCTACCTTGCCAGCCAGCAGGGACAAGGTGCCACACTGGGCTGCTTAAATAAACAGGGACTTATGGTGTCACCACAGCAGGCTGGAAGTCTGAGGTCAGGTGTCCTGGGCTGACACCTCCTGAGACCCTTCTCCTTGGCTGTGCTGTCTTCGTCTTCCTGTGGACCCACATGGTTTTCTTCTGCGTGTTGGTGTCCTTATCTCCTTTTCTTATGAGAACACAAGTTGGAGTGGATTAGAGGCCATCCTGATGGCCTCATTTTAATTTGATTACATCTTTAAAGGCTCTATGTCCAATATAGTCACCTAAAGTTCTGAGTGTCAGGACGGAGTGGGGTCCAATTCAGCCCCTCTGCCAGGTCAGCACAGCTATAGGTGGTGCTGGTAGGTGAAGGCCAGACCTGTGGGAGTCCCCTGTCACCAGGCTGCCCCCCTCCCTCTGGGACACGAGGAAATTCTCACATGAACGCATCTTGCCTGCTGAAGTTCTCCATCCAGCCCCCTTGTGGCCTCCTCTGTAGGACTTTACCCATCCGGTCAGATATTGGAGAATATCTGTTCGGAAAGAATTTGGCAGTGTGCTCTCTCTGGCTGTTTCCAAAAGCATAACTGTAAATTTTACAATTACATTTAAGTGTTATTTTTGTATGATCTAATAATAACTCAGTGTTACATTTATAGTGTCATTATTTTAACAAAGGACCCATTAAACACTGCAGGGCAAGGGAGTGTGGTAACTGTATCTGTTCATCTTTGGCCTTCCGTGCATGCTGTGTGCCCGGGCTGGGTGACATGCCTTTGGCAGTGACTGCGGAACAGCCCGTGCCCTCAGTTAGGGTGGTGCAGGATTCCGGGGAGCCAGTGGCAGCACAGCATGGGCACGCTGCATCAAAGTTCTTAGGAAACCTGCGGAGTGAAAGGGCCTGTGGAGGCTTCACAGTGGCCATTTTGGAGGTGGAAGCGAAAGGTGTTCACGCAGTTCCGAGTGTCCAGCAACACCCGCGAGCCTTCTGAGTGCCAGTCGAGGATCAGGCCAGTGGGGCAGTGTTCCTGACCTAGAGAGGCCCACCGTCTGGGGTGATGTGAAGAGAGGGTCAAGTGTGCCAGACCACAGCCCCTCACCAGCTGGGCATTTCTTCATTCTCGCCGTGACCAGCACACTTTGATCTGGATTTGTGCTGGGCCAGGCACTTATCTGAAGTGAGAAGTGAGTTGGATCTCAGCCTGTCCTCAAAGGCTGCTGGCTTCTGTGGTGGTGGGGGGAAGGCTTGGTATTTGGGTATATCCTGAGTAGTGATGGAGTAGATTGTGTTGGGCACTGGAGCCCAGGGAGGTGCTGACCCTGGGACTGAGGAAGCCTTCCTGCCCTGCTGAGTTTGGAGGGAAGGTGAGGGGAGGTCCCCAGATGAGGGGCCAGCTTGCAGGAAACTGGGGCACATCTGGGGCGGGAGCCCACAACTCCTGGTTGCTGTTGTGGAGGCTGTAAGGGAGGCTGTTATTTGTGACCTCTACCAGTGGTTCAAACTTCCACTTTTTCCTTAGCTCAGTCCTGAACTAGTTATCAAGTACCGGCTGTGTACCTATCTTTGTCTGAGAAGCAGCAATGCAGTGACTCCGGGTCCTCTCCTGGGGCTTGCGCAGGGAACAAACACCAGGAGATTCTTGTAGTTTTAACTGAGTGGTGGGACATACCCAGAAGAAACAGCAGCAGAAGCAGGGGTGGACAGCAGTGGGTTCTGGAGTGGCCTGTTGGAAGGTGTCGTCAGCAAAGGGTTCAGGGGAGGTGCCACTAAGTGTGGTGGGTGGGCTGGAAGAACAGACAGAGGCATGCCAAAGGCGTATCTCAAGGAGTCCAGGCTGCAGCAGGCAGTGGTGTGGCCGGAGCCAGATGATTACGGCCAAGGGTAGGAGATGGATCAGAGGAGCACAAGGCTCAGTCCTGTGGGCTGGGGAGGACTTAGGCTTGAGTTTTAAGTACTATGGACCTCCTGAGGATTTCTTTTTCTTTTTTTTTTTCTTTTTGCTTATTCTATTTTACATTTTTCTTGTACGTTTAGTCATTTTAGTGTGTCAGTCTGGACTCATGGATACGTGGGCTGCATTCTGGATATAAACCAACAGCATCTTTGCTCTGTGGCTCAGGCTGTGGTGCCTATGTACCTGTGATACCCCCATCATTGTGGAGGTTTTGTGTTGATTTTGTTTGTGTTTTTAGCTCTTATTTTATGGTGTTCATCTTGCATACTTCCCGCCCCCATCCTGGAATCTGCCATTTCTCCCGGGAGCCCTGGCTCCAATTATGGGAGAATGGTGTTAGACAGCAGGATCTGGGCACTGGTGTGCTCACAGGCATGGGAGTGCCCCTCTTCTAGACCCTCTCAGCCAAGAGCTAGGAGAGGTGTGCTACGTGTACATACACGTTATCTGTAAATGCTTCTGCATGTGGCACCTGTGACTGCATGAACTTAAACCTGAGTTCTTGCTGATGTCCCAACACTAGCTCACGGCCATGTGCATCATTCCAGCCCCTTCTTTCTTGTCTGGAGCCCCCTACTCCCAGCAGTGAGAAGCCGGCTTCCCCCATTCTTCATCCACTCTCTTAGTTGTTCTGCACACTTACACATCGTAGTTCCAGAAGAGTGAGCCTGCACCCTGTGTGATCTGGAAGGCCTGCAGTAATGAAGGTGTGTGACTCCATCCTGCTCTTTGCACAGGTGTGGTGGGGCAGCCTGGGAGGGTTTCTGCCTGGGCAGGAGCAGGAGGTGCCAGCTGAGCTGAGCCGGGTATTGCAGGTGCAGAGGGCAGGATGGAGTCACACATCCTCATTACTGCAGGCCTTCCAAATCACACCCTCTCTACCTGACACTCACCCCAGGGCTTGCTCACACCTGATGTGCAAACTCTGGAGCACAATGACAATGCTCATGTATCCCCCAGTGACTCTCCACGTCCCTCCTTTCAGCATCCTCTGAGGCAGCTGCTGATGTTGCTCTTCACAGACAGGAAGCCAAGGTTCTGGGAGGTTGTGTAGTCATGGTTCTTCAGAGACTAGAACACACATACACACACGTGTTCTGTTACTCTAAATAAAGAAGCATATGCATGTATACACAGGTAGACACATAATATACAGAATGAGAGAGATGTTTTTAAAGCATTGTCTTTTGCAGTGGGGGCTGGCAAATCTGAAGTGTGTAGGCGGGCTAGTAGGCTAGAATCTCCAACAGGGCTGATGTTGCAGTCCAGGGAGTCTGAAACTGTCTGGAGGCAGAATTCCTTTTTCCAGAGGAATCATCAGTCTTTTCTCCCAAGATCTTTAACTGATTGGATGTGGCCCATCTGCAGTTAAGGGCCATTTGCTTTACTCAGAGCCTACTAGTGTAAATGTTAATCTCATCAAAAAATACCTTCACAACATCATCTAGGGTGATAATTGACCAAATGACTGTTGGTGCTATGGCCCAGTCAGGTTGACACAGAAAGTTGACCATCACAGAGGTTAAGTAATCTGCTCAGGGAAATAGCTCATCATAGTAGATCCAGATCTAAAGGGGTATTATTCTTCTGATCCCAGAGCACTGTCAACACTATTCAGGGAGGTGAGGACCATGTATGTGGTCTTCTAGAAAGAAAAATGCCAGAAGCATTTTGTCCATGACCAGGGAAATATTTAATGTCTTGGCCCCAGCACTGAGTCCATCAGGAGGACTGGTTCCAGCGCTCACGTGAGCGGGTCAGGGAACCACTGGTTGCCTCGTGTGTTTGATGGAAGGAGACGTGGGTCTTGGGTTTGCCTGGGGGGTTTCATGTGCTTCTTTTCCTGCTGTTACAAGAAAGGGTTTATTGATACCCAGATGACATTGTCAAACTCACTTATAATTAACTTTACCACGGGGTGCTATAGACCAGGTGTGGTGTGGGGGAAATGCTGCCATTTTCTGTGGAGCAGCCCATTCATCAGAGGCAGCTGGTTGCAGTGCCCCAAGCCTGCCCTTACCTGGAATGGAGTTTTAATAAAGGGTTCTGTGGAACCAGAGTATTTAAATGAAAAGCACCAATGAGGGTTTTCTTAACACTCCCTGGGCACATTTTACAAATAGGGTTTCAAATGGCTGATTGGAGGGTTAGATTCAGAAGGGGCTTGTAGCCAGCAATTCAGGAGTCCAGGCCCCTGAGGCAAGGGTGCCCTGGAGAGGCCCCAGCCAGAGCGCACCTCCCTAGGAGCCTGGCCTCCCCCTTCCCTCCCTGCCACCTCTGCCCTCTCTTCTTTGGGTCGGAGCCTCTCACAGGGGCCATGGGAATGGTTTTCTGGTTTGGAATCTGCTCAGCCTGGGGAGAGCTGGCGTGTCCTTCCTCATGAGTTCCAGGATGAAGGGGTCTCCATGCTTGGCCCCCTTTCCAACATCCTCAGGCGGTTTTCCCTCCAAGGAAAAATCTCAGAAGTCACCTAGTAGGACAGATCCCGGTGGGGCTGAGGGGAAGAGTTAGCACGGTTGAGTGGCCCAGGGGGCATCGGAGGTGGGCACTTGGGAGGGTCTCAGGGGCGTGGGAGGCTGTGGCCGGGCACCACCGGCTCCCCTGCCCGTGTCCTTGCCAACTCTCATGTTCTGGCTGCAGGTGGGCAAGCTGCGCGAGCGGCTGCAGGAGGCCAAGCTGGAGCGCGAGCAGGAGCAGCGGCGGCACACGGCTTACATCTCGGAGCTCAAGGCCAAGCTGCACGAGGAGAAGACCAAGGAGCTGCAGGCGCTGCGCGAGGTGCTCATCCGGCAGCACGAGCAGGAGACGGCCCGCACGGCCAAGATCAAGGAGGGCGAGCTGCAGCGGCTGCAGGCCACTCTGAACGTGCTGCGCGACGGCGCGGCTGACAAGGTCAAGACCGCGCTGCTGGCTGAGGCTCGGGAGGAGGCGCGCAGAGCCTTCGACGGCGAGCGTCAGCGGCTGCAGCAGGAGATCCTGGAGCTCAAGGCGGCGCGCAAGCAGGCGGAGGAGGCGCTCAGCAACTGCATGCAGGCCGACAAGACCAAGGCGGCAGACCTGCGCGCTGCCTACCAGGCACACCAGGAGGAGGTGCACCGCATCAAGCGCGAGTGCGAGCGGGACATCCGCAGGCTGGTACGTCGCCCTGCACCCCACGCCCACTCACAGCTTCCGGAGGGGTTTGGAGGACCCACAACACTCTGACTTTGTTTAAGGGTCTGGGGTTGCAGCCAAGTCCCCACCAACCCAGGCCAGTAAGGAGGCTTTGGGGTGCAGGTCTCCTCATTGGGTGTGGTCCTTGGACGGTCATCAACCCCCGCCCCCCCCAGCTGGTGTCCTCATCTGGAGGTTAAGGCTTACAGATAGGGTAGGGCTATGGTAAGAAAGTGTTGTCGCTGATGTGTGTGAAGGCACAGGCGTTTGTCTAATTTACTTTAATTACCTATCAGCTGGCCACACCTCCGGTTGCCCAGGTGAGTCTGCCTGCCAGCTAGCTGTTGCAGTAGCTTGGGAAAAACCTGTTGCAAATAATCAGATTTTTAAAGAAATCAGGGAAACTGCGAAGCTATGAGGTCTAGAAGAAAGAGCCTTTCTGGGGTGAACTGAAAGTCCCCGCAGCCTTCCTCAGGGCAATCTGTCTGGGGGAGGAGGAGGGTCTTGTCTCAAGCAGAGATTCTGCTGGGGACTGAGATGACTAGGACTTTTTCCACCTCTCAGGGTTGGCATGAAAGTGGAAACCAGAGGAGCCCTCTGACCAGGCCGGTTTGCTCCATTGAATATTCTCTTGAGTTCTGAGGTGTTGTGAGAATCCAGTGAGCCAAGAGGTAGTAGATAAGCTTTGTTGACATGGGAGACAGAGCATGGTGAGGGAGGGGCCCTGAGGCAGGCATGGCCAGCCTGCCCCGCAACACACTTGACTGACCCTGTGGGGTGCAAGAGGCTGAAGAGCTAAGTAAGTGGGGTTCTCCAACTGGACAAAGGACAGTGTTTACAAGGTTGCATCTTCAGGAAGATTCAGGGTAGGTGGAGCATCAGAGGAGGGGACCTACATACCATGCAGACGCTGACCAAGATAGAGCCACTCAGACTGTGTTGAGGCCAGAGACTTCAGGGCAAAAGGGAACTTAACGATCCTCAAAGACAGCGCCTCTCTCTGTTTTGGCAAGGTCATCATGCTTTCTTCCCGAGCCAGGATATTGCCCATTTCTTCTCACCTCCTTGGCATGAATGTGCTGACTCCCTTTTCTTGGTGAACTTGAGGGTCCATTTGTTCTGGAGACCTTGAGCAGAGCCACACACCTTAGATCATGTCCTATACAAAACTGAGGCCCTCCGCTTGCTTATGTTCTTGCTCACCTTATGACCTGTTGAGACCATGGCTATGAGGTGGTGTGGAGCCACAGCTGCTGCTCTTCAAAGGCTGCTAGGCAGGGACAGTTCTTAGTCATTAAGGGTCAATTAAGAAAACTTCAAAAAGTATAAAAGAAAAACGTGGCAAACCTAAAAGGCAAAATGGACAAATCCACAGTTTAGCTGGAGATTAACAGATTTCTGTCAGCAAGCCATGGAACATGAAGATGAGAAAATGAATGATGATGTGTGGGATTTAAGTAGCATGATTAACCAACGTGAACCAAACTGACATAAAACCACATTGCAACCAACTGTTGAGCATGGTTCTTTTCAAGGGAATATGGTCCACTTTAATCAAAATGGTCTGCATTTCAAAATTTGTAGGTTGCCTTTAAGTCAGCCCAGAGAAGAAAACACATTTTAGATAAAGAAAGAAGAAATGCTGGAAACCAAACATCTAAGCTTCTGTCTTAAGAAGAAATTGAAAGAACAGCCAATAAAACTCCCAGAAAGCATGATGAAGGAAATCAGAGAGCAAGAATCACTGCAACAAAATCAATAAAGGCTTAAAATTTGTAAGTTAATTAAAATTTATAAATTGATAAACCCATAGCAATACTGGCGAAAGGAAGACGTGACCATAATTTGCCAGTATAAAAAAGGTGAAGATGAACACTACTGCTCTTGCAGACCCTGAAACACCATGAGAGTACACCAAGATCTCGCTGCGGATGGATGGCAAGCAGGCACAACTTCCCCAAGACTCAGGACAGGGCAGGCAGAGCACCTGAGTAGTCCTAGACCTGTTAAGGAAATTAAGTCACTAATTTACAGTCTGTTCATCCACAGAAAGCCCAGACTCGGGTGGCCTCACAGGCAAAATTGTCCAAGTATTTAAGGAAGAAATAAAATGAATTCCATAGGATGTAGTCTTCCTGAAAATAGACAGTAATAGACTCCACCTCTCTTACAAAGCCAGCATGATTTCAAAACTAATGACAACCGGGGGGTGGAGGTGCATGCCTGTAATTCTAGCAGCTCGAGAGGCCGAGACAGAAGAATCGCAAGTTCAAAGCCAGCCTCAGCAATAGCAAGGTACTGAGCAATGAGTGAGACCCTGTTTCTAAGTAAAATATAAATTAGGACTAGGAACGTGGGCCCAGTGGTTGAGTGCCCTGAGTTCAATCCCTGGTACCCCTCCACCACAAAAAGATCTAACGACAGTACAAGAAATGAAAACATCTTGGGTTATCTCTTACAAACATGTAATAATAATAATAATAAGATGTCAACAAATTAAGTCTAGCAGTATTAGAAAGGCTAGTAAATCATGATCAAGTTGAGTTTATTCTGGGAATATAAAAATTGGCTTATTCTAAAATCAATGAATATAATTCACTAAGTAATATAATCAAGGATGGAAAGACCCATATAAATTAAGTCACTAATTTATAAGTAGGCACTTTAATAGGCTAGAAAAAGCATTTTACAAAATTCGGCTTCATGGTATAAACTCTTAGCAGATCAGGAGTAGAATGGAGTTTCTCTATCCTAATGAATTGTTCTACTGAAAACTTACTAATAACCTACATAATTATGAAATATTTAACATTTTCCACCCATATTCAAGGCCAAAACAGAATGACCATTATCATCAATGTTCTGTTCAACATCGTACCAGCTAGGATGTCAAATGCAAAAACCACAAAAGAAATAAAAGTTTTAAAGATCGAAAAAAGGGAAAACTCATCATTTGAGTTTTTGATGCTTTGTGTTATAGAAAACCCAGGAGACCTGCCTTGGTCTATTCCTGCTGGTATAACAAAATACCAGAGTCTGGGTAATTAATGAATGAAAATCACATATTTCTCACAGTTCTAGAGGTTGAGAAGTCCTGGATCAAGATATCAGCAGGTCCTGTGTCTGAAGAGGGTCCAGCAGCCCTGCTCCCAAGATGGTGCCTTGAATGCTGTGTCCTCACACAGCAAAAGGGACTGCAGGGCAAAAGGGGCAGGCAGCTCCCTCACACCTCTTGTGTGAAGTCATCAGTCTCATCACTTCCTGAAAGCCCCTCCTCTTAGGACCATCATGTTGGCAGTGACATGTCCACATTGTCATGGTGGGACACATTGAGATCATCATAGGAAAATACAGACTGCTAGTATTAATAAGTGAATTTATCAAAGTCTGCAGATACAAGGACAATACACTAAAATAAATTTTGTTTCTATATACCAGCAATGAACAAGTGGAAAATTAAAAAGTAGCATTTAAAATAGAGCACCAAAAAATTAAATACCTAGGAATTAATCTATTGAGAATTATATCAGATTTCTATCCTGAAAATACAACATTGCTGAGAAAAATTAAAGGAGACATAAATAAATGGAGATACCATTTTTATTTATTAGAATACTTAATGTAGATATCAGTTCTCCACAGTTGATTTGTAGGTTCAATTCAGTGGGTTCCAAAATCCTTGCAGAGTTTTTTTTTGGTAGACATTGACAACACATTCTCAATGATATAACAACCGAAAGGACCTGGAATCACGGTCGTGAAGAGGAAAAAATTTGAGGTCTCATAAGACCTACAGCAAAGCTTACTCCAAAGCTGTAGCAATCAACACGGGTAGAAGGATGGACAGGCCAAAGGAACAGAAGGATCCAGAATAGACCTATTCATTAGTGGTCACTTGATGTAGGAGTTCAGTAGGGAAAGGATGATCTTCCAATAAACAGTATTGAAACAGGATGATCTGTAAGGAAAGAAGAAAAGAATATTGATGCCCGTGTCATTCATCCTCAAAGATTTGTCTATTCAAAGTGGCCATAGACAAAAATGAAGACACAAGAAGCAGCCAGGAGACTATTTTCACGGTCTGGGTGGTGAACACTTCTTAAGCAGGATGGAGGTGCACTGAGCACCTGAGTCCACTACTCACAGTATTGTCCATTATTCAGAAAACAGTGCACCTTGGACACTAAAGAATATCTGTGCATCAGAGGACACTGGTAAGAGGCAAGGCAAACTAAAGACTGGGAGAAGATATTTTTCAAGATGTATACCATAAAAAATTTTTGTTTAGATTATAACATCAACTATAAAACAATATGAAAAATAACTTGGTTGAAAATTAGGCAAAAAGCTTGAATGGGTGCTTCAAAAAGATATTTAAATAACTAATAAATCAATGAAAAGAGTCTCAAACTCATTGAACGTCAGGGAAACACAAAAAGTAAGTATCATTTTTATGCCCACTAGATTGACTATAGTACTTTTTAAAAAACCAGGTCACAGAGGCTGGGGATTGGCTCAAGTAGTAGTGCGCATGCATGAGGCACTGGGTTCGATCCTCAGCACCAAATAAAAATAAAATAAAGATATTGTGTCCACCTAAAGCTAAAAAATAAAAAAATTTTTAAAAACCCAGGTCACAGCAGATATTGACTAGCATGGGGATCAGTGGGAACCCTCACATGGTTACATGGAGTAGCCCATGTAATCAGTGGCAGTTTTTTAAACATAAATTCAGTTACCAACTGAGTAGATCCACTCCTAGGTGTCTGTCCAAGAGAAATGAAAACATATGCCTGTTGAAAGACCTGTATGTAAGTGTTCCAAGCAGCATTATTCCTAGAAGTCAAAAAATGGAAACAAGCCAATGTCCATCAATTGCTGAATTGATAAGCTCTGGTGTATGTGCATATAGAATGCTTCTCAGCAATGAACAGGGGTGAAATATTAGTACATGCTACACAGTGGAAGAACCTCAGAAGCATTATGCTAACTAAACAAGAGAGGCTGGACCCCCAAGGCCATGAAGAGCCTGGCCTATTTATATGAAATGTCCAGAACAGTCGTGTTTGCAGACATACATTGGTGGTGGAATAGGGTTTGAAATGTGTATGAAGGATCTTACTGGAGTCATGGGAACATCCTAAAACAGATTCTAATGATGGTTATATAATTGGCAAACTTATTAAAAGTGGGTTTGTGAGAGGATTTTATGATATATAAATTATACCTAAAATGTTTAAAATAACAGAAATCTGGAAAATTTAAATCATATAGATGAAGGTTTAATTGCAGATTCTGTATTTGTATTTAAAAAGTCACCCATATTTATGAGAGAAAAAAAGCACATGAAACAACTCTCTGCAGCTACCAGTGGGCTAAATTAAAAAGGTTGATGGGACCAAACAAGAAGGGTATTGTGTTAGCAGATTTCTTCACAGTGACAAAATACCCTTGATAAATAAACTTGAAGGGAGGAACGTTTCAGCCCATGGTCATTCGGTGCTGCTGCTCTGGGCCTGTGGTGTCACGGTACATCATCATGGTAGGACATGTGGTGGAGGAGGCCTGTTCACCTCATGGTGGCCAGGAGGCAGGTGTGTGTGTGGGGGAGGCAGGGTCCAAATCCCCTGAGGACATACTCTAGCCACCTGACTTCCTCCCATTAGGCCCTGCCTCCTGAAGGTTCCACCATCTCCAAAAAGATGCCACAGGCTGGTGGCCAGGCCTTCAGCACATGGCTTCAGGAACATTCTAGATCCAATCCATAGCAGATGTACAGTCATTAGAACTCTCATATTATTTCTCGTATATTAAAGTGCTGAACAGAAAAAGTCCATATACAGCCACAACAGTGTTCAAAAAATAAGAGTGAAATAAGTACATTTTCAAATTGAAAATCACCAAATATATTAAAGGAAGTTCACAAGGCAAAGAACAGTGCCAAATAGAAATTTGGTTCTATAAGAGAGGAATGAAGAGCTTCAGAAATGAGTAAATGAGGTAGTACATGGCTACCTATTTTTCTTAATTTCTTTCAAATACAAGTGACTGTCAAAAGCAGAATAATAACAGTGTACTTTGAAGTTTATAGCATAAGCGGAAGTAGAATGTATAAAACAATAGCACACGGGACAGAAATGGGTCTTGGCGGTAGTTGCAAACATAAATGGGCTAAACGGGTTCAATAATGTGGATGTGTTCTGCAGCTGTACATATACATCCACGTGTCTGATTGGATACAAAGTCACACTTCAACTCTAGAGACCCACTACCCTGAAGTACCAGGGTTGACAGTGTGCTGTGGGAACAGTGAGCATAGTAGTAGGGTGAATGCCATGTGGTCAGTCCCTGAAATGCTGGGCAGCAATGTGAAGGAAGGACTTTCTGACACATAGAGAATGAATGAATCTCCTGGACATAATGCTAGAAAAAAATCAGCCTTAAAAACCACCACTTTATGATTCTGATTTAGTCAGATTTTTCACTGCTGGGACCAAAAGATCAAACAAGAACAATTTTAGAGGAGAAAAAGTTTATTTGTGTCTCCCATTTTCAGAAGTCTCAGTCCACAGATGGATGACTCTCTTGCTCTGGGCCTCAGGTGAGGCAGAACATCATGGTGGAAGGGCATGGAGGAGGAAAGTGGCTCCAGTCAGGAAAACCAGGAAGCAGAAAGACTCTTCTCACCAAGGATAAAATATATACCCCCAAAGGCCTGCCCCAGTGACCCCCCTCTCCCGCCACACTCTGCCTCCCTGCAGTCACCACTCAGTGGTTATACAACTTGATTATACACCTACAAATCCACTCTTAATAAGTTTGCCAAGTTGTATAGCCAGTTGTATAACCAGTTAACCCCTATCAGGGGATTAATGCACTGGTTAGGCTAAAACTTTCATCACTCCAATCATTTCACCCCTAAACTTTCTTGCACTGTCTCACACATGAGCTTCTGGGGGACACCTCTTCTCTAAACCATAACAGATTTCATTTATGTGGTCAAACCAGCCCCAGTGCTGGAAACAAGGGTGTGTGGATTAGCTGGGGATGGGTGGACATGGAAGGCAGGGGCTTTCTTGGGTGTGAGGAACATTCTATATTTTGTGTGTTCAGATACAGGCGGTTCTAATTGGCATGGTACCATGTGAAATGGGACTCATGCATATCAGTACTATGCCCTCATTTTGCTTGTTCCTGTGGTGACTATATCGGATCTGTCACTGCAGAGCCGCGCAATGTGAGGACTTAGTTCTGCTTTGCACACCTCTCCATCACAGGAGTGCTATGGAAAGTGAGGGCTACCTGTACGCGCAGAAATTGTTCTAAACTTGATCTGTGTGTACTCCTTCCTGCATTTATGTTATAAGTCAACTGAAAATAAGATACTAAAAGAAAAATGAATTACCAACATCATTAGGATTCTTGAGGGCCTGGTAGAAGCACTCTGTTTGTTATCTTCTGTGCTGATTCTCAACCAGTTGAAGAATTAGACAAGTGTCAGCAGAGGGAGATGCAAATGGTCTCCTTGAAAATGCCATTTTCTGAAAGGAGCCAGAATGGCTTTCTGACTTCTAGCCATGATGGCAGCTTATTTGATAGAGCCTGTGAATCTCAGAGCAGACACAGTTCCCTGAGTCCTGCCCCTGCTGGTCCAGGAGAAGCAGGAGGGCAAGGACATGAGGCCCCCACGTGCAGGCCCTGGATGGCTGAGCACCAGTAACTGAGCCTGTCGGGGAGAAAGGGTTGGGATGGGAAGGCCAGGAGAAGGCAGGGGGACCCTGGGCTCCTTGTGGACCCCAGGGGTGGTGCAGAGGCGCTTACCTAACAAGCAGCATGGACAGACTGTCCTCGCCCTGTCCTTCAATCGAATGGAGCCAGTAAGGGAAGCAAATCTGAGAATTGATTGACTCAGGAAACTGAGAGCGGTGTCTGGCTGTGGCACTGCTGCATGGAGGCCTAGAGGAGGCCTGGGCCTGGCCTTTCTCCACCCTCAACTCTGCTTTCCTCTGAGTTGGCATCACTGCCAGACTATGGGAATGAGATGGCTGAGGGGCAGGACCTTTGCTAGCTCAAAACCTGTGGTGTGGGTTTCCAGGCAGAGCCTGCCAGGGGTGCTGAGTGGTGCTGGACTATGCCAGCCGACCCCACAGAGAGCGTAGAAGAGGCCGCCTGCGTGAGGCTCCCGAGCTGAGTGTGGGGACGGCCCGCAGGAGGCCCAGGGCAGCAAGCACCAAGCGTCCACAGGCACAGGCAGGACAGAGCCCACCCTGTGCGGGCACCAAGCTGTAGTCACAGCCTCCGCTCCTAGCACTTGGGCCACGAAGGTCCAGTCCTGACTCTGCTTTTCTGTCCTGCCAGTGCAAGGAGCCATAAGGTCATTGCATTTTAGTTATTTTCTCTGGCTCCAGACAGCTCTACAACTCCTAAAAATATTTAAAAAAAAAATTCACCTTCTTGCTCTCACAACTTGATCAAAGGAACGTTTGCTTCCCTCCAACTACCCAGGTGCGGTCTAGCCTGGCTTTGTCTGTGCAAACTTGACTGACCCAACACCATTTGCCCAGGGATGAAAACGAGCACCCCGTGTGCTTGTTGTGGCCAGTGGGTAGTGATGTGTGCAGCCCCACATCCTTCTGGGATTTTGTGAGGTGAAGCACTCATGGCCCCATTTCATAGGCTAGAATCTGGGGAGGACTTTGTACTCTCTCAGGCCACTGGTCATCTTTAGAACTCGTTTGTAGATGATGCTGTGTTAAGGGCAATGTTGAGTGAGCTCTGAGAAGAGCCTCGGGTTGTAGTGACAAAGGTTTGCAGGAGTTCCTGTCCTAGTCCCTCCCTCAGAGAAGGCAGAGCGCAGAGGCCCACAGGGTTAGGAAAACAAGGCAGGCAGGTGGAAACTTTCTAAAAACATGACAGTTCACTCCTCAGTGTCTGAAAAGTCTGCCAAGTTTATTAGAAAACAACTGATTTCATCATTAGTCGCACGTTAGGACTACCTGGCTCCCAGAGAGGAGGAGCAGTGCCTGTTAGATGAGGTCAGCTCGCAGGGGTGAGGGGAGCAAGGCAGGGGGCGCTCTCCCCTCTGTGGAAGAGCAGCAGGAGGGTTCCGAAGAGGAGAAGGCGGAGGTGGGCCTTGTGCAGGTTGCGGGCTGCCTGGGGCCTTCGCACAGGCGCCTCCCTGTGGTCTGATCAGAGTGTCCTTCCCTCAGACTTGGCATGGCTGGCCCTTTCTTACTGAGAAGTCCCCAGACCAGTGTCCTCTCTGCAAGGAGACCTGCCCAAGCACCTAGGGGCCCCTCTGTTGGGAGGCCTGCCCAGGTGCCCATCTTCCCAGCCAGCCCCCGAGCTGCTCCAGCACCTCTCATCTGAAATGGTTATCTGTCCCTCTTAATTAGTTTCTCTGACGATCTGAGTTCCATGAGGGCAGAGGCTGGTCCGTCTTGTCCCCCTGAGACCTCAGAGCCTGTGCAGTATGGCACGCTGGCTTCTGGTTAGGGTCCAGCAGGAGTCGTGTTCCTGCCCGGGATGCTCTCATTCCACATCCAGGACTCCACTGAGGGGGCTTGGAGAGATGACACAGTGCAGAATGCGCCCCCATGGCCTCTGCTTCCTGCGTCAGCAGTGGCATTTGTGACAATCATAGGGATGTGGAGGATGAAGTGAGGATGTCAAAAGTGAGGAAGATGCACAGTTGTGTTCTCAGAACTGTCTTTCAGAGAAGCCAGCTGAAGGGAAGCAGGTGGGAAGCAGGGCAGAGATGGCCTGTAGGCTGCTGCTGGTGGGTGTTTCCATCACCCATCCAGAGTCAAGGGCCTCAGTGCGGGGTGAAGATCAGGAGGCCTGGGGCTGCCCAGGCCAGTGAGGGCAGCAGAAGGGAGGAGGGTGGAACCCCCACCGGGGTGGTGGGACCCTGGAGCCCTGGGCATAAGTTGAACACACAAGGAGTGGTGCAGAAAGTCTGTCCTGGTGTGATTATCTAGACTCCCTTCTTGTTTTCTGTGTAATCCCAGGGAAGTTGCTTACCATCTCAGAGCCTCTGATGCCTTATCTATAAAATGGGGGCAATCACATATCTGTTGCAGAGTTATGAGAATTAAATGAGCTAAAGCATCTAGCAGCAAGTTTCTGTAGTAGGAGACATGAAAAATATCTTCTTTCATCACAGGGACAGTGCATATGTAAAAGAAAGAAAATGGGGATGAACTGCATGTGTTTACACAAGCGACGCCAGGACTGAATCTCCAGTGTACCAAGGAATCAGTGCCGAAAGGCTATTTCCATCTTAGGGCCAGGTAGTGGTCCCCAGTTCAGGTGCCTCCCAGCACATGTGGCTCTCGTGGCTTTGCCATGGTCTGTGTGGACAGAGCAGCAGGCGCTGTGCGTTCACCTGTTGTCCTGTGTCTGCTCAGCCTCACTGCTCAGGCAGGGCTGTTGCCATGACAGCACGTTGGGAAGGCGGCTTCCTGTCACCCCTCCTTGCAGACAGGCAAGGCTCTGACTTCCCCTGCACACTGCATGCCTCTTAGGAAGGGCACTCCTGACCACAGGGGGCAGTGATGCCCTGGTGCTGGTCACTCCTCAGACCAGCTGGGAGCACTTGGGCTGCTTTTAGGTGGGATGCCCTCAGGTGATCAGGGGCTTGCTGGGTGGAGGATTTTCCCCTCTCATTTACAGGGTCTGGAGATCTGCAGGCAAGGGGCTCTCTAGGGCTCCAGAGAGTTGTGAGGAACACATGCATTTCCCAGGGTCCCATTTTGAAGAAGTCCTGGGATGTGGCACTGATCCTCATGGTCCTTCGTCCCCATGGAGTGCCAGCCGTCATCTTTGTTTCAGGTTGGTGGTAGGAGGAGAGATGAAGAAGGGAGTTGGGTCTTCCTTTGAGGACACTTTCACTTTAGAGGTCACACATACTTTAATCTCTTGGCCAGGATTACCTCTTTCAGCTATACCTGGCCACAGGGGATGGGACAGTGGCCCTTTATTAAGTGCCCTCAGCTCCTGGAGAGTCTTGCATGGTGCTCTGTTAGTTTCCTAAGGCTGCTGTGACATTACCACAGACATGCTGGTTTACAATGACAGAGGCTCCAGGTCCAGCACCCAGGTGTCAGCAGGGCCATGCTCCCTCCAACGGCTCTAGACAGGCTCCTCCCTGTCTCTGCCAGCTTCTGCTGGCGACTGGCCATGCATGGTGCTCCTTGGAGTGTCCGTGCATCTCTCCAGTCGATCTTCTTGTGGCCTTCTCCCATGAGAGCCCCATCTGGTCCTCTCCTTATGCAGACACCTGTCACTGCACAGTCTTATCTTAATGTATATCTTCATTCCATCTGCAAATACCCTATTCCAAATGAAGCCATGTCCTGACTCTCTAGGTAGGCATGCTCACCTCACTACAGGTGCCAGGGAGGACAGTGAGAAGGATGTTGGGGTGGTGGCCTCCAGTCTTTGACCCCATGAAGGGGAGTTCTTCACAAGATAACTTTCAATGATGGCTCACTGGAAGCTGGCCAAACTGCGGTTTCCACTGAGATTCACGTCCTGGTAGGTCCAGCTGCCCAGAGTGACCGGATCCTGTTCTTGCAAGGAGAGGAGAAGGGAGGGTTGGAGAAGCCACCTGAATTTGAGTCATGGTCTGCTGACAGCTTGGGCCCGGGCACATTCACCTTTCTGGCCTGAGTTCTGTGTGTGCAGCGGGGTAAACGATGTCTGTTTCCAGGGTCTTGAAGGCTGTGCGGATTCCTCTCTGAAGTACAGTGAAGCCCTTCACTCTCACTCACCTATGAGAGAGAAGTGGCCGCAAGTTTGTCATTCTTTCCCATTCTCTGGCCCTTAGGGCTCTTTTGGTTCCAGAGGACAGAAATTCTACTTCAAACCATCTTCATCCTTGAGAGAATCTTGCTTTCACCACTGTGAAGTTGTAGGATTGGCTTCAACTGTAGCTCCAGGGCATGAGTGCCCTCACCCCAGATGCAGGTATTTGGGGATCTGCTGTCTCATGCTGTGCCACCTTCAGGCCAGGCAGGGGCTCTTACGTTGTGCTGGGGAGAGATCACTGCTCTTAAGCTTAGTTCTTAGCTCTTAAGAACTTGCAGGAGGGTATAGAAATGTATTCTCCAGGACGTTGTCTCTGATTGGGTCAGGTATCCATCCCAAACCAATGACTGTCAGCGGCGGGCCATGTGGGTGGCCAGAGCCAATCATAGACTGCCCTGGGAACTTGGAGTGTTCCAGCCTCACCCCACCCATTTCCTAACCCACCCATGGGCTGAGACTAGGATTGTCAAAGAAGGGTGCAAGGACAAGGAGGAATGTCCAGCACGGTGAGAAAGAGGGCTCAGGAGCCAATGGTCTAGCAGTTGCACAGCCCCTGAGGGCAGGGGCAGCACTGTTGGGAGCGCACAGCCTGAGAGGCAGGTGTAGGGTCCAGGCATTGTGAGACTGCCTGCTGTCTGCGAGTGGCTTGGCCAGTCTCTGAAGCTCTCTCTTGGATTCCAGCAGGGGAAATACAACAGTCTAGAACATGTCAGCTGCAAAGTGTCTTCTGCATTGTCCATCTGTTCTCCAAGGCCATCTCCACTGGTTGAGAATGTTTCCTAGAAACCTTTTCCATCATGGTTGGGGTGCCTCTGCTGTCACCACCTGGATGACGTCAAGTTGGAGCTCTTCTAGGCTGGGAATTTGGGGTCCTGCAGATGCCCTGATTGCAGTGGTGCTGCATTTTGAGGAAAGTCAGCATGAGATGGTGGTGGGTTGCACACCTGGGCCCCAGGCAAAGCCATGTGCAGCTGGGACGTGGATACTGAGGGGGAGACTGGAGTCCTGCCTGGATAGCCTGTTAGCTGGGTCACCCCCACTGCCACTACTGTGAGGTTCCCCTCACTTTATTTTTCTTCTCTTGGCACTAATCACTCAGATCTAGTATTGCATTTACTTATTTCTTATGTTTTCTCTTTCCTACTGCAGAATAGAAGCCCCAGGGTAGGGCAGCAGGTCTGTTTGCCCACTGAAACCTCCCATCACCCACAGAAAACACTTGGCTGGGTATTTGTTGAATTAAGGGAAATACTTGTGAATGGTTTATATCAGTAGACTCCTTCCACCTAAATTCTGATTGCTCCCGCCTTGGCATCACATCCATAGCATCTTTGGGGGTTGTCTTAGCAGGGAGGCAGTGTCCTCCCACTCAGGAATTGGATGTAGCCAAAGCAGGTGGGTGCTGATGACCAGGGTAGCAGTGGGCACACTCCATGCTGCTCAAGGAGAAACTGCATCAACGCCGGCTGCTGAGCCCTGGAGAGATCTGCGCAGGGCAGGTGGAGAGCAGCCTGAAGTCTTCCAAAGAAAGGTCTCTGGTGTTGGCAGGCCTGCAGCTCATGGCTGTATGACCTCCTAGCCTGGGACCTGGGGTACCACTTCTCTCCTGTTATGATCTCAAGTGTATTTTATCAGTTTTCAGTGGCTTGCTTTGTAAATTAGACTGTCTTATGTGATGTAGGAGCTGAGAAAGGTCAATGAGTCAATGTCAGGTCAGCATTGATGGCATGCTCATATTCTAATATGCTTGTGGAGTCCTTTCCATGGTTGACCCAACAGTTTGACCTTTCCTGGGCATGTGCTTGACACCGTCCTCGCTGAGCTATGCGCGTTCTTTCAGAGATTTACCCATATAAACAGAGCTGATTGCTAAATGCTGTGACAACAAGTAATCACCCAGCTCAGGCCATTGTGATTTTGGTCAATTAATGAAACTCCAATTGTCCCTTTTAATGCCTGTCTGAGTTTCCTGGGACCACTGAAACAAATCATCTTAAACCAGATGGCTTTTTACAACTTGTGTATCCTCTGACAGTTCTGGAGTCATAGAAGTCCAAGTCCTGGCAGGACCACACACCCTCGAAGGCCTGAGAGTATGCTCCTGGAGGGCCAAGCAGGGAGGACAAGCCACCAAGAGGTTCTGTGATATTGGGGCTCTGGGGCAAGTCAGGACTGGGTGTCCATTTAAGTGTCAGCTGCATATGGGAGGAGTTGATGACATAGGTGAGGACGTGGCTGTCCACAAGAGGGACACAGGGAGAAGAGGCCCATCATGCAGGATCTGTAGGCATCAGGGGCAGCCAGAGCAAGTTGTGTCTGTGAGGAGGCTCAAAACTGAGGAGCCCCTGTGGAAGAGGTGAGGGAAGGAGAAGTTCATGAGGCAGTAGAGGGCCACCTTGTAAGGCACTGCTCAAGTTGAGGCTAGGAGGACGAAACTCGTCCAGTGGGCAGAGGGCCTGGAGTGCCTTGGCCACCCTGGCTGGAGCTATTTTGGTGGTGGGGTGGGGGCTGAAGCGGCTGATGAGTGAGTGGGAGACCTGGGGCTGAGTGGAGCAGCGGCCGTACAGAGCAGCTCGCTGTAGAGATATATTGGGCGGGGTGTGCTGCTGGGCAGAGTTTACGTGTTCTATTAAGTGAAGTGGGGGGGGGACTTGGGCATAGCTGAGCTCCAGCAGCAAGTGCCAGGGTGACTGTATAGGTCCTTGGACTCAGAGATCTGTCCACTCTGTCCTCAGGGGAATAAAGGGGAGCTGGACTCAGGCCACGGACTTGGGCCACTATGGTCCTGAGAGTTCCCAGTTCAGTCAAGCCTGTCCGCAGCTCTGGTTTGACCTCCCTAGGCCTCAGGCCCTGGCAAGGAGCAGGTTCCCTGGTCATGAGCCCCCTCCATACCTAGCTGCCCTCGCTTCCTTTTCCAGATGGATGAGATCAAAGGCAAAGACCGGGTGATTCTGGCCCTGGAGAAGGAGCTGGGTGTGCAAGCCGGCCAGGCCCAGAGGCTGCTTCTACAGAAGGAGGCTTTGGATGAGCAGCTGGTCCAGGTCAAAGAGGCTGAGCGCCATCACAGCAGTCCAAAGAGGGAGCTCCCGCCTGGCATTGGGGACATGGCGGAACTCATGGGGGGCCAGGTAAGGCGCAGCTCCTGCAATAAGCCTTTGCACTTCAGGGCTGACCAACACCACCCCTTCCTCCCTGCCCATCATCTGTTGGCTAGCCTGCCTTCTCCGGCCTTTCCCACCCTCCTGCGCTCCCACCTTCCTTCCATGCATCTTCTGCCCATCCGTGTACCCTTTCCTCCCCAATTGGCCTGTCCCATGTGCCAGGCCAGCGCTGGGCGCTGAGAAGGGCCAGGTAAAGACTGGCTGCTTTGGCCGAATGTGGTCTCAGGACTCGTTGCAGAGAAAAACATGAAGACTTCACACAGGGTCCACTGTGGGGCCAGGAAGGGACCCAGGAAGGCAGGGAGTGGCAAAGTCAGAGTCCTACGCGTCAGTGAAAGTGACAACTGCAAGGGCATTGAGGGCACTGGCCGGGCCCTGACGGAGGGGCCCCGAGCATGCCGGCCTGTGGTCATTCACGCCCACCTCTGCTAGGAGCGCTGTGTTTGAGCACTGCAGGGGCTGGCGCTTCAGCCTCTGCCCAGGAGGACTGGGCAGGTGGCATGGGCAGGCCTTTGTGAGAGAGGCAGGGAGGCAGAGCTTTGAGAGGTCCCTGGGGCCACTGAGGGTGGAAGTCTCCATCCTCTGGACAGGACGTCTTCCCCAGGGGTGTGGCAGGGTGTGGGGCGTCACCAACCTGCTCCCCGCCCCACAGCTGTCCTAAGGACCTCTGCTGCTGTGTGCTCTGGGGAGCCCTCCGTCCATCGAGGCCTCCTCACACTACGCTTGTCTCTTCGCTTTTTTAGGATCAACATATGGATGAGCGAGACGTGAGGCGATTTCAACTAAAAATTGCTGAACTGAATTCCGTCATACGGAAGCTGGAGGACAGAAACGCCCTGTTGGCAGATGAGCGGAGTGAACTGGTAATCTGCTGCACAGGGACAGGGAGTGCCCCGCAAGCAAGGGCCCTGGACGCGACACCTGCCTGAGACACGGGGTCAATGCAGAGCCCTTGGTTGTCTTTACATTCCTTCTCATTTTCTTTTTTTTTTGATTAAAAATTTAACACACATTGAAGAACTCTGTTAGTACCTGTTGTTTGGAAGGAACTTACCCCTAGAGCACAGTTGGAGAAGTTCGGTGAGGCAGGTAGAGGGGATGTTCATTGCAGCACTGTCTACAGTAGCCACCCAAACAGCCAGGCACAGTCCCTAATACTGGAGCACTGGCCAGGGTGGCTTTGAAGCTTTTGTGCAGTGACTTCTACACAGTCATCAGGACTGAGGAGGTAGACCACATTTAATTGACATGGAAATTTGTTCCTAATTAAATGATAAAAGCATTTCACAGAACAAAAATAATTTGTTACCATTCTGGTTACAGAAAGGCTTTTTTGGGAGGGAGGGCAGGTGATTTGATTATAGTTAGTTTTTATTTTTATCTTTTTACTTTCTTTTGCATCAAAGTTTATATGCTTCTATGTTTAAAAAATAATGAATATGGACTTCTGGTTAAAAAGCAAATCTCCAGTAATAACAGCAACTTCATAAATCTGTTTAAATTCACTGGATAAACTGCTGAACAAATTTTTATGTGGAGTATCAGTACATAAACTTTTTGACAAACACCTCCTAAATTTTATGTTTAATTTTGATGAAGGGAAGTGTGTCTATAGAATATTTGACAAAAACAGATGAAAAGTGTTAAGTATCACTCCAAGCCTTCAACAGGATCAAAATCAATTCATTTTCTTCTAGTATTTTTAAAGGCATATTTAATACAGCTTTAATCAAACTGTACATCTAATTTATTTCTACTTTTCACTTAAATATTCATGAACAGAAAAACTACTGAGGAGCTGTGCTGGTTGCCGAGTGGATTAGGAAATGCCCACAGGCCCCAGGCAGCTGGAGCACTGAGGTGTTTGAAGTGGAAATCGATCCTTTTCCAGCATTTGGCCTTGAGCCGGGTGCTCCTGCTAGTGGCTCTGACAGACCCTCTGAACAGACAGTCCCAGAGAGCTTCATGCTAACTCTTAAGATGGCAACTGCAGGCAGGGGTCTTGAGTCAGTCCCTCGACCTTGAGCCTTGGTTCTAGCACTTTCTTGTGACCATGTTGCTCTCCTGTCCATTGCAGGCTCTCATCCTTAGTGTGGGGTGGGCTGGCAGGCCCTAGGTCCCAAGGGCTCAAGGAAGGAGAGCGGGAAGGTCCCTGGTGTTTCAGGCTCCTGATGGGGACTTAGGGTGTGATCCTTATGGCATTTAACTTGTTCTAATTTTCACTGTGTGTTTAATTCTCACTTCAAGTCTGAGGCAGGTGCTGCCATCATTCCCATTTTATAGATGAGGAATTGAGGCTAAGAATTTGACTATGATCATGCAGCTAAAAATGTTAGCAGGGATACTGCCCGGAGGAAGAAGTGTGGTGTTTCTAACCCTGCACAACCCCCCACCCCCCGCCCGCCCATCCTCCTTCTTGCCCCCCTACCACTCCTGTCTCACTGGCCCGCCCTCCACACTGCAGTCAGAACCATGGATGGTTCTAGAAGATAAACCTGATTATAGACTCTCCTGCTTCAAAGTCACTAGGAACTGGGTGGAGAACAAATGGCCAAGAGGGGCCCCAGAGGTGTTTCCAGAGATCAAACAAGAGCCTGTACATCACAAGGATGATCTGCCCAGAGGTCCTGGGGAGCTCCTCCAGGGCTAGATGGCTGTGCTTATCTCCTGGCCCCAGCACTGGAACTGGCACGCTTGAGCCCAGGGTGTATCTGTTGGCTGAAGGACGCTGAACTGCCGGGGTAGCCAGGAGCACAGTAGGTAGGATTGAATCTCCTGTGTGTGATCTCTGACCTCTGGGGGTCAAGTCCTGGGGAAGGACCATGGAAGGGAGGTCACAACACAGCCACCAGCCAGTGGAAAGCCTGAGGCCCATCTGTGGGCCACCCTGTCAGGCTGTGGCCTCCTCCTCCTGCCTTACTCCAGTGGCTGAGGCCTGGGTGAGATGCTACATTTGGAGGCTCTTTCGGTGTTTGCACTGTATAGGTCCTTGTGGTGGCAGCTCTGAGTGGGCTGCTAAATCTCTGCTCACTTCTCTAGCAGGAGTTTGGCCACCCCCAAGCCTACAAGCGGCCTGATCTCTATCTGTCCCCACCACAGCTGAAACGGTCCCGTGAGACCGAGGTACAGCTAAAGCCACTGGTGGAGAAGAACAAGCGGATGAACAAGAAGAACGAGGACCTGCTACAGAGTATCCAGAGGATGGAGGAGAAAATCAAGAATCTCACAAGGGAAAACGTGGAAATGGTAAGTCCCAGCCATGCAGGACCACCCTGGGATTCTGGTCTGGGTGGTCCAGCCCTAAACCTCACAGTCCACATTTCCAGGGCCACTCTTGCCTTGCTCCCAGGAAGCCTCATGAACAGGGTCAGTCCACACAGCCTTTTCCGTTCTCTCCATTTCTCTAGAATGTGCACTGCTGGGGGCATCTGTGCCTGGAGGGGCCAAACAGCTGTGTCCTTAGAGACATCTGTTTTCTCTGAGCCTCGGTTTCTTCATCCACAAAATGGGAAGGAAGAAGTCCGCATTGCAGGATGTGGACATCCACCCGTAGGATGCATGACAGTGCACAGAGGGCCCCTAGAAAGTGGGGCTTGTAGTGGAGCCCCGTCTGTGGGAGCAGTCACAGGAATTACTCTTGATCCAGTGCTGACCTTCCCTCCCAGGAGGATGGCTGGTCTCTGTGGACAGGGCAGATTATGAGTTGCTCTAAGGTGTGTAAAACAGTATGAGCCATCACAGCTGAGCAGAACCTTCCAGCTTTCAAAGCTCTTTCAGACCACCCTCTGTGCCCCCCATCCCTGTGCCCTGCCTACCCCTTCTCCCACTCATGAGCATCATCAGGCGCATCACAGGCTTGGCTGGGCCTGTGACTGTCATCCCCCGTCCTCTCATCGGCCTTCTGTCTCCATGCCCTGGCCCACACCAGTGCTGTCCCTAACAACCACTACTGCATGGGTGATCCTGCAGTGCTCTCTCCCTTGGCCACAGAAAGAGAAGCTGTCGGCCCAAGCCTCCTTGAAGCGTCACACGTCCCTGAACGACCTCAGCCTAACCCGGGACGAACAGGAGATCGAGTTCCTGAGGCTCCAGGTGCTGGAGCAGCAGCACGTCATTGATGACCTCTCGCTGGTAAGCCGCCTCCACGTGAGTGGCACCACATGACACACAGTGTCGGGGTGGGCAGTGGGTAATCAGGGCCAGGTAAGGCAGCATAGCTTTGGGGACCTGCTGTGTTCCCTGTGGTGTGCACATTCCTGCTGTATTCTGCCAGGAAACAGCCCTGGTCTCCATGAGGTGAGATGCTGCTACCTGGGAATGGTGTCATGGCTACTCTTGTGGTTTCCCTGGTTTGCTGTTGTTAAGAAGCAGTGTCAGTTGTAGCAGTGAGTCTTCTGGCCTTTACAGAGTGGGTATGATCCATCCCTGAGAAGCCTGGGAATTATTAACAATTTTTACATTTTTATTGTTTTAGCTTAGCTGTTGCAGTCTCAGTTTGAGCCAGCAAACCTGAACCTTGTGATCTGACGAGAATTTGAAGGGCTTGTTAAGGCCCTTCGTGTGTTTACGACTATTGGGGTGCAGATCTGTGGAAGGAGATGGGAATGGGCCTGCCTCAAGTAGGTGGGGTGTTCTATCCAGAGAATTCTGCAGGGCCACTATTGCCCTGCAGTGAGCATATGCTGCCTGCCCAGGAGGCATGGTGGGTCCATTCACAGGATAGAAAGCCATCAGAATTCTAGGGAAGGCTTTGGCCAGTGTCACACTCTCTCTGTCCGTCCTTCTTTCTGCCTCTTTCAGTTCTTCCTTCCTTCATTCACCCACCTATCCAAATATCCATCCGTCTTTCCTTCATTACACAAAAGAGTTGATGCAGCTTAGGATGAGAAAACACTCAGTGAGTGGGGATAAAGTCAAAAAAAGAAGAAACCACCAAATCAAAACTAGAGAAAATAAGGATAATGCCTAAGGATCAGAAGTGTGGACCATAAAGCTGAAGCTAAGCACCAGATTTGTTCCGCTGGAGGGAGAAGGAAGATGTGATTAGGAGCGAATCCATGGCAGTGTCCCTCCCAGCCCTGGAGAGCCGGTAGCATTGCTAGGTGTGACAATGTGAGGCCGGCTGGAACAGCAATGGTTGTGTTTCCTTCCAGGAGAGGGAACGGCTCCTGCGCTCCAAGAGGCATCGAGGGAAAAGCCTGAAGCCACCTAAGGTGAGCCTTGAGAATGTCACTGCCCTTTCACAGACCTGCAGTGCAGGCAGACCATGGAAAGGGAGGGTATCAGCCGTTTCTACAGGGGCCTGCAGCAAAGACACCGGCTCGTGTGTTGGGTGATGGGAAACCTGTTATCACCATTTTTCAAAGCAGCATAAATTATAGTTGTGTACTGTGACCCAGTTATGGTAATTTATTCATGGAAAACTTACTGATGCAATTCTGCATTTAGACTGCAGGGTATATTCACCCAAAATTGAAAGCATAAATACCTTTTGAAGGATTTAAAGGACTCTCTGGCTTGGTTTACACCACACTACTCCATTCTCAGAGACCAGAGATCAGGAGCTTTGTGGGGTTTGGAACAATAAAGAACGGTTCTATTTGCGAAGTGGTCTTGCCATTTCATAGTGATAGTGTCCAAATATCCAGTAAGAAGAGTGTTGAGTTGGGCTTGTGAGGCTCAGATGCTCAAAAGGCCCAGGGCCCAGGCTGGGGTGTGGCAGGGCAGACTGGAGTGAGTCCACATAATAATAACAAATAAAAAAGCATAGATTGCACTTAAACCTGTGAACCTGTTGTCACCAAGACATGGGCCTCCTTTTCCATTCTCTGAACCAGGGGCACTGCCGGCTTTGTCTTCTGTTAGGCCAACAGCTGTGTGGATGTGATAGTGAATGGCAAGAGTCTGCGGCCTTGGAGTCTGGGCCTAACTGGGCCAGAATACTGGTAGCTATAGAAGATGGGCCAGGTGGATAAGGCTATCCAGTCTTTGAAGAGAAGTGTTATGTGTTAGTATCCTGGGGCTGTCTTAACAAAGTGCCACAAAATGGGTCTTTCAGAATGACAGAAATATATTGTCCCAGAGAACAGAAATCTTATTCAGGTGTTGGGAGGGCCACACTTCCTCCCTCTAAAGTCCACAGGAGTCCTTCCATTTGTTGCCTCTCCTCTTCTGGTGGTTTCCTGGCAGCCTTTGGCTTCCTTGGCTGGCAGCTATACCATCCTGACTCTGCTCTTGTCCCTGTGTGGTGGCTGTCTCCTGTGAGTCTCTGTCTTCACATGACAGGTTTTATGAGGATGCCAGTGGATTAAATCAACATGGTCTGGTGTTAATTTCATAATTACATCAACAGTGACCCTGTTTTCCTTCAGCAGTACCAGGGTTAGGACCTCAACATATCTTTTCTGGGGGGACACAATCCATAACCCCTTGCTTTATGTAAAATCTGAGCATTGTAAACTTTGGTGTAGAAGGCTACAGTACTGTAGACCATCTAAAATATCTGGTTCACACTGCCCCCTGGTGGCCAATAACGTGCATGGGATGAGCGCTACAGGCAGAAGGTAGGAAGAGTTCACTGAAGGTGGGCTGTGGGTTCGGCTGGTGTTATACTTCCCATTTCGTAGTTACAGGAGACATGTAGACAGTAAATATGGGAACAAAGAGAAGCCATAGGTTGAGAAGGCTGAGGTTCAAATTCAGGTCTAGGACTACTGGGTCAAACATCCACCACCCAGCCAAGCTGGCCAAGCGGGAATCTCTGCACGCTGGCCTTAGATGCTCCGTAGTGGATAGTGCTTTAGGCAAAGCTTGTTATTTGTTAACTGGGAGGTGAACAGTGACATGCCCCATGTAGGCTGTGGGCATCCTCTGTGTTCCCCAAGCTGCTGCTATGGAACGGTCTTGCCTTCTTTTTTTAAATTTTTTTGGTACCAGGGGTTGAACCCAAGGGCACTTAACCACTGAGCCATATTACAGCCTTTTTTTGTATTTTATTTAGAGACAGGGTCTCACTGAGTTGCTTAGGGCCTCACTAGGTTGCTGAGACTAGCTTTGAAATTGCAATCCTCCTGCCTCAGACTCCTGAGCCACTGGGATTACAGGCGTGTGCCACCATGCCTGGAGTTCTCTCGAATTTGAATTGACTTAACTATAAGCATTTATCCACATTACACAGTGCCATCATGGATGTGAACTTCTGTGGCTACATAATCCGCCAAGGAGACAAGCTGTGCGTTTGACTCCATGCAGCCATTGGGGCATGCCTGAGGCCAGGGCCTCGGGTTAGGGATAGCTGCAGTGGCTGTTTTGCCCGCACAGCCAGCCTCTGGGCCTGTTCTGTTGTATTGTCTGACTGCAGAACATTTCATTCAGGGACTATACAATTATTTAGTTACCCTTTCCCCTATTGTTGGACTTTCTGCTTCTTTAAATGTCGCCAAAGCAAAGCCCTTTTGTGCAGAAAGCTGTGACTGTAGTCTGGATTGTTCCCATGGATAGATTCTGGGTGGGTGGAATGTGGGTGTAATGGTGGGAAACATGATTTCGACTAGGGCATTGCACCCCCTGCTGCCCATGGTGCCCAGTGTATATTTCTGGAGTATATTTAGAATGTCTGGAGACATTCTAAAATCTAAAAGCTCTGAAATTTGAAACAGTTTTGGTTCCAAGCATTTCAGATGAGGGATGATTAACCTAAACCAGAATGCCTGAATATAAAGGGTTTCTTTTTGCCCTTTTCCTGATTTCTGAATACACTGACAGGAAGAGAAATTTACAGAGGGTCAGAAGCAAAGCATGCTTTGCTACCCATGTGCCCAGCACGCAGGGGCAGGGCTGCCTTTCTTGCCCTCCATGTCCTGTTGACTGCATGGCACAGAGCAGGTGACCCTAAATGGTTGTTAGCTGTGTAAGTACGTTGCCTCTCCTGGAAAAAGGCATCTGTCTTCTGGGTGCTGGGCTGTCCAGAGAAATGGGGACATGTGGTCATTTTAATGAAGAGTCTCATGTTCCCAGAAGGCTGAGTTTGGGAATCTGCATGGAAATTTTCCCAGGCTGGCTCAGGTCTCACCTGCTTCCTGGGCCCACCACTGTCTGCTCTTCTTCTCAGGATTCAGTGCAGGCCACTTCCCCTGTGCTCCTGCTTACTCCAGGGTCGTAAGGGGGTGATGGAGTGGCCATCCAGATCTCTGCGGCCCTGAGTATGTTCAGTAGTCTCCCAGAGCTGCCTTCCTTCTCTCCTGCAGGCTTCAGGCACTCGGCAGCTTTGCCCTGTAAATGGCTCCCTTGCCCTCTGTCCTCCAGACTTCCGAGTACTTTCCCTCTTTTTCAGGGGTTTCACTTCAGAGCACTGTGGTGAATTCATTGAAAGGAGCGGAATTTTCTGGAAGGCTGGTAGTTCCATTCTTGCCCTCTGATGCTCTTTCAGAAGGAGTTTCATGAACCTCCCTGGACTCTGTAGTTAGCCCCTATAGGAGACCTCCTTCAGTTTCACGCCCGTGCCCTGGTTTGTGGGAGATGGGGCTAGAGGAGAGTCCTGGATGCCAGCCCTCATCTTCCTAGGTGCCTTAGCCTCTCTGAGGGTCCTGACTCTGTCTCACTGGGCCTTGCCAGGTGTGGGAGTCCCCCAGGTCTGTCTAGGAACCTGCTAGTTAAGCGTGGCTCACATTAGTCCCCAGTCAGGGCTGCGGGAGGAGGGTCCTGAACAGCGTTGTCCTGGGTGTAAGTGGGGGTTGCTCTACTGGAGGCTGATAGAAGGTCCCCACCCAGGTGGTGAGCTGTACAGCAGGCACAGAGGCCACAGCTCAGTTGAGCTCCCAGCATCTGACAGCTGCTAAACACAAGTGCCGTGGTTCACAAGCCTTGGGTGAAAGCCGGGCTGGGGGTCTCAGATGCACTGGGAGAGGGAGGCCTGGAGCAGTGGGGCAGCTGCAGCCACGGGCAGTGCGGCATTGGTGAGGTGTGCACACCTTTAGAACCTGGGTACTGGTTCCTGAAAAACAGCCATGCCCCTGAGGTCCAGTGACACCTGAGGCCAGGCTGCTGCCTCATGGACAGGAGGATGAAGCAGGCTGTGGGCACCTGTTCCTGTGTAGGGCGCCTGGCGTTGGCCATCACGTGCATGTAGTCTCGCTCGCTGTCTATCCCCTTCATGGTGTTTGCGGTTGGCCGTATTCCTGTTGGCCCCTCCCTGCTCTGTCGGCAGCTGGTGGGCTCATGGCGGCTTGTCACACCTGTGTACCCAGCTACTTGCAGCTGCCAGCACAGCATTGTGTTCTGAGAGGGGCAGAATGGTTACTCTCAGGTCACATCCTGTCTGTCTTCACTGTGACCCTCAGCTAGAAGGGATGAGGGCTTGTTCCCTGTGGATCAGCTGTGTCCCTGGTCACCTAGTCCCTATTCCACAACCACCATCAGATCTCAGCCCATGTATTTCTGAGCAAAGAGAAGAAGCTGGTGGCAGGACTTCCTGCCAAGCCACCAGGTGGGTGTCTGGGCTCCATCAGAAGCTTGGAGCTCCTCTGGGACTGCTCTGTATCCTCCCTGCAGGGGAGACCTTTGGTAAAGCCCTGGGGGCAAGGTTTGGGTCCTGGAGACAGGACATTAGGACACCTGTGGGGAGGAGGGGCTGTGTCCTGGGCCACCCCCAGCACTTAGCACCAGCGCCCACACAGTCTGCACTGTTCCTATCCTCACAGAAGCTCGCAGGTTACTAAGCAACAAGAGAAGAGTGGAGCCAGCCGGGTGGAAGCAGAGCTCGGAAGCCTGGCCTGGCCACAGAGCTGCCAAGCGCACCTTGTCTGGAATAGCCAACGACCGCATGTCCCTCAGACCCCGTCTGAATATTTTGGAAGATGGGAGGTTCTGCTGGGTCTAGGTCATTTGCTGAAATAGGGCGGGAAACCCAGTGCTGGGGAGAGCATGGTAGTGAGCCTCAGCTTCTGCAAGGAGCTGTGGCAGAGGCTGGGCTTGTAGGATTCTGGCCCTCTGCCTGGTGTCAGGAGGGACCCCAGGCCCTGTGAGGAGAAACTTGGAGCAAAGGCTCCAGATTGCAGTCATGGCCCTCCAGGCCACTTACTGTTTCAGGGGCCGCCCTGGTTCAAGCTCTGTCCCACTTTTGCAACCACTGCGAGAGCTCCCTGGTGGCACCCTGCTCCCAGCACCTCCCCTCCCCTCTAGAGCTGTGGGAACGAGGGGCAGGCGCCAGGCAGACCCTGCAGGCTCCTTCTCCTTTTCCCTGGGCCCCAGACCCCCCTGCATCCTGGGCCAGTCTCTGCCTTCTCCATGCCGCCTTATCTCTACCTCCAGACAGGCCAGTGCTGTTCACCTCCTCTGCTTGCTGCCCCTGGCTCCTTCAAGACTGGGCTGCAGTCCCATTTCCAGCAGGGCTAGCTGCCCCTACTCTGAGCTTTCTCGACTTCTTGATCCTTCTGTCCTGCGTGTGCAGCCACATCTTGTCACTGTCCATTTCTGTTTCTGCTTCCTCTGGAGCTCTAGGGATGCTGGGGCTGAGGGAGGGAGTGACAGGGACTGTCAGAGAGTTGTGCCAGGGCCACATGGCCTGCTGAGCAGGTCAGGAGTGGGGCTAGAGCCAGCACTGTGTCTGATGCCTGGGGTCTCCAGTGGTTTAGATACTGGGAGAAAACAGAGGGTGTCCTCAGACTTCCTCCCTCCTCTGGGTGGGATCAGGGCATGAGACTACCCATCGCTGGCTCAGTAGTGAGGGCCAAAGGGTGTCCCTCAGTCCTCCTGACCCCCTTCTCTCTAGCTGTTCTCTGGGGACTGTCTGCCTTGGGTACTGTGGAGCTGCCAGACCACAGGCATGGAGCCTTTTGTCAGCCTGAGTAGGGTTAGGAGCCAGGTCAACTGGACGTACCTCATGGATTCTGCAGAGCTAAGAACCTCTGGGGCCCTGGAAGCTGTTGCACTTGGTGACACTTGCCAGGAAAAGATTGTCCTTGGCTTCTCTTGAGGATCCAGGTGAGAAAATCAGTCTTTAAGCTTGTCCCAGAACTTGATAATTTTTTAGAAGACTTGATTGCCAGGATTAACTCCCCTTCCCCATTAGCCAATATGGGCTTTTGTTCCTAGTGTCCAAAACTCAGTCATTTAAACAAGGAAAGGAATTTATGTCACTGATACATCTAGGTGGGGCTGCTTTAGGCGTGGCTAGTCCAGGTGCTTACCTCTCCGTCAGCTCTGCTCTTCTCTGGACTGGCTTCTTTTTCAAGTAGCCCCCCAAGTGGCTCTAGTAGCATCAGGCTTGCTTTTCACCTGCCTGGCTCCCCTGCAGGAAGAGAGTATCTCATGGTTCCAGCAGAGGTCCTGGGGCTGGCATTGGTCACAGGCCCATCACTGACCCAGGCCCAATCCTGGCTGGAGGGTGCCTCCCTGGGAAGTGTGAGGCATAACGAGCACTAACGAGGGACGTGATGCCATCGCACAGCACGCAGTAGGTACTTTAAAAGGAGCGGGGCGCTGTGGACATTGGAGGTAAGGTCGCTCTGTGACTCAGCAGGCGCGCTCCTTGTGAATTGAGTGTTGCCTTCCAATGAGCTTTGGTTGTCTGTCACAGAGTAGAACTTCTGCTTTCTTGTGTAATGCTGTTCACTTTTTCCAATATGAGGGTCTCTGCCTTTGATGTCGTGTCCAGTAAGCCTTCTCTAAGACATGCAGGACACTCCTGGGCACCCTTGGACAGGGCCCCCGAGGACTTGGTTCTGGTTCAAGTCGTGGTTTCCCTGACAGTGGCTTGTTTCAGGGTGTACAGATTGTGGGACACATGCCTGGAGTGACTGCAGGGAGGCCAGGGGTAAGCACATTTGGGTGCATGCAGGGTGGGGGCTGGCCAGTGGGGATACCTCCCAGCACGTGAGGAAGGAGGCGCCACTGCACATGGGGCTCTGGTCTGAAGGAGAAGGCTCTCCGGTGTTGCCACTGCTGCTGCTGTGCCTGGGGACTCCCCATGGCCCCAGGGCCCCAGGGCCTGTGCAGTGCTCTTGACAACAGCTCTGGGCTCAGGGAGCTTGGGTCCTAGGAGGAAAGTCCCTAAGGACAGGCTGGTTGGAAGCCATCCTCATGATGAACGCACCATGGACCAGTCTGGAAACTGGCTCCTTCCTCACCTTGGCTGGCATCTGGGCTCAGGGCCCCACCCCAGCTCAGACATCTTTTTACCAAGGTGCACCTTCCAGGGTATTCCTGTCCTGGAGTCTGCTGCTGAGGGATCTGCAGGAAGCCTTGGATACACAGGCAGGCATGTGAGAGTAGAGGGAAGGCTTTGGGAGAGGATCACGCTTTTCTTAGGACTGGGAAAAGGCCTGCAAATGGACACTGACCGTGTGGCCTTTGGCTGAGCCAACCCCACAGGCGGCGTGTCCTGCAGCAGCTCGCCCCATGGAGTACGTCCTATTTGTGCTGTACTTCTCTTTCTTCCTCTGCCTCTGTGCCCTGGTGTGCCTGTACTTCTCTGGCTGCCAGGAAATGACATATAAGCATGAAGGTAAGCAACTGGCTGCAGGTGAGGAGGGGAGCCTCCATGACAGTCCCCAGCTATGCCCTGAATCCCCACATGTTCCAGGCTGTTCTGTGGGAGAGGACAGGAGGAGGAGGAGAGAGGGGCTGGATCCTGCGGAGAGGCTGTCCATCATAGGCCCCTTCGCCTCACCCTGGCCCATTACATCTCTAAGTGGGAGCACCTGTGTGCTCGGTAGTCAGGGAGAAGAAGGGTCAGCTTTGCCATCATTTTTGCTATGGCTACACTTTAAAGCCTGGGTTAGTTTGTGGAAAGGGCTCAGCCAGGCATGCCTTTGGTTGTAAGGAGAGTGGAAGGGTAGAGCGGTGAGCCCTTTGGATACAGCATGTGCATGCAGACTGAGCAATGGGGATCTGTCCTGAAGCATTTGAGGAAGTGCTGAGGGGATTTAGAAAAATCAAGATGCAGAAAACATGATGGTCTCTGTCTTGGCCTTTAGAATATTTGTTTGTTTATTTGATACCAGGGATTGAACCCAGAAAGCTTAACCACTGAGCCACATCCCCAGTTTTTTTTATTTTTAAATTAGAGACAGGGTCTCACTAAGTTGCTGAGGGCATGGCTAAATTGCTGAGACTGGCTTTGAACTTGCAATCCTCCTGCCTCAGCCTCCTGAGTTGCTGGGATTATAGGTGCGGCCACCATGCCCTGCTTTGGCCGTTTTGTTAAGGCCCACTCTGCCAGGAATGTGAGGAGGCAGTGTCTTTGGGGGTCACCTTGGCCCCTCAGGAAGCAGGCATTGCATTATTTCCTATATATTTGGGAAAAATATCATAAAACGAGTTGCACAATCTTCAGAGATGACGGCCCCTTGGTTCCCTTCTCACTTGAGGGTGTCTTTCTCTCTCTGTTGGGACTGGCACAGACAGACGTGACGCAGCCAGGCCTCCTGCCATGTGGTCACGTAGGGAAAGCAGACAGACCACCCAGCAGGGACAGGACCCAGCCTCACTCCTCTGGAAACTGTGTGGACCACGGTGTCTCAGGCTTGTCTCGCTGTCTCAGGGACACAGGGACTGACCGCGAGTGCTGGGGCTCTGGCTTCCTCAGGGCGGCAGTTCTGTGAGACTTGGTCTCTGGGCACAGTTACATGGGCCCCGCTTGGGTCTGCAGCTGGGCTGTGTGCGAGGGCAGCTCCAGCTGAGCTGGGTCATCGGCAGCAGTAGGTCTCACCCTGTTAGCAGGCCGTGGTAGGGAGCTCCTAACCAGAAGTCCCACAGGCTTCTAGGAGCAGATCTTCCTGGGGAGAGCCCACGGCCATCCACAGTACCAGCAGTGGACAGTCACCACGGGCACTGTGTCCTAGCGTGTGGAGGTGCGCGGCTTGACACCTCCTAGGCCCTCCCTACACACGTCCCCTGCCAGCACAATCACAAACAGCCATCCCTGGAGGCCTGGCAATTAGTCTTGTTTACAAGAAATGAGCCAGCCAGCGCCGTCCAGAGAATGGCAGAGCCTGGGGCTCGGGGCCAGGCGTGTGTGCAGATGGTTTTGAGTGCCGCATAGGTGTCACTGCAGTAGGTACCATCGTCACCGTTGGTTGTCACTGCCACCTCTGTCCAGAAGATTGGGGGAGTTTCTGACGCTGCAGTCAGGCATGGCTGTCCTTGGAGAAGAATGCCATCGGGAGTTGGTGGAGCCTGACGGGCTTCCCTCCTACCTGTTGGGTCACTTGGAGGTGGAACTGGGTGGCGTCCTGGCTGGTGCTAGCTGCCTGAAGAATGGGAAGAGTAAGGGAGCTCTTAACACAGAACCATCTGTGGATAAACAAGCTCGTTCGGCTTTGAGTGCATTGACAGAGATGTGCTGAGCGTGCTCATTGAACAAGCACTGTTTTCTGTGAGGAGGCCTGGACTGAAGCGGGACAGAGAGCCCCACCCCTGCTTCACGGAGCTTCCATGCTAGAGGGGGAAGCAAAGAAACGAATGCACAGGCAAAGTCCATCTTATGATGGTACTGCTGTAGGGAAACAGGCAGGGGCAGGAGGCTGGGCGAGGTGGCTGGTAGGGATGTGGAGCTGGTGGTCAGGGAGGGCTCCTGATATGGTGGTTTGTGCCAAAGAGCCAGAGTTAAAGGTGGAGGGAGAGCCACGTGGACTCTGGGGAGACTGTCTTGGCCACACAGAGGCCCTGTGGTAGGCCTGTGCGAAGTGCAGGAGAGCGCTGGCAGAGTTGGGCAGAGCAGTGGAAGAGAGAGGAGAACAAAGCACATCACACAGGTCACCTGTACCATCATGGGGATGTTGGTCTTACTCAGTATGATGGAGCACCGAGGGGTTTCTGAGCACAAGACCAATGCAACACACCTTTGTTCCGTGATAGTCACTCTGCCTGCTAGGTTGAGGCACAAGTGCAGAAAGAAGCAAGGAGGTTACGGAAGGGTCTTTTTTCCATAAGAGGTGACGGGGGCTTGGGCCAAGATGGAGGTGCTGGCGGATAGAGGGGGTGAGAGGAGGGATGCCGGGTTGAAGGCACCCAAGGGCTTCTCCCTGAGAGCAGATGACGCAGGGGCGCGGGAGGAGCTGAGGAGCCCTCTGGGCTCGGGACTGAGCAACCAAAAGATGACTACTGCTGCTGCTGAACCCAGGTGAGAGGTGGCAGGAGCAGGCACAGGGAGCCCATCAGTCACCCACCAAGACCTGCGCATTCTCGAGGGCACAGCCAGGGGACAGGTCTGGTGTCCAGGAGGCAGGTACGCCCACACAGTTACAAACTGAGAACAGGATGTGGGTGAAGGCGCTGTGCAGAAAGACCCTCACCCAGTGCAGGAGCACTCTGGTGGCCTGTGGTGGGCCCTCCGCAGAGCACTGCAGACGCCTGCTCTCTGGGTGCAGAGCCGTCCTCCTGCCTCCTCCGCTGCCGTCTGCACTGTCTCCTATGGCGTTAGTAGTCGCCATCACTTGGCTTCCCCGTGGCAGCACATGTGCTTGCACAGTGTCGACTGAAGCCTGCAGTGGGCAGCACCCTGAGTTGGGCGCCCTGCCCCAACTGTGGCTCCCAGGAGGTTGTGTCCAGAGGAGCGTGGGGCTCGGCTCAGATGCAGTTATAGTTTCTTCTTCAAGTTCATGAAAAGTGATCATTGATTGCAAAAGCAAATCAAAGTTCTTCTCAGGCTATGTGGGAGTCCCTATGATGGATGTGCATCAGGGGATGGCTGCTTGTTGTCTGCAGACTGATGCTCCTGGTGGCAGGGCCTTCACTTAATTGTGGACAGGAATCCCCGGGCCTGACGTATCTGGCCCAGGGAGCTGCTCAGCCTGCGTTTGCTGAGTGGATAAACCAGGCTCCATGCCCTGTGCTGTTAGGAGAGGGGAGAGGGTAGTGGGCAGGGAAAACAGAGGCTGCACACAGAGCCCTGCGCCACCTGAGTTTGTGTGACGATGCATGGGGCCGTCACACTGTCCTGACTCTGTAAATGTTCCGAGTTCTCTGCAACAGTTAAGGAAAATGGCCTGTCAGCGCAGCCTGGGGACGGCTGGCCGGGCACTGCCCCGCCTGGGCCTGCTGCTGGTGTTGCCACATACTTGTCTCTTGGACCAGATCTCTCTGTGGCCCACCCCCCACAGAGCACCACAACATGGTGTTGCTGAGTGTTCTGGGCGCCAGGCTCCTCCCAGGGCACAGGGAGTGGGTTCTCTTCCACTCCACAGAAGGAACTGGGGCTCAGAGAGGTTTTGTGACATGTGGAAGGTCAGCATCGCAACAGCCTGGCACCCTCTTTCCTACCTTGTCAGCAATGAAGCCCATCAGCCACACCTGGAATTCTCCACTGGCCCAGATGCACTGGGGTGACAATGGGACCAGGAGGGGGTGACTCTCCATCTGTTCCTTCTAACTTTGTGTAAATTGTCTCTTGCAGAAGCATGTTGTGGAGACATTTTTTGGATTTGATGAGGAGTCTGTGGACTCAGAAACGCTGTCAGAGACCTCCTACAACACAGACAGGACGGACAGGACCCCAGCCACTCCCGAGGAGGACTTGGATGACGTAAGCAAGCAGCATTGGCTCCTGCAGGACTTCCCACCTTGACGTTCTCTGGGCCACTTCCTCGCCTGGAGCTTAAGTCCCAGATGAGGGAGGTTAACTTTGTGTTATCAAAGCCCCAGAACCAAGGGAAGGAGGTCCCCACTGTCCTTGAGGGGCCACCTGCATGAGTGGCTGTGGGGCTGCCCTTCCTTTCCCCAGTGCTGATCTCACCCAGGAATCTGTGGCTGCCAGGGCTCAGCTACATGTGCCCATGTCACCCTGGTCTGCTCCCCTTTGTAGTTAAAATTGCTGTGTGATGTCCTGTCCCCCTACCACATACTCCCCCCCCCCCCACCTCAGGAAGCAGTGGCCTCGCCTTTGGGACAGAAAAGCAAAAGCATCATGGTAGGAGAAACCCCTGAACTCCCCAGGGTGTGAAGGGAGTGGAAACCTCTGAAGTCCCACCCAGTCGCCCGCGCCCTTCTGACCACCTGTGCCCGCGCAGGTCCATGGCTTCCCTGCAGAGCCCCCCCGCCCGCAGCTGAACCCCCTCAGGAGAGCTGCGCAGTCTTGCAGACCCCGTGGGTTTCTGGGCCTTCAGTGACAGGAGTCGTCGTTTCCAGCAGTGCTCCTCAGTCCAGCGTGGGCTTCCCTGCCCCACTGGCCAAGCCCTCTTCCATCTCTCCTCCCTGCAACTTCGGTGCCTTTTGTCCCAAGCTTGGGCTGGAGCCTGAGGAAGGAGAGTTTGGGCAGCCACAGGGAGCAGCTGGCCCCTGAAGCAGTGACCTCTGGCTGGGGCAGGTGGCTGCTGCCTCTCTCATGGCAACTTCCCTGAGTTTTCAAAGTCCCTCTCGCTGGGACTGCCCCTGTGCAGCATGGGCATTGCCCCTCCTGGCACCTCAAACCCCAGACTCTGGGCAGCTGTCTCCCACAGAGTCCTGGGCAGGGTCCTTTTCCCTCCTGGTGGCCTTTTCTATGGAGTCCCTTCTGTTACGACTTCCAGGCTCACTTCCACCATGGGTCCATGTGGCCATAGGAAAACTTGCTGTGAGCTGTGGGAACTGGCACATCTGCCCCCAGGGAGGCCCTCCTCTTTGTTCTGCCACTTTGTACCAAAACTTCAGAAGATGTGTGTCACCTCTCCAAGTGACGCCCCTTCTCTTGCTGGGAAGAAGACACAGTCCTCTGCATTAGCTCACCAGCCTCAGCTGCAAGTGCTGGCCGTGGTTCGGGGGTTGGGGCTGGCTGTGCTGGAGACACTGTGGTTTGTGGCTGTGTCCTGCTTGGGTGTCTAGGTGGCTTTGTTTTGGGCCAGGTGCCTTTGTCCCAATGCTGAGTCTCATTTTTTACATCCTGCCGCATTAACTTAAACAGCAGTAGCCAGACACGGCCTTTGTGACTGGCTTTTTCCAACCAGTGATAGTGACAGACCTCTTTCAGCAATAAAATATGTGACTGTGTCACCCATCTTGTGGCCCATGGGCCTTGCATGTGGGTGCACATCCAGTGTTTAGCAGGCTCTGATTATGGTACCGTGTGGTTTCAGTCCTGCACAGCTATAAGCCACACTCCGACGCTCCCTGGGTGTCTGCATCTTTGCATGTTCACCCAGGAGGGTGGGCCAGAGGAGGTGCCCTCCAGGTGTGAGTGGCCTGCTCTGTGTTTGGTACCCTTGCCCTTCCGACCTGCTGGTATACGACTCTGGTTCCCAAGGCCAGGGAGCTCCTGGAAAGGGCACTGATGGTAGAGAAGGCATCTCCCTGCAGTCCTCCACCCTGGGGTCCTAACTACTTCCTAGCAGTGACAGCTCTGAGCACCCCTGGGCAGAAGCTGTGAGATCTGGCTTGGATTTTGTCTGGTGCTCAGAGTTACATTAAGTCACATGTTGAGTAGTTTTTCTTCTCCGTTGTGTTAAGACCACGACCAGAGAAGAGGCTGACCTACGGTTCTGCCAGCTGACCCGGGAGTACCAGGCCCTGCAGCGGGCCTATGCCCTGCTTCAGGAGCAGGTGGGGGGCACGCTGGACGCCGAGCGGGAGGCCCGGGTGAGTGCAGCGGTCTCAGGCTGACCAAGCCGGGTGGGTCTGGGTCCTGTGTGTCCCTTCCAGTGGAGGAGATTCTGGGGTGATGGGCATGCGTGGCAAGGTCTCACGTGGAGGTGTTCCTCAGTGAGGCTGCAGGATCTCAGGAGCCTTGAGTGGCCAGACGTGTCCTGTCTGCATGACAGCTCCTCCATGCACAGCAGAGTGCTTTTTTAAGACCAGAGACAAGGCCACAGGCTTGGCTAGCCCTGTAGTCTGCAGGCCAAGGACCCCAGCACATCCCTGAGGAGCACTGTGGGAGCTCCCCAGCCCACAGGCACAAGGGCCGGGGGCCACCTCAGTCCAGGCCATGTGTCCCTCTTCCAGAAACTTCCTCCCCTTGGCCCTTCTGCCACCTTGGAGTCCCATAGATCAAGATTTGTTTGCCCTTTTAAGAGTAAGGGGGACACCTAGAGAGCCCATGCCAGGGCGCCGTTTCATTCCCTCAGTGGCCTGAAGCAATCCATGCTGTCTTCTGACTGAGGAAGCTGAGGCTCAGAAAATTCAAAGGTACCCAGAAGGTCCCTGGCAGAACTCAGGGGTGTGGCCAGGCTTCTCAGGCTCAGAGTATGCTCTGAGCACTTTTTGGGAGTCCCAGGCAGGTGGCTGTGGGCCGTCTTATGGGGACTTGCCGAAATTGGGTGTTATCTGGCAGGCCTCTTGTGGATGGCAGCTGCCGGTAGGAGCAGCCACTTGAAAATGGGGCCAGGGCATTTGGGGAGGGAGCAGTGGCCCTCTGGGGAGGGGTGGGAGCAGGAGTGAGGGCAGTGAGGTCGCTGGGGAGGGGAGCTCTTGGGCCACATAGGGCTCAGTCTTTCTCCCCTAGGTCGGAGCAGGTGAACTGCAGGGCTTTATTTGAGCAGAATTGTTAGTGTTTTCTTTTTTTTTTTTAATGTCAACTACTTCAAATTGTGGAGATTTCAGAGAGAAATCCAGATTCCCGACATCTCTTGAAAGACAGTTTGTGCTGTAGTACCAGGCTCTCATCCCACAGGGCACTGGACTGCAGCTGAGGGGCAGTCTCTCTGGGGCTGGGCGTCACATCCTCCAGTTTGCCACAGTCCCCACCATTCCTTCTTGCCCCAGTCAGCTTCCCATATTTACATGCCTGCCTGGCCCTGCAGACATTGGGGTTTTCAGCCCTTTCTGTAGGTGGCAAAGGGCCCACCTACAACTCAGCAACCCAGCACGTAGGAAAGCCCTGGTGGCTAGTGACTGCTGAAAGGGCAGATGCTGGCCTTGGGCAGAGAGCTGGGGCTGGGACCTGGTGTGCCTGGCTCCCACCTCCTTGTGTGCGAGCTGGTGGAGCTTAGAGCCGCCAGCTCTCAAGACCTTCAGTTCCTCATGGCGCTGGGTTGGCAGCTGGTGTCGACCCCCAGTGCCACCAGGAGGGCCAAGTTTGAATATGCGCTATTGAACCCAAGCCTGTCCCCAGCTCTGTCTGTATGGCAGCTGGGTTCTATTCCTCTGTCACCTGTGTGAGGGGACCTGCTCACTTCTTGGTCTTTGTTGTTCTAGACTCGGGAGCAGCTGCAGGCTGATCTGCTGAGGTGTCAGGCCAAAATCGAAGACTTGGAGAAGTTGCTGGTTGAGAAAGGACAGGTGAGCAGGCCTGGTCATGTGTTTGTCTTTGTCCCCGTGGCAGTGTCCTCGAGGCCTGCCTGTGTGCTGAGACAGTGTTCTGTGAGCCACACACAGGCTCCTGGAGGGCGAGATAGAATCCAGCTAGAGTGCACTGTCGAGTCAAAAGAAGGAAAAAAAAAAAATCAAAGCACGTTTAATGGAAGTCTGACTGGCCTTCCCTTTGTTTGTTTGCCAAATGTGCAAAAAATAGGAGACAATTCCAAAAACAGAGTGGGGATCAGAACCCTTTTTGACTTGAGCCTGAAGAAGAGTGGCTGCTGCTTGGGAGGCTCATTGCAAGAGTGAAGGCAGCCCTCACCCTGAGACCCATGAATTTTTGCAGCCCTGCCCCCTGCAGGTCTCCCAGCGAAGAGGTTCCCTGCTGTGAGGCATTATGGAAAAATGTGGCAGAGTCCTGGGCAGAGTCCTGATGATACCACTTAACTTAGCACACTGCTCAGATCAGCATCACCTCCCAGAACCCATTCTCTGCATTAGATTAGGTTGGGCCCGATCCACCAGGATACAGAGAATCTGATACAGATACAGAGTATCTGCGCCTGGGGGACTCAGGGGACCCCGAAAAGGCTCAGTGTGGAAACCCTGCCTCTTTGAGAGTGGCGTAGGTCCAGAGCTCAGTATGGTGGCTGTGCTGTTAGAAAAGTGCTATTGGGTTTGTAGACAACCAGAACCTCTTGGGGGCTTAATGTGAGGACACTGACTTCCTGCTTGCATCCCTGCCTCCACAACTCTGCCCCACCTTACACAGAGGGTCATCTGCTCCATGTGGCTCCTCAGTGATCCAGTAAGGGAGGCTGCCATCTTGTAACTGCTCTTTCTAGGACTCCCCTCCACTTGGCAGGAAGAGACTGTTTGTTCTCTCAGCATAATTCACTGGCCCAAACCAGTCATGTGTCCCTGCTGGGTATGTGTGGCCGGTAGGGTGTCTGTGCCACCATCTTCACATGGAAGGGCTAAGGAGGGGCCTGGGGCCTGGTGGGGCCTGGGAAAAGGAAGGCAGGTGTGAACTGGAGGGGTGGTAGAGGTGTAGGGGACCCTAAGAGGAACTCCAGGAGAGGTATAGAGCAGATGGCCAGCTCTGAACAGTCTCCAGTTAGCAGCAGGGCTCTGGGTGTGGCTGAGATTCAAAGTAAGCCATCAGAACTCAGGTATGGCACCAAGCAGACCAGGCAGCAGCCTTTATGAATGGCTGAGTAGCGGTGTGAGGGCACCTGACGCCCAAGAGTGGATCCAGGGAGTTGTGGTCTCTCCTTCTCCCTGGAGGCATCATGGTGGTGCAAAGCATACACCCTGGAGCCAAGTACCAGCTCTGTCAATTACTTGTCACAGGATCTTGGGCAAGTTGCATAATCTCCGTGCCTCAGTTTCCTTTTCTTTAAAATGGGATGATGATACTACTTAACACACTGGGTAAGAGGAAGTAGGGAGACCCAGAAGTCTGACGTTGAGGCTTCCTCAAATTCCTCTCCAACTTCCCACTGACCCCAGTTTCCCTTCTCCAGTCTGAGGTTGTGTGGTGGGATTTGCCTCAGCTCAATGAGGGAGGTGCAGAAGGGCAGAGGCAGCCCAGACACAATGGCAAGTGAGGAGGTCAAGAGAGGGCCAGAACAAAGGAGCACGGAGAGGACCTTCTAATGAGGTCAACTTCCTGCTTGACGAAGGTGCTCATGGACACAAGTGGGGGACCCAATCAGCCAGAGACTTTTGTACTTATGCTCCTAGGTGTGGGATCTAATATAAAACTAAAATAGATGTGTAGACACAGGGTGCTCCAATCAATAGTGAGGAGTATATGGACAGAGGAGATGCTAAGGAGAGGAGGAAGTTCCAGAAACCATAAAAAGAATAGGCCAAAACTCCCCACCAGACTCCTGGCTTCAGGGCCCCTTCTCTCTGGAGAGTCTGTCTCCATTGCTTTTGCAAAAAAGCTTGCTGCTCACTTGCTGTCTCTGTGTCCTACTCTTCGCTGAGCAGAGACAATGAACCCAGCACCCCAGAAGGTAGCAAGACATTCTGGCCGACGTTGCCTCCCACCCTGTGGTGTTGGATCTGGTGTTTGTGCTCAGTTCTTCCCTCAGTGCCTGCTGAGAGAAGGGGCCCATTTGGAGGCAAAATGAATTCTCATTCAATCAGCCGGTGTTCATCAGAGCTCTTGCACTACTCCAAGCCCTGCACTTGGTGCAGAGGATAATGTATCAGTTTGCTATTGCTATGTAACAAACCACCCCAAAACTTAGTTATTTGAACAGCAAAAGTGTCTTATTCACTTCTAGTTCTGTGGATTGATAGTTTGGGCTGGACTCAGCTGGCTGGTGGTCCTGCTAATCTTGCCTGTGGTCAGTCTTGAGGCTATAGTGGTTAGGCAGATCTCCTGGGGCTAGAAGGCCTGGGATGGCCTCATTCTCTTCTTGCTATTTGTGTCAGCTGAGGCCTCAGGGAGGAAACCTGACTTTTTTACTTGGTGGCCTGGGGGCAGGAAAAAAGAATAAGCCCCCTGTATGAGTACTTACCAAGCCTCTGTTTATATCACATTTGTCCCAGTAGCCAGGCCATGTCACAGCCAAGCCCAGCTTTAAAATTGGAGAAGTAGGCCCTACATCTTGTTGGGAGGAGCTGCAAAGTCACATTGCAGAGGCTGTAGCAGAGAGATGGAGGGGAAGCTTCAGCCACCTTCATAAACAACGTGTCGTGAACAAGAAGGCAAAGGGACAGCTGACAACACTGTGCCTATGTGAGGGTCAGCGGTGGTGTAGGATGAGCAATGTTAGGTCCAAGGGAACCAGGAGGAGCCAGGGCCTTTTCTGGACATTCCATGGCATGGGATCAGATCCCATGTTGGGCCTTGGCTTCAAAGCATCCTGGAATACAAGCGCTGGTGGGCCTGGCCTGCTGGGAAGGGACCTCGCCCAGTTCCGGCCCTGCTGCTGACCAGCTGAGAGGCGGGGAGCTGGAGAAGGCTTCCCTTGCCCTCATGTAGTCACCCCTCCATCCCCATGATGCTTGCTGAGTGCCAGCTCTGCCTGTCTGGGGATGCCCCAGAGTCAGGACAGACTCCATGCCCTGTGCTCGCGGCCTACTCACATGGGAGCTGGCTGGGCAAGTGATGGAAGGACTGTGGACTGGCATGGCTGTGGGCAAGGACTGTGGGCTGGCCTTCAGGTGTGGAGCCGCTCCTTTACCTGGCAGGGTGGACGCGCACCTGTGGGGAGCCACTCAGGGAAGACAGGTCTCACTCCCTGCTGCTGCTCTTTCTTGGGTTAGGGTTAGAGGTAGGATGCGCTCATGCAGGCGTGGTCTTTTCTTGGAAGGTGACCTGCCCCAGTGCAGTGACTCATTTGTTGCTTTCCTGCAGGATTCCACGTGGGTGGAGGAGAAGCAGCTGCTCATCAGAACAAACCAAGACTTGCTGGAAAAGGTATGTGGTCTGCTTCAGGGTCACAGGCTGAGGCCAGCCTGTGTGAGCCCATTCCATGCTCTGGGTACATTCCAGGGACCAGGGCACCTCTCATGAGAAGAGGCCTCTGCTCTGGGCCTACAGAGCTGACAGAGGAACCACTCCCAGGTCCCCTGCAGAAGTAGGGAGGCTGGCCCCAGCTCCCAAATTGGACACCCTGGCTACCTCTGCCATTGCTCTGGGATTCCAGAGGCCCTGATCATTGAGCAAGTCCTCAGACCACCTGAGCCCAGGTCAGCTGACCCTACTGGGAGCTGAGCCTCTGACCTGCCCTCTCTAACCATAGGCCTTGCTGGAGCTCTCCAAAGAGTTTGCATGGGGAGCAGACCAGATGCTTTGGGATTAAGACTGTAGCCTCTCCCTTAATTTATTTAGGTACTACGGATTGAACCCAGGGGCATTTAACCAACCCATATTTGCAGCCATTTATTTTTATTTTGAGATAGGGTCTCACTAAGTTGCTTAGAACCTTGCTAAGTTTCTGAGAGTGGCCTTGAACTTGGAATCCTCCTACCTCAGCCTCCCCAGTTGTGGGGATTGTAGGCATGTACCACTGGACATGACTCCCCGCCCATTTTAAAAAGTAAATTACGAGTTGTGCCACCATTTCCCTAATACGGGTTTAGAAGAGTTTCATCCCCATGAAGACTCCCAGCTCAGTTGCAGTCACTCCCAGTCCCACCCCTCATGCCCCTGCACCCACTAGTCTGCTCCATAGGTTTCCTCTCCTGGATGCTACAGGTGAGTGCCATCAGGCCCTTGGCGGGCTTTGCCCTAAACATCTGAGCGCAGGACAGGGTGAGCTGGCCTTTTCCCATGGGAGGCCAGGTCAGCTGCACCCTGCTGCCCACTGCTATGTGGTGTTTGCTAGCTCACTGCCTCATTTTCTGGAGGCATTTGGGCAGGACTGTCAGTGTCATGGGAGGCAGTCCTGTGTGTCAGGGGAGTTCAGCATTCTTGATTGTGCTTACTAAGTTCTGGGAGCTGCACAAAACACCCACACAGGTTCCACATGTGCCCCAGAAGAGAGCCCTTGTGTGGACCTCCTTACCAGGAAGAGGGAGGACACGGGGATCAGGGGTGCTACTCTGAGGCCTTCCCCAAAGCCCTCACCACGTGTGTTGTCACAGTGGCCCCTCACTGCTGCCAGGCGATGGGCGCTGCCGTACCTTCTTGGGCAGAAACAGGCCCAGGACACTTCTGTTGTAACTCATCTGTGTCTCTGGCTGTCTTGCTTCCCAGACTGCTGTGCTCTGGGGGTGACCACTGACTGCCACACAGACTTCTTAGGAAGGCTTGGCAGAGAGTCAGACAGACATCCGTGCTCTGCTGCAGCCTGCAGGGCCGTCCAGGTGGGCTGACCCTGGGGGATTGGGCTGGAAAGACCCCGGACAGCCTTTGGGAGCAGAAGCTTTGGCGTGGCACTCTTGCTTCTTGCCCCTTGACCTCAGGGCAGGGTCTCCGGGGCTCTTTGCCTCAGCTTCCCAATCATTCATTTGTTCAGCAAATATGTCAGCAGTTTCTGGTCTGCACCTTCCTGGACGCTTGCCGCAAAGTCTGCCCCATGGCTGGTTCCCTGTCCTCCTCAGGCCACCATTGAGGTGGCCCACGATCAGGGGACCTGGTTTGAGGTGGCAGCTGCTGCTGCCCGTTAATGCACAGGTGTCTTTGCTCTAGATTTACAGGCTGGAAATGGAGGAGAACCAGCTGAAGAGCGAAATGCAAGATGCAAAGGATCAGAATGAGCTGTTAGAGTTCAGAGTGCTAGAGCTCGAAGTAAGAGACTCTCTCTGTTGTAAGCTCTCAAACGGAGCAGACATTCTCTTTGAACCCAAACTGAAATTCATGTAAAGCTCCCTGCCGTTCCCAAGCATGTGTGAAGGGACATGTTAGCGTTTCTCTCCTTCCTTCCTTCCTTCTTTCTTTCTTTCTTTTTTTTCTTTTCAATCTGTATGTTCAGAATAATTTCACTGCCTTAACGTGTTCTGGAGAGGGTGCTCGCCGAAGTCTGTGGACCTGTACAGAGCTAATATATTTATTGCCTACGGCTTGTTTTGCACTTAATAAAATAATTTGTTTTTGCAATATTTTGCCTTTTTTATTTGTGTTTCATTGCCATAACTACTTCTTTCCTGCATGCATAGTCACTGGGTCTGCACTGTGCAAACCTGGACAGAAGCACTGTTGCAATTAATAACACACCTTTGTAAATGATCTTGCATGCAGCACATCTCACCTTTTGAAATAGCAGAGTCTGACCCAGCCAGCTGTTGACTCTCTAATGTGTTTAAAGCCAGTTTGGGCCCATTTTCTATTTGCAAGTTAAATACAAGGTAAGTAAGGCAGGGTAGGAGGATGTGTCTGCAGAGATGGTTAAGAAAAGGAGTTACTTGCTCAAATTTTTTCAGTAAATACAGACCCAGGCACCACAGCAATTTGGACTAAAGAAATTATTATTCATAACTCCAAATATGACTCAAAGTGGCTGGAAGGAGATTGAATGCTGCTCACAGGTAGAAATTGTGTTCCTCCAGGAACTCCCCAGTGCACCAAGTGGGACTCAGTAAAAGAATATTGATGGTTTAATTGCTTCCAAGAGAACTCTTGCCTTGGTGTGTTACTGTATTGCCTTGCTCTCACGGTATTTCATAACTCCCTTTTGTTTCTGTTTAAAAGTCATCGGCATCTTAAACATCACTTAAGTTTGTGACAGTTTCTCTGAGCTCTCGTAGTGATGCGGCTCTGCTTCCCCCAGCTGACCCTTGCATGTATGAAACCTCAGTGGAAGTGAGTGCCTCACGGTGTCTGTGGCTTTTCTGATTTCGTTTTCTCCTCCTGCTTGAGTTGAATTCTGTTCGCCTTAGAACTGACCAGTTGGACCTTCTCATGATGGCAAGGCCTGGGCCAAGAGTCCCTCAGCACCAAGTGCTACTGCTACTCACTCTCCCTAGACCTGAGTGTTTTATTCAAGTGACAGAAATCAGAAGTCATGTGAGGTCGCCATTGGTGCCTCTGCCATTGTTAGAAAACTGCACATATCCTTGTCAGGAGCCTTCCTTAAAAGAACTCCATAAGCACTGCTTGGTTTACTAGGATTTCCATCTCCCTCAGAATTCAGAGCCATTGGGAACCACTTTTCTGACTTGTACTCTTATCCATTATGATCTTCTTGGATCACTTTCCTATGGAGACTCCATTTAAATAAGTATTGCTGGTAGAATGGTGTCCAAAGAAGTGAACCATGGTGAATTTTGTTCTTGGCTCCTAGGACTGTTCCAGACCTAGGCTAGCTGGGTGGGGCTTCCTGGAAATTCACTGAATTAATAGCCCCTTCGTCTTCCCTTCAGCCTCTCAGCAGCGCGCTGAGACATGCCACTGACTTTGTGCTTGGTTATTTAGATAGTGCCTGCCTCACAAGTTTGCATGGCGTCAGTCGGCACAGTGAGGTGCCTGGCACAGAGGGACACACCACAGCTGGTAGCTTTTGTTCTTCATTGAAATTTAGTTCAAGTTGAATTTTTAAAGGAGTCCATTGGTTCTGTAGTTAGATTCTGCTAAAATGCCCCAAAGTAAGTTATTATTACCATTCTATAATTTGAATCAAACAAAAGCAGTTTACTTAGGGTGTGATGTGAAAGGGTCTTCTCAGCCTGTGCTGGAGGTCTACAGTCAGCTCTGTGAAGGAAACACATTTGAGACCAGGGTCCTGTCGAACCGGTATACTTTGTCCCCATAAGTACACCCAGGCTTGTCCTGACCTTTCTGAAACTTGTCACTTGGTGTATGACTAATAAGCCCCTCTTCTGGGAAAATACTTCCTTCATAATTGAGATTTGACAGTAAATCTTAAGGCTGGGCAGAACTAAGATCATTGGTTGTGTTAGAGTGGGTCAAAAAGAATTGTGAGCAGAGCCAACAGATTATACTGGAAAGAAAGTGAAGGCAGGGCTGGGCCTGACTCTGTCATTCACTAGAAAAGGGCCTGGGACTCGGCCTTCCCGAGCTGCCATCTCTGTCTGCAAAAAAAGAACGTTGGTGTCAGGCTCTCAAGGTTGCATGGGAACCCGTCAGCACACTGAGGTGCCTGGCCCAGAATGACACACACCACACCTAGTGGCTTTTGTTGCCCATTGAAATTTGGTGCAGTCGCTTTTATCAAATTTTGTAACTCTGTGACTTCCTGGGTTTTAGTCTTGCAACCAGAAGACTCATGAGACCCTGCTAACCATTTCTTCCTAGCTGAGTGGTAAGAGGTAAGCCAATGTGCAGAGACAGTCTCCCACCATGGAAGACGAAGATGTCCCACTCACGGACGAGGACTGTGCGGTCTGCGTGTGCGCTGTAGTCACACCTTTGCCGACCGGAGCGCGTTGGTTTTTGCTGATAACATGGGAAAATGGCAAGTGGTAAATAATCCAATTGAGTTCTGTCTTTAAACCGAATCTTTTCCCCAGGAGAGAGAGCGGAGGTCGCCAGCCTTTAACCTCCAAATCACCACCTTCCCCGAGAACAACAGCAGCGCCCTCCAGCTGTTCTGTCACCAGGAAGGAGTTAAGGTAGCGTGCGTGGGGGGGCCTCCAGCGAGCTGAGGCCACAGGCTCGCTGAGTGCCAGACTGGTGAAGGGGGATTGTATTCTGGGGCCAAGAGCAGAATTTATTGTAATGAGATAGCCCTTGGCCTCTACCCTGTGTTGAAAGGCAGTGAGATCACCTTAGGGGGTCACCAGGTGTTACCCTGTTTTCCTCCATTTCTGGGATATGGGCTTACTGCAAACCCCAGCCGCCACTGCCCGGCTCTAGCCTGGAACCTCCCTGAGCCTCAGTCTCTGGGCAATGAATTCCAGATGGCAGTGCTCCTACATCGAACTAGAGTGACCATGAAGTTAGATAAAGAACAGACAAAGTGCTTGGCACAGTGCCTGACACTAGGAAGTACCTTGCAGTGGCCACTGTGGTGGTTATAATGGCCAGCATTTGCCACATACCTGAAGCCCTGCTAGGGCCTGCGGGCCATGGCCTTCCGACCCACACATTCCACAGGCCTTTCTAGAAAGTGGTGTTTATTCTGGTGCAAAACTCAGCCAGTAAGTCGCAGCTGTACCTTCTCTCCTCTCTCCCCGGAGGAAAAGCTAGAGGCAGGACTCGCCCTCTGTAGGCACCAGGAGAGGACGGGCGCGGTCCGTCCACACGCAGGGTGTAGCTCTGGGAATTGGTGTGGATGGTCTCTGCTGCTCACACAAAAATGAACGTTGGAAATCTCTTCCAGGATGTGAATGTTTCTGAACTTATGAAGAAACTAGATATCCTTGGCGATAACGGGGTAACTATGAGCAATCCGTTTCCGGTTCGTGTTCTTGTTTTGATCTGGGCGTATTCTGTGTGGCTTTTGTTTTGTTTTAATTTCTCTCTAGTTTTAGAGATCTAATAAGTACAATGTAAGGCTTTTGTATGGCTATGTTCCTGTGTGGGTGGTTGGGTCTGAATCTGTCAGAAGTGGGATTCCAAAGTGAGGTTGCCCTTACAGCCTGTGAGTAACGAGAGAGAAAAGGCCTAAGGACCAGTTCCCAGAGAGAAGGTGGGCTCACCACAGGTGGCTGAAGTCAGAAAGTGACACTTTGCCTTCCTAAAGATCAGCTTGAACGGGGCACTGATTCTTGAAGTCTTAAATCTCAAAGGCAGTCCCAAGGCAGGTGGCTCCTGTCCCTCTGAGTGGGGACTGTTCACTGTGAAGTCCAGAGGGACAGGAGCTCTCTGCCTTGAATCGCTGACCCCGTTAGTGAGTGGGGTTGACCCCTGGGGTACGACTCAGAGTGGAGCCTGGTGCTGACTGTCTGCCCGTGGATTGGGATCCAGTGTAAAATGCCCTTGCCCATTTTTCTGTTTTAGAATTTGAGAAATGAAGAACAGGTTGCAATAATCCAGGCTGGAACTGTGCTTGCCCTGTGTGAAAAGGTAGACCCAGCGGCATTTCTGTGCTCACACCTTGTCCCAGCACCCAGCACCATACAAGAAACTGTACATTGGTGTCTCGCTTGTTTGGGAGCATGTGTGTCGGTCAGTCTGCTCTGCATGTGCACATGCATGCCTCTTCACGTTCTGATGGAAAGCCATACACCACATGCCCATGGTAGAAAAGGCCAGACTGCAGGAGGGACCGACACCCCATCAAGGAAGCAGTGGGTGATGCGTATGCTGCCTCCGGCTTTCTCCCACTCCCGTTTTCTTAGCTTAGTTGAAATCTTACTTAGCATCCAGCTCTTCATCCTGCTTTACAAGACATTCCAAATGGCTCACAAACATGCATCTCGACAGCTCTGCCTCCTTCTGTCCTATGGTTACACTGTAGAGAACATCCTCTGCCGTCAGCTGCTGGGCTGTCCACTCTACCTCTGTTTGCCATCATGCCCTTAGTGGTGGACACCATTACACATAGATTTCTGTGCATTTGAGAACTGACCACAGGACAGACTCTAGAAGTGGAATCCTGAGGCAATCGAAGGGCTCTGGCAATGTCCAGGTGGCTTCCAGAGAGGGGCACCAGTGACCCTCCTGTCGATTTCATGCTCAGCGTGGCGTTTTACCACAGAACTTTCAATTTCATGGCTAGAAACGTTATGACGTCATCATGTCCTTCTCATTTATCTGGGTGCTAGTGGTAGTGGACGTTTTGATGTGTATTGCCTATTTTGTTCTTCTTTCTTGCGAGTTGTAATTACATTTGTTTGAGGATTTATTTTCCTCTGGGTTTGTTTGTTCGTTCGTTTGTTTATTCATTCATTCATTCATTCATTCAACAAATAAGTCTTTGTTGTAATTGTTTCTCTTACTGACTTGCCTATGTGCTTTACATATTAAAGATATTAACTTTTTGACCTTTTATTTTAAAAAACGCCTTCCTGACTTGCCTGCCTTCTACACTGGTTTAGAATGTTTTTTTCAGTGCACACTGCTCAAGGTAGTCCTTCCTGTCTGTGGATCTTATTCCTTCCAAAGCACACGAGTGAAGCTTTAAAATGCTGCTTTCGAGTAGCGTCTTTGGTGAGACCTTACTGCTCTTAATCCAGATTCTTTCCAGACTCTCTGGAAGGGCATTTAAAATATGGTTTTCTTCCCCGGTGTTTTTCCATCACCCACACCCCTTCCCCTCAACAAACAAGTAAAGGGAACTAAAGGTTGGTGGCAGACTTAGGCAATGCCTTGCCCCTGGTCACACGGTCGGGAAGGGCGATGCAGGCGTGGAACCCGGCTTTTTCTGGCTCCCGCTCCCTCCAGGGAACAGGACTGAGGATGGCTCAGGGCCGGCTGGTGGGCTGACGGGAGGCGGGTTCCTGGGCTGAGTTGGGCACATTCAGTGCACCCTTGTCAGCAAGACTGAACGTGTCCAGCCTCATGTAGCAGGGCTCCATAGAGTAAAGTGCTGGTGAGTCACTGGACTCAGTTCCTTCAACACTCATTGCAAGATTTACTGAGAAGGTTCTTCCAGGCATGAGGGCTTCGATGGCCCGCATGGGGTGGAGGTGCCCTCTGCTAGATGCTGCCTCTGTGAGGCCTTCCTGGCTTTGATCTTGTCCCCCCACTTGCCAGCTGCAGTCTCCTGGAGATGCAGCATGAGAGTCCTGGTGCCCTGCTGGTTCGTGTCAGGATCCAGGACACCCTACTTAAGCAGAGTCCAGTGTGGCTAAGCCCTAGCACTGGGCTTAGTTCCTAGAGGCACTTGGGCAATGCCTGTGGACTGGTGGACTGGGGTGGCTGGTTCGCAGTGGGGCTAGTGGTGGGTGTTGGTGGGCTGCTGTTCCTAACCCTCGGCTGCCTGAAGGCCAAGGCTGCAGAGGTTCAGGGCCTTGCTGGGGCACTAAGTCACTCACCTGAGCCTTCCTGAAAGGCCCCTCTCATACCCTGAGGGATCAGGCGCTCTAGGCCTTGACCTTAGATCTCTGTGTCCTTCTCTCTCAGCCTTTGCCCCACATTAGCATCTCCTGTTGACAGCTGAGGATATGGGCACTCTGACTTCTGGCTTTGACCCTTGCCATCCCTTCCCAACTCCCAGCTTAAAATATGGTTTTCTTCCCCAGGTGTCTTTCCATCACCCACACTCCTTCCCCCCAACACACAAGTAAAAGGCACTAAAGGTTGGTGGCAGACTTAGGCAATGCCATCCCTTGCCAACTCCCAGCTTGTACCTTCCTTGCCTCCTCCCGCTTCTTGCTAGCTGCTGCCCTGACCACCAGAACCTTTCCAAGCTTGTCAGCCTCGTGCCTCGTTTGGTGCCCTAAATGCCAGAGTGATGCCAGCTTCCATGGCCTGCCAGCTCCTCACAGACCCCACCAGGTGTGGCAAAATAGGGACCTGTGGCTGATGTTTATGGGATCCCAACTCTGGTGCTGCCCAGAGCTGCCCAGCTCCCATTTGGGACAGTCCTTAGGGTGCAAACTCCGCTGTTTTCTCAGTTCAGGATCCTGGAGACATCAACCAGGCCATTTTTCTGTGAATAAAGGTCAAATTGGTTTGGGAATTACTGTGTATTACTACTTGGGGGAATGTTCAAGAAGATAAACAGGCCCTGGGCAGGGTGGGAGCTGGGTCGGCAGGTCCCCTGAGAAGGCCAGCAGGACAGCTGGGTGACCAGCAATCCAATTTGCTTGGGACTGAGGTGCATCCTGGTCCTGGGAACTTCAGTGTTAAAACAGAGACAGCTGGGGGCAAACAGGGACAAATTGGTCACCCTAGAGCTGACATTGCAGAGAAGGTCATAGAGAATGTGGGTCTCTGCAACACCACTGTCAGACAAGACTTGGTCACAAGTGCCAGGCAAGCCCCTTCCTACCAGATACACCTCGTTTTAAAAAGGTGTTCTTCAGTGCAGTGCTGGGACCCAAACAGACCACAGTCCACTTCAGTTTTCTCTTAGAGGCACATAAGTGCAGTGCAGCCTCAACTGGTCAGGAGCAGCATAGGATGGCATCTTCCCTGGGTGTGTGCCCCACTCCTAGCAGCCAGCACTGGGCACAGACTTTAAGGTGCAGGCCAGCGAGCTCCCCAGTCCTGGCCCCATGGCTTACTCACTTTGGCACATGGCATGTGCCCCGCAGAGAGGCTCAGGCATAAGACATTTGTAGGCATGTGGGTCATCCCCAGGTCTGCCTCTTCGCCTTCCATTTCAAAACTGATCAAGAAGTAGACAAAGGACTCAGAAAGACAGAAATAATGAAAAATCTATGTCCCCTCTGCTAACATAAGGGTTAGAGAGTGATGTGTGGGTCTGCAGCCACAGTCCAGCTGTCTAATCACTGAATCTGTCAAAGTCGTGGGACCCTCTCTGGAGAGAGGGGAGGAGATCAGCCCACCAGCTGCAACGGGTCCTGGCCTTGCACCTGAGGAGCCCCAGGAGCTGGCTTTGGACCTGTGACTGCTGGAAGAGGACACCCAGCTCCTTGTAGCACTCAAGTGGCAGGTTTGCCTCCCCTCCCCTGTGAGATCTCTCTGCTGGGGGTTGAGCAGAGCCATGAGCCTGGAGGGTCTCTGAGGTGTCAGCGAGGCTCAGTAGAGATCTGGCGGTACTCTGGTGTATTCCTGATCTCCACGGGCCAGGAATTCAAGGCCAGCTTTCTCTGCCCTCCTGGGACTGGCCCGGTGACTAAAAAGGACCTGTAAAGATTTTCCTTTATAAGCAACGTAAGCACCTAATATACATCTGTATTTAACAATAACCATTACCTGACAGTGGGCTCTACAGAGTACTCTGTGAGAGCAGCTTGTGGTAATGATACAAACAGGAAATGCTCACCATTTTAGTTCTAGTTGTTTCTGATTGCCTGCATTAGGACATTAAATAAGCCCACCTATTCCCATGAAGTTGCCGCTCTTGGCAGGGATTAAGGACTGCTTGGTTGGCCCCCGCTGCGGCTGCTGGCTCCAGGGCCTCTCAGGGACAAGCACTGGCATTGTTAGGGGAGATCCTAACTGTGCCTGTCCCATCTCCTTCCCTCTGTGCAGCCCGCCCACACCCTCCTCCACTCAGTAGATGTTCATTAGGCACCTGCTGCATGCCAGGCCCTATGCTGGGCAGAGAAATGCAACAGGAGTCAGATGGGGGACCTAGGGGGCAGGGAAGCTGACCACAGCATCTTCCAGGTGAGCTCAAATAAAGAGCACAAGACTTGTGACTCAGGAAACAGGGTGGGCTTCCTGGAGGGGTGAGACCAACCTGGGCCAGAAGGCTGGGTAGATGTTAGCTTGGCAAGAGCCTCCTGTTGAGGCTGGGCCTGGGAGAGGGGGGTGTTACGGGCAGTGGGAGCTACCTGAAAGGCTCTGAGGTGAGAGAGACCTTGGCTTGTCCCAAGAGCTAAATGTAGTTTTGGGGTGACCAGGGGAGTTTTGAGTGGAGATAGGAGCCTGCGTGAGCCTTGTTGGGGACACACCCTGCAGGGCCCTGTAAGGGTTGTCAGGAGTGAGGGGATGTCTGGGAGGACACTGAGCAGGTGCAGGGAGGTTCCGACAGTTACGTGTGCTTTGGAGAGAAGTGCTGGCCAGAGCTCAGGAAGGGCTTAGTGTGTGAGGGTGGTGGGACATGAGCCTCCGGCCAGGAGGGGGCTGGGCTGTGGGTGGTCCTGGTTGAGGAGTGCAGCAGATGGGTCTTCTTACACGGAAGAGAGGTGCCCGGGGCCTCCCCTCCAGGGATCTGCTGAGGCCTAGCTGTGAGCCAAGATGACGGGAGCCGTACATGAGGCACAGGCATGGATCAGAGCTGATTGGAGACTCTTCCGAGTGAGCAGAGTGTAGAGGAGGGCAGAGCTGGGGGAAGGCCAAGGGCAGGGCTCCCGCCCAGCAGAGCCAAAGTTTAGGAGCCAGAGGTCTGAGGAGGTGCAGCCAGAGAAATTCCCCAAGGAAGCTAAGGGGACCCTCAGAATCAGAAAAGGCATAGTCACCAGGCCTCCGCAGGCTCAAAGGCACTCATTTACGCCTGCCATCAACCTTAGGTACCCCTCTGTGGCTGGGACACCCCACAGTTTTCCCCTCAAGTCAATCACCTGGTGTCAGTGACTTCTCCCTCCTAGGTGGGCTCCCCATAAAGACATACCCATGCCTATATCTGTCTGCAAGCTCACTCTCAGCCTAGATCCCAGAGGGAAGCTAGAGAGGTCTCCCACCCCTTACCTGCCACTCAGGTGCCCACCCCACATTCCCAGGAAAGTCAGAGGCTCACCCTGGAACTCACCCACTCTCATGCCCTTGCACACCCGCTGTGTGCATGCCCCCTCTCTGCCCAGCCCACATGCCACAGTGCTTGGTGCTGGGGAGGAGGGCAGTGGCCTAGGGCTTCTGCAGATAGGTTTGAAATCCTGGTTCCCCACCTGTGTGACCTTGGACAAGGTACTTAACTCAGCCTCCATTGCTTGACTTACAACACAGGATAATGCTGTCTACCTTGGGGCAGTCAGGAGAGGTTAGGAGAGGTGACATTCTGCTTCTGTGACACTAGCTGCATGAAGCTCACTTGCTCATCTTCAGATCTCCTGAGTACACACTTGCAGCCCTCCTCACGCCTGTCCACCCACGCCAAGTCCACACTGCCACACCATATGCAGGTCATCTGCACACCTACCGCCACCTTACACATGGGCCCGGCTACGTGTACACAGATGTCCTTTCCACACACACTGGTCGTGGGTATCCCTGACCAGATCCATCCTCAAGCAAACACCTTTCCATGACGCAGAAACAGACCACAAAACCTCAGATATCCAAGGGGTTCCCGTTCTCATTGGGCTGTGCCCCTCCTGTCCCTGCTATTTTCTAGTGGCTGAAGCAGATAGAGGGAACCGAGGCAGCTCTGACCCAGAAGATGCTGGACCTGGAGAAGGAGAAGGTAAAAGACCCAACCAGCTGGGGGAGGGTCCGCTGAGCTGCTCTTGGGGAGGACTTGGCGCGCGTTTCCATGATCAAGTACCTGCGTGCATTTCCAAATGTGGCCCCTGCCCTATGGCAGTCCTGAGTCATTATCATCCACCCACTTCCCCTTTCATTCACAATTGCTCACTTAAAACATTTTTGGTGCCTCTGCTACATCCTGGACTCACAGGCCCATAGGGTCCTAGGTTCCTAGCTCATAGGAGTGTAGCCTGAGGGCTTTAGAGGCAGCTCTGACACCAGGCACTTGGCCCAGTGGCAGTGGAGACAGGCAGCTTGAATCTGTTGGCCTTGAGAGCTTGGGGACCTGGACTTGGTCTTATGGTTCCACTCTGCAGCTGGCTGAGCTGAATGATGAGGGACACCAGGTACAGAGCCAGCTTTGCACAGTGCTTGGTACCTGGGGTAGCTGACACATGGCGGGGACAGGATGGTCTTCACAGGAGCAATGGTGGATGGCGGAGTGATTTTACCTGACTGGGGAGGTCAGAGAAGGCTTCCCAGGAGACATGGGTCTTGAGTTCTCCAAGAACCATATGATTATCCAAGTAGAGATGGCAGGTGAAGGCGGGAGGTGGCTGGACTCACTCTGGAAGCAGCGTGTGGCAGGGAAGAGCCCTGGGCAGGTGCCAGGAGGCCTGGAGTTGGAGTGCAATTCCTGCCACTAGTGAACTGTGGCAACTAGGACAAGGCACTGGCCCTCTGGCCCTGTTTCCTCGTCTATAAAATGAAATGGCTGCCGATGATGATGACCTCCAGCCAGGAGCTCTCCATTCTGGACAGATCACACCTGGGGGGAGTCAAGGACCCAGAGGGTGGGGGAGAAGGTGTGGCAGGCAGAGTCGCCAAGAGGTGGGGACGCAGCCCAGGAGGGAAGAGGGGCTGCTGGGCCATGGCCAGAGGAGCCTGGAAAGACTCCTGAAATCTGGGCTTGGGCACTTGGTGGGAGGTGGTGTCCCGCCACCATAGCTAGATGCCCAAGAAGAGGGGAGGCCAGTTCCCTGACCGCTGCTGTCCAGAAAGGGCAGCAGACAGCTCTACCCAGCCGCACGTCATGGACTCTTGCTCTGACCTCCCCCTGACAGGCGCCTCCCTCTTTTCAGGACCTGTTCAGCAGGCAGAAGGGCTACCTAGAGGAGGAGCTGGACTACAGGAAGCAAGCCCTCGACCAGGCTTACCTGGTAGGACCGGAAGTGGGTTTGACACTTTGGCTTTTTGGACTCCACATTAGAGGCTGCTTTCTCCTGGGGGTTGGTGCTGTTTCTTAGGGCCCTTACTGGGGCTGTGGGGAGGGGAGATATCACACCATCTTCACATTGTGACTAGAAAGACCTGCAGGTGGCTGATTTTCAAAATCCATCACAATTTCAAAAATTATCAGTTACCTTGATGGCTTCTTGAGATAAGCTTATTAAATTCTAGTAATCATTTGATATAAACAAAAAGAAACTGATTTTTTAAGCTTTCTTTCTTTATCTTTTTTATTTTGTTTGCTTATTTTATGTGGTGCTGAGGATCGAACCCAGTACTTTACATGTGCACGGCGAGTGCTCTGCCACTGAGCTACAATCTCAGCCCCAAGAAGAAACTGTTTTTTATGTGTTTGTTTATACTTAAATATTTATTTATGCTTAAAATCCAAAAGTAAGTTTTCCTGTAAATAGGAAAAATGAAATATCCCAAAGGAAGCAGGGGCAGAGCAATGAGTTGAGGTCAGATGAGAGCAGAACAAAAGTAGCCAGTTGTAAAGTCCTGTATGACATTGGGTTTGGGTCAAAAAATTGGTTCTAGGCTTCCTGGTGATAAAGGTCCAGTTTGTGTGTCCTCACAGCCAAAGCCACACACATGCTCCCTGCACCGAGAGAATCCTCCCGTGGGGATGGGGATAATGAGAGGACCTCCAGGATGTCCCCAGAGTGGAGAGGAGTGGCAGTCTGATGCCACTCCCTTCAGGGAGCACTGCATTGTGCTTAGAAGGCTTGTGGTTAAAATCATTTTATAGAGTGGGCTTGCCCCTGAGAATGCAAACAGCATACTGAAAAACACTGTCCAGCCTGGGTCCGGTGAATGGCTCCCGCAGCCTGGGCTTAGTGTAGGTAGACGGGAGACTCCGGAAGCAAACCCAGTACGCCTCCCTGTGACCCTGGGTCCTTCCTGTGAAGACTGAGGAGGGACTCCCAGGCCCCAGCAGGAGCTTCACAGTGACGAGATGGATTCAGCCTCTCAGCTCCTATTTCTGAGCCAGCAAGGGAGGGAATGACAGCGGTGAGCAAAGGGAGACCTTCCTTCCCAGCTGTAGGCCGCCTCGGCCTCCCTCTTTTACTGCTTTGGTCTTCCGTGACTCCATCCAGTCTTGGTCCTTTGGTGAACATCCTGGGAGGACCTATCATTTCTGTCCTACTGCATTGCCCCAGCCTGACACCTCCAACAGCTCTGAGGACACTGCCTAGGAGATGCTTTGGAAAATCCAAAGGACCTCTCCAGCCTCCATGTGCAGAAGGACGGACCCAGACTCCAAGAGGAAAAGAAGCGAGCAGCTTGCAAGCTCACAGTTCACAGAACGTGATTTTCAAGGAGCTTCTTGCAGAATGCAGAACTGATGTTTCCCAAAACATGCTTCAGGAACCTCGGACTCCATGCTTCTTTGTCTAAGTGCCCCTTGCAGGAAGGCTCTGGGGACCCTGGAGTACAGATCTGCAGAGAACTCCCCTCTGCGTGCTGATCCTGCTGTCCTGTAGACACTAAAGCCACACCTGAAATATATCCTGAAGCCTGAAGCAGGCAGGGTGCCCCCGAGGGCTTTTCATCTTGTGCCTGGACCCGATCTGATGTGGCCTAGATGAGCTCTAATGGTCAGGGAGGTGGCAGCTCTGTGCATTCGGGCTGGAGCGAGGACAGCAGGTGGCAGAGGCATGCCTGGCTCCTGTAGCCTTCAGCTTTGTGAGGGTGGAGTGAGGTGGGCCTCTGGACTCTGCAGGGCTGCTTCCTGGAGGCTGGCCGCATGGGGTCTCTTAGGGAGGGCTCAGCCAGCAGACACAGGCGAGTTCCCCCGCCGTGGAGCCCACTGGAGCCTCTGTCTGTGCCATTGGATGGACTCATCCTTCTAATTTCCGAGGGCAAGGATAAGGCCTGTGGCTGGAACCAGTCACTGCCTGAAGGGTCTGAGATCTCACCAGGAAATTGGCCTGCTGCAGCTGGGGAAGGGGATTTGCAGAGCCATAGCTGGTAGTCAAGCTGTTGGGGCCCCGGGTTGACCTTACCATGGTGGTCTCCATGGTGACAGATGGTGCATCTGTACCACCTGAGGTGTCTTTGTAAGAGAAGCAGCTGTCCCTTGGTGGAGTGGGGTGGGGCTTTAGGGAGACCCAAAGGAGGAATTTCTCTCTCCATCCCCAAATGTCCTGGCAAGGCAGCTGTGTTTCTAGGTGGCCAGCTGTGGAGCTGATAGAGTAAGGGTCCCCTAAAGGCTAGAACCTGGCCTTTGTCAGGGTCCTCAGCTGGCCACCGGTGTCCATTCACTTTGCTAGCAAAGGGCACCTTGCTCTTCTGAGGTGGGGACGAGGACATCTTCACTGTCTGCTCTGGGTTAGAGTTGTGTTCCTAACACACTTGAAAACCAGATGCCTGCACTGGAGACACCTTGTCCCATGACACCTGTTAGAAGGGGAGGTTTATCCCCAAGGTGAGGAGAGTCAATCGGAAGCCAAATATGAAATAAAAGCCAGCTGAAGCAAACCCCCCTCTGAATCCCACACTTGAGGGGTTATTTCTTTGGCTTTTTCTTCTTGCCCTTGTCCCCTAGTGCACTGAGGTGGGGCAGCTTGATTGACAGAGTGATTCAGTGGTGCATGCTGGGTGAGGACCCACTGCCAGGCTGAGGCCTTGCTGCCCCGGGCCCTGCATGCCCCTTCCCTGCTGAGGCCCCCACTCTGTGTCCATCAGCAGCAGCCCCTGGCCATGACTGTCCACCCCTTAGTGACCTCTGTGATTTGGGCTGTGCAGAAAATCCAGGACCTGGAGGCCACGCTGTACAATGCCCTGCAGCAGGAGCCGGGCCGGATGGCCAGCGAGGCACTGAGCGCTGGCCAGCGCGAGGACCTGCAGGCTGCTGTGGAGAAGGTGCGCCGGCAGATCCTGAGGCAGAGCCGCGAGTTCGACAGCCAGATCCTGCGGGAGCGCATGGAGCTGCTGCAGCAGGCACAGCAGGTAGGGCCGTGGCCGCCGCACCCCGCCTGCCACCCTGCACACCCGGCACTCTAGCCTGGCTGACCCTCAGGGGCGTCTGGTATCCCAGGTACGCTGCTGGACAGCCAGCATGAGGCAGTCCCCTGGTGTGAGGCCTCTGTGCTCATGGCCACCCCCCATAGCCTGGCAGGGAAGAGGACAGCTAATTTGAGAGGTAAACCTGGGAGCTGAAGACCTCGGCATATTCTGAGGTTTTGCTGTCCTCTGTGGGTTTAGTGTGCTGCTGGCATGGAGCAGGCAGGTCTCAGGGCTCCTGGGTGACAATGCAGGAAGAGCAGCCGTGGGCATCTGGAGCCTATCTGGTGGGCCCTTTACCTCGTGGTGCCCCTGGGGGTGGGCCCTAGAATGCCCATTTCCTAGATGAGAAACAGGCTAAGGGGACTCTCATGTGACTGAAGGTCACATACTAGTCAGGGATTCTACCAATAAGAAAGATCTAGATTACCCATGGGGAGAGGAGAGGGAAGATGAGAGAAAGAGCATGTGGGCGAGAGAGCGAGAGCGAGAGAGATGGAGGATTGATTTATTTTAAGGAACTGGCTCCGGCCATTGTAGAGGTTGGCAAGTCAAAGTCTGCAGGGCAGGCCGGAAAGCTGGACACCAGGGAAGAGGGAATCCTGGCAGCAGAGGCCTCTGTCCTTGAGCCAAGCTCCCCAGCTGCACTAGTGGTTCTCAGCAGCTCGCCTCCGGGTGTACTGTTCCCTGGCAGGTGCTGAGGCTTGGCCAGGCCCTCCAGGGCAGCACACAGGTGACTGGTGTTGCTGGGATGCTCACCAGCCACCACCATGCCACCACCATTCCAGTGTCACCACATGTAGCAGTAGCAGGACACAGAACCCCAGCCATCCTCAAAGATGCGCAGACTTGGTGTGCACCTGTGTGCTGGGACTGTGTGCTGGGCACTTCCCTTTCAGGATTCCCTGGATTTGGGCACTCAGGTAGGGTTCCTGGGAAGAGGGGGTTTTCCTTACGGCAACCAGGGACACAAGGTGTTGGTGGAAGTGTATTGTGCACCTTCCACATGCCAGGGCCCATTCTGGCAGGTGAGTGTGGAGGGTGACAGTCTCTGCCTTCCTGGAGAGGGCACCGAGATTCCAGCCAGGGGAACAAGCAGCCCACGGATAGACATGAAGGGTGCTGGACAGCCGCAAAGGCGAAGATGCAGGGAGGGGGTGAGCTGGCCTGTTGCCCGCAGAGGGAGCAGCGTGCCCAAAGGCCCTGAGGTGGGGCAGGTTTACTGTGCTCCGTGAGTGCTTTGTGGGTTTTGACAGAATTTTCAAAGTAGCACACTCTCTCCTGCATGTGTTTATAGGAGCTTTAGGAGAAACCACTAACCTGACATGAGAGTTGTCATAAGCTTCAATAAAACCCGGAGGTGTGAGCTGCTGTGTGCAATGCCCAGCCCCTGGTTGGCCCTCGGCTAGTCAGGTCTCACCCCAGTTTAACAGATGGAAAAACAGAGGCCCTCTGGCCGAAACGGCAGGAAGCAGTGGCCTTCCCCTCCCAGCCAGCACAGGTCCATTGCCCCCGTCTCCACCCCTCAGGTTTATCAGTCATTCCTTACAAGTGTCCATTCTGCTCTGATTTGATAGTTTCAAAAATCTGGTCTTTTCAAAAAATAATTCTACAAAACCCATTTATTTTGTTCGAAGGGAAAAGGAGACAAGAATTTCAGACCTGAAATACAGTGATTTTCAGTTTTTCCTCCAGGACACGAAAAATGGTAGCTTAGAAGTACATGTGGAAGCTGGAACATGGCATAGGGCACCGGTGTAGGGGCAGAGAGGCTTGGGTCTCCTGTCCCCTTGCAGCATGGCCTGAGATAGCTGCTGGGGTTGCCCGTCATCCTGAGCTGCCCGCACTTGTCTTGCTCCTGTCCCTGCTCACTGCCTGCTCTCTTCACTGTATCCCCACTAGAACACCAGCTCCCTCGGAGTGTATATGGATCCCTGCTACAGCCCAGTGCATGGCACAAGGCTGGGTGCAAACACAACGTCGTAGACGCCACACACAATTCAGTACCACTCCTCAGGATGTGACGCCACAGGCAGCACCACAGCACAGGTGCCCAGCACCCCACAGCAGGGGCTGGGCCAACACTGGCCATTTAGGCATGGACCCTGGCTCTGGCTGCCTGCTCTGGACAGGACGGGCCCATTTCATCTGGCCATGGACTACACACCTGTCCCATGGAATATAGTCCAAATTGGGTCACTTGTCTGCGTGTCCCCAGCCCCCTGCTGACACGTGCATTTCCAAGCCCTGTGAAGTAAGGGAAAGGAACCCCCGAGAGCTGACATGCCTTCCCCAACAGGATTACTGTGCTTTGCGCACGTTCTGCCTGAGCAGGGGTAGAGGTGAAGCCGCAGTGTGGCCTCGCTGTGCCCCTCTGGGGTCTCCTAGCACCTGTTGTCCTGAGAGAAGTCTGCTGGGACATTACCCAGTCGCAGCACCCTCCCCGTGTCTCTGCCCTAGAGGCCTCCACGACACCAGGACCCCTCATCCCCACCCTCCCCAAAGACCCTCAAAAGTCGGGGCCGCTTAGCCTGGCGCTTGGAGCCCCTCCACCTCGCCTGGGGCTCCCCTGCTTGCCATCTTGCCGTTTGGCTTTGACTTTTCCAATGCCTGTATGCCGAGCGCTGTTCCAGGTGCTGGGCTCAGTGGGGACAGAGTCGGCCCCACTGCAGTCCTATCCCAGGGCCTGGGGGAGGGCCTGCCACATTGTAAAAGGTTCATGAAAGGTTGTGGGTGGAGCCCACCCACACTGTGGGCTGCTGACACTTTGCATGGGCCTCATCTCACCCTAGGGTCAGGGGTCACTGCAGACACAACAGAAAAGGGGCCCAGGCTTGGGGCAGTTGGGGCACTCACCCAAGTCCCTCAGTCTATAAGTCGGGGCCCAGAACCCAAGCCAGGCTGAGCTGAGCTCCCTGCTCGCTCTCAGATGCTCTTCTGACCCTGCAACACTATGTGAGACTTGTCAGGGGACTGTTGTCACCAGACTGGGGTCATACACCGATACCTTGTGTGGGAGAATCCGAGGTGCCATTCTTAATCACGCATGGAGTACTTCCCAGCACCAGGCTCTGCTGTGATTCATGGACACAGCAGCTCCATTGCCCTCAGTGTACAGATGACCGTCCCATCTTCAGAGGGGTCGAGGTCTTCCTCCCAGCTCCTGCATCAGGAGAGTGTTCTTTGTCTCCTTCAGGTCAGGCTGCTCTGCTTGGCTGTCCCGATTTTCCTGAAATCAAAATGGCATCATTGCCCTGTCTACAGCCTTGTCGCTCCCCAGGACACTCCCAGCTCAATGGGCACCTCATCGGGACATCCCATCCCTCCTGGCCTCCTCACATCCCTCACCTAGGACCCCAGCCTCCTGGTACAAGCTGTCCCCTCTGCCTGGGCTTCCTGTCACCTCCTGTACAACTGGCAGTGGACCTTCAGAGCCCTGCCAGACTTGATGCCTCCTCTGGGGTCTCAGCCCTCAGCTCCATCCTTCACCCACCTGCAGGTCTCTCCAGTGTGACCTGAGTGTGGCCTTTTCAGGCACTCATGTAAGACAGCACCCCCCACCTCCACCCTCAGTGCTCCTTGAGTCTCAGTGACGTCATTGCTCATCTGCTGAACAGTCTCTGTATTCATGTGCTGCTGCCGGCTGAACCCTAACTGGTCTCTAAACTCTTCAAAGTGGGGACTTTGTCTCCCTGGCACATATTGAGCTATAGTTGCAGAGGAATGCCTATAGTTGTGGTTCTCAAAGTAGGTCCCTGGACTAGCAGTGTTCACATCCCCTGGGATTCACTGCAAATGCACCCCTGAGGGGGGCAGTGACCTGCACCAGCAGACCTCCTGGTGACACTGACGTGGGTGGGGAACTGGGGCTCTCCAGAATGCACAGAGGGCTTCTCTGGGTCTCTGGAGGCCCCATGTCTTGTTGACCTAAGTGGCCTCCCTTACCCCTCACAGCCCTCTCTCAGTGAATGAGGTCTCTGTCTACATCCAGGGCTGACAAGGGCTGTAGCCAGCTGGGCCACTGGCGGGGATGGCCCACTTGAGATGATGAAACTCTCTTGATCACACCACAAACTGGAGAAGGTTGTATTTGCCAGACCTGAGGGTCGAGGGGTGATTGAAAAGCCACCTGGGAGGGTGGGTGGCCCACAGGGGCTCAGGAGGTGCAGGACTGAGTGGAGTGACCCCTGTCTGGGCTGCAGGGACAGAGGGCTTCCTGCAACTCAGTGCTGAAGTGAGAAAGTCCCAGCAGACCTGGTACCTAGTGCCAAGTAGGGTTCTGAGGGGGTGGCAGGTGCCCAGAGGTGCCCTCTCCACCCTTCTCCTTCCCCAGACTCCAGCTGAACAAATGTTGGACAGATCTGTGATTTGGAGTTACAGCCAATCCATGATCTTTATGAGCCTGCCCCAGGCCCCTGCCTGATTTGGTCCTGTTTTGACTTTTGTATTTTTTAAATTTAAAAGATCTGTCTTGGGGGTGCTCTTTCCACCAACAGCTGGAATCCATCTGTAGTGACTGGAGTCAGCGGCGTTCCTTTGGGAGCACTGGCTGGAGAGGAGCAGGGTGGTCACAGATGGCACGGGTGCTCACGGAGCTGCCCGCTGCATATGCTGCATATTTCACCCTTTGCTGCCTCCACACCAGGCCACCATGAGACATGAAGGGTAAGGTTTTGAATTGGGACAACCTACTTTTCGTAATGCCTCCTGATCTCTGTTTCAGAGAATACGGGACTTGGAGGACAAACTTGAGCTTCAGAAGCGGCACCTGAAGGAGCTGGAGGAAAAGGTAGGTGTCCGGGGCTCATGTGTCCTGTGACTCTGCCCTGAGATGCTTCTGGGAAACTTTAGCTTTCCCTGTGGTTTCATAATGTCCAAAGATTGGGTGTGGCCTCCAGCTTTCCCCTCTCCAGTCCTCCCAAAGCAGCGCTTCCAGAGAAATCTGTGCCTCCCTCAAGGGCCCTCTGACAAAGAGGCAAAGTGCTGCCCAAACCTCTGCAGCGTGTGTGTATGTGTGTGTGAGTGTGTGGTGTCATCCACAGAATCCCTCTGCCGCCTCACGGGGAAGCGTGTGGGAGCACTAGCAAACTAACCTCTTTTGTCTGGAATAAACCGGGTTAGACTGACAGGGCTGTCCTGTCCCCACCACAGACATGGGCCGTCATCCCTGGATTCACTCATGTTAAACGCTTTCCATAGACCAAAAGTCAGGCATGTGTTTCTCCCTCCAGGGGGAAGGAGACTGGTCTCTTGCTGACCAGCGGGTGTTTCCCACTCAGCCCCACTGGTCCCTGTGTACTTAGGGCTGTCTTATGGGTGAGGAAACCCAGGTTGAAGTGAATTGGGAAGCTGGTCCTTGGTTCCAGGTGGGAAGGGGCAGCTGGGATCTTCCTAGATGTTGTGACCTCTCCACTTGCACCCAACTCACTCCATTGATCCTGGTGGACACATGGGACTTGTGGGGGACCACACAGGCAAAGCTGCTCGTGGGGGCATTTGCCACTTCCCATGTACCCACCTGGTGGCCACGGATCACTTGAGGACAGGGGCCAAGTTCTATTCATTCTTCATCCGAGACAGGGAGTAGGGCATCCCCTGGTGCTGGTGGGATGAGTAAAGGAATGGCCACACGTGAGCGCAGAGGAAGGCCTCAGTGGCATAGCTAACGTGGTAGAGGTGCAGGGACAGGATGCAGGGCTCCTGCCTCTGCCTGGCCAGGGGCGGGGGAGTCTGAGGCTGGTAGGCCTGAGGAGGCCATTCCCTCTTAAAGGCAATGGGAAGAAGGCCCATGGAGGAAGAGGGAGAAGGGCATTTCTGGGCCTACGCCTCGGTGTCTGTCTTGTGAGAGAACATTAACCCCCAGGAACAACCAGGGCCGTCATTGGGCGTCACTGGAAGCAGGATGTCCAGAAGGGGGCGGCAGCCCTGCGTAGCACTGTGGGCAGGAAAGATAGGACCGCCTAAGGTCAGAGCCCTGCTGCCTAGAGCACAGGGCCTGGCTGGCTGCGCAGCCAGTGGAGTCCTCAAGAGGGAGGCAGGGATTGGTGCTGGAGCCCTTCTGGGAAGGCGTCCACTGCGGATTCCTAGAGCCCCCATGGCAGGCGCCCACTGCTGTCCAGCCTCCTGAGAGGATCTCAGGATAATTCCCTTGGAGATTTCCTGGGGTGAGCTGGCTTTGTAGGCCACTGCATCTGGGTTCTGCCCTGGTTTGGCCCCGATAGGCCCTGAAATCAGGGGAATGTGTCCTTTGCTCCCAGCCCGGAGTCCCATCTGCTGCTGGGAAGGCTGCCCTGTCTCCCATGATGGTGGCAAAGATGGCATTAGACAGAGGATGTAAAAGCTCTTAGCACAAGGCCCAGCCAGACAGGGGCCCCAGCAACCCTCCCGCCCACCTGCCCATCTCCTTGGGACTGGAGGACTTTGGTCAATAATTACAGAGCCATAGAGGACAGAGAAGAGGCTTAAAACACAGCCCCCGTGGCTTGGAGATTGACAGGTCATCGGCTGTACTCTTCCTGGGGAGACACTGGGGAGACACTGGCATCCCCTGCCCGGCTCCTTTCCATTCTTTCCTCAAGGCAGGTGCATTGGTCTGTCCCCTTTAGTCCCAGAGGAACTTTCAGAGGCTGTGTATCAAGCAGGAGGCATCAGCCAGGGAAGGACACCTGGTCAGGCCGAGGACCAGGAGCATTCCAGGGTACCTGCAGGTCACCCGCATTTCCTCATGGCCACCACCTGGCTGTCGTGATGGGGGAAGCTCCAGCTACCCTCATCAGTGGCCAGAGATGCTCTGCTACAGCCCCTGGGTGGCCCTTCCTGCCCCTGCTTCAGTTTCCCCATGTGGACAAGGAGGCTGGGTGATCTGATAGCCCCTGCAGCTCTCACCTCCAGGGATTCTAAAGAAGCTGCTGGCTGTTTATCTGGATTTTTACTTTTTTCAATAAATAACATGGTGGAGCTAACACCTTGATTTTTAGGGGGAAAAATAACTATTTCAAAAGCCCCAGGTGGTGGTCAGGTAGGTTTCTTGTAATGATTAATGATTCCATTGGAGCAAAGCAAGTCATGAAGAGTTGAAGACATTTTTTTCAATATGGCCTGTATGATTTTTTTTGTTCCTGTGTGGCTAGGTTTTTCCTGCTGTTTATTTTTCTTTTTAAAGTCAACTGATCAAAAGACACAAAGAATTTTAAAACAGTGAATCTCTTGGAAGGAAAAAACCCTAGAAGGGATGGTGGGTCATCTGCAGGTTGTGCTGGGTGACCGGGGTGGTGTCACTTCATCCCTGCTCAACATGGCCTGGTGTGCTTGTGGGAGTCACCCATCATGACCTCCAGAGGGTTGCACTGTCCTGCCCACCCAGTTTCAGCACCCAAAAGTCCCAGATCGGGGTGTAGCCCTCCCCTGGCGCCCTGGGTTGGCAGAGTGCTGGGGAAGTTTGCAGGGGTAGCCCTCTGGGCATGGCGTGCTGGAAGCGGGGCATCCCAGGTGACATCCGCTCCTGAACCTGCTCGTCTCCAACCTGATGTCATAGATCTTGTAAGATGCTGTCATTGAAATCCATACCACATATCTTACATCTTTTTTCTTTTCTTTTCTTTTCCTCATTTTCTTTTGGTCTTATGTTATAGTTTTTGTTCCTTTTTTTGTTTTTCTCACTAGCATTCATTCTGTGGCCTTGACAACTCCAGTGAGCCAGGAACTCGGGTTGGTATGCTTTCCTTTTTACTCATAAAAATGACGATTTTCCAACAAAGGAGGACCCTTCCATCTCTGGCTGGAACAGTGCTGGAGAGAGGGGGCTCCTGGAAGGGGCCTCGTGATGGGTCCCACCCGGGATCTTTGAGTCCCGGTGACCCTGGGGTTCCTGCAGTCCCGCCGTGGCAGGGAGGTTGGGAAGGCATGCTGGGACTAGGAAAGCCCTTAGTGGAGTTTCATCCACAGAGGGGTTTTGTTTTATTCCAAGGCCCTTTCCAGTCTGGCCTCAGGTTCCGGTGCTCTCTGTGACTCTTCTGTAGAGTGTGGAGCGAGTGGGCTTGCATGGTCAGGGGACTGCAGGAGCAGGCAGTTAATAAACCAGTGGCCCAAGAGGTTCTGCCCTGGTTTGGCCCCGATAGGCCCTGAAATCAGGGGAATGTGTCCATGTGACCTACCTGCCAAATGCCCGGGGAGCCCTGCTTCTCTCCCCTGAAGACCCTTGCCCCCTTGCCTGGTATGGATGACTATCTGTGCTCAAGAACCACAAGCAAGAAGCCACCCCCGCAGCTGGTCCTGCCCTGATCACTGGGCACCTGTCACCCTGAGTTCCTCCTTTGACATCTGAGCCTTCCATATCTCCTTTTCTGAGTTTCCATTTTGGCCCTGGGGTCTGCCAGGGATCCTGGACTCTAGGGTTCTGCCCTGAATTCAGCCCAGGCTGAGGGACCCAAGCTCCAGGGGTACCCCCTGTGCCCACTAGAGGCCTGGACACCTGGGCTGAGCTCTGACAGCTGGCCCTACCTGCCATCCTCAGGGCAGCATCCCCTGATGCTGACTGCTGCCCACAAGGCTTAGGTCTGGTACCTTCTACCCTAGGGTCAGGGACAGAGTATACTACATACTGGCTGTCCATTCAATGTGAATGGACAAAGGAATGCTCTCAGGTTGAGACAGTTCACCTCGTCCACTAAGGAGGGGCACGGGTGGGGATGGAGGACAGGAGATTCAAATCCTGCTTGCTATGCCCCTAGATCATCAGGGAAGACCCCCTGGGGCTCTGCTGGAGAGCTCAAGATGGCACGGGGTAGGTGGGGGCAGATAAGTTAGGGACCATCCAGCCATTTGAACCTACATTCTTGTGTCACTTCAAATTATTTTTAATCTTACAGGATATAAAAAGAGTTTATGGAATGAGCTGAGTCCTGCGGCAGCCTCAACCCTACTCAAACCAAAATTCAACAGCAAACAAGTTATTCAAAGCCCAGAGACTGAAAACAGAATTCACATGTGTTTGAAAACAGCTTTAAAAGGGAGGCCTCTCAACGTGTGGCTGCGTCCCAGCTAGCCCAGGCTGAAAGGACTCTGTGGGACAATGGGATCATGTCAAACTCAGTCACAGCTGGGTCCCAATCATGGCACCTTCAGGAGCCTGAGGGGCAGAGACCTGGAAGCCAGGAAACCAAGTGCAATTAGCAGGAACTGAGGGGCTGGAGAGCCACTACACTGTCTGGAGACCAACTTGAGTCCCTGTCCCCACACTGTATGCCTCCCCCAGCTGTGGCGAAGGTGCCCAGCTGGACCCAGATGCCCCCTCTGCCCAGTGTATATAAATCTCGTTGAATCGTGCCGTGTTCATCACGGAGTCTTTCTGCCGGAGCTACTTGAAATGTCCCTGTGATCAGAACCCAAAGCCTGGCCCTGTCAGCAAAGCCCTCTGGCTCTGTGCACAGCTGGATGTAGCAGCTGGCAGAGAGAGAGAACTGGAGCCTCGCCCACCATGGAGAAGTGGACCCCAGGGACCGAGGATTTCCACTCTTGCAGGTGTGGCATGGCAGAAGTTCTAAAGAACAGCTCTCCCCAGGACCAGGTGGAGTGGGGACCAAGAGCAGCATGTCCACCCCAGGCCATGCTCGGACCTGTCTTCTTGCTTCTTGATTTTAATTTGCAAGGGGCATGGAGGAAGAAAAAGCTGGCAGGTAGAGCAGCTCCAGCCACCCTGAGGACACAGGTGCCCCCCAGGTCTGAGGCCAAGCCACTCCCTCACTCTCCCCAGAGAAGAGTAAACGCCCCGCTCCAGGGAACCTGAATTGAGCAGAGAGGTGCCCCATGGCCAGGTGGCTGTGTCTCCCTGAAGAAGGATGGCGGGCAATGTAGGGAGGCCCTGCCCGCTGGCAGAAGTTGAGACCCGGAGGAAGCTCTGGAGAAGTGCCTTGAGTGTTGTTCTAGGGTGGAGGGGGCACCTTGGAACGCACCTGATCACGTGACCATCCTCCCCAAACTTGCAGAAGCAGGACACTTGCTTTTAGGTGAGGTGGCTGAAGAGGCGTGTGGAAGGGAAAGAGGACGGCCCCTCTGTGGGTAGGCCGGGATGCTGCTGGGTGCGGCTTCGTGGAAGCCATGCCAAAGGTGCCACCCTGAGATTTCCTGCAAGAAGAACCTTGGAGAAAAGGGAAATGACTGGAGTTACAGCTGCTGCAGGGCCCCTGGCAGTGGGGACCTACAGAGGCCCTGGAGTTCTTGGTAGATCAGATCCAAGGATGGAGAAGGCAGGACCCATGCTCTGCACCCGAGGGGACCCAGCCAGATGGGAAGGGGCAGTCCCTTCACATCAAATCCAAGAGTCGAGGGCTGGAGGCAAGCACCCAAGAACAGCTGAGAAGCACCCACTTTGTTGAAAACCAAACCTCAGAGCATCTGTGACTCACCATCACTTGGTGACCAGGTGCCAAGGCACTGCTGGTACATTGGCTTGAAAATGGAGGCCAGGATGGGAGTGTGGCGTCAGCATGAGTGAAGACCAGAGGCCCTCCCTGCTCCAGACGAGCAGAGGAAGGTCCCTGCACTGACTCTGGGGGCAGAGTGCGGAGCAGCCCCAGGTGGTCCTGGGGGTGCCCAGGCTCTCTGTTCCCACAGCACAGTGTCTGTCCAGCATCCCTACAGGACTGTGCTGGGATATGGTCCTTGTGTCCTCTTGTAGCTGGGCAGTATCTGTGACTGCTCAGCTATCTCACTCAGACAACAGGAGGCGAGTGGACTTGGCTTTGAACTCTGAGCCATGTGGTCACTCCCAGCCCCCACTTCCCTGCTGCAGACATTGGCCACGTTCTCACGGCTCTGAGGAACAGGGGTGGCAGTCCCATGCTGTGCCTCACAGAGGCTATCTGTGGCCATACTCAGACAGACTCCCAAGGATCCCTGGGATCCTGGACTCTCCTGGCAGGAGTGCAGCACCCACCACATCAACGGGAGCAGTGCTCCAAGAAGGCTCTACAGCCACCCATGGGGCCAGGGCCCATTCTCTGCAGCCCCCGGAGCCAGCTCAGGACCAGGGTATGAGGCCCACACAGGCAGGGGTGGGGACTGCCCTGCATGAGAGTCCCCAGTCCCTAGCAGAAGCCAGCATTTCTTGTTGCCTTCCCAGGCCCCTGCCAGGGACAGGCCCAGCCTGGGAACAGGAGCTACAGTACTCAAGGATCCTCGGCGTGGCTGGCCACCAGGTGTGCACTCCACCTGCTCCACAGCCCTGGGGTGCTGAGTTGCAGCCTGGGTGGCTGACCCAGGTCACTTTCTCCTCCAGAGGAAGAAGGATGGCCCAACCCTGCCCCAGATCCACTGTGGACACAGAGAGCAGTCTCCGCCTCCCACCCTCTGTTGGCTGGTGCCACGGCGAGGACCTGGGGCAGAGAAGCCGTGGCCCTCAAGCTGCATTCTGGCTTTTGGCAGCCTGTGGAGCTGGGAAGGAGGCCCTGTCTGAGCCAGGAGACTGGCTATGAAGACTGAAATGCCAAGCCACATACAGGATCCAGACCTCTGGTTCTAGGTGGGCACCGTCCCGAGGCTACAGGGCGTGTGTCTCTGATGCCCCTTGGCTCCAAGCTCCAGCTGGTCTACATGAGTTTTGCCATGGCGCACCTGCTGGGTGTTGGGGGAGGTACAGGAGGCGGGGCTGTACTCTGGACGATTCCCACCCCACCTGGTCCACCCCACGGGTCTTGCTGAGGCCTTGGGCTGGGCCTCTAAGGGGGGACCAGTGCAAGGCAGGGTCAAGTGCCCTGGGGAGCTGCATCCCTGCTCCCCCTCTCCTCCATCTGCAGTGTCAAGACACACATCTCCTGCTTTCCTGCAGCTTCCCTAACCAGCTTGTCCCCAGGAGGAGTCACACCTGACCCTCCCAGTACAAACAACTCTGATTTTTGCTTATTTCTTACATTTAACGGGAGCCGGCTAGGGGTCTGGCACATTGGATGGGAAACTCCAACCCAGCCAGTTTGGGGGCTTCTTCCTTCAGGTTATCTAAGAATTCTTGGGGACTTCTGCAGACCCCAACCCATGCCCTAGTGGCCCACTCTGTGGTAGGTGGAGCCTCTCTTTCCCTCCCCATCTCTCCAGGGCTGCCTATCTTGGGGTCTCAGCCACAGCCTGTGTCCTTCCTGTGATCATTCTTAGCTGTGGGGAACTTCTCCAAGGCCCCCAAGGGTGGGGGCCCTCACAGCCTCTCCATGACCATCTGCTCCCCTCCCTTGGCTGCCCAGCACCTACCCTCAGAGAAGACAGGATCCATGGGCTCAGGCCTCCACCCTGCAGCCCAGCCGGGCGGTAAGCCACATTCCTCTTCCGTCTCCCCCAGCCCGCGTTTTCCTCTCCTGAGAGTCTTGGTTAGTCATCCAGGAAGAGCCCAAAGATGCTCCCTTGGGCTGAGGCCTCAGGCTTCAGCTGCCTGTGCCCTGTCCTCAGGTGGGGACTGTAGGGGAGGGCTCTCTCAGCTGCCTTCAGCCTCTGCAGTGCTCCTGCTGCAGGGGATCCTCCCAGCTGGGGCTCAGGGGCCAGGCACTCAGGGAACCCTCAATACAGCCCCAGGGGTAGGGGCCTGAGGTCAGTTTCTTGTTCCAAGGGACTGAGTCAGGTGCTAGGATCCTGCGCTGAGCAGGTGGTGTGGCAAGCCAGGGCAGGGTGTCCCTGCCAGCGCCCAGCCAGTGTGGACCCCAGAGCGTGGAGGGCACTGCTGAATGTGTGAGGGGGCTTGTTCATTCCTCCATGGCGCATAGATGCCCCTCCCCTCCTTAGATAGTGTTTACCCCCCCCCCCTTGCAGGAGGCATTAATTTGTCCAGATTGTACCTGAGAGGTGACGAGATGGGGTTCCAAGCCAGGTGGCTGGCCCAGCCCAGCCCTAGGACCTGAGAGGCTCACTCGGCCCTCAAGGCCAGCCCCCACCCCTCCCCTTCTGCTGCACACCTGTGCACCCCTCGTGGCCACCCACATGTCACCTCTTCTGAGGACATGCCATCCAAAAAAATTTTTAAAAATCTTCTCCCAGCTCAGATGCCCTCTCAGCAAGGGGAGGAAAGAAAGAAAACAGCTTTATTGGAGGATGAGCATGAAGCCAGGGGAGATGTGCATCCTGAGTGGCCCTGGGGACACTGGAGCCAGAAAGCTTACCTATCCCACGCTCTCATGATGACCCATGGCTAGTCCTTAAGTCAGGTCGAAAGCACCTGCTACCTGGGATTCCTCCCACATTCTCCTGGTGACGGGGGACCTTTCTGTATTCACCTCTGTCTCTGCGAGAGGAGGAGTTTTGATGACTCGGAGCCAGGGCCAGGTAAGCACCTACCTGCCACATGACCAGAGGGTGCTCTTCCTGGTGTTCAGGTCCACAGAGGTGGTTCTGGGGCCTGGAGAAGGACATTTTGGGGCCATAAAACGGCAAAAGGCCCCCGTGGTCTCAGAAGGGTTCACATATGCACCCGACCCTCAGGATCCAGCCCTTCCTCCTGTGGATTTGACCAATGGCAGACAAAGACTCCAGAAAAAACGTTGCTGTGGCCTGTGTGCTGAGCAGCGCGGGCCTTTCTGTTTCTTCATCCCCAGCGCAGCAGCCACATGCCAGGGTCGGAGTCTCTGGAGGTGATTTAAGATCCGTGGAGGACGTGCGTGGGTTCTACGCAAATCCTATGCTTTTCCTTAGAGGCCCTTGAGCATCCTGGGCTTTGGTGTTTGTGGGCATTCTGGGAGGCCAGACTTACCCCAGGCCAAAAAGAGTCCCAGAGAAGTCACCTGGCATGAAAAGTTAAGGGGTGCACAAAGGAGAACTGGGATTTCCACCGAGGGATGGCTTTGTTGCCATGAGATGAAGAAAACCTGATGAGTGTTCTAAAGTAAGTGCTCAAGAAAAGGGAGGGAGAAGCCCCCTCCTATCTTTACTGGGAGAATTAAGCTCTCAGTTTCTCACTGTCCTCACAGCGCTCGGTCTGCCTGGCCTCCTCCCGCAGGGCTGGCTGCCCTGTTCCTGCCTCTGTAAACCTGAGGGCTGGAGCCTCACCATTTGTCAGGCCAGTCACCTCCCTAGCTCTGAATACCTCAGCACCCACCAGTGCCTCAGAGACACCAGAGTCCCCCGAGCGCCTGTCTACATACAGCCCGGAGCCACGCTTGAGTGCCCCTTGGCCAGCCACACCCAGCCACTTCATTCCCATGGGGCTGTGGCCTGAGGATGGCTCCCTGGGGACTCTGTCACCCCTGTCCTGGCAGCAGCTCATCATTCCTCCTGCATCTCTGAACCTCGCTCCCTCTCCCACCTCTGGGCTCCCAAAGGGCCCCTCTGTTTTGCCCTGGGGTCCTGTCGCACCCATGCCTATTGTAGCTCCCAGGCCAGTTTGGGAGTCAGACCTGCATCTGAGTCCTGATTCTGCCACATTCCAGCCCTCTGTGGGGCCTGGACAGCTCCTCCACCCTCCCAAGTCCCTCTTCCACCATCTGGAAAAGGGTCTTATTGATGCCACCCAGTAAGTCACCTAGCTGGTCACCAGCATTGTGCTGGTGAGGCAGAGAAGGACTCCCAGGCAGCATCAACTTCCTGTCCCTTTTGCCTAGCAGATTTCAAGTCCTTCATAAGTAGGGCACCAAGGGAGGGGGCTTCATCCATTCTGGGATAAAGTCTTGAGCCTCACTTGCTACTGAGAATCTGTGACACTCTTGTCCTACTAGGACATCTTACTTTTCTCTTTGTGCTGGAGGTTGGGCATTTCATCCCAGGTGGTTTTTCGGACTCTGTTGCTCTGGTGAGTCTGGCTGGGGACATGTAAAGCGAGAGGCTTTCATTCATATTGGATGAGCTGGTGGAGAGAGACCCATCACTGTCTCATGAATAATCCACCTGTTCTTGCCCTCCTCAAAGGACACTTTCCTGAAGGATGTTTCCAAAGTCACTGAGCCACCTTGAACTCTCCATAAAGTCCACGTTGCAAACTCACTTAATATTATGAAATCTTGATCTGTGAAGTATCTATGGGATGGAGCCCACAGCTCAGGGACGAACTGAGAAGAGTTTCAGCTATGTCATCAGAGCCCCCAGCAGTGATGCGTTGGATGTCACGCACGTGGATGTGAAGATCGACACATGCTGGATGTTCCGGGACCTGGAGGAGAGTGGTGAAGCACAGGGGTGCCTTCCAGAAGAAGTGGCCGGGACCCCAGAGGTGGACACGGGGATGCTCGGGAAGCAGCTGGAATCCTCAGAGCAGAAGCCTGTGGCAGCTGTGAACACGCACGTGATGTCGGAGTCCAGGCTGAGGAGCAGGTGGGTATGCATCGTGGGCTCTTGTGTGTTTGGCAAATCCTGGGGCATCACAGGCGTGTCACCATGGCACATTGCACCATCCCTCCAGCTGAGGCGTGGTGCACACCCTAAGTGCACACCCTGCCTGTGTGGGCATCTGCCTCCCTCCTCCTGCCCTCCCTGTGCTCCACTCTGCAGCTGCATAGGTCCTGCCTTCTCACCTGGGCTTCCATCCCAATCCCGCCAGGGAGAGGCACCTCAAGGGAGTGAGGAAGAGGGGCTGGGGGCTTTTCCTCTCTTCTGCTCCAGCTGCGGCTACAACAGGTTCTCTGCTCCCTCCGTGGCCCCAACGCTGCTGGGGCCTGATTGGCTCCTGGGCCCCGATCCTTGCTCCCCAGCCCCAGGGGCAGATTGGCTCCAGAGCTGCCAACCTGGGCTGCCTGGCAAGGGTCCGGCCCTCTGACTGTCCCTCATCTTTGCCTCAGGAACTCCACACGGGTTTCTCTCTGGCTGAGCTCCTTGGTGGGGGCCCTTTCCCTAAAGGGGCTGCCATGGCCCTGGGTATGGACATGTGAAGCCAGGTCTTTCTCCAAAGCTCAGACTTCTGATCACCCATTTCTTCTTCTGTCATGGGAAAAGACCTGTCTCTGAAGAAGAGTCCCAGGAGTTCCCAGAGGGGAGGGGTTCCACTCAGGACTGGGGGACGCTTGGCATACGTGATGGACAAGAACTTCAGCACACACCAGGCTGGCGTGGACAGAGGTTTATTTGGGAAGCAGACACGCATTCAAGGAGAATGCGGGCTGTCTCTACAGTGAGAAGCCCCGTCTCGGGCGGGGGCCCCAGTGTCTGTGGAGGAGCCGTAGTCAGGGGCCCAACTGGAGGTGGGCCAGGAGAGGCTGCGGGGGGACAATTTTGTGCCACTGTAGCCTGTGTGTGCGTTTCCCTCAACCAGGGCGCAGGCCAAGGGCGTGTGGCTGCAGTTACAGCTGCTCCCCAGCACTGCCGCATCTCCGTGGCTCATGGACGCTTCCTTTGAGACTCGGGATACGTTAGTTTCGTTCCCCTCCTTCTCTTCCATTCCTCCTTCCTTCCCTCCCTTCCACACTGGGGACGGAAGCCAGGACTTCACAAGCTAGGCAAGTGCTGTGCTGAAGTGCCCCAGCCTCCTGAGGACTTCTGGACACCCGGCCAGCAGAATGAGGCCACGCCTTCTCAGAAGGGAGCCCAGAGTAGACATGCAGTGCGGCTGTGGCCGGGTCCCTAACCAAGGCTGCCTGGTGCCTTGGCCTGTGGTGGTACTTCCACAGTTTTGTTTCTTGCCTTTGTTTCAAGTTATTAATTGTGTATTTAAATATAATTTACTGTTTTTCTTCTGGGTAAACCATTCAAACAAGCTGGACCTGGTGGCGCATACCTCTAATTCCAGCTACTGGGGAGGCTGAGGCAGGAGGATTGCAAGTTTGAGGACATCCTGGACAACTTATCAAAACCCTATCTCAAAATAAACAATAAAAAAGGCCTGGGGGTGTAGCTCAATGGTAGAGCACCCCTAGGCTCAATTCCCAGTGCTTCAAAACACAAAGCCAAAGAATGTTTCACATGAAGACTTTCACAAATGTTCCCCACGTAATCGCCCGTTCACTGCCACCCTGCAGCCTGAAGAACTGGAGGCAGGTGGTCAGCTGGGTCAGTTTTCTTGGGCTGCTGTAACAAAGCACTGCAGGGTGGGGGCTTAGAAAATGATTTCCCCACATTTTCGGAAGCAGCAGTGTGAGGTCAAGGGCTGCTTCTTCCTGCAGCCTCTCTCCTGGGCTTGCAGGTGTGCAGTCGCCGAGGTGTCCCTCTGTGTCTCAATCTCTTTTGATAAGAACATAGTCAGATTGGATTTAATGACTCCACTCTACAACTTCCTTTTAACGTAATTATGGTGGTACAGGCTCTGTCCCCAAATACAGTGGCATTCTGAGGTCCTGGGAGTTAGGACTTTGAAAGGTGAATTTTGAGGAGGACATAACGTCACTCATAACTCTGGTCCTGGGGTTGAGCCCTGGGGAAGACAGGGTGCCAGCCAGAGGCCCTCTCAGTGTAGCCCACGTGAGCTGCATTCACATCTTGGAGGTCACCCACCAGAGGAGGATGGACACAGTTCCTCCACATGAGGGGGAGAGCATGAGAGCCCCAGGGACACTGTGGGTGTGGGAGAGGAGAGGCCTCAACAGCTGGGCCTGGGATGAGGCCATCCTGGAGAGGGTGTCCTTGACCGTCCCATGGGGGAGAGGGGCTTGTGTCCTCTGGTCTCTTTAAGGACAGGGTGCCCATCTTGCAGAAGAGGGGCAGAGGTACAAAGGCTGGGTGTGTGGCAGGGGTGAGGAGCAACAGCCCTTGCTCTCCCTCCAGGGACCCTCTTGGCCTCCTGGGCCGCAGGTGCCTGGAAGGTATCATCTCCCTCTTTGGATGGAAAAACTGGGGCTGAGGGGACAAAGCTCATCATCCATGGTTTGAAGCATGATTCCAAACTCAGATTTCAGGCCAAATACCTTAGAGGTGTAGTCTAGCTGGGATCAGCAAATAGTTGGCAGCATGCATTGGATTCATTTCCACAAAATAGGATCTTAAAGTATTTATAATAACACAACAGCACTGTTGGAAATTTGAGAAAGAAATCCCTGCTCTGTCTTCATGGCGTGAGCACTTTTGTGTAATTGTTTCCAATCTAGATGCCAAGGATGAAGGACAGTGAGGACCTTATTGAGCTCTGGCTTGACATCAGCCACTGTCCGTCCTAGGCAGGTTGAGCCTGGCCAATCCTTAGGACAGTACTGAAAATGAAGCCCTGGTGTTGTTCTCATCCATAGATGGGGAAAACGCAGCTGGTTAGTTAGGTAACTTACCCAGGCCGCTCCCAGCCATGCAGGGTGGTGGGACTTAGCCAGGCAGTCAGGATGTCCCCTCGGCTGCGATGGGCCAGTGCATTCTGCTGCGTGACAGAACCTTCTAGTTTCATTGCATTCTTTGCAGCACTGTCTACCAATATTTTTAAAAACTTGTTGGTTTAACCAGTGAAAAACATGCCATTATCCATTTCTTTCATGCCTGAAAACATGAATTTACTGGCCTAGACTCTATATTGCTGTGTGACCTTGACCTTGAACAAGCTACCTTGTAAGTGTCCTGTGGCTGCCATAACAAATGACCATAAACTCGGTGGCTTAAGACAGCACATACTGATTGTCCTTCAGTTCTGGAGGTGAGAAGCTGGAAATGAGCTCAGGTGCATCAAGCTAGGGTGCCAGCAGGGCCCTGCTCCCCCAGAGGCTGTGGGGAAACGGCTCCTTTCTTGCTCATCTTCAAGCCCCCAGTGTAGCTTCTGTGGTCACCTAGCTTTCTTCCCTGAAGCCCGCTCTCCCCATGTCTCCCTCTGACAAGGACATAGTCAGGGCCACCTGGATAACCAGGGAGGCTCTCCTGTCTCACATGTGTGCCTTGGCCTAATGGCACCTGCAACCTCTTTTGCACTTCAAGGGTTTTGTCTTGGGTCCCAGGGACCAGGCTTGGGTGACTCTGGGGCTGAGTCATCCTGCCTCAGGGAGACCATCTTCTTCTGCTTGGTTTAGGAATAGGGAGAGGGTCAGAATGCAACATTCTCACGTGTCATGGGGCAGGCTGCCTTTTCTTTCCCCCTCAGCTCTCACTGCCTTTCATTAGCAATCAGAAGGCACCAGCCTGACCCTGACTGATTAACTGTTGGCGGGGGGGGGGCATTCAGCCCAAAAGGGCCTTGACTATAATCTTCTCCTTAAGGCCCAAGTGCTGGAGTAGGAGAGGAGACTCTTGGACTTATTGTTAATAATGCATCATTTTATTAAACCGTCCAGCAACCATGTGAGCAGGATAGAATTACCTCTATTTTACAGATGAAGTAGGGTCGTGGTGGTGAACACACCCAGTTCAGGGCTGCTGAATGGCAGAACCAGGAGGCAGGGCTGGTCTTCACCCAGGGGAGCAGAGTCTTTCCTGGATGAGGTCAGCAGTGTGAACTCGGTAACGGAGCGAGGATGCAGAGCTTGCACACCTCCGTGTGCATGGAGGTTTTCTATCCTAGAAGCCTCCGGCCTCTGCAGTGCCTCTGACAGGAGCGGCCCCCCTGTGGGCCTCACTGTGGGCCCAGGAGCAGCAGCGGGCACTGCAGGGGGAGCTGGTCAGCCAGGTGACTTTCCCTTCCTCTTTCTCTTTAATGTTCTCCCCATCCTGCGGGCATCTCCTTCTACAGACCTGGGGTCAGGCTCACGCCCAGGCCCGGTGCTGCTTTGCTGGTGACACAGCCTCCGGATGACCTAAAGCCGCTGCATGGCTCAGCTGCTCCTGTTGGTTAAGCTGCTTCCTGCTTCTCACTTAGAAGTGGACATTATACAGAGATGGATTTTCTTTTATTCCAGAGCTTTTTCTGAATGTCGATCATTCCCTAGAAAGACTCATAAGAACGTGGCTTGGATGCAAGCAACACACGCAGGCCTGAAAGCATGAAATTACTAGATGGCCTAGACTTTATAATGCTGTGTGACCTTAAACAAGCTATCTGATCCCTCTGAGCCTCAGTTTCCCCATGTGTGAAGTCAGGGGAACATTATCCCCTTCAGGCTGTTCATGTTGGGAGGATGAATTGAAGCCACCCAGATAAACTCCTGCCAGTCACTTTTGGTATCTCCCAGTATGGGGTGAGAGTCCTGATGGAGGGTACTTCACTATTCAAATGATGTCTTTCAAGTATTGTAGGTAGTCCTAAACAAGGTGTGTATGAAAGATTTAAATGTGTAATTTTGTTAGAACATCAAATTGGCCAATGACAAGGAAACTAAGGTGTCTGTGGAGACTTAGGCTGAGCTGCTCCACGCTGAGCAGGTACCTCCTGCTTCCAATGCCACAGGATTCAGGCACTGGAGGTGTCACAGAGGAAGCTGCTCCGGGAGGTGGACCGGCTGCGTGCCTGCGTGGTCCAGGAAAGAAGCACCTCACTGTGGGCCCAGGAGCAGCTGCGGGCACTGCAGGAGGAGCTGGTCAGCCAGGTGAGTTTCTCTTCCTCTTTCTGATGCTTGTTCCAGCCAAGCCGAGGGAACGCAGGGCTGCTACAGTTGGAAATACCAACAAGCATGTGTGTGCAAGGGGTGTGTTGTTTTGCATATTTTTTGATTCATACCAATGTGAATGTATCAAGGGCAGGTGAACCAGGTGTTCTCAGTGAGAAGCCATCAGGAAAGTGGAGAGGCACTGGTGCAGCCACTAACAGAGCTAAGTGGGGGTGGGAAGGTAAGGAGTCTTGTAAGCACACTGGGTCCTCGAAGAGCCAGGGAGACCTCCGCCCAGAGGAGGGTTGCCCTGTACTCTGGCCCTTAGGGGCAGAGTGGAGCCTCTTCTCCTTGGTTCAGAACACTAGCCCAGGGGAGTTTCTACTGTAAGGGACAGGAAAGTTGTGGGGGACCCCACCACCTGGGGTGTGATTTCTCTCTGAAAAGTACTATAATGGGGTCTTTGAGCTATGCCCCCTGGACATTAGGACCCCTGGCACAGCCCTGTAGTCCAGATGTGCACAGTGTGATGAGTGACAGAGGCCCGTGGGGAGCAGGATTGGAGGAACCCATGGTTTCCTCAGGAGGATGCTAAGCCCTTTCCCACCATGTCCCTTATTTACTGCTATCTCATGTGGTATGCATGTGCCGAGGACAGACCTGTCACAAAACCCCATGTCCAGATGAGAGGCAGAAGTTCAGGGTGATTCCCAGGAACCATTTGCATACAAAAAGGCCTCATTTCTGTAGTGACCTGCAGTCACTCTGAAGCTGTCAAAGGCTCACCCACTCAGGCCATGGAGCCCTGTCCACGCAACACCAGGCAACCCTGATTACAGAATTCCCACCCTCAGGAACTCCAGTTTTTACGTAGCCTCTCACCCCTGCCCCAGGTGTTCTCTTCCCGTTTCCATCTTCTGGCTTAGGCTGCCAGCTCTTCCACCCCTTTGCTTGGATTCATTCTTGAAATCAGGAAAGGACTCTCAGTATGCAAGGTGGCTGCACCCCAGTCCATCTCGCAGCATTGGGTGGGGCAGAGGGGAGGTGCAAGGACAGACAGGCATGTTCTCTGTACAAGCAAGAGGTGGGAAGGAGAAGGAACAGAACTAGAGTCAGGTAGGGGGCTGACGGTGTGTTCCAGGCCTGGCTGCCGCATCTTAGCTGTGTGATATTAAGCAAATCAATCTGAGTGTCCCATGGGGCTAGTGACAGTCCCACTAGGTGAGCATTTACAACAAGGAACAGTAGCTGTGGCATGGTGGTTTGGGGCCAGCTGACCCTGGCTGGACCAGGCATGGGCCAGTTTGGGTGTTGGGAGATGGGGAGCTCAGGGTGGTTCTGGGGTGGAAGTGTGGACACCCAAGTGCTCTGGCAACAGCTGTTTGCAAGGTGCTGTGGGGGTGTCCCGCCCGGAACAGTTCCAGCTGAACAGTTTTAGCCTCCCTCCAGAGGCACCTGCCCCTCTAGCCCCTTCTCTTGGAATGACTTGGGGAGCTCTCAGGGGTGCAGGAACCAAATTAGGATGGCGTGCGCTTGACCAAAAAATTCAGTAATTGAGATAATATTTTGACGCATTATTTTAATGCAAGGAATTAATGCAAAAACAAAAAAAGAAAAAGGAACGTTTCGTTGTGCATAAAATATGGAAAATCCTTGCCCAGGCAGGATCAAGGGTGAGCAATGGTGATCTTGGGGCTTCCTGACGCCTCATCATCGCCAACTTACAGGTCCGGCAAGAGGAGAGTGTTGCTTGGCGGCAGCGGCAGCAGCTGCGACGGCTGAGGGGGCAGCTGCAGCGCAGGGATAAGGCGCTGGGGTTGCAGGCTGCGGCCCTGGAGCATTGCCGGAGGATCCAGCAGTGCCAACTGGGTCTGGTGCGGGATCAGGAGCGCGTCCTGCGGGCGCAGGTGCAGCGGTTGGAGAGGGATGTGCGGCACCTCTGTCGCGCCGCGGGCCTCCTGCTGGCTCAGCGGGGCACTGAGGCCCCCGCGCCAGTCTCGGGCAAGCCCAGGCTGCAGGTCTCCGCTGATCCCCGCGAAGCCCCAGAGGCAGCCGCGGAGCTGCGCGCCCTACAGCAGAGGGCAGAGTTAAGCGAGCGTGAGCGGGAAGAGGCGGTCCGTCGGCTGCGGGAACAGCGCGCCACCGAGCGCCTGCTCCGCGGGCAGCTGGAGGAGCTGCGCTGCTGCATCTACGGGCTGCAGCTGTCCGAGATTGGCCTGCAGGGCCACGTGGAGGGGCTCGCCCAGCAAAACCAGAGCCTGCGGGAGGAGCTGGGAGCCCAGGCCCCCGCTGGTGGCTGTAGCCTGGTAAGTGGGCACAATGCAGGGCCGGACTGATTGTTCTGTTTCCTCAGACTTTCCCGTACAGGCACTTGGTCAAGGCACTGACCCATTCATTCCCCCGTGTCTGCTGTACACACCTGTCCAAACCAGCCAGCCCGGCTGTCCATCCATCCTTCACTCTTTCCATTCACTTACTTGCCTCCACCCACAGACCTCACCCACCCATCCATCACCACGTTTGCCTCACCACCCACCTGTGTGCCTGCTTGTCTCTCTGTCACCATCCACCCACTCTGGCCCGTGGCCATTCATTCTGCACCATCTTCCCGACTGTCCTGCCTCTGCCTAGCTATCCTTCCACCCATCCACACAGCTGCCCACCCACTCACTGGCCAGTTGCTGGTTTATGCATCTTTCCAGTCCATTGAGCTACTGTGGGGGGACACCATGGGCAGGTGGCTGATAGGTGTTACCCAGAACAACGACTCCTCAGTTCTGGAGGCTGGGGAGAGCAAGGTCCAGGTGCCACAGGTTCAGCGTCAGGTTCCTGGTCCAGAGATGGCATCTTCCACACATCCTCACATGGTGGGAGGGGTGTGGCTCTGTGGGGTCTCCATGACCTAATTGCCTCCCAGCACCACCAACGTGGTGATCTCAACATTCGACTTTTGGAGTGAAACCGTCTTCAGGCCCCAGCAGCATCCCCCTGAGTGTCCACCGTGCACCGTCATTTCCATGTTCTCTCGCCACCTTCTTGTCCATCTGTCCACTCATCCAGCTGCTTGCCAGGCCAGTGGCCTGCCACTCTGCACCCCTCCTGGTCTCTTCCCCCATCCATTCACCTATTCTTCCAGCATTTAATAGGTCCGTGCTGTGTGAGGCCCCGCACACGAAGAGGTCCCTGCCATGTAGCACTATGTCACTCTCATGTGCTCTTAGTCTCTCCTGACCCAGTCCTTCCCCCCAAGCCAATCACCCCTCCTTCTTTTATTCCAGAATTAAGGTGACAATGGTTCCTGGTGGCAGCTCTGTATGAACATTCCTTTTCCCCTTCCTAGACTGTGAGCTCCTCGAGGGCAGAGTCCGGGTTTGCTGGTCTTTGTGACCCCAGACCCCAGCAACAGCACGCAGGAGGCCCCAGGACAAAGCACATGGGGTTGGGTCTCTTTCCAGTTCTCCTGACTCGCTGTGCGACCTTGGGCAAGCTTCTTAAGCTCAGGAGGGCAGGCTGGACACTTGTTTATTCATTTGAGTGACGGAAAAATGAACACATACCTTCCATGTCCTTCTGGGCTGCGACAACCGCTGGGCATTCTCAAAGGCCCTCCTTTCTTTCCTGCTCAGGAGAACGGGGCAGGAAGTCTTAGGATCCTTGTTCTGAGAATGAGGAAGCCCAGGCTCAGAGAAGTAGCATCTGTCTCACCTGTTGCCATGCAGCTACTAAGGGATAGAACTGGAATTGGATCCAAATCTGACTGAGCTCAAAGTGCATGGCTCCTCCTGCACCAGCCGCCTCCCTGGGAAGGAAGCCTTAGCTCTGCTCCCTCTAAAGGTCTGGCCCCCTTCTCCAGCAGGTCAGTGTGCACAACCTTAGCTCTAGGAGGGTTGCTCATTAAAAAAACAAATGTATCTTTTCACGGGAACCTGAAATTCTCTGTGTTTCTTCTGGACAGTGACGTGTACCTTGCCCAGTTCACTTGTCATGCTGTGGTCTGTGGTCATAGTCTGCCTTCTCAGCACTTCATCTTCCTCTTGTTTCTCATGTACATTTCCTGCTCATTCTTCCCTGTTGTGCTTATCAGATGAAAGAAAAAGTGTGCATTTAACATTGGACCTGGCTGTTTGGAAAATAAATCATGCAAAGATGGAAATTGTCATTTAGAATCTTTCTGTAATTTTCATGACTTAGGCATTGGCTTATGTCCTTACTCCCCCTCCCTCCATTCATCCTGTACACAGTGACTTGCTGTTTCCTCCAAGTAGTTCATTGAGAGAAAGTGGTACCTGAATACTTAGCAGGTATCTGTTCATGATTTGTCCATTTGGGGGTCTCTCCTTTAATCCTGAGCAGGGCTTTGTGGGCCAGGGGCTTTCCCCCACTACCTAGAGGGAGAAATAGGCCTGGGGTAGGTAAGTGACTTGGCCACAGGCTCCAGCAACTAAGCCTCATGGTCAGCAGGGAGCAGGGCCAGCCCAGAGCGGGACTCCAGCTGCTGCCAGAGCTTGTCCTCGAGGGCCTTGGGAGAGCCTCACTGGCTAGACTGGCTCAGTTCTCTGCCATCCTCTCACGAGCCCCTTGCCAGCGTGATCTTCTCCATGTTCCACACTTTCTCCTTGGAATGTCCTGATGCCCCAGGGGGGTGCACTGGAGGCTGGATGCAAAGTCCAGAGTCTCTTGAAAATTCCCTGAGCTGCCCCTAAGGTGCAGCCGGCCAGGCCTGTGTGTGCACTGCAGAAGCCTGTCACCAGCCGAGCAGCAGAGGGAGCAGGGCTGCTGGGTGGGAGCTCCTGGAAATCAAGCTCTGCAGTGAGCGAGATGCCCCTGAGGCAGATGGGAACCCCAGAGCAGGGGCAGTGGGGATTCAGTGCAGCCTCGGCTCCTGGGGCCAGTTTCCAAGCTTCCTGGCCTCAGTTCTCCTAGTGAGTGGGTCAAATGCCACATTCCCTGGAGTGGTGCTCAGGTTGCATCCGGGAGGGTCAGGGAAAGCTCTTAGCCGAGTGCCCAGCACACAGCGAGCGATCTGTCCAGTTTCAGCACCCATCGTCCACACCATGCTCAGCCCGCCTCCGCCTGGTTGGTGCTCCCCTGCGGGCCGTGGGCTGGGACTACCTGACTGCCCACCTTGCGGAACTCTTGGCTTTTTATTTGCTTTCCCCGACGGCTGTTCCTTGACAGGAGGTCAGATGCGAGTGTGATCTCTCTGTGGATCTACTGGAGGCTGGTGGAAGAGCAGGTGACAGGCCCTGGGGAGCACGGGCCTCTGGCCACCAGCTCCCACGTCACAGCAGCCTGTGCATGGACAAAGGGACAGAGAAAGCAGATGTGGCTTTCAGGGAAGAGCCACCTGGTTGTTGGAGCTGGGAGGTCAGACAGGGAGGGCACTGGCCACCTGTCCCTCACTTCATCCTCAGGTGCCCCTGCCAGGCAGGGGTTCCCACGCCCTCTTCACAGACAGGTCCTGCCCACACTGACTCGGCTGAGGGGTGAGGGCCTGGGTTTAATTCCAGTCCCTGCCTTTCCCTTCGCATCCACCAGCCTCCCCACGGGGGCTTTTCCCAGAGGCAGCTTTTCCTGCTCCTGTGACTGAGAACAGCCCTCCGCACGAGTGGGGGTGGCTCTGGCTGCAGGTCTGGCTTACAAGACCACTGGGAGGAAGAGCAGCAGGAGGAAGGCCTGGGACAGCAGGGCATGGCCAGGAGGCCAGCAAGAGGCCCCAGAGGGCCCCGGGGCAGGCGAGGCACCCCTGCCGGGTGGGGCTGCTGCTGCAGGTGGGGATTAGGTCACTGGGCTCCCCTGGGAAACCGTCAAGGCCCAGCGTGTCAGTTTCCAGGGGCTGCCATTACAGAGCTCCTCAGGTGGCTGGAGCAACAGGCCTTCATCTGCTCGCAGTTCTGGAAAAATCAGGCTGGCAACAGGGCTGTGCTCCCTCCCGAGGCTCAGGGCACAGTCTGCTCCTCATGACCTCTCTCCTGGGGGCAGGTGGGCACCCTTCAGCCCAGATGGTCCCTGCAGGCTCTGCTCTGTGTTCCCACAGCCCGTCCCCCTGCGTCTGACTTCTCATGTCTCTTAAGGAACAGTCCCGATTAGGTCAGGGTCCAGCCTACTCCAGGGTCACTCCACCTTAACCTGATGACATCTGCAAAGACTCCACTTCCAAATAAGGTCTCTTGCTGGGTGTGGTAGCTCACACCTGTCATCCCAGCGGCTCGGGAGGCTGAGGCAGGAGGATCACGAGTTCAAAGCCAGCCTCAGCAATGATGAGGCACTAAGCAACTCAGCGAGGCCCTGTCTCTAAATAAAGTATAAAGAGGGCTGGGATGTGGGTCAGTGGTTAAGCACCCTTGGGTTCAATCCCTGGTACCAACAAAAACAAAAAACAAAACCACAAAACCCAATAAGGTCGCTTTCATAGGCAGAGGGATGGGACTTCACTCTAGTGCTATTTCATCACTGTGTGGCCGGTGATGACTCTGGTTTCCTGCCCTCCTCCTCCTGACCCAGGTGCCTCTCCACCCCCCATGGTCCTCATGCCCACACTGCCATGCTGGACAGGGTGCCAGGGCATTTGCCAAGTGAGCGTGGGTGGTTGGGCGGGGCGCTCCTTTGCCCCAAAACTCTTTCTCCCAGGGCAGGCGCTGCCCTGTGTTCCTGTTAGTCCCCAGGGCGAGCTCGGACCTGGCACAGGAAGGGGCCAGGAATAATCACTAAGAGCAAGGCGGGAGGAAGGAAGAGGCTCAGCCCTGCTCAGTCCTGTGGCTGAAAACAGATCTGGCCTCTCTGGGCTTATTTACCACAGTGTCATTTGACCACCTGTCTGCCCTGTGGGTTTCTGCTGGATGACACAGGTGGCACTGGCTGTCTCCCTGTGATGTTGGCAGAGAGCCCTTTGAAGATGGGCACAGGCAGAGTGAGAGGCGGGTCATGTTCAGCATCAGAAGTGGTTGGGCCATCCAGGATTCCAAAGTCTAGCTCTCCAAAACGGTGGCCCATGACAAATGACAGCAGGAGAGTTTCAGCTGGCCCAGGGCTTGCCTGGCTGTCTGTGTTTATCTGTTTTGTCATGGCTTGAGTGACATTTCCTGGAGTGCTTGTCTCACTTCTGGAGGAGGTGGCTCTCATGCCCCTTGCTGATGGGAGGACGCAGCCCCAGGTGGCCAACTTCTTGCTACAGCCAGGTGGTGACAGGTCCCAAGTGCCTCTGCCTGGCGGGGCTCTGTTGGCAGAGGCTGAGTGGACCCAGGCTGGGTCCTGTAGCCTTCCGGCCTTGTGGGTGACAAGTCACCTCACCTCTTAGTTCTGATGACCTCGAGGACAGAAAGATCTCAGACGTGTCACTCAGAGTAGCTGGCATGAGCTTATTAGAAGGGATGGGAAAGGGGAAAAGGGGACACTCTCAAGGGAGACAGTGGGTCCTCTCAGAGAGGAGAGGGACAGCAGGGGTGCCTCCTTTATTGGGGTCCCAGGGAAGTTTCCAGAGAGTCCTGCCCAGGTCCACCTCCTGACTCTTGACTGATAGCAATGACATCAGACTTTCAAGTGCCCACTGCCATGACCTCTCTAGGTCACTTTGGCCCATGCTGACCGGTTGTAATTGGAACCTTTCTTACAGGGTTATGTTGGCCATTACCCTTGGTTTACTCAGCTTTCTTGCTGTTGTGACTGAAAGAACAACTGAGAGGAGGAAGCGTTTATTAGCGGGCTCACAGCGTCAGAGGAGGGCTCGGGGGAGGCTGGACATCACGGCAGAAAAGTGTGGCAGAGGGAAGTGGCTCACATGGTGATCAGAGGACAGAGAGAGAGATCCACTGGGCAGATACCAAATACATGCCCCAAAGCCACACCCACCATGACCCACCTCCTCCAGCCACAGCCCACCTGCCTTCAGTTACCACTCGATTAAGTGCTGATTGGTTTAAGACTCTCGTAACCCATCATTTTTTTCTCCTCTGAACCTTCTTTCATTGTCTCACACATGAGCTTTTGGAGGACACCTCACCTCCAAACCCTAACACTCCTTAGCTCCCTGAGTTCCGGGACGGGTCTGTGTGAGGGTCACGGAAGCCCTCCCCTGCAGGGCAGCTTGGGTTCTTCCCATGAGCAGTTCAGACCTGCTTTTCTCCTGCAGATGACGGGGAGTCTGCTGGGGTTGTGGTGTGTCCGTGCACTTAAGGCAGGCAGGGCTGCAGGCAAATTGAAAGCACGTGGGGGTCGGCACAGTGGGACCATCTTGTGGCCCCTCGACCTTCTGTTCCCACTGCTGACCTGCCTGTCCCCATCTCCACAGAGTGGTCATTCAGCTCTGGATCCCAGGTCCTGGCCACATGTGAAAGGCTTGCAGAACCAGCGACTCTACAAGTGAGCCAGGGGGGAGTGTTTGCTTCACTGCCTGGGGGGAACCTTCCCGCCGAGTGGCGACGCTGGGAAGTCACACATAGAAGCTGGGAAACAAGGGGCCTCGTTGTGCAGACGAGGAAACCCAGGCAGGAGATAAAGTCACTTGCTGAGGAACTGGAAGAAGCAGGATCTGAAAGGGACGCAGCCCTTGCCCCTGTCTGTTGTTGGACGTGCTCAGGGAGCCCTGGAGTGAGTTATCGGGAGGACAGTCATCAGGAGAACGTGCTGTTTGCTTCATATGTACAAAGCGCTTTCCTGAAAAGGAGCCCTTGGGTGCTGTGAGGCAGCTGGGGCAGGCATTAGTGTCCCGGTCCCCAATCCATAATCTAGAGGAGTCCCTGATTTGCCAGGTGTCACACAGTGAAAACTTTTTCCAGCATGTTGCTTGGAGCCCAGGTCCCCCAAAGAATGGACTACTTCAAGGACATTCCCAGTCTTGGGAGGGGCCTGGGGAGGGAGCTTCTGTTCAGGGTCCCAGGTGAAGGGGCCTGGCCAGGAGCGTGCGGCCTACCTGCAAGTGTGTATGAATGCTTGCTTGTGAGGACATGGTGGCAGCTACTGTCACACAACCCAGGTCTGGCTCACCTCATGGGAAACCCCATGCCACAGACAGGATGTGGGGAGAGGGAGGCTGGTCCAGTGGCCCAGGGCTGGAGAGGTGGGCACTCTGCTCTCAGAGGGGACAGACATGGGACCAACGAGAGTGGGAGCTAGGTCGGCTAATAAAGGGGAGGAGGGCCATGTCTTTTCTGGAGCTGGGCAGCAGTCGTCCAGGGACTCAGGGCCACCTCCTTTCCCTCCTTTCATGGTCTAGCATTTCTGCTTGCGGCGACTGGCAGTTGTCCTTGTCCTTGAACGGGGAGAGAGAGCCTGAGCAAATCTGTCCAGGTCAAGGTAACCCTGGATCCTGGTTCCAGACAACGTCTCTCCAGTGATCATATGGCCCATGCAGAACTCAGCAGAATCTGTCCCCAAGGTTCAGGACACCACAGAGACGAACACAACCTGAAGACAGAGGCGCCAACCAACTTCCTCTTGTTCCGGTCACCCTGTTGGACGTCTGCAGGCCCAAGTGAAGAGTCTCTGTTTGGGTGACAGTGGCCTCAGGTCCCTGAAGAATAACCCATGGCCTCCACAGCAGAGGTGACAGAGGTGTCCTCTACAGCAAGCTAGTGGGAGACAATGGATCGTCCAGCTGTGTGACCTCTCAGATTAGCAACTTTTAAGTCAGCTAAAAGCAAGTGACGCTGGAGGGGCTGCTGGGGCTTTTCCTGGGAACACTGGCATATCCCAGCACAGTGCCAGACTGAGCTGAGCTGATCAGGGACCTGGTCTTCAAAAAAACATGGGGCGTCAGATGCACACGCCAGCGTGAGCATTTGTGTGGCCAGGCTGCTGCAGCCGAGGATGGCCGGGGGCAGTGCAGGCCCAAGGGTCACAGAGAGGCTCTGCAGAGATGCAAAATCAGCCTGTTTAAAATGCCCAGTTGTCCGCTGTCATCCTGGAGGTGAGAGCCCATCTGGTCCCTGCGCTCCTGGTGCTCCCTCCTGTCTCTCCGCCTCTGCGCTGTGTGTAGAGCGACCCCTGGTGGCAGCCGCCACACCCGTCTTTTCACAGTTTGGGAATGGCAGGCAGCTGCTTGCACCTGGGCAGGAGGCGTCGGCCACTCACTGGAGCAGCAGGCAAGGGCTCCAAGAGGCAGCGCCAACAGTGCGAGACAGACAGCGAAGCCACCCTTTGTAAACCACATGAAAGGGGGTAATGGACAGTGAGCTCACGAGAATTGTTACTGTTTTAAAAATAAATGCAAATAAGCAAAACCTTGAGACTCCATTTTCTTTTATGCATTTGCCAAATGTTAAAGGCACCTGCTGCTGCACAGGGCCTGAGCCACTGCGGGCACAGATGGGCAGAGCCTCTTGGGAAGGCTGTCAATCAAGGAGCACTCCACACCTGTGCCCGAGGCTCGTGCTCCCAACTCACAAGCCTGTCTGCAAAAGGGGTGCAGAGGGCGTGAGGAGCGGCTATGGCGATGTCCTTCCCAGCGCTGTTTATAGGTGGCAAAAATTGGGGACAGCCTAGACGGAGCTGCTGGGTAATGCCAGGCAGGCTGGACAGCAGAGTCTCAGGGAAGCCACCCAGGACCACACCCCGGAACTCGGGGAGAAACGATCCTTCTGGGACTTTTGATGAAAAATGCAGAAAACCAAAAATTATATTTTGAATAAATAGAATTTTAAGCTGTCTGTGCATAGGGAATGTCCCCACCTAGCGTCTGGAAGGGTGCCTTCCAACACATGAATGTTTGTGTCCAGATATCTTTGTATTCCTTGGTTTCTTCTTTTTGCTTATCTTTCAAAAAATTTCATATTAAGGATAAAATAAGATAAAGTTACAGACAAGTGTTTCCTCTGTGTTAAAAGCAGGAAGGCTGACAGGCTGATCAGTGCAGTGCAGGAGAGGAAAGTCCAGGGGCAAGCTCTGCTTTCTCTCCCATTGACTTGCTGTGTGATTTTGGACAAGTTGCTCTCCCTCTCTGTATGTTGACTTCATCATTTATGAAATGAAGGGGGTAAGCTAGACAGTGGATAACTTCAGTATGCACTCTTCTGACCCTCTGGATGATCCCCCAAGGGAGGGATATGTGTGCATTTATCCCTGCTGTGTCCCCAGCTCTAAAACATGGCCTGCCTGGTAGCTGGTGATCAGTGAGCATTTGTTGGATTGAACTGGAGCCACCTGGTATTGTAGCACAATCCAAGCAGGATTGGCCGTGAGCACAACGGTCCCCATGTCCACCTTCTTGAGATGGGACCTGTGATCTCTGACTCCCTCCTTCCCTTCAGCCCCTCTCCTCCTCCTTCTCACTTGGAGTCTGTCTCTTCCTCTCTCCACCCCGCCCCTTCTCTCTCTCCTGCTTCTCATCCACTTTCTTTCCTGCATTCTCTCTCTTTAATGATGGCCTTAAGGTTTGCATAAGAGCATTTAAGTCAAGTGGGAGCCCAGTGGATAGAGACAGTGGGGGACGGGCTGGGGCTGGGGCTCAGCGGTGGAGCGCGAGGCCCTGGGCTCCATCCTCAGCGTAAAGATAAATAAAGGTATTGTGTCCACCTACAACTAAAAATTAAATATTAAAAAATGAGACAGGCGGTGAGGGACAGTTGCAGGCCCACCCGTTGGGACACAGGCTGGTGCCCCCGGTCCGGCTCCCGGTACTGGTTTCCACAGTTGGGATCGAGATTCCAGCTGGTTCTGCTGAGAGTCCTTGGGACATGCCACGATGTGGCCAGGGTCAAGGTCCCTGGGTTTTTAGCAGACAAGGGCCTGAGCATCCTGTGACCCAGAAGAATAAGCGTCACAGGCTGGAGCGAGGGAGAGGCCATGAGGAGGATCATGGGGGCTTCAGTTTGGGGAGGGAAGGGAGGGTAGAGGAAGCCTCATTGAGGGTCTGGCTGGAAGTTTAGGAGAGGCTGAGCCCCTTCCCACCGAGTCCCTTATTTACTGCTGTTTCATGTGACATGGGAGACCCATCACAAAGCCAGTTTGCAGAGGAGGGGCAGGATTCAGAGTGGCAGGCCTGCCAGGGCCCCTGGGTCCCACTCGGCCCCAGCCCTGACCTCTGACCCTCAGCCTCTGCTAGAGCACAGGTGGGCTGGCACGGGGTGGGCAGGAGGCCACAAAGGGGCTTCTCGCAGTGCAGGGGAGGAGACCAGTGGGCTGGAGACCCAGTGTCCTTGTCAGTCCCAGGCTCAGAAGCCGGGTGGGGCGGAAAGGCAGGACTGAGCGGGGACAGGGCAGGTTTGCCCAGCAGGCGGCAGGCCGGCCCTGCCAGCAGAGCCGCAAACCAGGGGAGATTGAGGACCCACTCGGCAGGCCAGGAGGCTGCTCTGAGAAGGGCCAGGGTGCAGAGGTCAGGGGACCCACAGGACACAGGTGACCAGGACAGCCGTGACAGCCCTGGGGACCTCCTGCGCTCTCCGTCAGCACAGGGTGGATTCTGTAGGCTTGCAGGGCAGGGGGCGCCCAGCGGGTCTCCCTGGTGGCTGTGAGAAACGAGGAGGGAAGCCGGAGGACAGCGAGAGGACCTTGCAGGGGCCCTCTAAGGCGGGTGTTCCCATCTGGGGACAGGTGAGGAGGGGACAGGGCATTTGATCCCTTCTGTTTCCCCCTGGCTTTGAGCAGCACCTGGCGCCTGTCAGAACCTACCCACTGCGGACTTGACCGTGCACTAGCAGGTCCCGGCTGCCCGCCTTCCTGTGTGTTCTGCCTGCACCTGCCGCGTGTGGGCTGGGGGAGGTCCAGACCAGTGTCCCTGGGTGGTCCTGGGACCTGCTTGGCCTCCTAACTTGACAGTTGAAGAGCAGGATCGTGCAGAACCTCTGGGCCTCCCTCGGTGGGACATGGCCAGAACCGCAGAGGAAGGAGGGCTGGGACACTTGGGTCCCTTCATGGAGCCCAGAGGCATCTTGCCTGGACAGACAGACTCCTCTGAGGACAGATGCCGCCCCTGTTATCTATGGAAAGGAGCCCAGGTGCCAACTGGAGCAGCGGGGCCTGGTGGGCCTGGCACCCGGGTCTGCAGAGCGGAGCAGGGCACCCTCCCGCCAGGGCACCTGCTGTCCCTAAATCCTTTGCCTTCCTCCAGGGTGGCCTGGGCCGCGCTCAGGATGCCTCGCCATGCCAGCCCAGGGAGGGGGCGCTGGGTCCCTGCAGCCAAGGCCGGCTCGACGGTGCCCAGGGACGTCAGGCCTTCGCAGGTTTGTGGGTGCTGCGGTGCATGGAGGGGGGGGGCGCCTGAACAACCCCCAGCACAGGGTCAGCCCCTCGGTGTGCAGATGTAGGGGTGGGTGGCCTCCCCCTCTACTGACAGGAGCTGAGGCTCAGAGAGGCAGTGCCACTTGCTCAGTGTCACACAGCCTGGGAAGGTCAGACCAGAGTCTGCAGTGCCTATGAGGCGTCTTTGACTTTGCCACATCTGGGCAGTCAGATTCACGCCCTCAACCCTGGAAGGGTGGCAGCCAGGGGCCCTGTCACGTCAGCAGGGTGGCTGCAGGGCCTTGTCTTCACACAAGCCCTGTGGTGACCAGGAGTTGCTGCCTGTCCCCATAGGTGGCAGGTCAGGTGTGAGGACTGAGGCTCACACCTGGCTGGGCTGGCAGCTGCTACCTTGGAACCCTGTCCCTAATCTGTCCCTCAAGAGAGCCTTGCGTCGTACGACAGGCCCAGGCGTGACTTCTAGGTTCCCTGCCACTAGGCCGGGTTCACAGTTCAATCAGAGCCTCCCTCAGGGCCAAGTGCAGCTCAGGGGGCGTCGCCTGCTCCCACCACGGTGGGGGGGTGCCACCTCCTTGGCCCAGGACACAGAGCTGCCAAGTGAACCCAGGTCCCAGCTGGCCCATCTGTGTTTGTCCCTCTGTCCTCGTGACGGCCGTGCAGGGCTAGGCAGGCCATAGCTATGGCCCGCTTGACAGACGAGGACGCCAGGGTTGGAGGCTGGGGCTCTGCCCAGGGCGTGAGTGCTGCATCTGTGGCCCTGGGCCGGGGTGTGTGGCCTGGAGCCCGGTTTCCTCTGCTCAGCTGCTGCTGGTCATCTGGCCTCTCTGAGCCTCAGCCTCCTCCCTTGACAGAGGGGGTGGGGATCACCAGGCCACCCCAGGAGCCATCATGTGCTCCAGCCCTGGGGAGGAGCTCTGTCTTCTCCTGGCAGCGGGTGGTGTGGTGGCTGGGGACAAGCAGGGGAAGCTGCTAGGGGTCTTTCCAACCCGGGCCGTGTTGCTCCCAGGCCAGCCCTTGGAGGGACCTGGCACCTGCATCTGCGCTGGAGCTGGGCCAGGCCCCGAGAGCGCGGGCGAGCTGTCAGAGGGCCGCACAGGGTCTGCCCGTGAACAGGTGAGGCCTGAGGCTTGGCGTGTGCCCCGCAGGGTGGCCACCTGCGGCAGCTGAGGGGGTGAGGAAGCTCTGCATGTGGAGGAACGTTCTGGAGACGTTGAGAGGGAGACCTGAGGGGATGGACTGCCTTGTCCTGGGACCTGGCTGGGGAATGGGAGGAAGGGGAGCCCCATGTGGACCTGGGCCCGTGGCCACACAGAGGGACCTCATGGAACCCCGTCCCCCAGCACCTGGGAAAGAGCTGAGGAGGCCTGACTCCCAGGGCCGCCAGCCCCAGTGCCCAGCCAGAGCTCCAGTCTCCTCTGCCACGGCCCGCCCCACCCGGCCCTGGAGGTCAGGACCCACCTGCCCTGAGGCCGTGGCCAGTCACTGCCCATCTCAGTCAGGCCACCTCTGACTCCCTGGCTGGAGTCCCCTATCTGATCCCCCCCTTCCCTGTGGCCTGGGCAACATCATTACCTTAGAGAAGCCTCGGGCTAAGACATTCGTCCCAGGTCCTGGGCAGGAGAGGACTGCTCTCCCTGCGGCGGCCAGCTCGAGGGTCCTGGTGTCCTTCTGGCCATGTGGACAAGAGCCAGAAGCGTGTGTGGCGGGGGAGGTGGCACCGAGACCGTCAGGTGAGGTCGGCTTCACGCTGATGGCTCTTTCCATCCACAGCCTCTGGCGGAGCCCAGCCTGGATGGACAGACTCTCCTCCTGGTGTGTGGTTCTTCCCCAGCGCAGCACATGGACGGGTCACTCATCGCCCTGGACCTGGCCTGGGTTTCAGAGGGCCTTAGAGCCGCCCAAGCCCAGGAGCCCTTTCTCCAGGTGCAGACATCCACGCTTCCGCTCCGGGGGCTGGCTGGGGCCCCTGGGCTCCTGCTGCCACTGCTGTCCCAGGAAGCTCCCCCAGAGGAGCTCCAAGACCTGCTGGACACCAGGTCCACCCCTGCCCCCAGTGCTGCGGCACATCCCAGCTGGTGTTGTCACCAGACAAGGAGTCCCGACGCCTCCCCGCGCCAGGGGTCTCCATGCACTTCAGATCCCCCATGTCCCATGGAAGGGTCCAGCTGCAGAAAAGACACTTGGAACAGGGGAGGAGGGACCCCAGCAGGGGGAGCTGGGCACGGGGAGGTGAGGACCTCGGGCAGGATCGAGGGAGAGCTTGGTGGCAAATGCCAGGCAGGTCAGGAGAGCTGTGAGGACCCGAGTGTGGGGAGTGGGGTCTGCTCTCCAGGGGGCGTGGGGGACCAGAGCGTGACTTTGGAGACACAGGCCACTGCCAGCTGCCCTTGGCTCTGGCAGGAGTGTCCAGCGCCTCCTTTGCAGGGGGAGGACTCCACAGAGGAGCCTGAACCCCTGAGCAGGAGGCAGAAGGTGGGAGGCTGTGGCCGGGGCCTCCTGGGAGGACTGTCACCAGAGGAAGAGGCTCATGGGACTAGCGCTTCACGGCCAGCTGGTGGTCAGCTCCCTGCAGGGAGGAGCAGAGCCCTCGAGAGGCGGGTTCCAGGCAAGCAGGACAGCCAACAGGGGTGTGGAAGTGCTCTGCGTTCCCCAGAGGGAAGCCCTGGGGCTGGGGGACAAGAAGAGGAGGAGGAGAAGGGGCTCCGTGGAGAAGCCTCCAGTCTGGGGAATGGGCCTGTGCCCCGGGAGCTGGACTTCAGGCAGTGCCAGGGCAAGGAGACACTTCCCTCGGTGGCAGGGTGTGGCTTGCCGCAGTCTCCCAGACTGGCTGTTCCAGGTGAAGACACTGGTCCCCCTCGGGCTCTGAGCAAAGGACAGGATAGATATTCTCTCCAAATAGATGCACTTGAGCGGGACGTGGAGGCCTGTTTCCAGCAACTGAACACCCTGAAACTTGGCAGCCGGGGTCACCAGCGGGAGATGGCCCTCGTGGTGGGAGAGAACTGGAGCTTTGCTCAAAGGAGGCAGAGCAGAGGTGAGGAGAGTGGAGAGGCCACCAGCCTCCATCAGACTGTGGCCCGGGACACCAGCAGAGCTGTTGCAGGGACGTCCCCTGATCAGGAGGAAGCCAGCCTGGACCCTGCAGAGCTCCACGGGGACGCTCTCTCCACACTCTGGCACACCCTCGAGAGGGCCAGGGCCACGTTGCATCAGCTTCTTTCCTCACTGAAGAAAGAGAGGAGCCAGGTCTCATGTGACAGGGCTGCACCTCGGGAAGACCTAGGGGGATGCTCTCCTAAAGCTTGCCATCTCGAGGCAGAGGGCCCGCGACGCGCAGCCCGGGTGTGCCGCCTCCAGCAGGCCAACGGGGCGCTGGAGGGAGACCTGGCCCAGCTCAGGAGGGAGCTGGGCCAGTACGCGCAGGCCATTTCCGACCTGGAAGAGTGCAATGCGCAGAGTTACGGCAAGATCTCGGAGCTCGAGGAGGAAAACGACAAACTGAAAAGGGATCTGGGCCAACTCCGGAGGGCCATGTCCCAGAGCGCCAGGGAATCCCGCGGCCCCGGGGAGCACGTCGCCCTGGAAAGCAGGGAGCTCAAGGCACCGATTTCGCAGCTTGGGGTCAGCTATAAAGAGCTGGTAAGGGGTGTGGGGCTGGGGGTGGAAGGCATGGTCCGGGCCTCCCAGGGGGAGAACGAGCGCCTTCTACGCAGGGTCCGAGCCCTGGAGCAGGAAGTGGCCTTGCAGACCAGGGGGGACAGGGCACGCTCGTTGGGAGGCCGTCAGCAACCCCAGGAAAGCACCAAGGGGGCGGTGGACAAGGTGTGCACCATGGACAGAGGGGTGCAGGTGACTCCCCTCTCGGGGCAGCAGGTCACAAGCCCCTGTGGGCCACCCTTGGAGGAGGCAGTGGGCGTTCCTGGAGGGCAGACAGGCCCTGCCTCAGACCTGCAGGATCCCGGATGTGGCACTGGTTCTACTGCTCCATCACTGGTCTGGAGAAATGCTGACATCCCCCGTGTCCTGCGAGGAAGGGGCGGAGCAGGAGGAGGAGCAGCATGTTTGGAGGGAGAGGAGAAAAGGCTATGGTGTTCCCACCAAGGGCACGCTCTGAGGACCTCACGCAGCGGCCCCCAGGTAAGTGGACCTGCTGGCCTCCCTGGTGCTGGCTGGCTCCAGGGCCCCCTGCAGACCCAGGTATTCCTCCAGCATCCCTGGGGGGAGGTGCCATCACCAGCCCCCAACAGGTGACTAAACACCGGCACAGAGAAGTGAAGGGTCTTGCCCAAGGTCACACAGCAGGTGAGGGTGGAGCTGGGACTTGCCCAGGAGGCTGGCTCCAGATCTCCGTGTGTCCTATGGTAAGACTTCAGCCTGCCCTCCATGGGCCCCGAGGAGCTCCCCCACAGGACGCCCAGGAAGGACCCCCCATGCCCCCGTGTGCTGGTCCTGCCTGTGGGACCCTCAGTGCTGAGCCCGTGTCCACTCGGCCTTCTCGCTCAGTCTCTCCTTTCCACTCTCGGGCACCCTTCCTCCTTCTCCCTCCTGCCCCTCCCCTCTCCCCCCACCTACCATTTATCCCGTTTCAGAAAACCAACTTCTGGTTTTACTGATTTTCTTTATGGTTTGCTTGTGTTTTACTTCGCTGGCTTTTTCTTACGTCTTCCTTTTCTTTGTTTAATTTGCTCTTCTTTTTCTTCCTTCTTGTGTAGAAAGCTCAGATCATTGATTTTTCAACTCTTTTTTATTTTTTGTAATCTATGCATTTAAAGACCTAATTTTTTCTAAGCATCCTACTGATTATTTTTTAAATATTTATTTTTCAGGTGTAGTTGGACACATGCCTTTATTTATTTATTTACTTTTATGTGGTGCTGAGGATCGAACCCAGGGCCTCGCGTGTGCTAGGCGAGCCCTCTAACGCTGAGCCACAACCCCAGCCCCCATCCCACTGATTTTGACTCGGTGTCTGTTCAGTTCAAAGTACTGTAGCTTCTAATATCTATTGTGATCTCTTTGACCCAGGGTTTATTCAGAAACATGTGACTTAATTTCCAGGTTTCTGGGGGAGTTATTGGCTTTATTTTTGTTACTGAGTTCTAGTTTTACTTCATGGTTATCAGAAAGCATGTACTATATTACTTTACTTTTTTTGAAACTTATTTAACTTGTTTTATGGACAGGGTATGGTCTATTTTGCTGAATATCCCACATGCCCTCATAAGCAATGAATACCCTGCAACTGGCGAGTACTAGTTAGTGGTACTAACTAGGCTGGGATGACTGCATCTTCTCATCTTCACTAGTGTGTGGTCTGTTCTCTCTGTCACTTACCAAGATGCATTTCAAGATCTCCAAGTCCAAGTGTGTGTTTGTGTATTCCTTCCTTCAGTTATGTTGTTTTTCACCGCCATATTGTGATGTTTAAAATCTATTTGCTATTTTTTCTATTTGTCTTATCTACTCTGTTTCCTTTTATTCTTTCTTTCAGGACTTTGCTTTTGGTGTTAGTCTCTTTTTAAATCATTATTGATTATTCCCTTTCCTCTCAGTAGCTTGTGGTATCATGCATTCTAGTTCATTCTTTTAGCGATCACCCAAGAAATTCCAAATGTATCTGTTGATTACCTAAATATTTCTTAAATTTGTATTTTCGCCACATCTCGGATTATGCAGAACCTTTATTTGGGTCCCACTCCCGTGTGTGGCACACCTGTCCCCTCGCAGCTGTTAGTGGTCACGGATCGGGTTGCCCTCCTGTCTTTCTGGCTGTGCTGTTTCTCACTCTTCCTCGCCCGGGTCTGGTTTCCTTCTGCCTTAAGAGCATGCTGAGGGCTTCCTGGTGATTGACTCTTCATAATTCTTTTTATGAAAGCAATCTTTTTCACCACCCAATTTAAAACACGGGGTTGTAGGCGGCCTGCCTTCTCCCTTCCTTTGTAACCTTAAAAGTCTCGTTCCACTGTCTCCTGCCTCCAGAGTTCCTGTCCAGGGATCTGTTACAGTGACCATTTTCACTCTGAAAGACGTGTGTTGCTTCCTTTCTGGCTACTTTTCACATTTCCTTTTTGTCTGTGGGTTTGTTTTGTGGGCAGCTTGACTGGACGTGTGTGGGTGAGGGGGTATTTGTGTTGATCCTGGGTTTTTCTGAGATTTTTGAAGTTGAATATTTATGTCTTTTATCAGACTTGAAAAATTCTTGCTTGTTATTTCTTCAAATATTTTATTCTGCTTTATTTTTCTCTTTCCTCCTAGATATCTAGGGTTTTGGTCTGAATATCACATCTTTTGAAAACGGTTATTTTTTTCCTCTTTGTGCTTCAGGTTGCATTTCTATTGACTCATCCTCTAGTTTGCCAATCCTATGTTCTACTGTGTCAGGTTTTGTTAATCCACCCAATGAGGTCCTAATTTCAGTGATTGTATTTCACAGGCCTAGAGAATCCATTTTATTCTTTTTTTTTTTAAAGATTCTGGTTGTCTATTGACACGCTCCATGTTTTTATTCATTTTGTTCACGTTTTCATATGAAAAAGTGAGATCATAGTTATTTTTCAGGTCTTTCTTATGTGCTAACTCCAGTATCTAAACCATCTCTTTGCCTGCTTCTATTGGTAGTTTTACTTCTTGGTGAACATTTACCTGCTTCTTTACCTGTCTAGTAATCGAAAGAACTTTTTTGCTTGACTTTGGGGGGTTGTGGAGATTGCTGATGACCATTATCCTCTAGAGAGGGCGAACGGGTTCTGTTCTGGCTGGCCACTGGACGTTTGACAGGTTGTCGACTGATCAGCAGGTCATCTTACTCCCCGGCAGGTCTCTTGCAGCCCCAGGGCTTGCTATGACTCCCAGGGTGTGGCCTTCTAGAGTCTCTAGGTCGGGCCTTTCAGTGGCTTCAGCTCAGTGTGCAGAGCCTTCACTGAAGCTGTTCACCTTGCTTTGGCCAGAGTGCTGCCATCATCTTGGTGGCATGTGACCTCGGAGCTCTCTTGGGCAGCAGGCCTCCCAGCGGCTGTCCCCTGCAAGGTTCTCAGTCTTGAAACCACACAGGCTGTGATTCAGCCGAGGCCCTGAGGGGCATTTCTAGGACAGTGTCTGGGTTTCTTCTCTGTTTGTCCCACAATCCCCAGCTGTCTCAGCATCCCTGAGCTCAGTCCCTTGTCCCCAACCCAGAAATGCTACCACTCTCATCAGGGTGTTCTTTTCCTTAATAAATGTTTGAAAACATTTCAGAGAGAGACCCAGGGAACTTGGAGGGAACTTGCCCTATTGTATTCCTTTTTCTCGAGATCTGTGGTCCTGCTTGGCTACCCTCCAGTGTAGGCGCAGAACTATTTTTATGTGTTCTCCCCGATCCCGTAGTTTTCCGATACCAGCTGTTCTGACCTGGGGCAGACTGGGATCTAAGGAGGCGACTATGGAGCCACAGCTTCCAAGGTTGGGAAGAAACGGTGGGGAGGGGATGCCAGGCAGGGGCCAGGCTCTGCGGCAGTGGGGAGCCAGGCTTGCTGAACAGGAGGGGGCTGGTGCGACTGGGCAACTGTGGACCAGCCGAGGCTGGGAGGAGGCGAAGTTGGAGAAACTGTCCGGAGAAGGATCCCAGGAGGCTGCTAGGCTCCCGCTGACCATTCTGAATACAGTGGGATTTTGAGCAGGAGAAATGCAGGACCGAAGGCATGAAAAGTGACTGCTGCGAGGAGAGGGGACAGTGGGCTATGGGGAAGCAGTGGACAGAAGGAGTCTGGGCTCTGTAGACAAGAGGCGTAGCAGCTGAGAACCTAGGTCAGTAACTAAGTAGAATCCGTGGGACTGGGGTTGGACAGAGGAAGGGGTGAAGAAAGTCCCCCTTTCTGTCACCCTTAGTCTCAAGCCTGGCCATGCCACTCTTGGGCCCAAGACCCTCCTGAGGCTACTATCACACTAGGTGCGAAAGCCAGCCGCTCACGTGAGCAGTGCCCTGGCCCTAGGCTCTAGAAGATTCAGCTCTGCCCACTGCACTCCCGGGGGCCATCGGCCTGGATTCTCTGCATCCCTCACCTGCCCTCTCTGCACCCCAGCTTCCTCCTAGCAACTGCTGCCCACCCTTAGGACTCGTTTTGGGGGGCAACCCTCAGCCTGGGCTAGGGGAAGAGGGTGTTGGAGCTGACTCGTGCTCACCTCTCTCTCTGTGTGTTCACTGCGTCGTCTGGTCTGGGTGGCTTGCAGCCAGTCCCAGTGGGAGCTTTGACACCGTGGGACTGGGGCACAGGCATTGCCCTACCATGGACCTTGGTGCTCAGCCTCCTGCAGGCTTCTGAAGCCTCCAGTTGCCCTTTACCACACGGTGTTAATTGCTTGTGTCTGTATCAGTCTTTCCACCTGCCAGAGTTCCTTGAGGGAAACATGTCACCACTGTCCCCAAGGCAAGTTCAGTGCACAGTCAGAGCATAGCTCACATGTCTGCCTATAGAGCAAGCTGGGTGACCTGCAGCCAGGCCCTGACCCTCATTCTCTTGAGAGGTTGCTGTGCACACTTTCCTAGGACCTGTGGGGACAAAGCCCTTGTCCAAGTCACTGCCAGAGGGGGGAGGCAACAGTGAGACACCAACTTCCCAAAAGGCCAAGTTGTTTTGAAGTCTTGGAGCTGAATTGGATGGAAGCATTCGGAGCACCCATCTGTTCTTGACAGGGCCCAGCCTGTGAATCTCAGGCCCACGCAGCATGAATTTCTGTTAATTAAAAAACAACATCACATTCTGCTCCTGTGGTCCCAGTTCACACGGAGAGGCCCGTCAGCCATGGACCCACAGTGGACTGCCTGCTGGCCCTTCTCCCCTCTCCTCTCTCGTTGCCCAACAGAAGAGCTCGGGATTCCCTTCCACCCGCTCCCACTGGGTCAGGAATGGTGGAAGATGGAGCTTCGTGGGCCTTAAGCCTCCCACGCGACTGCTCTAGGTCCAGGTGGACTGCCCCGGTCCAGGGAAGGCCGTTTCTTGCTGCTGGCTGCTGCTAGCCATGCTGCTCCTTCCTGAGCCACCCTGCTGTACCCTGAGCTTACTGATGCCCCACCCTTCGACCTGGAAGCTCCCCTCCTATGATCCTAGGGAAGACTCCAGAGGCCTGTTCAATGTTAGAATAACCCCAGCGCCCAGCATGGCCACAGAAGGCCACCCGCATCCTGACAACAGCATTTTCAGCAGCATTTGGCCACAGGGGAAGCTCGGGCCTGGAGTTAAGGGAGAAAAGTCAAGGATACGTGTTGCTTATTAGCTTTCATGAAGGAGAATCTGTGGGTGCGTGTGAACACATATAAACCCGAGTCTGAACGTGGGTGTACGTTATTCTAATAATCGGGACTTAGAATCCAGGACCATATGGGGGGTGTCCCTTGTTTAGCCCACTTCCTACAGGGCTGTGTCCTCCCACAGGTCCTTTGCAGCCAGGGGAAAGCGTGGCCCTCATGCTCCGTCCAAGAAGGCCTAAGGCTGCGCTCATGGGAAGTCAGCATTTTCTGTTTTATATAAAGACATGAAGCTTGAACGGATTCAGTGTCTGATGATTTGACTTGGACGTGAAATTCCATCCATGGGACTCTCTTTGAGGACAGCGGCCAGGGACCACTATTAAAGCAGACTGTGGCTCAACAAACTGCACGTGGCATGTTTTTGAGAATAATGTTCTCGGTTGTTGTTCTGGGGTTCCCTGGACCCTCCCGACACTCCTCGGGACCCCAGTGTGAGCCTTGCACTCGCCCGTGGACAGGAGGGACAGTGGAAAGGCATGGAGGAGGCGGGGCCGGTACCCACCATTCAGCTGGCTGGTGGGATTCGGGGTGATCTTTGTTCCCTTATTTTCTAAGTTCTTTTTATTCTTTCTGTGAGGAAAATATAGGTAGACCACATAAAGCGGGGGAATGGGTACCCGAGAACCTAAGTCCATCCAGATCTGTGCCTTCCGTAGCTCCAGGACGCAGAGGCCGAGGCCTCCGAGGAGGACCCCAGGCTGTGTGTCCGGCGGCTCCGTCACCAGATGCAGACCCTGAAGTGCCAGCTCAGAGACCAGGGGTGGGTGCACCGGGAGCGGCAGGAGGAGCTCAAGGGCAAGGTAGGCGGGGCCAACACCTCTTCGTGGGGAGCACTCTGCTCCCAGGGCTTGGTAATGTCTATTAGATATTTAAATATATGTTGGTGTCAGGAAGGAAAAGAAGGGGACTGTCATTCCTCCAACCAGTAGCCTCTGATAAATAAAATTTTTAAATGCACACATATATGGTTTTTACACAGCCTTAAAGTTTACATAAAGAAAGGTCAAGCCCTTGCTCTGCGGGAACGGGGTGGGTGTGTCCTGAAAGGCCTGGAGAGGATTCCTGCGCTGTCCCAGCTACCAGGATCAGGGTGGGGTGGCCACATGCAGCCTCCATGGGGTGAAATTGCATTGACCGAGCACATGCTCATGTGAAACCACAGGAGCCCAAGTAAGGTCAGGGGTGGCATCGACGCAGTCCCTCATTGGACATTACACTGCAGTCTTACAAAATGTTCCTGAGGAGGAAACTAGACAAAACACACAAGGGATCTCTCCATCATGTCCTACAATTGTATGCAATTCTGTGATTATCTCAAATTTTAATTAATATGAATTGATACATAATAATTGTGCACAGTCTTTCACATAGAAAATCCTAAGGAGTCCATAAAACACTAGAACTGAGGAACAATTGGATATGTGATTTGAAAGGCAGTTTTTCCTCATCTACAGCTCATCTTCTCACTTTTTAATTGCAAACGTCCACACACTCATTCCAAAGCAACACACTCATGCCATTTCCTAAACCAAGGTGGGGAGAAGGTCTCATGGAATCCTGCAAATATCATTAAGTGCCTTTTGAATATGAGACAGACTGCTTGAAGCTGAAATTTTGCATATATTCCAAAAGGTATCCCCAAACAGGCTTATCCATGAAGGCTTGTTTATTAAGCAAAGAAATGGAAGCAGAAAAATTCCCATAAACAAAGAAGTGGTTTGTTTCTGCCTCATGGTGGAAGAATACTCATGTTTGAAAGGGATGAGGTTGGTTTGCACGTGTTCCTGTGGAACTCGCACCAGGGTTTTCCATCAAACGACAAACACGATGCAGTGTATTTTGCATAGTGTAATTCTGTAAGCACACACACACGCACATGTACACACACGTTCTGATGCATGTGGGCATGGGAGGCTGAAGGACTATCTTAGGCCAGAAGAGGCTGGGGACCTCTAATGTAGCTATTTGGGTTTTCACTATTGGAAAGCGCTCAGGCGTAGCCACAGCCTCACATCTTATGGGGCAGGATTTCAGATGGGACTCGGCTGGGCACAAGTGGGGGTTACTCGGTGGTCACTCACTGGACGCTGGACTAGGCTGGAGGGTCCAAGGTGGCCCCATGCACATGTGCCTGGCACCTCTGCAGGGTGGCTCAGAGGCAGCACACCCAGACCCTCTGCCCTCTGTTTTGGGCCTGTCTTGTGTCTTACTCTGAAAAGGGTTGAAAGTGGACACTCCAGTCCTCTTGAAGGCCAGGCTGGGTGTCACTTCTGCTGTTATGGGAGCCAAGCACCACGGGCCAGACCAAATTTGAGAGAGGGTCCTGACTCCCCTCTCCAGGAGCCGCTTCAGAGCAACTGTGTCCACCGTTAGCCCCCAGGCATGATGAAGAGAGCTGCCATCTACCGGGTGCCCACTGAGGCCAGGTTGACTCAGTCTTTCTGTCATTCAATCCACAGTGTCCTCGCTGCAGGCCTCACCCTGAGTGGACAGTGACATCCCCCCAGTTGGTGAAAAAACTGAGGCAGAGGGACTGGCAGGGGGTGTCAGTGAGTGGCTGAGTGGTGCCACCAGGCTGGAAGTCTCTGGGCTCTGTGAGGGGCTCGGGACCAGGCGTCCTTCCCCACGGAAGCAGCCTCAGAGCTGGCCACTGAGACGCGGCCTGGCAGAGTGCCTTCTGCAGGGCCACAGCCTCCGTCCCGCTCAGTGGGGATAGAAAAGGCCCCGTTCCTGGCCGAGTCCTCATGCAAGGAAAGGGGGCGAGGAGGCAGGGGTCAAGCCGAGCCCACTGCCTGGGGAGGCCGGGGATGGCCAGCAGCGGGGCCTGATGTGACCAAGAATGCTTCCTTCGCAGCTGGAAGAGCTCCAGAGAAAGCAGCATGAGGCCGACGTGGCTGTGGCCCCGCTGAAGGTGAGGGGACCGTGACGTCAGCGCCACCTGCCTCCTTCAAACCGCCTTTGTATTTCCCATCCCCTGGCACACAGATGCTAGACTGAAGGGGGAAGGAGAGAAAATCCCCCACGTCACTGTTTGGAGCTAGCGTTCCACATATTTCCTCCCACGCCTGAGATCAGCCACCTTCATCAGCCAAGTGACCCACATGCTTGGGTCCTGCCTGGTGGCATGATCCTGAAGGTGCCACGCACTGTGACCTACCCTCCAGGCCTTGGCGGTGGAGAGTGCTCCAGGGCTTCAGTTCAAAGTGCCCTACTGGTGGCTTTGCCGTTCAGTCCTGGCTGGTGCTCAGTGTGTCTGTCTCTCCCTTCCCCCTACCTCTCTCGATGTCCCACAAGAACACTGACTTGCATTTTCCTTGGAGCGTCCCCACCCATCCTGACGTGAGCCTCTGGGACAAATTCCTAAGAATGGCTCTGTGGCCTGCGGGCTTCCGTGTTCTCTGCTGGGGGCCTGGAAGCTGGCTAGGGTGACACCTCCCATCTGGGCCTGGATCTGGAAGGGTGGGAGGGTCTGTTCTTCCCTCTGGTCTCTGGGCGGGTGGACAGGGAGGAGCCTGGGCGTCAGCAGAACATGGTGACACCAGGAACCCCACAGCCCTCTGCCCTTTGGGCCTCTGTTTCCTCAACTGTTCAATCAGAAGTGCAGGCCGCACAGTCCCTAAGTCACGTCCCTCCCAGAGTCCCCATCCCATCTGAGCTTCACCTGTGCATCTGTGAAACAGAAACCTCAGTGATTCCTGCTGAGAACTCGTGGAAAGTCAACTGTCAAGCTCAAAAACACAGGGCTGCCACCCCGCCTCTGGGTTTATCATTTGTCACATGCCACTGGTTTAAACGAGGACCCTGGTCCCTTGTGCTTAACAAATGAGCACCCTGTGGAGGCTGTGTCTGCAGGTCTCCTGGTGCCCTGGACAGCCCCGTGGCACAGAGGGGCACATCCAGGTGTGGAAGGGAGCCTGGCCTCAGCGATAGGGCCCAGGTCCATGCTCTCCACCCTGGACACATAGGAGGGCAGCAGGGAGCCCTGGGGCCGGGCTGCTGGGTGGAGGAAGCATCTGGGGGGGGGTGGGCTGCTGCCCTGGGGCTTGAGGCAGAGCTGGGTGTGGGAAGCAGGGAGCCGCCCGCCCAGGTCCCCCAGCCCTGCCGTGCAGCCCTGCGGGAGCTCTGCACCCACATTCCTCTTCTGTCAGGCCAAGCTGGCTTCCCTGGTCCACAAGTGCCTACGGAGGAACCACCTCATCACCCGGCTACTGCAGGAGCTGGGCAGACACGGGCCCGTCGACCTCCTGCTCTCTGAGATGGCCCAGAACATGGTCCATGACGTGGCACTGTCCGAGTATGCTGCTGCCTTCCTGAGCCCTGGACTCCCAGAGGTACATTCCCACAGACAGCCCCGTCCAGCCCTGCCAGCCCCGTCCAGGCCTGCCCAGCCCCGTCCAGCCCTGCCAGTCCATCCAGCCCTGCCCAACCCCATCCAGCCCTGCCAGCCCATCCAGCCCATCCAGCCCTGCCAATCTGATCAGCCCTGCCAGCCCCGTCCAGCCCTGCCAGCCCCATCCTCTGCCTCCCTCCAACTCCACCTGGCTGTTCCCCTGGGCCAGTGCCTGGGCTCCGGGATGGTGGGCAGGTGCACCTGGCAATCCTTTACCCTGAAAGTGTCCATGGCACAGTGCATGGGATGGACCCAAAGAGGGATCATAGCTCAGTCCCAATCATGATGTCATGCCACCCATGTGACTGCTATACACCATGACTCTGGGCCTTGGCCCTGCCACCTCCTGCAGGAGACATGGTCCATCAGCAGCCTCCATCTGTCCTTCAAGGACATCCCGTGTGTCCTTGCCCAGGCAGTGGCCCTGAATCTTCAGGACTACAATTAGCCACACCCCCTCTATGTCCTCCTTGCATGTGACTTGTGTGACGTGGCACATGTAGGGGATTGTCCCCATGTTGCCTGAGGAGTTCCTTGGCACCTCTTGGCTGGGACAGAGACACTCTGTAGCACTCTGTCTCTTTAGTGCCTGGCACCGAGAAGCTGCTCGGGGTTTTTGTTGAGTGATGAGCTAGTGAGACAGATGATGAGGGTCTCCTGTCCTGAGGGTCAACAGAAGAGGAGACTGAGGCCGTCAGTTCAGGAGTCTCACCACAGGCCACGGGGTGAGGGGCACCAGTTCTCACTGGTCCAGGTCCAGAGGAGGCCCTTTCTGGGCTCTGCCTGGCGCTGAACAGCAGCATCTTGGGTGCCCATGGGTGCTCAGCCAGGTCTTCCCACGCACACACATGCAGCCCCGTTCCTGGGGACAAGCCAGCTATGCCCCCACCAGTCTAGTTCTGCTCCTGATGGTGCGAGGACAAAGCACAGCTCTTGCAGTCCACAGTGGGAGGTGCCCCCTGGCTGCTCTTGCTCCAGCCCTGGCTGCAGGGCTTCCTGGCTACACCACCCATGCAGAGGCTCCTCCTGGTGCCCCTGGCTCTGCCCCAGCAGGACAGTCTTCTCCATCCCTTCCTTACCAACCCCCCCCCTCCGACTCCGAGAGTCCTAGATGCCCCCCAGGCCAAACCACTGCGCGGCCCAGGAGATGGAGAGCTGGGGCCCACCAGGCCTGCCTAGGGCCTCGGTGACGTGGTGCAGAGCCAGAGCTTGAATGCAGAGCCCCAGACTCCAGGTCTAGTGCTCTTCTCTGCCCCAAAGTTCATGCTCTTCGGAGCTGGCATAGGGATGAGGAAAGAGGGTAGAATCGTGAAGTGCCTGACATAGTCCCTGGCACTCAGTAGGGCCTAATAACTGTGTCGAGTGAGGCAGGACTGAAGCAAAGTTCCAGGAAGTGTGGAATGCAGTGTGGGGGGCTGCTGACTGTCTGCAGAGCAGGCGTGTGGCAGCCAGGGCCCCACTTCCCCTTAGTCTGCAGGCCCAGCAACGACATCCAAAATGTTCACTGGGATTGGCCAGGCTGACTGACGAGGACTGAGCCCAGACACTGAGGCATAAGTCAGAGCATTAACTAATTAGTTAATTATCTAGGAAAAAGAACTTTAGCAGAAGTTCAAGTATTTTCTGAATCATTGTAGTTATTTGTGACATGGGCTGGGATTTGTTGCAGGCTGAAGTATCTTGCAGGCGAGGTGCAGGCGATGGATAAATATGTCAGCACATTTTTTTCCTCTAGTTATCCAGAAAGTCAAATTCATAATCAGTGTGTTCATTTGTTAGTTGGTAACTGTTTACAGGCAGAAGGTCACTTGGGAGCCTGGAATGAGAACACGGAGCATTGCTGCTGTCACTGGCCTGACGCCTCCATTTCCTGTGAGGATGTTGTCCTGGGCTGGACGGGCCTCCCCTCAGCCAGGATCCAGTCCTTTGAGAGGTCACTGTCAATTTCCACAATGCCAGCTGCGCTGGCCTCTGCATTCCTGTCCAGTCTTGACTGAGCCCAGCCTCGCTCCCTCTGTTGAGGTGGCTTTTGTCCTTCCTGATCCATCTGGCACTATTCAGAGGACACCCCCAAGTGCATGGTCTGCAAACCCAAAACCTGGCTCTGCGGTTTCACGCCACGCACTTACTGAGCACCTACTGGCCTGAGCTAGGCCTGGTGCAGGTCCTGGGGAGAAGAGGAGACCAGACAGGCCAACACCTGCACATGGACCAGGGAGGGGTGACGGCGCCTCATGGTGAGCATTGGGAAAGAAACATGCCCGGGTTCAGTCGGGTGCCAGCTCACACAGGGTGTTCTCTGAGCCTTCACTTTCTCATCTGTAAAATGGGGATAGTTCAGCTGCTTGAAAGAAAGGTGCTGAAGCCTTGTGGGGGTCAGAACCTGGTCCTTGTATGGGCAGATGCCAGGGCCTGGGGTTCCCGAACCTCTTAGCTCTGCCACTGTCTAGCTCTGTGACCCTGGCAGAGGACACTTACAGATCATGCTGGCCACACCAGGACATCACTGTTATTCCTCTCAAAAGGCTCAAGGGGGTGCCAGCCTTGCTCAAAGACACACACCTCTAAGTCGCCATCGACCTCAGCCTCCGTATATGCAGAGAAGGAGCTGGGCTTGAACATGGCCGTGGGAATCTGCAGGGCGCTGCAAGGACTGCCCCAGGGCAGGCTGGGTGATCGTTGCTGGGCAGGGCTGGGGGAAACGGGGCAGCAGGTCTGGGTCTGGCACCTACCAAGCCCTCGGGGGGGGGCAGTCCCTCTTGGGGCTGGAAGGCCAGGCTTCAGTGTGCAGAATCTGTCCAGGTATAGGCAGGAAGAAGGAGGAGGAGGAGGAGGAGGAGGAGGAGGAGGAGGAAGAAGAGGAGGAGGAGGAGGAGGAGGAGAAGAAAATCCCCAGAGGATGCCTATGGTGGAGGCCGGACACAAGGAGACTGCCCAGGAGGGAGGTCATAGAAGAGGGAGAACATGGCCCTGACCACCCTGCAGGCGCATCTGCACTTAGTTCTTCACTGAGGGGAAGCTGCTGGAGGAGTTGGGTGGGTGGGAGTGGTTTGGGGAAGACCACGCAGGGGTGTGGCTGGCCACTGCCCTCAGAGGAGCAGGCCCTGCAGGGTGCAGTGCCAGTGGTCCAGGCCGGGAAGACCCAAGGCCAGGCAGTCGAGCAGAGCCCCGGGGGGAGCCTGAGCCCCTTGCTGCGGCTGGCAGTTGCCCAGAAAGTGGGTGCAGAGCACCTCCTTGTTTTCTGGGCAAGAACTGTCCTTAGAGAGGACACAGATGGAATTCCTGATGGAGGCCTTGGCTCTGGCTGAGAGCCCAGGAGGGCTGCCTGCAGCTGGGGAGTCACTGGTAGACTCAGGGTGGGATGTGCCAGAGCACAGAGGGGTGTCTCCTGGCGCCCAAGGCTGGGGCTGGAGGGCGTGTGGGCCTCTGAGGTAGGTCTTCCATGGGCATCCCTGGAGGTGCTGAGCCCTGGGGTGCCCAGAGTGCTGGGTGGCTCACCTTTTCTGGCCCCTGCCCTTGGGAGGGAGGTTTACAATGACCTGTCAAGGCCACATGACAGGGTGGTGGGCTATTGGAGCTCTGTCCTTACAAGATGTGTGACCTGGATCATGGCCACCTGGCCGGGCCAGCAGGCACCTCCCCTGCTGCACTTTCTCTCTCCCTTTTCTCCTCTCTCCCTGGTCTGGGTGGGGGTGGAATCTGAGCCTCAATTGGTCCAGCACCCACACCCCTCCTTCCAGCACCTGACCACTGTTGCCCACCTGTGCTGCCATCTGCTGACAGCTGTCCCCCCACGTCTCTGGTCAGCAGCATCCCAGGTTGCTGCGTCGCCTGAGTCTCCTTCTCCAGCTCTGGCTATCTGGGGTCAATTCCATGAGGTCCCCTCTGAGCCCTCACCTGAAAATACCAGGGTCTTGCCACCTCCTTGGTTTCAGGTGGAGATGGAACAAGGGGACTGTAGGTTTCCTCTGTTCTTGCACCCCTGAAACCACTCTGGGCATGAATGCCACCCTCCTTCACGTTCACCTTGAGTGGGCAGCTCTTGGGCAGCTCCCGGGCCTCTTTCCTGTCCTCCCCTCCTCTCTGTACCCCGGCCCCAGGGGAATCTGTTTTTCTAGCTTTCACTTAGACTCAAGTTGTGGACATTCACATGCCAAATGTGACACCCTTTTTTGTTTGTACTTGGTTATATTGTCCCCTCCTGGTGACCTGGGAGGCAGGAGCCTGGATGCCACAGGAGGTAGGAGGAGCGCAGGGCTCGCCTAGGAGTGGGCCCTGGCTAGCGTGGCAGCTCATCCCTGCTCCCACCTGGGTGACCTTGTCCCAGCTCTGGCTTGGGGCTTGCATGACAGAGGGTCCAGTAGAGGAGCTGACAAGCTGGCCTGCCCCCAGCCTCCTGTGCTCCTGGGTGTGTGGCTTGCTGTCCTCTCTCCAGGCACAGAGCCACCTGCATGTGAACATGCCAAGATCCTGCAGAAGCTGTGACCTTGTGCTGTTCCTTTGCTCTGTAAGCCACCTGTTCTCTTAGGCCAGGTAGAGGTCACCATCCTCACCAGGACTCTGTGAGGTTTGAATGAGACCCATGTCAAATGCTCAGGGCAGCACCTGTCACAGCCACCAGCCACATTCAAATCAAAAAAGTGTCCCTGCCCTGGGGAGGCCGGGACCCTGGCTGGACTTGGCAAAACACAGGGTGACCTGGTCAGGAGCTGCTGGCCCTGTCCTCCTGCCTCCTGGGAACACCTTGTTTCCTAGTGGGCACAGTCAGGGAGACCCACGTGGCCTCAGAACCAGGGCCTCATTGGAAGAGGAGTGTGGAGACTGGGATAATGGAGCAACCCCTCAAAGCCCTGAGCTCCCTGCAGTCATGAAACTGGCGACCGCAGCCCAGCCTCCAACGGCTCAGGCAATGGTTTTCTCCTTGGCTCCTGCCCTTGAGGATTGTTCCTGGGAAGCTCTGCGGGCCCTGCTCTCTGGAGCTCTGGAGGTTCCTCTCTCCCTTCAGCAGGACTTGCACGGAGGCCGGTGGGTCCTGCCCTGCAACCGGGGTAGGAGGTGGGTTGGGAGAGCTCCCCGACTCAGCCGAGCTCCCGGAACTTGTAACTGCAGAGCTGGGTTGGGCCTGGGATGCCCCAGTCGCCAGGAGTCATGTGCCTGTCTGGCCCATCAGAATGCAGAGCCACAGCAGCCAGTTTAGTGCATGTGCAGCTTTTCTGGGGATGTGAGGGCAAATGGAACCTCGTTGTCACAGGGAAGGAGTCGCCACCCGGGGAGGGTGCCTGGCTGTGTCAGCGAGGGCAGTGGTTGGGAGCAGCCGTGATGAGCAGAGCCGGGGCCAGGTGGGGCTGTGCCCTGGAGGAGGAAGCTCTGGACCAAGCCTGGGAGGAGCAAAGGCGCTCCAGCTGGACAGCTGGAGGGGTCCTGGGGGCTGGGAAACTGCAGCTACAGAGGCAGGGCCTGCAAGTTCATGTGCTTGAAGACAGCTGCGTCTGAGGGGCGGAAGGGAGTCCAGGCTTCCCTGCTGGAGTGGTGCTCTGCCCATGAGCCACTGTCGAAAAACCACAGGCTGACAAGCAGTGGACAGGCCTGACCGCCCAGGCGTAGTGGGGCCGCAGGCAGAGGCTGCGGTGCCTGCCCACCCCCCCATGATGGCTTGCCTGAGAGCCCAGGGCCACGGCGGCCCCTTCTGGAGAAGAGCCAAGGTCTCAGGATGGTGCCCACTGAGTTCCTATCGACCTGGAGCCCCGTAGGTTAGGCACCCTCTGTGCTCCAAGCACGGGCCAGCAGAGGTTTCCCCAGGCACAGCGGTGGGCTTGGGGTATCAAGCTGAGCAGGGTCCATGCCCTGGGGGTTGGTCAGTCTGCGTGAGTTCTGGCTGCTGCCTGGTCTGGGCTCTGTAAGAGGCAAGTGGCCGAGCTGTGCCAGGAGCTGGCAGGGAGGGCCGCACAGAGAGGGACTGGCCACTCAGGGCGTGACACACTCAGAAGGTCCCCAGGGAGCAGGGGGCTTCCAGGCAGGGGCTGAGCTGGGCCAGCACACAGGGGGCTCTGGACGGGTGTTGAAGTGGAGATAGGGAGGGGACATCAGGGCTCCCTCCTGCAGGCCACTGCTCCACCAGAGACACCCCAGGGGAAGCAGGGTCTGGGCTGCTTGTCTGGAGCCAGCTGCAGTCTGCCCTGAGGATCCCACAGTTGTCTCATTCCACTGATTGGGGGCTGCTGGGGTGACCTGCTGAGTGGCCACTGCTGCCCCTCTTATAGACCCTGTGGAACCATGTGGCTGTGGGTGCAGGAGGTAGACTCAGGCTAAGCCCCACCAGAATCCCCATGGGACAGAATCAGGGGCCCCAGGAGATGCTGAAGTCCACATTAAAGTTTATTTTAATGGCAGATTCTTAAAAGCATTTGTTACCAGCTCCATTTAGAGATTTGATAAGTAAATGAACTGTTTCCTTGTGAGTATCTCCTGGGAGCAGGGAGGGAGGTGCCTGCCGCTTCCTCCAGCAGAGCTGATGCCACCCCAGACTCTGTGCGGGGCAAGCAGCCGCCCTGAGAGCCCCGGCTTTGGGCTTCTGAGCAAGGCTTTCTGTCCTGTGCCAGAATGACCACTCGGGTATCTTTTCTTCCAGACAAGCCACCACCTGGACGTCGGCTCCCAGGGGACAGCAGCTGCAAGAGGTCAGTGCAGTTTGCAATGAATCTGTGTATGTAGAAAAAAAAATCCTGGCCAGCAGGACCGCCGGTGGAGTGGGAAGGGTCTGTCCACTGTCAGGTTCACACTACTGAAGGCGTGAGGCCCTCCACTCCCTCTCCTTGGACACTTGGCCTGCCCTTCACACAATTAAGAACACAATGGAAGCATTCAGAAGGCCCAAAGCCCCAGCCCTGCAGTTTCACCATAAGTGTCATTTCCCTCCTTGGCCCTGAAATTCACTCCAAGTGCATAGTTGTCTGTGTGAGAATCCACGGGATGCATCCAGAGGGGTGAAGGGGGCTGCCCTCAGCAGGCTGACTCAGCATCCTCAGTGACGCACCTCCTTCACTAGAGGTGCTGAAGGGTACCCAGTGCGGGCGTGAGGGCTGCAATATTCTACTAAAGGGAAGCAAGACGGCACCCGGAGCACTCTGTGACCACAGGTGGAGGGTACACAGACCCGAACGTGATTGGCAGCCACAGCTGCTCAGAGTTAGGGCAGCCTGAGTGGCTTTTCTGTTGTTTTTTATCAAGAAATTAAGATGCTACCCGACCACACAAAATTTCCTTGAGCCTTAAGTGGTGCTTACTATCAGGTGGGGATGGGGCAGGACTCACCAGTAGCACGGGAGGAGGTGGAGCACACAGATTTGTTTAGGCTTGTGTGCTAGCAGGTGAGTGTGGATGGTGTTACCCTGAAGACTAACTCGCTCTCTTCAAGTATGTTCATGTGATCTGGGATGAGTTAATTAGCCTCTCTGAGCTGCAGGCTCCTATCTTCAAAAGGAGGATACTGTGGTCTTCCCTTTTGGTGCCCTACACATAGCAGAGTGTAGGCACAGGAGAGGAAGGAAAAAGAATGGGGAAGGCGTCTTTTCAGCCCAAATCTATGGGAGGGGGCTGCCCTCGGTGTCTGCTTTCTTTCCCAGCAGCCTGGTGGGTACAGTCTTCACAGTTGGAGAGGTACAGGTTCTAGCTGGTCCCAGCTCCGCCACTTACTCCAACTTTCCCTGCAGCCTCAGGGAAGTCCCCTCCCTCCTCTGGCTCAGCTTCCTCATCTTTCAAGGAGACCGGATGGAGAGGTGTCTGGGCAGGTGTCTGGATGGAGAGGTGTCTGGGCAGGTGTCCGGAGGGTGCCATCCTCCCTGAGGGAGCTGGCTGGGCGGACACTGCACTGCGGGCTGTGGCCAGCAGGGGGAGGCAGCCGCCAGGCAGGGACAGTCTCAGGAGGGGCATGACACTCAAGTTCAAGGGCATCTGCTGTGGTGGTGGGGACCTGGAATGGCCAAGGACAGTGGGAGAATGAAGGAGGTTATCAAGGGACTCAGAGACGGTGCTTCTGAAGCAGATCCCGGGGCCGAGGCTTGACTGAGACCATCCCTTCTAGTTCAGGAACAGCTGCCGAGTTTTGAAACAGACGGTGTCCTCCAAAGCCCGTTGCGCTCAGACTCCTGGCCTTTTCCCAAGGCTGAGTGGCCAGCACCGACAGCTCGGCTGGATTCGCCAAAGGTGAGAGGACAACAGTCACCTACTTTTGTAATTTTGTTGTTTATTGAAAATATAGTGCAATTATCAAAGTGCAATCATTTTCCAAGTGCTACATTTCTATGATGCCACCGCAGGTCAGGAAACAAAACCGAACCAATACCCCAAGGGTCCCTGGTTTCCCATCCCAGTCGCTTTCTGTTGTCTACTTTTAAATGTTTGGTTTTGGTCAAATTGTGTGCTTTACACCTTGTTTTTGTGTTTTGGGGGGTTACCAGGATTTGACCTCAGCCACATCCTGAGCCCTTTTCTGTATTTTTTTTAGAGAGAGGGTTTACTGGGTTGTTTAGTGCCTCACTTTTGCTGAGGCTGACTTTGAACTCGCAATCCTCCCGCCTCAGCCTCCCGAGCCCTGGGTGCCACCAGGCCAGGGCCGCCTTGCTATTTTCTAATGCGAGCTGGGCATCACGCGTGGGAACCTGGAGCCCTCATTTGAGGTTCTGCCCGACAGAGTCTGTACCCACAGAGGACTCCTCTTTGCTCTAACAGGGTGGGCCTGGCACTCAGCCCTCACACCAGACTGTCCAGTCCTGGGTCTCTCTGCCCTGTCCAAGACAAGTCCCAGTCCCGGGTCTCTCTGCCCTGTCTCCTTCACTCCAACTTCTGGGGCACGAAAGCCATGGTGCTGTCAGGGTCCGCCCCTGGCCCCGTCCACCCTGTGGGCTGCTGGGAGCTCCCGTCACCCCACACCCCTCAGCTATCTGGCTCACCAGGAAGCTCTGCCCTCTGCCCTCACCCGAGGGGACAAGGGACCTTGGTGCCCTGCTCTCTCCTCTCCTGCTTTCCATTTCAGCACCTCATATTCCCACGGCCTCAGTAGCTCCCAGGTCATTTCAAACCCATGATTGGTCACATGGTGTCTAGATTTTCTAGTTCTACTTATGGCGGGTTTGGTCCAAAATACCCTAGTGGGGCACTTCCGGGGCAGCACCTCGAAGGCTCCCAGGCAAAGCCTACTTAACTTGTGAGCTCTGGGGCCTGGAGATCTGAGTTCGAATCTCAGCCCGGCCCCTGCTAGTTCAGTGGGATGTTGATCTGTCTCTGGATGGAAGAGGTGGCCGAGCTGCGGAACAGAGCTGTGCGCCCCCATCTTTTTACTTCAGCCTGCTGGTATTTACTTTTCTCATCTTTTAATCCTGTGGCGTCTTTCCTGTCCCTATGGTCAATTTTTTATATAAAAAACAAAGACAGCGATCCTTAGCTCTCAGATCTTTGGGACAATTCGTTGACCTTGTGCATTTCAGTATTTATTACAGGAGAAGCATCCTCAAGGGTAGCTATTGCTACCTCCGTAAATCAAAGGTCTTCTTTTTCTGACGGGTGGACTGCACTTGAGTTCTTGGTTCAGGCTGATCATCAGCTAACAGTAAGAACTTCTTTCCACCTTGATCTTCCTGTAGAAGATCCCCTCTAACTGGGTTTGCCCTGCGTTATCCACAGAAGGCGCTGCAGGCAAAGACGGGCGGGTGAGCACGTGGGGGATTGCAGGCCATCCAGGGTGGCTGCAGCAGGGGCACCAGGGAGCAGAGAGGTACCAGGAGGTGAAGAGAGCCCCAGCACAACACTGGCAGGAGCACCAGCCTCCCCTTGCCCTGAGGGAGGGGTGCACAGAGGAGGCCAGTCCAAGGTGCCAGGCTGGGCCCAAACTGGGCCCCTGGCTGAAGGTCTGCCCTGGAGCCCAGGGTGGGGAAGAACCTGTTCTCAGGGACACAGGGCAGAAACCCACACAGAGGGCTCAAGGACACAGGCCAGCGTGTGGGAGGGCAGGAGGCCGTGGTGCCCCCCAGGGCCCTGGGGTCCACGCCTCTCAGCTGTTCTGGTCCTTCTTCAGCACCAGCACCCGGGGTGGAGATCTTGTGATGGAATCTGTCCCGAGCACGGGGACCTTGGTTTGCTGGTAGCTAGATGACAATGTCAGTCTCAGGGTAGCAGGCTGCATGGCCCTGGGAGGCCTTCGCCACCTGCAGGGTGCAGGTTGGGCTCTTTCCCTAGGAGGCCCTGGGCACCGCGCTTGTCCCCAGCATTGCAGGTCAGGCTTTGCTCTAGGTCCTGGTCATTGTCGTGGGCAGCTGGGAACAGAGTTCCCTGCCCTGGGCAGGAACAGACTGTGGGCCACATGCCAGGCTGTCTTGGGAAGGGCCTCCCGGGTGAGAAGGGACGAGTTAGTAACCATGCCAGGGGATCCTGGCCTACAAGGAAAAGCAGGTCACGGAGTATTGAAGGGCAGCAGCTAAATTTGTCACAGGTCACAGTCATGTGGCTGAGTTTGGGGAACGAGGAAGAAGAGGCAGGAGGGCTGAGAACACACACCTCCCCACAGGCTGGGAAGCCTGCAGACGGTGAGGCTGGCTAACCCTCCAAAGTCACCCTCAGGGCCTCGTCCGGCTTCAGCAGTAGACAGCCGTGGGGAGCAACGCAGCTCTGGAGCCACGAGGTCTGAGTTTGAGTCTTGGCTCAGCTTCCTTAGCTGTGTGGCATTGGACAAATCACTTAGCCTCTCTGGGCCTCTTCTTCTTCATCTGTGTGTGGGGTAATAATACTTCCTTGTGTTGTTTTTATTTTTTATTTTTAGTGTAGGTCAAACGAATCAACATGGAGTGTGTTATCATGGCAAATCCTAAGAGCTCAGTCATTGTCCCAGGTCATAGGAAATTATTAGAGTATTCTTTCCCTAAAGAATAAGGTAGTGCTGAATGCTTTAAAGTGTCATTATCATCAAGACGAGGTGAAGCGCAGACTCCTGGAGCTGGGGTTGCCTCCACGGGGGCTCCTGTGGCACTGCTCTGTGGTTCTTGACACCTGGTAGAACTGCTCCTCCTCCTGCCCGGCTCAGCCTCCCCACTCCCTGTGCAGCCGCCGCCCTCCTGGGTGCCCGTCTTGCCCACGTGTGCGCCTTCCCTCCAGCTCTGCAGCAGGATTGTTCATTGTGTGCCTCGCTCGCCATGGGTGTCCCTGGAGGTGCTGGCCACTGTGCCTGGCACCTGGGGAGGCACAGAGCTCAGGGCTCCTCTGCTGCCGGCTTCCTCCTCAGGCAGACAGCACTGAGCAGGCACAGCCACCGCTGCCCCCTGCTCCTGCCCCCTGCTCCTGCGAGCCTAGGAGCTTGCTGCTTGCTCCATCCTGGGGGCCCGGTTGGGAGCCGCAGACCGGCCCCACACCCCAGCAAAGGGGAAGGAGCAGGCGCATCTGCTGCCCAGCGAGGTCACTTCCTGTCTTTCCTGGGAGGAGCTGCTCGGAGGATGTGGGGTGCGCTTCCTGGAAGACAGCACCTGCGCCTCACGGCTGGCGGAGGACGTTCAGAGGGAGGGGAGTCAGCCTCCGAGGGCCTGGGGTGGACGACACGCACGTCAGTCCCAGCACTTAGACAGGTGCTGGGGGTCTTGAAACCAGGCCCGTTTCCGGTGGGTGTGGGGCCTGGTGACAGCCTGCTGGGGGTGTTTACTGTGGTGGCATGTTCTCGGGCCCTGTAGGAGCTGCCCCTGAGGTGGGCATCTGGAGAACAGACGGGAAGCTGGTTTTCTCTTGTCTCTGGGACAAGAAGCCTATTGAGGACGTCGACTCAGTAGGGCCAGCAGCAATTGTACTGGCGGGTACCTGCTGGATGGCGTGTGTGACAGGCTCCCCCACCCCCACCCGGGCTTCCTCAGCCACACCCTGCAATACAAGGTGAGGGACACCGGGCCCAGGTGCAGAATGCTCAGTGAGAGCTGGTCATCTTTGTCACCTCTGCCTTGGAGAGAAGGCGTCGTCTGAGGGGCTTTTATGAACACGTCGTGCGGAGACCTTTTCTCTCTGCTCTCGCCCCCAGCTGCCTCTGCCCTCGGGGCCCACCCTGGATCCTGGACCTGGGCCAGCAGTGGTCACCGTGGAACCAGGCGGAGAGCCCCATCCTGGCCCCCATGCCCACAGCCTTCTGCCAGCCTCGGAGGTCCTGAGCCCGGCGAGGATCCTGGCTCTTCACCAAGAGCTCAGACAAAGCATTTGCGGCGATTCCCAGGTCAATAAATCACCGCTGCAGTTAGGAATTTAATAGAAGCACTCGTTCTCCGGGGCTTTTCATAGACTCCATAAATATTTGAAGCAGAACCTTCCAAGGGTGCTTTAAGAAATTGGTGGCAATCAGAGCTCTCATTTAGTGGCAAGTGGTTTTGCCTTTGGCGTAGGGACTTGTGTTCTCCATCAGGCTTGGGAGGAAAGCCGTGCTGTGCCCGCGAGTGTCGAGGAGTCTGGCAGCAGAGGCCAGCCATCGCCACCCCCGGCGCCAGGCCCCTGCTTCTCAGCCGGGCACCTTCATCCCCACGGCAAAGTGTGACCACGTCGGAGACATTTGGAGATCATAGCTGGCTGGCTGCGGCCAGGGGGACAAGGGCAGGGGCTGAAGGACGTCCTCCAGTGCCCACAGCGGCTCCAGGAGGGCCACCCAGCCGAGCCGCAGCGGTACGGAGTCTGTGGGGCCAGCGTAGTCTGGCAGCCGCGGCTCCACCAGGGAGAGCGGTCTCACTTTCTGCCCCCGGGCCCCTCCCCCTGTCCCCCCCCCATGTTTTAGGAGGTGTTTCCTCCTCTAGAAATCACACACTTTACATTAAAACACTAAAGACGATCAGAAATTTCTAATCAGCCCATTAGCTCCAAATCTGTTGATCCGGGCAGTTCAGTAGGAGTGAAAGACACCAGCAGTGTTGGCCCTGTCCCCACAGGGCCACCAGAGACACACACATGCCCATCATCCGCTCTGCAGTCCCCGGCTGCCCTGCCGGAGCCACAGGCCAAGGGAAGGGCAGCGCTGCTGGGCTGGCGAGGACAAGTCAGCCGCCAGCGAAAGGCCAGGCTACCTGCCCACTGTTCCCTCCTGGAGGAGGGGACGTCTTCATGTCAGGACCAGGGAGGACAGGGATGAGGAATGGGGCTCCCAGGAGGTGGGCAGAGCACCCAGATTCTGTTTAAACACGGCAGCACAGGGAGTCCTGCCCCTTCACGTGTCACCTGACTGACCACGGAGCAATTCTAGAAACGGGGGGTTCATTCCCAGGAAAGTTGGGGCACCAGTGACAGGTGCTCCTGGGCTTGCGTCCGTTCCGCATGGGCTGCGGGTGCTGTGAGCGGTCGCTGTGTCCACCCCGCACTCCTAATGGCCAGTGGCTCTGCCACCAGGTATCGGTGAGCATCGGGGGTAACTGTGAAGCGAGTGCTGCTCCTGCCCGGGCGCTGGGAAAGAGTGACAAAGGAGATGCCGCTGGTCTCGCCACTTGGGGACTCCGGGATCCCTGCCGCCCCTCATGGGGCCCCAGATCAGAAAGCCTGCTGCGGTCACTTCTTAAAGTCTTGAAATGTAACTGACACCTCTGTGCCCACGTGTTCCGTGTCAGTGAGTTCCAACAGCGAGGCCCCTGCGGGCAGGTCAGAGGGTCACAGTGACCCCTCTTCGGCTCCTCCATCCCCTTGTATCTTGGAGCCTGGAGTGCGAGACAGCAAGGGAGAGGAGCAGCCCGGCCGGACGGAGCAGGGCTGAGGAGACCAGTGGGGTCCCTGCTGGGCCAGCGGGGTGCAGAGTGGCCGTTTCTGTCTCCAGGACGCTCCCCCAGGCTCAGATGCCGGGTGACATGTCACTTGCTGCGCCCTCCTGCCTCTGCCCACATTCTGGGCCTGTCAGAGAGACCACCCAGGGGAGTCCCTCCTGGGAAGGCAAGACCACCTTTGCAGCCTGACCTGGTGACTCGGGAATAAGTCATTTCCCTGCAGTGGCGGCTCACAGGCTGCCCTTGGGGCGTCTCCGCTGGGCCCATCTTGTGATCTGATTCCTGGGCACCTGGTAGGGGACAGACTCCTGCCGTCTCCTCACCTGGTCTGTCAACCTGCCCTTGGGGGCAGGAGAGAGGACAGGCAGGAATGTGGCTTGCAGGAGCTGGTCTTGGGCCACTCTGAGTGACCCCGAGGCTCTGGAAACCGACCAGATGGGCCAGCCCTGCCACTGTGCACAGAACAGTTTATCGACCGCCTGTCAGTAAGCTACGGTGGAGGACTTCCTGGGAGCCGGCGAGGTAAGTGCGGCCCTCCCCACTGACACATGGGGCCGCCTGTCCCCCAGGGCATCAGATGGGAGGGCTGGCTGTGGGCCAGGCCGCAGCAGTGCTGAGTGGTCACTCCGGGTGCCCGACTGGCGTGCCCACAGGCTGTGCTGAGGCGCCGAGGCCTCCGGCCCTGCTGCCCTGAGCACCTCCAGGGCAGTGAGGCTGGGCTGCTCTCAGGGCTCTTGCTCCAGGTCCCTGTCCTCCAGGATTCTGCCAGACCATGGCCAAGTGGCCCGAGCAGGCAGAGTGCAGGAGACGGGCACAGAGCTGGCACTGACCCAGGAGGAGCCCGAGGGCTTCCCGAAGGAAGTGTCCCCGGGTGGAGCCAGGAGGGGAGCAGGGATGCTCAGGGAGACGTCTCAAGGCAGATGCCGAGAGCAGGCGAGGGTGGGCCGGGCTCCTGGAGCAGAGGAGCTTGTGGCCCTCAGCGCTGTCAGCGCCACCTGCGAGGGTGGTCTCTGGGATGAGCCGAGGGGTGAGGGCCAGCTGTCCACCTCCAGAGTCGCTGCGACTGGAAAGTCTTTCTGGGATGGCAACGGCGTCCCCAGGATCCGGGCGGTGGCCGGGGGTGAGGCGGGTGCTTAAGGGCCAGATGAAGAGGGTCACACGGTTATTTGATGCAGCAAAACTCGGGTACACGGATCAGCAACAGGGGGGGCCGATCTGTGGAATGGGTGGCCAGAGAGGGGGCTGCTACCTGGGACCCCTGACCAGCGCCCCAGGAGGGCGGCCCGCGGGTGTCTGTGTGCATGGGGCCTTCCAGCTGGGCGGGAGGGACACGCCGAGTGGGTGACAGGGAGGGAGGCTGGGGCTGGGGCAGAGGGACGCCCTCAGCTGCAGACCCGGGTGGCTTTGTCCGTGGCCTTCAGGGCAGGTCTGAGCGCGTCCGTCCTCCTTGGGTCTGCGCGTCGGTCGGGAAGGCTCCTGCTGAGCTGCCTGGGCTGCTGCCTCTGTTTGTCAGGCCTTTTAACACTGGGGACTCCAGCCCAGGCAGCTCCCTGTTCCTCCCAGCCAGGCGGCCGAGGTCAAGAGCTCTGAGGGCACTGTGTCTGTCTGGTTGTTCAGGTTGTGTACTGAGCAAAACATGTGGTCCGAGGGCAAAAGTGGTTGCCTCTGCTTGCCAAGGGCCCGTGCTGCTGGAGGAAGTGGTGCCTTTCACAGGCTCATCCAGAGATCACCTCAGCTGTTCTGGCCAGGGCCCGGCAGGGGCATCTCCTGGAAGGGGGCTGGCTTTGTGACTGACCAGAGGCTCTGTAGGACCCAGCACACAGTGTTCTTGGACTCCGCCCAAGGTGCCTCAGCAGCAATGTGGCAGGTCTTAGGAGAGGCTCTGAGGCCTCCTGTGGCAGAGGGGCCCTCATCTCTCAGGAGCCTGAACTATCCAGGGCCGTGTGGGGAGCCGTTCTCAATGGGAGGGCGGGATGGTGTCTGCTCTCGAGCCTGAGGAGGGTTCCACTGCCTGCCAAGACCTTTGGCTCCTCCCTTTGACCCCAAAGAGTCCAAACACCTGCATCCCGAGTCTTTTCCTAGGAATTTCCTGCAATTCCTTCCAAGCCAGCTTAAGAAGAGAGGAGCGTCTAGGACCAGAGCCCAGAGTCCATCAGGACTTCTGTTTCCTTGCTGTGTGTCTCCTATGGAGTCACTTACCCTCTCTGATCCACTGTAGCTGCAACCTCTCCACATGACCACCCAGCCTGAACATGCTGACTTCCCTGTGTGTGGTCTCTCCTGGGCTGCAGGGGCCAGGGCTGCCAGGCGCTGCTTCCAGCTAGCGGCTGGGCTCAGGCTGCATTCTGAGGAGCCCCACAGCCTGGTCTTCCTGCAGCACACAGGAGAGAGAAGGCAGGCGCTGCTCTTGATGCCAGCCTCTGAGCCGGACCATCAGTTTCCATTGGCCAAAATAAGTCCCAGGAGCAGGTGGGGCCTCGGGGATGAGGATGGACACGTGACCCTGTGCTGTGCAGGATGCTGTGACCCTGGAACCTTCTACACTGTGGCCTGGGGCCTGCGCGGGGCCCTTGTGCCTCATGGTCCGTAGCTCTCTTTGGCAGCCCCCACAGGGTGCAGGATTCCCAGGCAGAACCAAAACGCAGGCAGAGCACCCTGCCTGCAGCAAGGGGGGCGGCCCAAGGCCTGGGACACCCGCCATGGGAGGACCCCGGAGAGTCACCCTGAACTTCTTTTTTAATCTGTCAAAGTCAGGATTCACCAGGCTGAAGATCTTCCCGGGCTGTATTTGCGCTTCCAGAATCAGCCAGCACCACGGGTCCCACTGAGCTGCGGAGGAGGCTGGCGTCCCAGACAGGTGGCCTGGGAGGAGCAGAGAGCAAGGGCAAGCGACAGGCGGCTGCAGTTCCTTTCCTCATAAGATGCAAACAGGACAATAGAAAAATAAGCCTTTGGCCAACGTCAGGCGCTTTGGGTTTCGTAGGCTTTAGAGCAGACGGAGCGGAGACCGGCCTCCGGGGAAACCTGCCTCCGACTCCCTGGTGTCCCCGAGAGGCGCACAACCGCGGGTCTTGGTTTGGTGACGTGCAGATTTAGCATGGCCACTCCATTTTGGTTTGTAGGCTGGTCCACTGGGCCGAGCGGGACCGTGGCCCAGAACAAAGGCCTTGCTGCCTGGACACCTTGCCCTTTCCTGCATCCCCACGTGTGGGAACAGAGGCCTCCAGAAAGGGTGGCCTTCTAATCGGCCAGCTCTTGTAGGAAGTCTGAAATATTCCCCCGAGTTTCCTTAAGGAAGGGAAGTGGTGTGGGAGGGGATGAGGAATCTCCATCCTGCTCTCCAGAGTGGTCGCACCAATTGGCAGTCCCACCAGCCATGTGTGAGTGCGCCTTTCCCCACAGCCTCGCCGACATTTACTGTTACTGGTATTCTTGATGACTGCCATTCTGACTGGAGTGAGGTGGAATCTCAGTGTAGTTTTGATCTCTAATTGATGGTGATGTCGGACATTTTTTCATGTCTTTGTTGACCGATCATATTCCTTCTTCTGTGAAGTGTCTGCTCAGCTCCTTTGCTTATTTACGGACGGGGTTATTTGGTTTTTGTTGGTGTTGAGTTTTTTGAGTTGTTTGTACATCCTGGAGATTGGTGCTCTAGCTGAGGTGCAGGTGGCAAAGATTCTCTCCCATCCTGTAGACTCTCTCTTCACATTCTTGATTGTTTCCTTTGCTGTGAAGAAACTTCTTAGTTTGAATTCATCCTGTTTGATTCTTTATTTTACTTTTTGCACTTAGGAATCGTGTTGAGGAATTCGGTTCCTAAGCTGACATGATGGAGAATTGGGCCTACATTTTCTTCTAGAAGGTGCGTGCCTCTGGTCTAATGCATAGATCCTTGATCCACTTAGAGTTGGGTTTTGTGCAGGGTGAGAGATGGGGGTCTAATTTTATTTTATTACATAAGGATTTTCCAGTTTTCCCAGCACCAGTTGTTGAAGAGGCTGTCTTTCCTCCATGTATGTTTATGGCCCCTTTGGCTAGTAGGAGGTAAGTGTATTTATGTGGGTTTGTCTCTGTGTCCTCTGTTCTGCACCATTTGTTGTCATGTCTGTTTGGGTGCCAATACCATGACATTTTTGTAACAATGGCTCTGTAGTATAGTTTAAGGTCTGGTATTGTGATGCCTCCTGCTTCACTCTTCTTGCTAAGGATGGCTTTGGCTATTCTGGGTCTCTTATTTTTCCAAATGAATTTCATGATTGCTTTTTCTATTTCTATGAAGAATGCCATTGGGACCTTAATAGGAATTGTATTAAATTTGTACAGTGTTTGTGGTAGTATGGCTATTTTAGTAACATTAATTCTGCTTATCCAAGAACGTGGAGATTTTCCCATCTTCTAAGGTCTTCTTCAATTTCTTTAGTATTTTATAGTTTTCATTGTAGGGGTCTTTCACCTCTTTTGTTAGATTGATTCCCAAATATTTTATTTTTTGTGGCTATTATGAATGGGGTGGTATTCCTGATTTCTCTTTCTATTGGTTTATCACTGGTGTATGGAATGCAACTGATTTATGGGTGTTGATTATATATCTTGCTCTTTGTTAAATTCATTTATGAGTTCTAGAAGTGTGATGGTGGAGTTTTTTTGGCCTTCTAAATGTAGAATTATATTGTCAGCAAACAGGGATCCTTTGAGTTCTTCTTTTCCCATGGATTCCCTTGAATTTCTTTCTCTTGTCTAATCGCTCTGGCTAGGGTTTCAAGGATTATGTGGAATAGAAGTGGTGAAAAAGGACATCATTATCTTCTTCCAGTTTTTAGAGGGAATGCTTTCAATTTTTCTCTGTCTAGAATGATGTCGGCCTTGGGTTTAGCATATACAGGTTTTACAATGTTAAGGTTAAAAAAAATAAACTACCCCTAGTTTTTCTAATGTATTGAACATGAAGGGGTGCTGTATTTTGTCTAATGCTTTTTCTACATCTATTGAGATAATCATGTGATTCTTGTCTTTAATTCTATTGATGTGATAAATTACGCTTATTGATTTTCATATGCTGAACTAACCTTGCATCCCTGGGATGAACCCCACTTGATCATGGTGCACTATCTTTTAAATATGTTTTTGTATGTTATTTGCCAGTATTTTATTAAGAATTTTCACATTTATGTTCATCAGGGATATTGGTCTAAATTTTCTTTCCTTGATGTGTCTTGTCTTGTTTTGGTATCAGGGTGATATTAGCTTCATAGAATGAGTTTGGAAGGTTCCCTCCTTTTCTATTTCATGGAGTAATTTGAGGATGACTAGTTGTAGTCCTTCTTTGAAGGTCTTGTAGAACATGGCTGAGAATCTGTCAAGCTTTTCTTTCTTGGTAAACCTTTGATTGCATCTCCAATTTCATTGCTTGAAACTGATCTATTCAAATATTATATGTCCTCCTCATTCAATTTGGGTAGGTCATATGTCTCTAGGAATTTGTCAATGTCTTCAAAATTTTCTATTTTATTAGAGCATAAATTTTCAAAATAGGTTCTGATTATCATCTTTATTTCAGTAGTATTCATTGTGATATTTCCTTTTTCCTTGTGAATTTTAGTAATCTGGGTTTTCTTTCTTTTTCTCTTTGTTAGCTTGGCTAAGGGTTTATCAATTTTGTTGATATTTTTCAAAGAACCAACTTTTTGGTTGTCAATTTTTTTTTTTTTTTGGTTTCAATCTCATTGATTTCAGCTCTGATTTTAATTATTTCCTCTCTTCCACTGCTTTTGGTATTCGTTTGCTCTTCTTTTTTTAGGGCTGCGAGATACAATGTCTGGTTATTTATTTGTTGACTTTCTGCTCTTTTAATGAAGGGGCTCAATGCCATGAACTTTCCTCTCAGCACTGCCTTCATCGGGTCCCAGAGACTTGGATATGCTGTGTCACTATTCTCATTTACCTCTAAGTATTTTCTTATTTCATCCCTGATTTCTTCTACTACCCATTCATCATTCAATAAATTTGGTCTCCAAGTGTTAGAGTACCTTCTACTTTTTATTTTATCATTGATTTCTAATTTCATTTCATTATGATCTGGTAAGAATTAAGGTATTATCTCTCTGTCTCTCTCTTTTTTTTTTTTTTGTATTTGCTAAGAATCGCTTTGTGGCCTAAGTTATGGTCTACTTTAGAGAAGGATCCATGAGCTACTGAGAAGAAAGTATATTCAGTCTTTGATGGATAAAATATCCTATATATGTCTGTTGAGTCTAAATTATTAATTGTATTTTTTGTCCTATAGTTTATTTAGGTTTTGTTTGGAGGATCCTACAGTGTTGAGAGAGCCGTGTTAGAGTCACCCAGTATTACTGTGAAATAATCCATTGGGTTCCTGAAATTGTGACGGGTTTGTTTGATGGACACAGATGCTCCATTGCTTGGGGCATAAATATCATTACGTCTTACTGATGTAGAATTCCATTAAGCAGTATGAAACGACCTTCATGGTCACCTGATTAACTCTGGCTTGAAGTTCCCTTTGTCTGATACAAGGATAGAACCCTGCCGGTTCACGAGATCCGTGTGAGTATATGTTTCTCCCATCCTTCACCTTCTGTCGGCCTAGGAGGCGAGTCCTTGGAGACAGCACGTTGTTGGGCCTATTTGTTTAATCCAGTCTTGCAATCTACATCTTTGGATGGATGAATTTAGGCCATTTGCTTTCAATATTATTATTGAGATAAGATTTTTATTCCCTTTCATTTAGCTTTATTTCTGGTTTTAACTTGAATTCTTTACCCACTGATTCACAGCTCTTCAGGGCAGCTCCTCCCTTTGCTCGTTTTCACCTTTACTTTTCATCTCTTTGTGAAATACCTTATTGAGTGAAGGCTTCCTAGTTGTGAACTGTCATCGTGGAAGGTGTTTACTGCCTCATCAATTCCGAGGATTTTATCTATTTTGCTGAGCCCAGCACTCTCGGCGGCCTCGCTGTCCTTCCCAGCTGTTGTCTACTGTTCCAGACCTCCTCGCTTTGAGGGTCTGCGCTGAGAGATCAGCTGACATTCAGGTTAGTTTCCCTCTAAATGTCACCTCTTGTTTCTCCCTGGTAGCCTTTAAAATTTGATCATTCTGTATGTTAGGCATTTTCATTATAATGTGCCTTGGTGTGGGTCTGTTGGAATTTTGCATATTTGGGGTGCTGTAAGCCTCCTGTATTTGATTTTCCATCTCATTCTCTAGGATTTGGGAAATAGTTTGACATCATTTCATTGAAAAGATTGTGAATTCCTTTGGCTTGTGTCTCTGTGCCTTCATCTATCCCAATAAATCTTAAATTTGGTCTTTTCAGGTTATCCTATATTTCTCGAAAGTTCTCTTCATGGTCTTTTAATGTCTTTTCTCCATGGTCAACTTTATTTTCAAGATTATATATTTTGTTTTCATTGCCTGAAACTCTGTCTTCCAAGTGGTCTAGTGATGCTTTCAACTGAGTTTTTTAAAAATATTTTTTAGTTGTTGATGGACCTTTATTTTATTTATTTGTATGTGGTGCTGAGAATTGAACCCAGTGCGTCACGCATGCTAGGCAAGCGCACGACCACTGAGCCACAACCCCGGCCCCTCAACTGAATTTTAAATTTGGTTTGTTGATGCCTTCATTTTGAGGATTTCTGCTTTTTTTTTTTTTTTTTTTTCAGAATCTCTGTCTCTTTATTGAAGGGATCTTTCACTTCCTGTATTTTCCTTCTCTTTTCACTTGTACTCTCCTTTACTTCACAGATCAGTCTAACTAGGCACACTCTAAACCCCTTCTCTGATGTTCCTCCCACTGTGGCGTGGATGGCTTCTGTTATTAGAGTGTCTTGGCTTGTTTGTGTGATTTGTTCCCTTGCCTTTTCATGTTCTGCCTTCCCATCCAGCAGTACGGATCTGAGGCAGTAGAGTTCCTACCCTGTGACTTGCAGTGTCCCTGAAGGTCTCTAGTAGTTCACTTGCAGAGATGCTGTCTGTCTGCTTTCTTGGTTCCATGCCATGGAGCCGCCAGGAAAGCAACCTTCTCTGTTCTGCCATCTGGCACGCTGGCATGGCCCACCCCTGCCTCAGGGACACCATGTGTCTCGACAGGGCTCAGAAGCCACTTGTCCACCTTGGGGGAGGATATCTGGATGCTCCGGCACCAGAATCCACACAGGCATCAGGGACATGCCCCCTGGTTTCTAAGGAACAGGGGGCCCTGGAAGGATGAGCAGCTGTTATAGGAAGACAGCTGCATGTTGGAGCCCGTGTAGGTCTGCCAGCCAGTGCTAACAGAGAGCAGATTCTGATCCAGTTCCCCGCCCTCGCTGGAGCCCGCCCAGGCTCTGGAGCCAGTTCCTCAGTTTCCATTTCAGTGCAAGGAAACTAAAATCCTAAAGCTGACTTTTTATCAGGAATTTAAAAGATCAATTTAGGGCTTTTAGTTTTAAAGGGACTCTGACATAGCCATTGCATCTCAGGTGGCTCTAGCCTGTCCCCCCAGCCCCAGGGCCCTGCCCACCGTGCCTGCAGAGCCCACGTCCAGCCTTCCCAGGAGTCCCAGGTGCCATCTCGCTGGCTTCCCTGGCGTCCTCAGGAATTCTCAGCAAAGAAGGCTAAGAAGGAGCTCAGCTGCTGCTGTCCTCCCACCTTGCCTGGCTCCCCGTGACCTTTAGATTCCCCCCATCAGCAGGTCCTGTCACCCTCTGCTTCAGAGCCCAGCCAGGGCCTGGCCATGTCTTTCTGTCCCCAATGCTGGTTTATTTGCAGCTGCTTCCCCAATGCCTGTGCCCACTGGGGGTCAAAGAATGTGTGAACTAGTTGCTAATTTTATTTTAGTGATGCTTCCAGCACATCTTTTACTGTATCTCCTTGTTGCTAGCACAAGTTCCTATAAGTGAGAACATAGCATTATCCTTTTCGTTTTTGCTTTGGGAGTGGAGGGTAGGAAGGAAATGGTGCAGAAAGAAGAACAGGATTCCTACCCTGTGCCCCACCACATTGCTCCTGGCCACCAGCCGTCCCTGCTGAAAGAGGTGTTTCTGGGTGGGGGAGGTCTGAGAGGCAGGTGGCGAGGGCGTGAGGGTGGGGGAGGGACTCACCTGGGTCTTGGAAGTCCCCTGATGGTGGCGGAGGTGTTGGCTGCATGCCACCTGCCTTAGTCCCTCGGTTGCAGGCATTTCATCTGAGCCACCGTCATGAGGACCTTGTGTTTCATCTCAGGCAGGGACACCTTTCCTCCACTTCACATCCATACTTCTCAGACCATGGAGGTGACTCCCGTGCTGACACTCAGAGTGAGACACACTGGAAGCCCATCCTGGCTCTGCCTCCAGTGAGCTCCAGGATCACGGGGGCCCCCCAGGATCTAATCTAAGTCCTGGTTCCCTTTCTGGTTCCCCTGACTTTGTGACCACTGGCCCCCGCTGCCCCATTGCAGGTGGCTTTACTATATTGTCCTGTTACTAAGAAAGAGGGAGAAATGAATCTTGGTGTGGCCACTGCAGCCCCTGCCCCTGTGGCGGAAGGCCGGGGTGTGTGGCGGGAGGGCAACGCATGGTGTAGAGCAGAGCAGGGCGCCAGGTGTGGATGGAAACTAAGGCAGAGGAACCGGGAGTTCCTGAAGGACACAGGGACAAGATGGCCTGGCCATCCACCTGGTGCTCAGTCACATTTTCTCCACATGGTGCCTGGCCTCTCTCCTTACCAGTCACCAGGCTCCTCCCCGTCCTCCCCAGGTCCCTGGAACCCCACCACGTTCTCCCCTGGAGGTTCCAGGAGACTGAGTCTCTGGGTGAAGAGCCGCGCACCTGCCCCTGGAGGCCCCCAGGGCTTCCCCACACCCTCAGAGTGAGCCCCCTCTCGCCGGACGGTCCCGCTCATCTCTCCGTTTTGAGCCTCTTTGGCCATCGGCCTCTCTGGTGCCTCATTTCCCAGGGGGAGGCCAGCTGTCCTGCAGACACCTTGAAGGTGGACCTTAGGACTGGGCATTCCACAGGGCTCTCGGTTTCCAATGCCCAGAACTCTGGAGGGGGCTCCAGAAAGCAGCCAAGCACCAGGGCGTGTGAGCCAGGGGGGACGGGGACACGCCCCGGCCAAGGGCAGAAGCAAGGCTGAGCCTCCCCTCCAAGCTCATCTCATCCTGTGACAGTCACAGAGCCACAGAGGAGCTGCCGCTCAAGCATCTTCACCAGGGGACTCTGCGGCGTCTCCTTGCCCACGCCCACCCCTGCGCTCAGTGGCGGTGGAGTGAAACGAGACACTGTGTCTTTAATTCATAAATATCCCAGATTGTTCCATTGTCACTCTTCAAATGATGACTCTTTAACTTTATCAGATAGCCAATCTGTTCGCCTGGGCCCCGTCTGACCACATACTGTCCCCAGGGCCAGCAGGGCAGGCAGGTCCGCACACACCTGGAAGAGGACACAGGACGATGGAAACCGCGTTCTCAGAGGTGCCGTGACCCGCTTGCCAACCGGAGCCCAGCAGGGTGTCATTTCCCAGACACCTCTGGTGTCTCATTTCCTGTGGGGGTCCTGGCCACGCCAGACCTTCTCCTGCTGGGTGTTGAATAAATTCTGGAAGCTTCCAGTTCCTCCCTTGGGCTCTTCATTGTGTGTCCTCCCTCTGGCTGAACCCAGGGGAAGTCAGAGTCCAAGGGAGTCCTGGCGACACCCTCCTTCGGGCCATGTTGCGCCCCCTTGCCCGCAAGGAAGACGCAACACTCAGGAATCTTCTTTCAGTAGTTTATTTCAGGCCCTTGATAGTTCTTCTTCTCTCTCTCGGATGCCCCTCCCAGCCTTAATAAAGCATCTCAAGCCCCAATGCAAAGCAGCCACGTGGAGCTTTCTCATAGGGTGATGAAAAGTCATGCGCCAACTCTCCCAAATAAGGAGTTGTTTGTCACAGACCACAGCGGAGCCAGCGCCATCTTGTAATGGCGACCATAATTTGCATAAACGGCAGAAGCGGCTCACCACAGGGCCAGACTTCTGCGTCATCCCTACAGGTCAGCCTCCAGAGCCCAGAGAGTGGATGGAGCTGGGGTCAGAGTATCTGAAGTACAGGTGGAGACATGCTGGCCAAGGTCCCCCGGGGCCCAGCACAGAGCAGCTTGGAAAAACAATCAACTCTCTCCTGAAGGATTAAGAGAGGCCCCTGAGATGAGAACAAAGAGGCCATGGGCATGAGGAGAGAGGCGGCCTGGACATGCCCCAGCTGTGTGTCCCTGGGCAGGCAGCAGCCCTCTCTGGGATTGTCTCCTCTTCTCCAAGGCGAAGGCATTGGACCAGATTACGTCTCCCAGGCTCCTCCTTGCTTCAAAGTGCTCCTGATTCCTGCCCGGTCACTGAAGCTGCAGATGCTCCCCACTCACAGCATGGCCCTCCTCCTCCCCATCCCTGCCTCCTGGAGCTGACGCCTGGACCTGCTCATCAAACGCAGAAGACCTGGAAGAAAAGGAAGCAAGTCCCCGAGGTTTGGCCTCAGCTGGACCCCGAGCACTAGCATCAGTCAGTCCCTGGGGAGTCGGTGCCAAGCGGAGTCGTGAATAGCCCCTGAAGAAGATGGATGGCGCTGGCTGCCACTGCAGCGGTCTAACTGGAAAGCTGTCTGCTGAGGGAACCGGCCTCTGCTTCTGCTCACTGTGTGTAGTGGGGCTGGGGCCCCAAGGGCACTGGAGTCTGCTTCATCGCCCAGAGCACCTGAGTGCACAGAGCCCCGTGCTGCAGCCGCTGGTCCCCCAACACGGTTCACTGTAGGAAGCAGGAGCTGGCCTCGCCTGGGCGAACCCAGCCACTGCACTTACCAGCCACGAGGCCTCTGGCAGGGTCTCCGTACCATGCCACCAGTCCTTGCCCTTAGAGCAGGTTCTGTAAGGAGGAAGCTAGAGCAGGTGCCCAGGCAGCTTCAGTCCTCTCCCCTCTGCCCACACCTCCTGGGAAGTCTCCCTAGACCCCCTGCCCCATGCCGCTGGACCTACTGGCTTCCATTTCCCATAGCGCCATTGAACCTTGTCCGTGTGCATGTGTGTGAGCGTGTGCGTGTGTGTGTGTGAGTGTGTGAGCGTGTGTGTGTGAGTGTGTATGAGTGTGTATGTGTGTGAGCGTGTGTGTGTGTGTGTGTGTGTGTGTGTGTGGTGCTGAGGGTTGAACCAGGGCCTTGTGCATGTGAGGCAAGCACTCTACCAACAGAGCTATGTCTCCAGCCCCCATCACTCATTTGTTCCATAAATATTTGCCCAGTGTGTGTGAGGTGCAGGGAGCAGAGGCCAGGGCAGATCCCCTGGGGGCAGGAGGAGAGAGACGGCTGTTTAACAGCCGTTCCCCCAGCGAGTTGTGGGTCAAGAGGGGCCCCTGACCCCAGTGGGGGATGGGAGGATCGCTCCAAGGAAGGCCTAGGGAGGCTGGGAGCAGAAGGGGACTTGGTGTGTCCACTGCAACTGTCCAGGCAGGTGAGGGTGCCAAGGTCAGTGCTGTGCTCCAGATGATCCAAGCTTGGGCCTTGTGACTTCCTGTCCAGGGGTGTGTCCCATCAGCTACCACACATGTCAGAGACACTTGGCTTGTGGAGGCCACCGGAGGCCAGCTGTGCGTTGCCCTCCCTGGTGGTAAGCAGGCCTTGACCCCCACGGTCTGACCTGGCGCCTGTTGGACTCTGTCTTCCTATTTAGACAGCTGTGGTGTTTGTCTTCACTCTCAGAGGGAACTCGCCATGTAAGGAGATGAGACGAGCACCCCATTGGTGCAGTCTTACACGGGGAAGGGGCTCCCAACGGTGTGCCTTCCCAGGTGGGGAGGCGTGGTCAGGCTCTGCCTCCTGGCCTTGCTGGCCCCGCCTCTTGGGTGTCTTCCAGGCTGCTGGGCTAAGATGCTCAAAGGCCTTCCCTGCTGTTTCTGGGTGGCTTTGCAGTCTGGATGGCGTCTCCTGACGTGTGCTCTTGCTTCAGCCGACAGCCATGTGAGGAGGAGGGTCAGGGAGAGGGTTCCTACTTCTCAGATCAGGGAACTGAGGCTCTGAAGTGCATGGGTCTCCCCAAGATCACTCAGGTGGGGGGAATGGCAGAAGCCAGTTACTCCGACCCCCCTGCTCCCCACTGGATGCCCTGGAGGGGACTCTCAGGCTGTACCAGGTGTCATCGACTGGTGCTGGGACACCCACGCAGAGAGCCCTCTCCAGTGGAATCCCAGAACTGAAGGTGGGACTGCCAAGTGTGACCCTGGGAAACTGCCCAGTTTCGTCTTCAAGGGGAATGTAGAGAAGCCATCACCAAGATATTGCTTGGTTCTGTTGTGTTCAGAGTAGTTTGGGAACAGATGTGACCAGTTTAAGAATCCCACTGGGGGTGCTTCTGGGGACACTCCACAGCGGAGGAATAGCTGCTGGTGTTGGGAGGAAAGAAGCAGAGCCTTTACTGTGCCCCTGTGTGGGTCAGGCTAGAGGCTTTCCAGATCTGCCTAGAAAACGAGGACCATCCACACCCAGGGCCTGACCAAGCCTGGCACGGCCGACAGGAAGAGGGTGCTCAAGCTGCTGAAGTTGCTTAGTTCTCTGTGCCTGCATGTCCCCATAAGGAGACGGGAGGCAGCATCTTCCTGTGCACCTGTAGGAATGGCTGAATTAACTGTGTAAAGGCTTGGAACAGGCCTGGCATGCGGCGAGCTCTCCCTGTTGATTTGATGTTGTTATTTGGCTGTTAATCAACCATTATTATGTAAGCCCGACTGTCTACCAAACTGCACTGGGCCTTTTCCAAGGTCTTTCACACATGGAGCCATGTTTAACTTCTATATGACACCACAGAATCAGTATTGTCCCTCATTTCACAAATGCTACAGCTGACTGAGAGCTGGAGCACGTGAGGCCCTTGCAGAGCCATCATTTCGGCCCCTCTGGTCCTGTCTGACCTCCATGCTCCCAGCCTGAACCAGGCCCACTCTGCGCCTGCTCTCTGGAAACCAGGCTGGCACCTATTGATTTCTCTGGCATCGATTGTTGCTGCCTCCTGGGGCTCTGTGTGCAGAAAGGCTCTTGCAGTCCCCTCGACCCACCTCTGCCCCCCACCACCTCAAACCTGCTGCCACCTCTCCCCAAAGCTCCCCAGAGCCAGGCCTGTCCTCAGGGCACAGCAAACGGCTGCCTCCCACAAATGTGCATGCAGCCAGGCTGAGTGCCACTCGGCTGACACTGAGCAGCCGGGAGGTTCTGGGACTGGACCCAGAAGCCAAGGCCAAAGAACAACAAGGAAAGGAGCCAGGTCTTGGTTTGGAAAATCTGGGGCCACACTACTATTCTGTGGCATGGGGGTGATGCTGGGGAGCCAGCCAGGCGGCAGGACACGACTCACTCACAGCGTCCAGTGTGACCCCAGAGACTTCAGGACAGAGGCCTGGTCTCTGTGTCCTGGAAGCCGGCCCCCTGCATTTCCAGAAGGGCACGGTGCACATGATAGGTGTGCATAGAGGAGCACCAACAGTGCCAGCGAGGGGGCCCATGGGGGCAGGCAGGGGGAGGGGCGTGAGGTGGGAGGAGTGGCCTGGGGACAGGACCAGGGGCCAGTGCACCCAATTCTCCAGAACAACCCAGTCCCACCCTGATGTGTCCCGAGACAAAGAGGCCCTCAAACCCAGGTCTGCAGGGAGTGCAGGTTGTTGGGGACTTGCTGACAGAATTGTGATCCTGGGCGGCAGCAAGACCACTGAATCCCTGCAGTTTGGACCAGTAGGAGGGGCGTATCTATTGGTCAGGACAAAGGTGGCCTCATGCAAGCCAGAACATGCCTGGTTTACCTTACACTAATATCCAAGGGCTGGGCACAGACTGGTGTCAGGGCCTGTTCACAAAGCTTCACAAATCACCATACTGTTTTGTCCATTTCTAGTTTTCTGGGAGGTTATGCAGGAAACCTGACCAGGGAAGCTCTGGGTGTCGCTCGAGATGGCTGCAGTCGTGTCAAACTGAATCCATACACCCAAGTTCCAGCCAAGACTCAGGCACTGCGAGCTCTGCAACCTGTGGCAAATTACCTATCTCTTGGGGTCTCCCTTTCCTCAGTAGCAAAGGGGGACGATAATAGCACTTATGAGATTGCTGTAAGAATGATCAAAGGTTTCCATGGTTCAGGCGTTAAACAGGCTCATCACAGAGTCTACAGAGGAAGCCCCCGTTTACTGTGGCTCTCCTCCTCCACCACCACCAAAACAACGTCATATTGACTGCAAGGAGAGTGGGTTATTAGATATCATTAGCTGATAAAGCACCCCAAATCTTACGCTTAAACCCCACCATTTGATGTGTACATGCACATGGGCTAGGCTTGTGGATCAGCTCTGCAGATGGTTTTCTGCTGGTCTCACTGGGTCACTCATCAGGTCCAGCGGGGGCTGGGCAGGCTGGGAGGCCCCGTGGCTGCGGCTGATGCTAGTCCTCAGTCAGCAGGTCTGGTCAGCTCCGATGCTCTCTCCTGCACACGGCCTCTCAGCCTCCAGGAGACTCACTCAGGTTTGTGCATGTGAATCCCAAGGCAGCATTCCAAGAGAGAGAGCAGGAGCACTGAGGTCTCCCGAGGCCCAGGCACAGAGCTCCCAGTCACTTCTGCCCTTTTCTGCTGGTGTGGGCATGTGACAAGGCCAGCCCAGGGCATGGAGAGCCAGGCTCTACCTTTTGCACACATGGGTGGGAGGGGTCCTTGCATCAGCTTTGCAGGGAGTCCTCTGCAGGAGGGACTGACATTCTGAGGCCCCAGTTCCTTTCCAGGCACTTTAACCCCATAAACATTAGCCACAGCAAAATTAGTCCCCTGGGGAGGCTAGGACTTTGCTGTCACTAGGAATGTTCAGGTGGAGTCTGCAGATCCGTGGAGGGGACCGGGATGGTGGGATCCTGGCTGCCCTTCAGGGGCTAGAAGGGCACATGGGAGCTTTCTGTCAGTGTGAGGGCAGGGTCCTAGGAAAACCTGCAGCAGTAAACCACGTTCCAGGTTAGCTGCAGAACCCTTCCCGTGCAGAACTGTGATCTGCTGCTGTACACCCATGAGAAGTCTGTGCACCTCAGGTGGGCTTCTCTGAGGATGGAGGACGACAGCTGAGGGAGATTGAGAAGCCTGTGGGGTTGGGGGACTAGAACAGCCACAGTCTGTCCTCTAGACCATCTGGGGTGCTCACCGTTAAATGGCCTGATCACAGGTTCTCCATCCACCCACTGCTTGCTCCTGTCTCTGAACCTTTGCAGCTTGTGAGCTTTTGGTTAACAAGCAGGATGCAGAGGTGGGTCGGGTGGAACTTCTCCTGCTAAGAACAGGAGAGGCTGCTTCGTAGGAAATACAGAAATTATCAATTAAGTCCAAAGCAGGGTTGGAGTGGCAAGGACTGAAGGAACCCCACTCAGGAGGGGAGAGCCACACGGGTGTATGGTCTTCTGCTGTGCATGGGCAAGCTGCAAGGCCAGCACTTCAGGTCAGTGCTGTAGGCTTGGATCTGGAATGTTCTCCACTGGCCACATGCTGAAGACTTGGTCACCAGCCAGTGGCACTATTAGGAGATGGTGGGACTTTCAGGAGGCTGGGCCAGTGGGAAGTGAGGCCATTGGGGGTGTGTCCTTGAAGGGGACATTGTGACTCTGGCCCTTTCCTGTTCAGTTGCTTCCAGGCCACCACAAGTTGAACAGGCCTCCTACGCCATGGGCTCCCACCATGACATACTGTGCTGCCACAGGCCCAGAGCAATGGGGCCGAGTGACGAGGGGCAACCCGTAACACTGTGAGTTTAATAAACTTGTCCTCTTCTCCAGTTGATTATCTCTGTATTTTGTCACAGCAATGGAAAGCTGATGAGCTCACCTGGTGCAGAGATGGCCACTGCTCGAGACTGGAGGGACTTCACACACCTGGCTGGTTCCACCTCCAGATGTGTGCCAAGTCCTCCCGCTGTGCAGGGAGGGAGGGAGGAAGATGAGCAGATGCTCAGATGTAAAGGACAGCCCTTGGACTCTGCCAGGGAGGGGACACAGTGGGCGTGCAGGGTCTCACCTGGCCGCTGCAGATCTTGAACTTGTAGCGGGAGCTTCAAGCAGGGGGATGACTGCTCTGGGTCCAGGAAAACCGTTTTTGGACCAGGTGGGGAAAGGAGTGGAGAGCAGAGAGGTCTGTAAAGAGGGGTTGATGGGACGATGACTGAGGGGCCCGCGGTGATGGATTTGTTCCTTTTTTTCATAAATCAAAGAAGCAGATACAGGCGAGCAGACAGAGGAAGGCGCCACTCCACGAGGGAGCCGTCTGTCTCAGCCGCAGCCTGGGAGGATGGGAGAAGCAGAGGCGGGGAGGCCCAGCGTGCTGACGGGAGATTATGAAGGGGCTGACAGGTTGTTGCAATGAGAGCATTTGCTGGATCAGTGCGAAACAGCAGAATTGAAAACGGGGGTGGATTAAAATTAAGTGGAGAAAACAAAACGGTCATCTGAAACCCAGGAGTGGATCAGCCCAGCTGTCAGATTGGAGGAAACTGAGGCTCAGGGAGGATTAAAAAAAAAAAAAAACAACTTGTTTTAGGGACCTAGTAACTTGGTTACGGAGCCGCCCTGTTGCCTTTCTTATCCCATGCTGGGAAGTCTCGCCCTTCCCGTCCCTGGGCTGCCCCTCCCATGGCCACCCGCAGACACCTGGCACTTTGTAATTTGTTCTCCCGTTGGAGCGGGTCACTGAACAGAGCCCTGGAGGCAGAGACCAACGACCCCCCTCAGTCGCTCTGTGACTCCTCCTCGGTGCAGGAGTTATTTAGAAGCATATTTTAAAAATTCCCAATGCATGGATTTTTGTTGTGTTTTAGTTGCATTGTAGGCAGAGAACGTGGTCCCTGTGACTTCCACCTTTCCACTGTGGGGACTTGCTCTGTGGTCAAGACCATGGAGACTTCTGGCAAATGTTGTTTGGGTGTTTGGTAATGGCATGCCTAACATTTGGTTAGGACTGGTTTGAGACTTCTATTCACGTCTGTCATGTGGGACTTGTTGATTGTGTTCTTCAGATTTCATGGCCATTTTTATACACTTAGTCTGTAAAGTTCTGAGGAAGATGTGTTGAGACTTCCAACAGTGAGCCTAGACACAGCGGTCTCTCTTTCTCATCCTTCTCATGGCTTCGGGGGAATCACCCTGGTCTTTGTGTTTCTCTTCTGTGAACTGAGAATTCAGATGCTTCTCCCCAGACAGCAGGGTCTCAGCCCATGAGTCATCATGAGTTCAATCTGTCACAAGTGGAAAATGCCTTGGATCCGCCAGACCTGCCACCCATCCTGGCTTAGCAGAGGGCCCACGGTGGCCGGGGCATTTCCCTCGAGGGCTGACTGATGGCTGCCTCGTGGCTGCTACCTGATACTGTGATAAAGGACATGGCTGTGGTGGCTAGCCCAGGTGAGGGTCCACAGCTGAGATTTGAAGTTCAGTTTCCACTGAATGTGCATCGTGTTCACACCATCTGAATTCAAAGAATAGCAAGTGAGACCATCGTGATTTGGGCACCATGTATGACCATCAGTGATTCCATCTTCCCCAATATGAGAATGACTGAGAAAGGCCCTCACAAACCCAGAGCTGGGGACACACGGGGCCGGGGATCTACATGAGACACAATTGCCCTTGTAGCAGGGACGTGGGGACCTCCTAGCCAAGTGGCCTGGGCCTGGAGTGCAAGGACTGCCACACTGCTGGCTCCGGCTTAGTCCGAGTCCTGGGGAGTTCCTCACTTGCTCGCACGTGCACAAGTCTTGGACGTGCTCTGGCTGGACCTGTCTCCCTCCTTCCCTCCCATGTTCCCTGCCCTCCCCACCTCTCTCCTGCCTTCCTGCCCGGGCACCAGGGACAGCAGGGACGAATCTGACCTGGGGGCCCACTGGCTCCCAGGGGAGACCAACACTGCAGAGCATTGCCACCCACAAACTGCATGGTGTGTGTGCTCTGGTGGGGGGGTCCTGGAGGGAGCCTGCGGGTGGCTGTCAGATCTACCCAGGTCGGGGCTCCCACCGGGGAGCTCTGGGGAGAGGCTGCTCGGATGCACCACGGTGATTAAAGTTGTAAAAATGTGGAATTATCAAGTGGGTGCTGGAAGCCAGAGTCCTTCTGGAGTGAAACAGGAGAAAGAACCGGGAGGTGAGGGCTGATTCCCGGAGGGCTTTCAAATGAGCACCTGGCATCTAAAACACTGTGCTGAAGTCCCTTATGGTCAGTTGCTACTTTCCAAAGAAATGGGAGTTGCCATCCTTGCTAAGAAGAGGAGGGACCTTGGGCCAAGGCTGTAGGCGAGGTCCCAGAGCCCATCAGAGGTACAGCTTGACACGTCACCTGGCCCTGGTCCCCTGATTCTCAGTTCTGAACCCCCACCATCCAGGGCAGCTCTGTCTAAGATCCAGCATGTTCCAAATCACTATCTGGTTGTCATTGTGGCTAGAAGTGTCACCAGAGTCCCATAGACACAGGAGCAGAATTTAAAGGCCATAAACCTTCATGAGGATATCAACCTATCATGTCAAAGCCGTTGCAGTCCCCTCTCTGAGAGAGCCTGGGAAGTCTGCCCCCCGGGGCGTGGCTCATAGTTAAAGCCAGCTGTTGTCACAGCAGCTCTTCATGATGCAGCATCTCAGATGATAGCAGATTGGGTTGAGTGCCCGCACTGGCAGCTTTCTCCCATCTGTGTGGTGGCATTTACAGAATTCTGGAAGCATCTTTGGGCTGGGCTCATGAGGGGTTCTGTTGCCACTAAACTTGTTTCAGGTGTGTTTCATTTATACACGCACCAAGTCCCGAACTCCTTACTTTCACCGTTCTGCTTACAAGAAGTAAAATATATATTTCCTTTTCTCTGTATCTTTCTATATTTTGATGATAGGGGGGATTGAACCCAGGGCCTTGTGTCCCTAGGCAAGCACTGTGACACCGAACTACATCCCCTCCTTTAAATTTTGAGACGGGGCTCACTAAGTTGCCCGGGCTGGACTTGTGATCCTCCTGCCTCAGCCTCCTGGGCAGCTGGATTCCAGGCCTGTGCACGGCTCCTTCTGTCCTTCTGCTTCCAATACAAGTCTCCTTTCCCCAAATGTGGCTCACCACAGAGCGGGTTCTCCTGGGTTTCTCAAAAGCAGACATTTCACACTGGGCATAAAAGTCAAGAAAATGTAATGTTGGGGGCTGGGGTTGTGGCTCAGCGGTAGAGCACTTGCCTAGCACGTGTGAGGCCCTGGGTTCGGTCCTCAGCACCATATAAAAATAAATAAATAAAATAAAGATATTGTGTCCAACCACAACTAAAAAGTAAATAAATATTTTTTAAAAAAAGAAAAGAAAAGAAAATGTAATATTGTCCCTGGAGGAGATTACACTCGATTTAGCAAAACAAAATGCAAATTCTGCCCGCCTTGCCGTTGGGTTTGGGATAAAGGCGTATTTACAGAGCTTCCAGCCCGAGCAGTGGTGTAGACACTGCTTTGAAAAAATATCTGCTGGCAGACGAGTCAGAAGCCAGAATACATCCACACCATTTGAGCAGGAAATAACTCCTTGTGGGGTTCCAGTTGGTCATTGACACGGATATGACAAATTGCACAATTTATCATGGTGTGATTTATAATAGCAAGTGATTAGGAACAGGGAGACGTCCAATTGCATTAAGTAAAGGATATGCCCACGCAGGGGAAGGCCGGCCATTGAGACTGCATTCAGCACACACTTACTGAGCACCTACTGGGTGACAGAACCACATTAGGAGGTGGCTACTGAATGATGAGTGACTTGCTGCCGCCATGGTCACAGGCTGCTGGGAAGACAGTGCTGACGGGACCTCGCAGACTCGGTTCTGATGAAAACACACACACTGGGGAGATGGACTTATTTGTTTTTATATCCATGAATATCTTTAAGGGGTTCATAAAACTTGCATAGTGGGGGAAAACAAGGAGTATGATGGCTCATGCCTGGAATCTCAGCAGCTCAGGGGGCTGCGGCAGGAGGATCGTGAGTTCAAAGCCAGCCTCAGCAACTCAGTGAGGCCCTGTCTCTAAATAAAACATAAGAAAGGGCTGGGGATGTGGCTCAGAGGTTAAGTGCCCCTGGGTTCAATCCCTGGCATCAAAAAAAAAAAAAAAAAAAAAAAGCATTTGCTATACAATTAGAGGTGAGGCTTTGTGACACTGAGTGACACGGGTGTCCTCCATGGGAAGGATGGCTGCTGGCTCTGGAAAATGACTTGTCCCTAGGCACCCAGGCAGCAGGCAGGAAGTGGGTGCCATCAGCAAGGGCTGGAGCCCACGCCTCCTCCTCAGACCCTCGGGGGGCCCTGGACATTTGGTTCCCACCCACGTCCCCATGTCCACCCGTGCTGCCTTCCAGAGGGTGCCAGAGCAAACAAAGGTGCTTCACCACTGCCCTGCACTGCCCGGGTGACCAGGACTCGGCATGGGGAGGGCGGGCGAGCTGGCCACCCCCCAGCCTTTGCCCACTGCTCTGGTTCGAGTCCGTGGGATGAAGCCCCTCACATGTACCCCTGGCCCTGCACGTGGTGGGCACTCAGTAAATACAAGATGAACGTCGTTTGGGGGGAATTCTGTGAAAGGTTTTTATTTTTATTTTTTACTTAATGAGTCCTACCTAAATAAAATTAAATCATCATGTGTATCATGAACACTTATGTTTATAGGAGACTATAAACATTAAATTCCTTAATGCTGCAAGTTCCATGCAGTAATTTCGGCTCCATAGTGGCAGATGCCTTCAGAGTGTTGCAATTGAGGCCCAGAGAAGAATGGGCTAGGCCTCCTGTCCACTCAGGGACGGGTGGCAGTGTCCACACGCAGGGAGCCCAGGGAGGCACCTGGCTGGTGGAGGCTGGAGGAGGCTGGTGGAGGCTGGTGGGGGAGGGATGTGCAGCTGAGGACCGTGTCCTGGAGGAAGCCATGGCTAAGCTGAACGGAAAAGACTGGAGCAGGGACAGACTGGGAGGAGCTGAGCGGGTGGACAAGGAGTGGTCAGTGGACAGCAATGGTTGGAGGAGGGCATGGTTTGGTGGTCCCTGCCCTGGAGGTGTGGAGATCCATTGGTGGCCCAGGCACAGGTGGCCACAGCTTTTTTGCCACAGGACCTGTTTTCAAGTGCCAGTGACACGGCTGCCTCCTGATGACCTCTGCCACGGGTGGCTGGGGCTCCCAGATGCTCCCTGCCACGTCCCCCGCCTGCGGTGCTGTAGTTCTTGGTGTCCACTGCCATCGGCCAGCAGGCATCTTTGCTGCCCGCCTCCCCCTTCCCCCAGTGCAGAGGTGGGGGTGAGCGTCCCCCACAACCCCCCGGGTCCTGCAGTGCCTCAGAACGGGCAGGGTCGAGTGTAAGAGTGGTGCTGGTGTGCGCGAGCAACAAGCACGTGGTTCTTCCACGGCCAGAGACGGGGTGGCCGGTGGTGTGGGGAGCAGCGGGCGGGGCTGCCTTTGCATTCATTCGCTGTTCCCACAGCTTCTTAGCTTTGCCGTAGCTCGGGGACGCAGGCGAACTGGCCGAGGGTGCAGGTGCTCCTCTGGGTCCTTAAAAAACCGAGGTCATCACTGCAGCCACTTCCCAAAGTGTGCAAGGTGGTGGCCTGTGGGACATTTACGATGCTGAGAACCCATCGCTGCTCATTTCTAAACATTTCATCACCCCGAAAAGGAACTCTGCTCCCCTCAAGCCCCTCCTCGTTCCTCTCCCAGCACGGGCCTGCCAGCCGCCAGCCCGCGCCCCCACTGGCCGGGTTTGCCCGCTCTGGACATTCCACGTAAACAGAGTCACGTCGGCCCCTGCTGCTTCCCTTTTTTGGTAATTATGAATACTTAAGCTACCAAATTAATGTGTGCTCCTTATAAAAACTAACCCTATGGAAAGACATGTACCTGCAGTAGGGGGACAGTCCCTGGGAGCCCACCTCCCAGCGGCCACCACCTGGCCCCGCGCATGGCCCTGCCTTCTCCTGTGGCAGCTGTCCCCAGGTGCCCTCTCTGCATGGGCACCACCTCCCTGCTTGGTCTTCAGTTGTGTCTCTGTGCCGCTGGGACTTTCCCTAAGGAGACAGCAGCAGCCTGTGTCAAGGACCAGCCCGCAGGGACACTCTGGGAACGCTAGGCCTTTCTCTCCGCAGCAGGAAAATCCCGTCCACATTCAGGAAAGTGGGTCGCGCGCCCTCCTCACAGCTCTGGGATCCCAGGGAGATAATGTGAGGAAAGTGGTTTGTAATTGCTGAAGTGCCATAAAAATGTTTATGACAATTATTGCTAATTAAAATTTAGGGCAGCTGGGAGAGACGCGTGGTGGGGGTTGAAGAGCTCTGCTCCTCTTTCCAGGGCCCTTTAGAGGCAGAGTGAGGCTCACGATCCACAAGGACCAGGGAGTATCGCGTGGGCTGAGGAGGCTGCGCCCTGCAAAGTCCCAGGTCCCTGTCCTCTGCCTGCTCCCTGAGCACACCACAAGTGGCCACTTTGTGCCAGGCACCACTGCGGATACCAGGCCAGGGAGGGCAGAGGGACAATCCTGATCCTGCCCTCAAAGCCCCCGCAGTCCATGGGTGAGACACCCTCTATGGACGCCCCCCGTGCAGCACCAGCCCTAGGCCCTGAGACCATCAGCCCTTGGGACCAAGGATGAGGTCTTGTGTCCCTGTGTACCCCCAACACCTGACACAGGGCCTAGACCCTGGCAGGAGTTGGGTGGGTAAGTGTTAAGTGACACTAGCAGTGACAGCTGACTTGGGATCGTGGGGGCCAGGCCTGTCCCACAGGGGCATTCATTTGGGGCTTTGTAGAAAACAGGGAACGAGGTGCGCATCGTCTCTGATAGTCTCCTTGAAAGGCATGCCTGGGGCTAGGAGGTGGCGTGGCCCGTTGCTGCGGTCAGCACTGCGGTTGGCCCTGGACACCAACTGCTCTGGAGGCCCAGAGCCCCGCTGCCGTCCCGTCTTCCTTCCAGGGCGCTGGGTCTGAGCTGCGGTGGCCGCCTGGTGTCCTCGGGTTTGCGTTCCCTCTGGGCTCCTCTCATTTCTCTGCTGTTGCCAGGAGCCGGATGGAGGCAGAGCCACTGCTGCTGCTCAGCTGCGTGGTTCCCGCGGGGACCTTCTCAGGTGGGGTCAAGTGGGATCAGAGACACCTGTGGCTGCCATTTGTGTCTGACGGGGAGCTGAGCCCCTGCTGCACCCTCAGAACTGTGCTCCTGCCCCGTCCACCTGCCTCCCAGCTCTGCGGACAGCGGTCTTTCCTCAGAAGGGCAGCGCCTCACACCACAGGGGGGAGCAGCAACGCCCCAGCTTTCCCACTGCTGTCCGCACCGCAGAGTCCAGGCCCCCTCCTGCTCCCCCAGCTCCCCACACCCCTCCGCCCCCAGAGCTGGGCCCGAACACTCTGACCCCACCCCACGCCCCGCTCCCAGCCTGCAGCACCTAAACCCCCTGCCCTGGCCGCGGCAGCCGGAAAGATGACGGCCAACACCATCATCTGCGTACAGACACCCAGGCACCGGGGACTCTCCTGTGCCACCTCCCGGGGCCTCAGGCTCCTCTCCAGCTCACGGGCAGCAGCACCTGGCTCCTCACTGAGTGCCCAGCAGGAACCCACACGGCAGTGAGCCACATGGGATCTCCTAGAGTCTGCCTGGGACTGGTGGGGAGAAGACGTCACCTGTGACACAGCAGGTCAGGCCACGTCCCTGCGGGGACATCGCTCCTTTCCTGTGTCCTTCCTCTGGAAGGAAGGCCCAGCAACAGAGAGGGACTGAGACTGCTCCTGCGGTGTGGCCGGGCTCTTCCCCAGCTGCTCGTCCAGCTCTCGAGGTCTCGGGTCACCCAGGCAGGTTGGGCACATCCCTCAGAGGTCCTGACTGGCCTGAGCCCTCAGGCCCAGGTGACTGTCAGCGCCTCCTGCCCTTCCCAGTGGAGGCTTGCTGGGGCCAGCTCCTGGTGGGCTAGCATTTCGTCCCCGTGGGGCTCACAGCAGTCTTCACGGTGGGTGACTGCTGAGAAGGACAAGTCGTCACTGTTCTGCCATCTTGGAGTAAAGAGCAAACGCAGTACCTGTTCTCTTTCCCTCGGCTAAGATCATATTCACAGCTGGCACGGAGCGTGTGTTCACGATACCCCACCATGCCAAGAGCACTGCGCCCACGTCACCTCCATCATCGCAGCCCACCTCTGCACACAGGTGAAACTAGAGAGGTTTATTAATTCACCCACAGTCACACAGCCAGTGATTAGGACCAGGGGATCTGCACCTGGCAGGTGGGCTCCTAACTGCTCTATGGTAAGTATGACACACCTTGCCCCCGCTCCAGACCTGTCTCCATGCTGTGCTGTGGCTCCGTGAGGCAGTGTTACCTCTCTACCCACCTCCCTCCAGCAGCATTTCATCTGCATGGTCCTTCCAGAGTCCTCTGGATGCCAACCAGGGTCGGCATGACCCCTCGGGTCAGGGTGGTTGGTTCAGAAGGAGGCCCTGGAGACAGAGCAGCTGTCCTTGCCGTCCTGGCCTCTGTGCCTGGGACTGGCCCCACCTGGCCGTAGGCTTGCAGCTGCTGGAGCTCGAGGCTCATGTGTCTCCTTTCAGAAGGGGCCGCCCACACCTGCTCAGTCCACGGCTCCGCGCAGCGTGTGACTATCAATGTGTCACTGGAGGAGTGATACTTAGCCCAAGTTAGTCCATCCAGACTTCCAGAACCTTCCTGCACTGTGGTATCCATGGAAACTGGGCATGGGACCCACCGACTCTCCATCCCCAGGCTTCCACTGAACGGCGAACAGGCCCCTGGGCCGGGGCAGTCCATTCGGCTCAGGAAATGGCGCAGCAGAGGGAAGGACAGGAGTGCTGAGACCCGCCTCCCCGCCTGCCACTCAGGCAGCCTTCCTCTGGAAAGAGGGGGTTCTCTGAGAAGCACCAGCCTGCAGCAGCGCCTGAGTCTGTTTCCCTCTGAGCGGAGGGAGTGGGGTCAGACCGTGGCGCTCACCCTGGCTGCCCACCAGCTCCCTGGGAGAGTTGAAGGACAGTGGGCCTCCGGAGCAGGGAACTCCATTCGTCCATCCATCCCGCAGAGGCCAAGGACTTGCGCTTTAGGAAGCCCCTCAAGCTGGGGCTTTGAAGTCTCCAGGCTTAGAAGCACCAGCCAGGCAAATTCTGGGGCCAGAGCCCCCCGGAGCTGCTTGGAAAGGGGATAGATTGGAAGCAGCTGTGCGGGGAGAGGCGGTGCTTCCTAGTGTGCCCTTGGGACTTGCCATCCTGAAATGTGAAATGCCGATTTGCAAGGCCAGCTGAGATGTGGTTTGCTCCCTCCTTCCCCTTAAAGCGCCCTCGGGAGAGCACAAGGCGAGCCCAGAGCCCACCCAGCCAGAGCTCGGCTCCCTGCAGCGGGCGGGGGCAGTGCTCCTGCCAGGGGACCTCCCATCCTTCCTCTCTCATGGCCGAGTTTTGGGGTCTCTTGTTTCTGGGCTGCTTCCTGGCCCCAGAGGTGACAGTGTGGGGTTTTTCGAACGTGGCCCTTTCCCTCCACGCCTCACCCTCAGGAACCCAGAGTCATTTTTCTTGGCCATCTTTTGCTCTCTGATGAATGGCCTCGCCTCTCACTGCGCTCGGTGGGTGATGCCACCGCCTCGCACCTGGGCCGCTGGGCTGTGATGACCCCCGCGACCTGAGCAAGCAGAGACCCGGGGTGGGCGCAGCTGAAGCGCTGGGTGCTGGATAATCAAAGCCTCTGGGGCTGGGTGTGCTTTCAAGGCTCTGTGCAACAGTCGCTCCAGGTGGCTACTGCAGGGATCACTTCCGTCTCTCAGTTGTCCTCCCTGCACGCTGGGCTGAGCACAGCTCTGCGAAGGACACCACCTCCCTGCCACCTCCCGGCTGCTCCTAGGATCGGGACTTCATTCGGCCTGCCCTCCTGCCAGCAGTCTGTGGGGACCGCCTCGTGCCCTTGGGGTCAGCCAGGCTGAGGAGCAAGGCAGATCTGGATTCAAGTGTGATTCTGTTTCTTCCCAGCTAGATGACTTGGGGTAAGGTGTTTGGTGTCTCTGAGCCTCAGTTTCTTTATCTGTAACATGGGGTCATCACAGGATTAGAGAATTACATTGAGAAAATGTGGGGCTTTGGTGGTATAGGCAGGATGTGGGTGGTCTGGAAATGTGGGGTCCACTTCTCTTAGGTGAAATCTTTACATTGGGTTGGGCTGATTTTTCATGGAAACCCTTCCTGACCTGCAAGAGGACTCAGGCCTGAACCTGCCAGGAGATGGGGCATCTCCACTCTCAGCTGACTGCGGGCAAGCTCAGGCCCTCCTGGACCACCCCAGGCTCCCGCTCCTGTCCTATAAGCAGAAACCCCCAGGCCTCGGTGTACTTCTCAGAGGTGCTCTTGGGGTCATGAGCCCACTGTTGCAGGAGGACCTCAGGATCCAACCGGAACTGGCTTCTGCCCCTCCTGGGCTTACTGCCCAGCTCCATCTTGGCTCCTCCACCCAGCTGCAAGTGCCTCCTCATCTCAGGTTCTGCACTTGGGGACGACCTTCAGCTTTATAAGCTTGTAGACTTGCCAGGGGCCTGTCCCTGCCCTAAAGGAGACCTGTTCTCTGTTCTGGGAGGCAGAGGGTAGTGGCTAGAGGAGAAGCCACACAGCAACCAAGGTCTTGCCGCAGTCCTAGTTCTGCCTTCTTTGCAGTGGGTGGAGCCCAGAGGAGCCCTGGGGTACAGCTCCGCCCCTCACAGGTGATTGATTGGCAGATAGACACCTGGCCCATGCCAGACCCGTAGGAACTCTTCCCAGATCCTTTGAACCTAAACCTCAAGTCTGCCTGCTCAGGACTCCCAGAATAACTGCAGGCCTGTCCGGGTGTCCCTCTGCCTGTGGCAGAGAGGAGGCCGGTGTAGAGGGAGAGAGGGGAAAGACACGGCTGGCCACAGGCAGGGAGATGGTGCTCTAGGCAGTGCTGGTCGCTGGACAGCCGTGAGGGCCTGGCTCGCCCTGGGTAGCTGCCCACCCTTCCTCTCAGGTACTGGAGATGGCCCTGCCAGGAAGCCCCACTTTACCCAGGTGACCTCAGTCTGGTTTCTTTGACAGGAGCTAATTGTGTGTAAAGTAAAATGCAAGTTCTAGGTGCGATGTATTCCCAGCAGATGACACGGGGGAGGAGGACAGAGACTACCATGCACTGAGCTTGGCGATTCACACACATTTCCCTGTGTGAGGAAGAGGAGTCGAGCAGGGGACAGCTGCAAGAAGTAGAATACCTTTGACCCAAACAAATACATGCCGATGACCCCACTCATCAAGGAGCTGAGGGACTTGGCCTCGGGAGTGGCCCAGCAGCTCAGTGGTTCCATCAACCCCTCCGCTGCCCTCCACCCTTCAGAACCACTCTCTTCATCTTGCTGGCCTTTCTTCTTAGGGGTCATTGCCTCATGGTCACAAGGTGGCTTCTGCAGCCTCAGGTTTCACATTTATGTTCCAAGAGAAAGGGAGAAGCAATGTTTTTTTCTAGATGACTCTACAGACATTGCCTTGTATCTCATTGGCCAGATCTGCCCATAAATATGTCCCATGCCATTCCCAACTGAGAGCCAATACCACCTTTCCAACTTCCGGAGCAGGAGGAAACGAGGAAAAGAGTAGACTGGGAATACCCATGGGATCGGCCAACCAATTGTCTTTCCCCAGTAGCAGGAGTGTGTGAGATGGCATGAAGAGCCCCGTCTCGGGAGGGTTAAAGCTGCACCTAGGGTGTGGGCAGGATGGAGGTGAGCCTGAGGGGGTGGTGGGGACCCCTGGTGGTGGAAAGGGGTGTTTCAGGACGGACTCTTCTAGAAAAACCACCCTGGCTGTGACCTGGAGGGGGCAGGGGAGTGGTGGAGAGGAAGCAGGTGCCATTCTGTGAACAGAGGGTGATGTAGTCAGGTGCAGAACTTAGAGCCACTTCCTCTGAGCTGCTTACTGGACCAAGGTGTTGGTCAGGTGGACAGTGGAGACTAAACCAAAACAGAGAAACAGCGGGATCTACCCACCCCAAGGGGATGGGGACTCCAGACAGCACCCATAGCTGATGTGTGACTGGACAGAAGTGGCTTTTATCTGTGCTTCTGTGTGCACAGACAGATTCCAGGCTGCACGAGGTGACTGACCAGTGGCCAGGGGAGATCCAGATAAATCCCTCCACCCTGCACAGGAGGACGCTGGACTCTGGGTGTGGCTAACAAGTGAAAAGGGAGATGCGTCTTCACACCCGTCTTCTGGATTTCCAAGAGGGAGGCCGTGGTTTACTTACAGAGCTCCTGGAAAATGTATGTTACGAGAATTGAACTTATGCAATGTGTGCTTAGCAGAGAAAAATAACAAGAGAGAAAGACGATTAAAAGGAAAACATTAAAATCCATAAAAACAAAACCATTGTGACCCTTTTGGCCCATGCCGTCTTTTTATTCCTATGGGTAAGTTTCCTTATGATATTTAGGATCATGATCCATAGATGATTTGTATCCTGCATTTTTATCTCATCTTGTAGGCCTTTACCCAAAGTCTTCATCAATTCGTTTTTCATGGTTACAGGAGAGGAAACTTCCTTGACGCCTGCTGTTAAGCATTTGGGCCATTCTGCCCCCTTTTTTTCCTAGAATAAATAACTTGCTGATTATCATTGGACTGAATCTTTGCCTCCCTCCGTGGGAGACAGTTTCTGGGAGATGGAGTCTCAGGAGAGGAATCGCTTTCTTAAAGGGAGTAAACATTTTCAAAGCCATCGATACCTCTTGCTGATTCAGACCTTTATGCTTGTGGTGAAAATCAAATTGGAAACAGACGATGCACCGAGAAAGCCCTGCGGCCGCCCACTCCCTGGGGCCTGTGGGTTTGCTCATGACGTCTGAGCACAATTTATTGCTTCATTTCTGAATCGGATCGATACTCCCAGGAGCCCCAGTGTAATGAAATTCAGAGGCCCCCCGACTCTAGAGCAAGCCCATCAATTAAGCCAGGATGTGGGAGGAGGAACGTGGAGACAGCCTCCATCAATCTTGATATCGAAGCACAGATTAGGGCGTATGGAGAACCCAGTGTTTACCCGTCTGTGTTGTTAGTTTCCCACACGACCAGGAAGCTGTGGAAGTCAATCTCGGTTGCCTGTTCTGTGTGTGCGCTCCTTCCACACTCTGCCTGTCACGTCACCCCCACCACCCACACTCACAGTCCAACGATGGTCATTGAGTGGAACTGTATAAGCCACTGCGGCACCACCTTGTCCCCAGGAAGCTCTGGAGCCTCAGATGTCATCTCTGCCCCTGCTCAGGCCTGAGCATCCACTTCTAGACACTAGCCCTGTCGGGGAAAGTATCCTCGCCTCACTGGTGGAGGAACTGAGGAAGAGAGTTATGCAACTTGCCCAAAGCTGGTGGCACAATTCGTGTTTTTATTTTCTGCTATTTACAACCCTTGGCCACCTTGGTGCCTTTGGCCAGCCTCATCAGGCTGCCTGACTCCTAGAGGTGGGAAGCACTTCCTGTGGGCACACCTGTCATGGGCCTACACCTGGTCACCCCTTAACTGAGCCTGATACACCAAGCCAGCGCTTCCAGGTCACCCCACAACCAGGCACAGACAGTTAAGACAGTGCCCTAGCCTGGAGCCCGGCATCACTGGGACGTCCAACCGAGGCTTGCTCACCTTGGCCGCCCCGCCCACTCCTTCCTGCAGAAGCCATAGCAGGCGCTTGGGTAGCTGGGCCCACCCAGCTTCCACTGGCCCCCTGCCTGCTGCCCGCCCAGGGCAGCTGTGAGAAGTAAGCTCTTTCCAGGGTAGTTGCCTCTGTTGTCTGTGCCATTTCCATATCTGATTAAAACAAAATCCAGGGGTTGTTAGAACACTGGCGTGCACACACCCGTGTGCACACGCCTCTGGGCACATGACCTCTGTGCTCCACCCATTGTGCCTCTAACGTAAGGACACGTGCATTCCCTTGAAGGTAATTTGGAGTCTCTGCTAAAAATGCCTCTTCTATCAATCCCAGATGGTTTTCTTCATAACATTGTATCTACTACAGTTATAAAAATATTTCTTTGCTCATTCGGTTTTCTCATATTGCTTTTGCAAAATTAGCATCCGCTCTCATTCATGAACTCGCACACTCTCTCACGTACACTCTTACCAAAGCCCCCACCTACGGGGGCACTGGAGCTGGCTGCTCCTGGCTCGAGAGACCCCAGCTTCTCAGTGACGTCACCTCAGTGGTTGGCACTCATCCACAGAGGTTTTACACCACGGAAATCGGCCAACGTGAAAACTCAGGTCTCTTTTTGTCCGAGCGCCGGCTGCGCATTTCCCAGCCGACTCTGCAGTCTCCTCCTCTGTGCCCTGCCAGGGTCTGAGAGCAGCAAGTCACCTCTATCTTTTTACCTTGTGACAGATGAGCAGGTCGGGCTGCCTTGGGCAGAGGACGCAAGCTGGCCCTTCTGTGCATTCTCTCCCAATCCCGAGGAACCGCAGGGCAGCCAGGGAGTCGCCTGACCAGGCTTGGCATGTCTGTAGAGACGCCCGCTCCATCCGTGGCCCCCAGTTGGCACGTGAAGCATTCCTTCTGGGGGCCACCCACGTCCCAGCAAGTCTCAAAATTTTAACTCCATTCATGGATGAATTTCCCAACCGTTAGAGCTGCCAATGGAGCAGGCCTCCCTGGCAAGGTGCTGAGTGCCAAGAGATGCCTGCGAGGGCAGTTCAGCAGCCATCCTGCCCGGAGCCTCCCGCGGGGAGGGTCCTCTCTTTGAGAAGGGCCAGAAGACTCCACGCATTAGGTAGACTACGGGGCAGAACCCATTGGCTTTGCTGAAACCCTGGAGAAATAGGGACACCACCCTGCTGAAGGTGAGGCGGAGAGGGCTGTGGGCGAGAACCAGGAACGTTCGTGCTCAGCCGTGATTGAGGGGGACGATTACTGTGAGGTCGCTTGTTTTCGGGGGAGAGGTCCGTTTCCTAATCTAATTATGTGGGGTGTGTTCTGTATGACTCCACAGGAACAGCTAGCACGCTAATTAAAACTCTGAGATTCACACCAAACGTGTTCATAGCCCAGCATGGATCCGAAGCACAGACAGCATTGGAAATATAAAAATTAGTGACCAGATGGAGAAAACAAAGTAGATTCTTAAATTTTGAAGGTTTTTATTTGAAAAAAAAAATGAGTTTTGCACTCGATTCCCTGTCCCTGCCAGAAAGTGCTGACTGCCCCCAGGAAGTGCCTTGGAACCAGGTGCTGTCGATGGGGATCACATGAGTTGGTCCTGGTTCAGACGGTCCCTGCTCAGGACCTGCCTCTCTCAGGCTCTTGCAGGCAGTTTCCTGTGCACATGGGGCTGTTTCCACGCTGTCCCTCTGGGCCTTGCTCTGGCATGGGTCCTGGACTCTGGCATGTCTGCTTTAAAATCCCAGTGCCGCCACCACCTACTATGGGACCTTGGGGACATTTCTCTGTGCATCTCAGCATCCTCCTCTGTAAATGGGAACATGATAAACATGCATCCTAGAGTCACAAGGATTCCATGTGACTGTCCTGTCCAGGACTGGTGCAGCGGCCAGAACAGGGCAGGTGTCCTCTGGGGCTGTGTCCTGTAACGTGTGGCTCTCCTGCTTTGCCCTGCTGGTCCCCCTTTCTGGAGCCCTAGGCTCACTCCTTTGTGTCAGGTCCCCCGGGACAGGTGCCTCTTGGGGCTCCCTCATAACCCTCCTCAGCCGCAGCCTCCAGGATCTCCTCTCCAGGGCTCTGGTCTCCTGTGGAGCTGGGCTGTCCTCTGTCCTGAGGGCTGGGAGCTCCAGGGAGCACATGCTGTGCCTGCACCGTGATCGGAGCACTTGGTGGACCTGGATTTCACACTGGATGGGGGACGCTTGAAGAGCATGGCATTTCTGGCCCAGCAACTGCACCTGAAGAAGTGTGGTGGAAATGGAGGCTCCCGAACCCCTGGTGCCAAGAAGAGAAAGACGCTGGAGACAGCCCAGGAGCCTGCCCCCGTGCCAGCGGTGCCTGCCCTTGGTGGCTGGCGTGTGCCCTTCCACCCCAGGCACCTGGCACCACGGCTGGAGGGATGGCTGCGGTGCTGGGTCTGCGGGAGGCCCCGAGGCTGCTGCAGGATGTGGAGAGGCCTGAATTCCAGAGACCAGCGGGCAGAGGCGGGCTGGCTGCAGTCGCAGGGTGTTCCGTGGGTCTTGCTGGAGTCTGGGTGGTCCTAGGAGCAGAGAGAGATGGCGGTGTGAGGCAGGGGAATGCTTCCCCTGGAAGTGGGGAGCCTGGTGGGAGGCTGTCCCGGTGGTCCAGGCAGAGATGGCGGAGGGCGGCTGTGGGGGCAGCAGCACAGGAGAGAGGACCGGAGCCCCCAGCTCTGAACTTCAGGGGTTTGTCATCTTGTCACGGCTCATCCTCAGCTACACTGTGACTTTCAGATCAGAGGGAGAGAAAAGATGCTGATGAAGGTCCCCAGGTGTGACCTTCCCATGTCCCATGCTTGCCCCAAGCTGCCTGGCCTGGGGGTGGGTGAGCGGAGGTGTCAAGGACAGCCATGTCTGTGCTGCTCTCCTGGAGGAGCTCTTGTCTTCAAGGGTCTGAAACTAAGTAGGACATGGACTACTGTCCCCGTTTTTGGCCTGGTTTTCTGATACCCCAGGGCTTCCCCCCTCCCCATCATGTGGCTGCCTCCGTGCTCGGGATCTCCCCGCTGCCTGCTCACTGCTCACTTCCTCCGTTGACTGCCAGGTGAGGCTGCGGCTGGTCTCACCTGCCCAGGGCAGAAATGCCTGCCAAGGTTCCAGAACTGCCTCATGCCGTGGGGTTGGCGAGGACCCTGGAGGGCACAGGTTGGGTGCTCCTTCAGACGTGGGTGTCCCCTCTGCCACCCATACTGCAGAGCAGAGAGCTCTCCAGCCCCCTTGAGAAGCCCATCCCGTGCCTCACTCTGTCAGGTCTCCGAGGGGCTCCTTCCCTGACCCCACTCTTCCTCTTCTAAGCCAGCATGCTGATTCCTCGGGCATTAAGCTTGGCACTGGTCTGTGGGCACACTCAAGGAGTGGCCCTTGAGGACAGGTGTCTGGGTTTTATTCATCTCAGCATTCCCCATGGCCTTGAGCACAGGGCCTGGCACACAGTGGGCGCTTGGCAGGGAACCCGTGAGTGAGTGTGCAGATGGTCAGCTCTCACTCTCAGGAAGGCCTCTGCACCAGCTGGAGCATGGCTCCCGGGATCCCCACTTCTGGGCTGGTCTCCTGGCTCCTCTTCGCCTCAGCACCTCCCCACACAGCAGGCACACCAACCTCTCCTGCTGTGCTTGTCTGCCCCCATGCCTAGGAGCCTCAGCCTCATTTCTTTTCATGGCTGGATCTCCCTGGTCATTGGGTCTTCACTCTAATGTCTCCACTCAATCTCCAGCAACCCATCCCTGGACCTCTTTATCTCTCTGTGCTGAATTTTGGATGATTTTCTCAGCACTGCCTTCAGTTCACTGAGTCTCTCTTCACCTGTTTCTAGTTTGCTGCTTAACCTGCCTATAGAGGTCTTATACCAATGACTCTGTTTTTTTACTTATAGAACGTATACATCTGTGGTAAACATTATTTTAAAGCACTTTGTAGAATCCCTATTCCATGTAACCCCTTCAAGTGATGTTTCTCCTTTTTTTCTCCTTTGGCTGACCATTTCTCAGAGTATGTTTTGTATGTTATAATTTTTTGAGTATAACTTTGTCAGGAATTATCCTCTGAGTGTCCCACTGGGGTTATGGAGATGACCCTATTCATTGATTCTGGAACTGTTGTTGCATTGATTTCTTGGTCAGTGCAAGAATTTGGGTAATTTAGGTATGAACCGTGTGTGGGACACAGGCAAAGAATGATGATTGCTTTGTGTTTGGTGTCACTTAGCTGCTTCTTGTGACAGCAACTTTACTCTTCTGCTTTGTCCTCAGACTGCAGCATCACTCAATACAGCGATACCCAGATGCAGGTACTTAGTGCATGAGCTTACTGAAGGCAAAGCCCCAGGCACATGCAGGAGCGTGGCACTCCCTGGAAACACAGGCTTCTGAGGTTTGCTCATGGACACAGAGCCCCGAAGGCTGGGATCGAGCCTAGGGGTCTGAGTGTTGACAAAGCTCCGAGTGACATGGGTGCCTGCTGACGTGTGGTGCCAGTGGCCCTATGAAGTTTGAGGATTTGAATTGGGTTTATTTTTGTCTTGCTTATTCCCTTCCAAAAATGCATGTGATGTGGTGCACAGACAGACAGATATAAATACATTTAGAAAAGCAGGCTCAAAACACCTGCACACATAAACGTGCAGTGAGAGCAACTTTGTTCCCACGGGGTGACGTGTGGTGGGCATCCTCACCAATGTCCTCATGGTGACCACAGCCACAAGCTACGTGGCCATCATTGTCCAACCCTGCAGACCCCAGTAAATCCTGCCTCGGTGAAATCAGCCGGGGGGCAACTGTGGAACCACAGGGGGATGCTGCGCTCTGGTCCCCCTCTGTAAGTCGTCACCTTGCCCAGATGCACTTATGCATCGGGCACCGTCCATGCAGGCTCCTCTTGGCAAACCAAGCTCCTAAATCCCTGTCTGCCCGCCACGCTTGCCGAGCCCCTCCTGGCCTGCACCGTTCCACACCACTTGGCTTCTGCCCAAGCTGTGTTCTCTGTCCAGGAAACTCCTATTTGTCCCCAACACTGCCCAGAGGTCAGCGTCTCCAGGCACTCCCCACCCCCAATACCTTCCTTTCCTACCTCCCTCTCCTCCTTCTGATGCCACGACTGGGTCCTGGCACTGGCCTGGGACGTGCCCAACATCCCCCCACTTCTCCACGCAGCCCCGCTGCCCCTCACCCCTGTCCTCTCATGACCTCCCTCCCCAAGGGCCTCTGTGCAGGGGCCTGGAGACCTCTTCCTGCTTGCCCACCTCCACTGTCCCTTCCTGTCACCCCGGGCCATCTCACTCTGTTCTCCATGGTCACAGCAGAGACCTGCGTACACCCTGTGGTCCCCATGCTGCCGTGTTGGCTTGAGTGCACGGACACCTCGGGAGAGGGCGCATGGAGCTGCAGAGGCACCCAGCCTGGCATACAACAGGGCTCTAGGGAGGGAGGAGGGAATACATCCATGAGAACCCCAGTTTCTCTCTTCCTTTGGGTCAGTTGCTCTCGGCCTTCTGATAGCCACTGACCTCTTTGAAAGGCTCAGAAAAGCTAGAGCCCCTGTCCACCCCCAGTGCACAAATGTCTGCTCACATGGAACGTCCATATTACCTCAGGGTTCATGAACCCCAGATAAAGAGGATGCTTAATTTCATTGTTTTTGTCAGTGATCACTGAGGTCACTTTGAATCCCAAACACAGCCTTTCCTAGAGAGCAGCAGGCAGATCAGGTAAGGGCTGCCTACCACACAGAGCCAGAGGCGGCCCCCAGCAACCCCAAGGCTGGTGCAGGTGGATGGCCACACGTGGAAGTCACACTGGTAGGTTTGGTCCCTCTGAGGACTCATCTCCCTGCTTTCCTTGTTGCAGGAAGGAAGACGACACAGAGGCAATCACATCATCCCAGGAATATTTACGTCTCTCCCAAGTGACCGAGGGATTTACGATCCCTCCCAGAGAGTCACATTCCAAGCCAAGCCTGCTCAGCTCGATGATGGGGACACCTCTACCTTGATGGTACCAGCAGGGAGCCAAAGGCGTGACACAGGAAGGCTGTGTTAGCACCAGGGGTCGGCGTGAGCCTGGGGTCTGGAGTCCCGAGGATCTGTGGCTCTGCCACTCCTAAGCCACGTCACGTGGAGCTGGTCACTTACCTTCCTGGAAAGAGCTCTTCATCATCTGTTTGAGGGTCCCCCTGCCTACTGGACAGCTGTGCCCTGAGGACCAAATGTGCTCATGGCTGGGAAGGTGACTCCATCTCCTCCCGGTGGCTTTAGGGACTTGGTGCATCTTGGGCTCTACGTGGTCCCTCCCAGGGTAGGTGAAGGGACCTGTACTGGAATGGTTTCAAAGTGACCTCAGTGATCACATTGACACTGACATTTCCTGCAGAGGCTCAGCTGAGCTGAGGGCCTAACTGTGCAGAGACTTCGAGGGAGAGGCCCTGGGTCTCCGCAGAGTCTCAGAGGAGACTGGACCCCAGTGGTCAGGCGCCCCTGGTCCGAGAGAAAGGGCCCTGGTGGGGAGCCAGACACCAACACTGTCTCTAACTTGCTGGTGACTTCAGGCCGCCCCTTGGCCTCCACGGGCCTCACTTCCTCATCTGTACAGTGGGTGTGACCACAGCCCCCTGGGCCCCCTGTAGCTCTGATGCCTGCTGCAACCCTCCCGGTGTCACGCGCACGTTGCTGGGTTCCCACTGCGCAGCAGGCACTGGCTGGTGGGGAGGCCCCAGACCAGCCTCCCTGCTCTGGGAAGAAGGGCGAGCTCTTCCTTTCCACACACATGTCACTTCAAGCAACTTACGTCCACTTATAACTTACATCCCCAAATACCCACCCCACGCCAAAGGACCCCAAGCACGGCACCCCGGTTCCAGCAGTTTCCACCCAGCAAGGGCGTCACTGCCCAGGAGTTGAGCTCTGACCAAGGCTGCCCTCTCCCTCAGGTGACTTTCCCTGTGAGCTTCATGACTGTGAGGCCAGCTTACGTGGACAGCTGGGAAGTGGGGGTGGCGACTGGGGACAGGTGACCTCTAAGTACCACCTGGAAGATGCAAAGAAAAGCCACTGCCTGTTGAGGCCCAAGCCACTTATTTCCTGGTCGCTGCTGCTGTGAGACAGGAGTCCATGGCAGGAGGCAGCCTGGGGTTGGGGCCAGCACTAGTGTCTTGGGTGGCAGCAGAACTGGGGGTAGTGGTCAGTGAGGGCGAGTGACGGACCTTGCGCTTCTCAGCGCAGCAGGCACACAGCCTGTTCTGTTTGGTTTACGCCTTTCCGTTTGTTGGGTGGGCTGGTTATAGTGAAGTGAGCACAGCCTGAAACTCGCCGTCTTAAACCATCTTACCGAGCCATCTTGAGTCCGGTTCAGGGGCCTTGAGCACATTCATTGTGCCCCTGTCACCCCCACCACATCAGAAACTTCCCAAACTGAAGCACCGTCACTAGCTCCCTGTCCCCTCCCCAGACTCCAGCCACACCACTCTGACCTGTCTCCAGGGACCTCCAGCAACTGGAATCCCATGGTACTTGTCCTTTGGTGACTGGCTCAGTGCATGTGCAGGACGTGTGCAGGTCAGCTCGTGGTGACGCCCGGCTCAGCGCATGCTTCCTGCTCAAGGCTGAGTAGTGTCCCGCCCCAGGGATGCACCACGCGTGGTCCATTCCCTCACCACCCAGGACAGCTGGCTGGCCTCCACCTCACGGCCATCTTGAAGGAAGCTGCTGGGGACGTTTCTAAAATTATAATGAGCAAGTGACCTTTAAGAGCCAGGAGATTTCTTATATAATCTGGATGTCTGGCTGCCTTGGACAGTTGGTAGCCCTGGTGACTTTGAACCCGACCTTCCTGGCCACGGTCATGGCTACCTGAGGTCAGCACCCCGCTCCCCGACCAGCACTTGGCCCAGCGGGCCTCAGGGTCCCCCATGCCTTCTCCTCAACTCACCACGAGCTACAAGTCTCCACTGCTGTCACCTGGTGACACTGGGTCTGTTGTCACCTTTGTATTGTGGGTGAGAATCCAGAGGCACAGAGAGGGACAGTGGCCTGGCCCGTCCCGCAGGTGGGCAGGCAGAAACTGCATCCCCCAGGGGTGGTCCTGGACCGGAATTGCAGTGCCTGGGCTGGACCCTCAGCTCTGCTGCCACCTGTCCAGCAACCTGGGCAGAGCCCTTAATGGTTCTGAGCCTTGGTCCCTGCTGTGGAGGACAGAGAGGAACGCAGCCCCTCTACAGCCTCGGGTTGAAGATGGAAGATGGGCACACGTTGACTGTGAGCCTGGGCGGGGGCTGGCTGTGGGGCACCTCCTAGCAGGAGGCTCTGGGTGTGATTCCCCGGCACAGAGGAGAGAAGGAGGGGGCGGGGAGAGGGAGAGAGACCAAGCTGGGCATCGGGAAGCATGAATAAGAGCACAGGTCACGTCAGGTGACCTAGTGTGTGGGAGTGGGCACCAGCAGGTGCTTCACAACTGCTCCTTTCTAACAAGTGGGGCCTGTCTAAGGCTCCAGATCTCCTTCCTGGCAAGATACATGACACTGTGGGAACAACCTGGCTTTAGGAATTGTGAGCATGATTTCAAAACCCACCCTGAGCAGGCCAGCCCCCTGTCTGATCTGCAAAGTCCTCTCTTGGTAAGTGGGGGGCCGTATCACTCTCCTCGCCAGCACCAGGAGAAATGAGAAATGTCAGGTTCCTACACTTAGTATATGCTCAATAAAATCTGGGTCCCTTTCTTCCCTTCCCAAGCAGAAATCTGCCACCTAGGTTAAAAGAATGTCACGTTTTTCCAAATGTTAAAAAAAGAAATGAGAGAAATCTGTCTTCTAGTGGCCCCTGCCCCCAGCACACTCCACAGGTTCTTGGGAGGCCACTTAACAGGTTTCATCCCTTCACTTAACCAACAAGCCCAGGTGCCAGGCGCGGCAGTAGGCCCTGGAGTCATAGGAGAGGGCAAAGCGCTCCAAGTCCCCACCCTACTGCAGCGGAGTTCCCATTGGTCAACAGGTCAGCGGTGCTGAGCACTTGGTAAGTGTCCCCTGAGCTGGCTTTGTGCAGGGCCTGGCTTTACCCTTGGGTTTGTTGCTGGGGGATAGGGGCACCCTCTGTTCTGGGCCCCGCCTGCTGCTTCACCAGCCCCAGATGGAAAGCTCCCCCTAAGGCCCCAGCCATCGCCTACCACTGGTCTTTCTGCCACTCATGCTGTTACTGTTACTTCTGTCCTTTCCAGAGAGGCCCCCATGGGGTGAGTAGTCCATGCCACTGCACATGGGGGACCCTGGCAGAGACCCCCTCTTTGAATGAAATGGAAAGGTAGATGGAAAAGAATTTTGTGTCTCATAAACATGAGACTGTCCACATGCTCCACGGAGGACAGATACCACCTGGCCGAGGAGAAGACCATTAGGGTTTAAACCAGAGGGACCAGGCTGCCATCTGAGTTCTGCCACTTACTAACCCTGAGGCCAGGGGAAGGAACTTCCCCTCCCGTTTCCTCGTCTGGCAAATGGGGGTAGTGAAATAGCTGCTTCTGCACGTGCTGTGGAAACAGTGGACACGCTGGGCCGAGAAGCGCCTGTCAGACCCAAGTGCTGTGCAGGTACTTTATTCAGGTCCTTAATTCAGTGCAAACTTATTAGGCACCTACTGTGTGCCGTTATGAGCATGGTGATGATCTGTCTTAGGACAATTTGGAAAAAGTCCCCAGGCAAAGGGAGAAAAGACTTGCTTGTCAGATGGTTGTACTGCACATTCATAGATTATGATTAGCAACAGCCAGCCAGTTGGCATGGTAACGTTCCCCATGAACCACTAGGCAGTGTGCTTAAAATAGGTACGCTGAAGGTGCGGTGGCAGCCGGGAGCAAGGCAGCGTGGGCAGATGGCTCTGTGGACTGACTGGGCCATGTGCTTTGGGGGTCACTCCCTTGCCCTTGCCCAGCAGGCCAGCAGAGCAGGCATTGAGCTAACAGGTCCAGAAGCACCCTCTGTGGGCGCTGGCAAGGCCTTAGACTTTAGGATCAATGTCCACCTTTCCTCATTCTACAGGGAGGAAACCAAAGCCAGTGGGGTTCAGGGGCACCTCCAGGTTGATTTGGAGTCTTTACAGAGGATTCCCAGCCGGGCCACCATGCAGGCCCCTCAGGTTCAGAATGCCACCATGCAATTCATTTCATAGCAGGTCACAGTCTGCGTGGCCCCACCTGGCAACACGTATTAGTGCCAGGAACTCTTTCCCTGGGTGTCGAATCCATGAGCATGTTTCTCCCCGGGGAAGCCCTGAGCTCCACGGTACCTTGGAAACGCACCTGCTTCTTGGCTAGACTTTGTGACTGGGGTTCGGCTTCACCCTCCATGACCTGCCCTGTCTAGTTCCTCCCTGTGAGAATCTCCAGAAAGCGGATGGAACTCCGTGAATCACTTTGTGACGAGATCATTTCGGAGTCTGGTCAGCCTTCATTGAAGAGGGTGGGGAGCCCAAATCCTCTCAACGGATAGCTCATTTTTGTTGGTTTCACTTAGCAATTTATTGAACAAACTTTAGAAACTTGAGGGGGTCTTTTCTCCCTCTGGCCGCTGAGTTTCTTTTAAGAAATCCACAGCTCCCAGTTGAATCCAGGCTGAGATTCCAGGTCTGGAAAGTGAAACTTTTTGAGAACTCAGTCGACTTCTGAGAATGGGGTGCTAGACAATTCTGACATCTTTTAGACCGTCAACTTTCTTTTCTGAGTTGAGATTGCGCTGTTCTGGGGCAAGGAGGTGGGAGGTGTCTTGAGAGAACTGCCACTCGTCCCCCAGGCCATTGGTCGGATGTGAAGACCTGCAGTGGAGACTCCCTGTGACTCCTGCACACTGGCCTGGCCTGTATGCTTTTCTAAAGATCCAGGCCCTCACCCAGGCTGCTTGCATCAGAAGTCTCGCCTGGGCCCCGGGCAGGGCACCTTCCAAGAGCTCCCTGGTGAGTCTAACACACACCAGGGACAGAAGCATCAGACTATGGCCCCACAGTCCTTTGCAATTCTCCCATCCTCTTGGCTAATTAAATTCCGAGATGCCACTGCGGGTTTCTCTGGTGTTAGACTCTTGTTCATTTTTACTCCTCGCTGGGGATAAAATGTGTTCTCAGAGTTGGCGGGAGAAGTTTCTCATCTTTGGAGTATTTCTGGCCGTGAGTCGGCTTTGTGACTGTGCCCTTAGAGGGCCTTTTAAGCTGAGGATAATCCCTATGGAAATGGATTTCAGGACACGTGGTGGTACTTGGCTCCACAGGGCAGCTCTGGTGCTGGGCTCTGGATGGCTGGTCACTGCACAATATCTGGAAATCCAGATAAAGCCCAGACACTGCAGCTGATGTTGTGATAGAGACACCAAGAGAGCCTCCTGGGGGTAGCTGCCTGCACCCTAAACTCTTCAGATCTGGATTTAGTGAGCGGTTATATCAATGGTATAAGCAAACAGGACTAGGTCTCCATTCAGCCTGCGTACCAGCGGCCAACTTTATTCCTTCTTAGTTTTGAAATAAACTCTTTGAAATTCTCTGGTGCCTTAAGGAAAAATGAGAAAGGAAACCCCTGGGGTTTGCTGATATATTTAGTCCTCTTCCCTGTGTCAGGAGAATTTCTAGAGGAAGAGAATCCATACGCAGGACCTAAAACTGCTTTCAATAAGCCCGCAGAGCTGGGGTGGAGAATTGCATTTCCTTTTATCCCATTTGATCTTTCCCATGACCGCTCCATGCCTGGTGTCCGTGCAGTGAAGAGTCATGAACTGACACCGTGGCCATGGCTGTGATAAGGCACAGACCGATAGCACCTCTATCTGATGGTAGAAAAAGGGAAGGAAAGACAAATGACTGAGATTGTTAAAGTAGCTGAAGACTTTATTTCAACTCTGTGTCAATGTGTTTGAATGTGCTACGATGCAGTGTTTGTAAGCAGGACACTGAAGTGATGGCGAGAATGCTGTCTGTCCAGTGATGTGACAGCTATTAACCTAGACTTCTCATGGGGACAAGGGCAAAGTCTGCCCCTAACAGAGGAGGGGTGAGCTCTGGAGAGGTACTCTGGGTTTGAACTCTGGATGTGCCAAGCAGCCATGCAGGCTTGGGCGTGGTGCTTGTGTCCCCAGCTTTTCTCAGGAACAGGGCCGGGGGGTGTGGGATCCTGGGGGGAGCGCATGGTTTTTATGCACTCAGAGCATGTTAGAGGACACCAGGAGCCCTGCCTCTTCCCCGTGACAGCAGGCTCTGCAGATGCCTCTCAGAGGGATGCTGGAGCATCTACCACCACCCTGAGCTGGGGACCGCGTCCATCTCTTCCACAGCGCAGGTTTTCACCGCCTGCTTTTTGATGGTCAGGCAGGGAAGAGCCAGTGGATCACTGGCAGAGATTATGAGTAAGATTTGTGGGTTCATTTTGGCAGATCCTCCAGGGCCTCCTTACTCTTTCCTAGTTGAATCCTGGGCAGAGATCCCAGGAAATCTGTGAAGCACAACATCGGTTTGGAAAGTGTGTGTTTTTACACTGGATCCAAAATGCACAGAAAGTCCACCCCTTGTGGCTGCGTGGACAGGCAAGGACTCCTAGACGATGGCGGGATAAGCCCCCCACGGTGGGATGTGTTGCTCACCGGGTGGTCCAGCACCAGGAGCAGACCCCCTTCCTTTTGGATGCTCTTCAGCAGGACCCTCCTCTGGTGCTGGGCCAGTGGGTGTCCCGTCATGTCTGCCAGCAGGGATGTGACAGAGCCAGCCACCAGGAGCTGCTTCTCAGATTCCTGATCCCTGGGACTTGGGCTCATCTCTCCCTTCCAGGTTTTCAAGATTTGTAACAATTGCTCCATCTTGTGTGAACCAGGCCAGGATTTCCCCTTGTTACCCAGATGTATTTTTCTATGTTAGTTAAATGTATACTTTGTGTAATTTTGTACATTAAAATGTATGCTTTTCACAGAGTTGTTTTTTTTTTTTCCTTTTGAATGTTTGATGGATGAATGGTTCCCACAGTGTTGGGAGCCCTGACGCGACACAAAGAGGCAACGGATCCAGGACTCTCTTGGTCTTGGCAGGGAATGCAGTATCTTCTCTCTAGGGGAATCCACTTTGCACAGACCGTGAGGGGATTCCCTGCAGGATCCGTCACATCCCTGCATTAATTTCCTTGCTGCCCTGACAGATGCCATCCATCCACCTAATGCCTAAAAGCAACACTCACCCATCATCTCACAGTTGAGGTCACAAGTCTGAAATGGGTCTCGCCAGGCTAAGTCAGGGGTTGGTGGGGCCCTGTTCCTTGGGGAGGCTCCAGGGGGAACCCACATCCTCGCCCTCCCAGCTCCGCCTGGCAGCCCCTTCCTCCATCCTCACAGCCAGCAGTGTAGCTTCTTCGACTCTCTAACTCCGACCTTTGCGGGAGCATCTTCTCATGCCGCTCTGCTTGCTCCCTCTCCCGTGTTAACAGAGCCCGTCTCTCCCTCGGCTCCATCCATATAATCCAGGATAATCTCCCCGCCCTGAGTTCTTATTAAAGCACACAAAACGTTCCCACTTGCCATGTGAATTAATACACACGGGTTCCAGGGATGAGGTGGCCATCTTGGAGGGCTGTTATTTAGCTGACCACAATCCCTGGCGTACTGATTTGAAAGCAACATAAAAAGCAGACCTTCTAGAATCAAGCTGCCTGGATTTCTCTCACTCATCGCCATGCAACCTTAGGCAGCTTGCTTAACTTCTCTGAACTTCTTTCCTTACATCTAAAATGCACACGGTAATTCATGACTTGCTTGGCAGACTCACTAACAGCAGTATATAGCTGGTCACAAATACATTCTCTTTTCTTAGTTTTCTGCACATATTCTTTTTACAACTTAGGCTTTTTTTTAAAGACCTCTTTTGTGTTTTGTATGCCTACACCAAGTGCACCATGGAGCTGAACTGGCCTCTCGTCCTCTTCCTGCTGTTGCCTGACACGTCCCTGTCTCTTCTGGGACTACTCATGGTCCCTGGAAGGCTCTTCCGTCTGAGGGGATGAGCTCAGATTGGCCTCTCCTCAAATATCATGGTGTCATTCATCCCTGGAGCACCAGCTGGACAGGATGGGGCGGCCATGGCTGTCACCGGGTGGTGCTTCCTCTAGGGATCTCTGTCAGACACGGCTTCCCTTGGTCTCACAGCAGGCTGGGGGGGTGCCTTTCCTAGCTGCTGCCCTGGCTCTGCCCCCTCTCCCCGCCATGCTTGGGTTCCTGGCTTTGGGATCAGGAGAGGCTGTGCAAAGGAGTCCAACACACCAAAGTTGGAGCCCCAGCTGGGTCCCTTCCTGAGCCATGGGTTTAAGGTTTGTCACCCGTCGTGTCCCAGCCTGAAGGTGGAGGTGGCATGGTGTGCCACAGGAGGCAGCTGAAGGAGCCAATGGTGTGTAAAGCAGAACATGAAGTGTGAAACACCTGATGTTTGCAAAACCCTTGTATAGGGGGGCAGTCCAGGAAGCCAGGCCCCCCTGCAGGGGCGGGTCGCCCTGATGGAGAGTGACAGAGCCTGCAACACGCAGTGGGGCCCTAAATGTAGGTTTTGGATGATTAGTTGCCCAAGGTGGCACAGAGGCCAAGAGTCTAACCCCCAAATCCAGACCCTTCTGACCTCAGCCCCTCATGCTCCCCTCCCTGTCAGGCTTCTTGGGGAGAGGAAAAAGTGAACACAGACTCGGGCGTGACTGCAGTGTCCAAATCCCAGAAGTCTCGCTTGACCAGAGGCAAGTTATTGATCTCTCTGAGCCTCAGTTTCCTCATCTGTAAAGTGAGGCTGTAAAACTCAGAGGGTGCTGTGAGGTACAGGAGAATTGCCCTGGGTGCAGTGCCTGCCCCTGCCCCTGGCATGTGAAGACCTCTCTAAAGTGGGAACCATTATTGTGCTTTCTTGCCACCTCCCTGCTTATATCCCTCTGGTCTTGAAACTGAGCCCTTTCTCACAACAGAAAGAGTGCTCTTAAAAGCAGTGGAATCCTGTTGCCATGGGTAAAGCCCAAGACACCATTTCCTTAAGCTGTTGAGGGCAGACTCAGGTGTGAGTAGGACTGAACTCACAAGGCCCATCTAACTCAGATTCCTAGATTCTTTGATATTTCTGTGGACTTCATCCCTGAGAATTTGTGGAGCTCTAGAAGTTTCTATGTGGTCTTTAACATGCATTTTCCTTGCCTGAGATGTGCTGGGAATAATATTTCACAGGGCAGAGAGGTTTTCAACCAACTTTTGGTAACACCTGCAATACAGCGTGGAGTCCTTTGACCTTGAGGAGAGTATCTGCCGCACAGATCTGAACAGGGCATCAGGACAAGAGGAGGGAGGATCCAGGACGTGGGTGAGTGGGGGATAAGATGGTGGATCAGCGGACCACTGTTCTTGTTTGTGCTTGGCACTCAACCACGGATTATGCACCTCTTGAAGGCAGGGGCTTTCTAGATACTCACCTGTGTTCCCAGTATTAGTCTCTCTCAAATACAGAAAGAGACTTGTAGGGATGGGGTTGTAGTTCAGCAGCAGAGCACTTGCCTAGCATGCACAAGGCCCTGAGTTTGATCCTAAATACCTCCAATAAATACATAAATAAATAATAAAAAAGTTTAAAAAGAAAAAAAAAAACATTTGCTAAATACTCACATAGTGGATGAGTCTGGCGTCCAGGCCTGGCTCAGCATCTGCTTCTCCCTGCATCTCTCCTAACACATGGGCAGTGAAAGGTATCACTTGCAGCCCAGATCGGCTTGTTCTAGGGTTGAAACTGTAAATGCGGCGGGTGTCAACTGAGGCTATGGACCCAAAGTCGCCATAGGTCTCAACAGTCACAGAAACAACCCGTGAACCCCTCTGGCTTGGTGCTGAAAGGACAGCTCCCAGCACAGAAGGAAGCAAGGACTCTGGAGGGGATGCTGTCATCACAGCAGTCCCCACTCTGTCTTCAACTCTGCATGTCTGGACTTGCTGTGAAGGGGTGGGCAGCTGTCGATTCTCCATTCGGGAAGTGCAGCTGGGTCTCTGCTGGGACTACTCATGGTCCCTGGCTTGAAAATCATGCAGACATGAGGGAACCTGCCTAGAGGAAGCACACATGGCCTGGCCCCCGAGAAAGGCCAGGGGACACCCAGCAGAGTACACCCCACACCCCCATTCCCTCCATGGCCCAAGTTAGAGGAACCCAGGGACCTCAGGCTGCAAGTTCCAGGCACAGCAAGGGTGACTGTACCATAAAACGGCAGGAGGTGCTCCTGGATGGGGGTGTTTGACTGCTTGGGTGACAGCAGGTGCATGTGTGTGGTGATCTATTTCTTTGTGTGTTCCTCTCTAGAGTGTTTCTATTTAAGCTTCCGACTTATTTCTGGTGTGGATGTGTGTGGGTGTTCTGCCGGGAGTCTGAGCCACGTGTGGAGTCGCCTTGGCCTTTGGTACTGGTGGAAAATCTCTTTGTCATACTATGTCACTGGAGTGTGCATCCTGTCCCAGCATGAGTCATTGGCTTAGGTGTGAGAAGGTCTTTGTCCTGCTGTCTGCAGGAGTGAGCTACTGGCCTGTCCCTCTTGCCCCGTGGTACCATCCTCTGCCCTTACCACTGCAGGGTACATCCTCCTTAGAAGGTCAGCTCCCAGTGGGCAGGGGCTTTTGTTGGCCCTGTCCCCAGAGCCCATGGCAGTGCCAGGTGTTATCAGGCAATCAGTACAGTAGTGCTGAGTGGATGAATGGTGTGTCCAACGTGTGTCTCCCGGGCTGGGCAATTAATTTCAGTACTATGCGGCGGATACATAGGGTTATTTGACAATAAGAATTATTTCTGGATGTGTGTGTGTGTGTGTGTGTGTGTGAGAGAGAGAGAGAGAGAGAGAGAGAGAGAATGCTTGGATTGTGGCCAATCATATATGTGTATATGTGTGCAAAATTGTCTACGGTGTGCGGGAACGAGCCTGGGTGTCTGGGACGGAGCGTGCGTAAAATTGACTTGTGTGTACCAGCATGTTGTACATCTCTCACGTGTTTGGGGTAATGTGGTGTAATTGTCTGGTGTGCGGGTAAGAACCTATGTGTGCCTCTAGAGTGTGTGTGTGTGTGTGTGTGAGTGTGTGCATGCTCTACACCCCTCCTTCCGCTCGCGCCCTGCGCTCCGCCTGGGGGCGGGGAGTGGGGGTGCGTCGAGGGCACTGCGGTTCGGCCGGCCGCCCGCCCTCTCTGCTGCGGCTCCTGCACGTCACCATCCTTGCACGCCCCAGCCGCGGTCCCCGCCCCCTGGTCCTTTGTAGCTGGTGGTTGAGCTGCCTGCAGCCGCCTGGAGACCCCGCCCCGGCCCGCCCCGGCCCCGCCCCGCGCGCCCCCGCCCTCCCCCGGGCTGCAGTCGCGCCTGGGCAGCCGCGGGCCCGCACCGAGGCGCGGAGCGAGGCGCACGCAGGAGGCTAGGGCCGCGGGCGGCGGGCGGCCAGCCTTGGACGGGTATGGCGGACCGGCGGCGCGCGTGGAACACGGAGGATGACCTGCCCGTGTACCTGGCGCGGCCGGGCAGCGCGGCTCAGACCCCGCGCCAGAAGTACGGCGGCATGTTCGCCGCGGTGGAGGGCGCCTACGAGAACAAGACCATCGACTTCGACGCGTACAGCGTGGGCCGCCGCGGCTCGGCTCGCACGCCGCGCAGTGCTGGCCGGCCCGACGCGGTCGGCCTGCCGGGGCCAGGCGGCAGCGAGGACACGGCCAGCGACGTGAGCGAGCCCTCGGGCTCGGCCGTCAGCTCACCAGGCGAGCGCGACGAGCGACCGCCAGCCTTGAGCATTCGTTGCCCTGCGCCCCGCGACCTGCCACTCGGCCGGGACAATAGCCAGGTACCCTCGGGGAGCGCGTGGACCGGACGTGGGGGGCGGGGCCCTCGGGGACCCTGGGCTGGGGCCGCTGCCACCAGGCTTGGAAAAGCTACGGAACGGCCCCTCCCCCACCTCATCATACAGTAGGTTCAGAGAGGTTGTGCGACTCGTCCCGGGTTGGCCAGCATAGTCCGTGAGACTCCTAAGGGACCTCCGAGGGCCGTCCAGGCTCCTCTTCTGCAGAAAGGAAAAGCGACGTTCTGAGAGGAGAAGTAAGTTAGGTAAAGCAGCCGCATGGACACTTGAGTCGCAAAGGAACCTCTGGGATGAGTTAACCCAGAGCTCTTCGTCCGTGTTCTGTGCAGAGGAGGAAAGCGCCCTTCCGTGTTCTTCCATCCATATATTTGCTCACTCAGTAATTGCGGAACACTTACTGTGCCCCTGCACCCGGGGAGGTTACGCGAATCGCTCTGGCCACATGGCCTCAACGGGAAAGGGCCTTCGCGAGTGCTTCTCTCCTGGTTTCTTGGGTGAGGGTTTAGTTAAGGTCTAAGATCGTCGGGTAGTTAGAACTGGAAAATCCTTCCCGCAGCAGCCGCTGCCTTCAAGGGATACCAGGGAGTCCCGCGGCACAAGGCTGCTGTGTCCCCCTCACAGGGCAGGTTAGGGGGACAGAGCTGGCTTTTGAACTGGAGTCAGTGTCCTCCCTGGCTTGGAGGTTATTGTCCCTCTGAAAATGGGGTGGGGGCACCGGGGAGGAGGAAGGCCAGGGCTTGGGCACTGTGGTCTTCTCCCCTAAGTGGGAAGCCGCCAGGGAACTGGGGGAAGATGGGTGTGTGGACCGCACAGCCCTTGGGATGGGTGGACGGATGAGGCTTAGATCCAGCGCCTGGAAATCAGAAGAAAGATCCCCCAGCTGTTGGCTTGGTCCAGACAGAACTCAGTGCCTGAATCTGCTGGGTTCCCAGCTCAGCAACCGGCCCCACCCTCCAGAAGTTCCCAGGCTGGCTTGAGTGACAGGTTTATCGTGAGAATTAGATCAATCAATGCCACAGATAGTGAATGTGTATATGTGAAGTGTTTGTGGAGTTTTATTATTATTTTAACTAACCCTGCCCCTTCCAGCGCTATGAGAGGCATAAAGGGAACTCAGAGGCAGAGAGTGATCCGGACGGCAATCTGGGGGGGCTTCCTGGAGTAATTAGAGCGGGGCCGGCCTGTGGCTGGTGTCGCTCTGGTCCACATCCCTGTGGGACCGCCCATTCATTAGCTTGAGAGCTCTCCGCGGTCCTGAATCCGGGGCCTCCGCGGCGAAGGTCTAAGCGAGAGAGTGGGGGGGGTGGGGTGAGGGAGGGAGACGTCGAGAGTCCCGTCTCCTCCTCCCCACCCGTCTTTATCTTGCCCTGCGGGCCGACCTTGCTTGGGATGCAGGCTCTCCAGCTCCACCCGGAGACAGGGAAGCCGGGGCCAGCGCGAGGGAACTAGCCGGAGAACTTGGCCCTCTTTAACCTGGGCGCCTCCTTCTGGGAGAGGCGGGTGGCCGCCTCTCTCAGCTCCCTCCGGGGAGGCGAGGGCGCTTTGTGCTCCGCCGGGAGCTGTCCGCAGGCGCCACGCCAGCAAGCCTGGGTTCTGCCCGGGCCGCGGGGCCGCCGCGCCCTGGCGACTGGGGACTCAGGTCTCCTCACTTCTCCCAGTTTCTCCCCCCCTCCGCTCCAGTCCCCTTTGCCCTTTCTCCTAGTTTTTGGGAACCGGACAGAAGGGCTCTAAAAGCACTAGAGGGTCGGGTCTGAGTAGTGGAGGGAGTCCTGTCTCCCTCGGGGGCGCATTTTAATTCCTGCGGAAACGGCGACCGCCGGGCTTGGGTTACTGAAGGCCGGGGTTCCGGGGCGGGCCTCGTTGCTTCTGCGCTTTGCAGCCGGTGCTGGGACCCCTCCCCCGCCCACCGGCGCTTTCCTGGGAGGGAGGTGGGGTTTCCGTGGCGCAGGCGCAACTTTTTCCTCTGCTAGAGGCTGAGTGGCTGCGGCGCTTGGTACCCGCGAAGTCTGCTTAGGAGCAGCATCTGTTTGGCCAGCCTGGAGCAGGGGCTCCGCCCCCTAATTCGCACGTGGTCCGGTCCCCATCTCCGCAGCTTTCCTACTCTGATCTCCAGAATGACCCTACCGAATGTCCGGTGCCAGAACCTAGGACTTAGCGCTGAGGAAGGAAACACTGGAATCTGAGGAAGGGAGGCGGCCCCCACCCGCAGTTTCGGGTCATTAGCGAGAACTTAGAACCTAGCTCAGACCCAGGCTGCGGCAGCAGCGCAGGGACACCTAGACCTGGTGTGCAGGAGCCTGGCTTTCAGACCCAGCTCTGCAGAGAATGCGTTGCACCTGGACCTGGGGCACATCTGAGTATCCCTGGAGCCTCAATTTTACCATCGCACATGAGATTATTTAAGAATTATTTAAGACTTAGAGATTCATATCCTCCTGTAGAATTCCTTCCTAGTAGAGTTGAATTTCACCCTATTTATAATTTTGTATTCTGTAATGTTACTAAAACCCAGTTTTTTCACTTGCTTCTTCCTACAAGAAATACTTACCCAGATATGATAGATACTCAGTGCATCTAATACTCTGAATGTAGCATAAGAAAGTAAAACTACAGTTCCTCAAACTCAACAATGATAAAACTCCAGTTAACAGCCTGGGTTCAATTTTGACTACACCATGTTTTAATGCCCTTGACCTTAGAGACCTTTGCTAGCTTTATCCCTTAAGCCTCAATTCCCATTTATGAAATGGGAAAATCTTGGGCTGTGTTCTTGGAATACTTTTGTTCTCCTCTGTGAACCTAGGGCCCCACCCCCATTTTAAGGCCCAATCTCTGATCTCCTGCTGTGGACCCAGGAACTGGACTAGGGAATTGACCTCCATGGTGTGGAGATCAAGACTCCAGGCCCCAGCAAAAGCCCCCAAACTGAGAGTCTTTACCAAACCTAGCCTACCTCTCCCTGGGTGGCAACTGGAAAGTAGAGAAGATGTGTCTTCCAGGGCCTGTTTGGGTTTTGCAGGCAGAAAATTAGCAGAAGTGGCAGGAAGGTTGGTGCTTTGTCCTGCCTGGTGGTGTGGGGCACAAACCTTCCAAATGCAGGAAGGGCTTGCTGAGTCTCCCTTTTGTTTCCTCCTCCATCTTTTCTCCTTTATTATGAAGTTCATCAAGTTATGTCCTAGCTTCCTGCCCACCTCCCCCTGAGCAACATCTGGATCCCGGGCCCCTGGGCTGCTGAGCACTCAACTGAGAGGCAGGAGCATCCTATTTCTCCTCCTGTCCCCAGCCTGTCCCCAGGAGCTATGGAAAACTTAGTGCAATGGCCTAACCTTTCAAGCACTCACTGTCTGGGGGTGACCCCGTGGCCCCCAAACCAGGCCTCTATGTATTGAGAGAGCTGTTGCTGTTGTCCTTCAGCAGGTCAGCCATGAATTGTGGCCTTGTCTCTCTTCTGTGGCTACATCTGGGTGGCCTTAGGGGCCTTCAGGGAAAGCTGATTTAGTGATGGGAATGGGGAGGGTAGGTTCTTTTAGGCAGAATGCATTGGAAAGGGGTGGGAAAACGAGTAGCCTTTTGTCTAGGGTGGGGATATACAGGGTATAGCTTTAGTAGAGCCTTGTAGTTGAAGATGGAAAAGGGCTAGGTCCATTTAGCCTGTGGCGCAGGGTGGACTCACAGAGGCTGCGGAAAGGAGTGGCCGGAGGGGGGCGGTCATTGGGCGCGATCCTGGCGGCCAGGAACGCTCCTTGGAGCTTGGGAGGGTCCTGGCACCTATCCCACGGCTTCCTCCCTGTACACAGGATCAGGCAAGACCCCTAGATGCAGGGCCACACACCTGTGGCGCTGCCCGCGGGCTCTGCCTGTGCATTGAGGACCGTTTCTTGCCTTAAAAAGAACCTTGAAAACCAGACCCTCCCATTCGCGAGAGCAAGGCTGGGGCGCAGCCGAGGGCGTGCGTGCGGGGCGGGG
>NW_026000108.1:4941499-4979825 GCF_001458135.2 Marmota marmota marmota
GGCAGCCCCCTCCCGCCCAGCCTCTGGGGACAGTAAGGGGGGAGCCCCACATGGCGGGGCGGGGCTGGAGCCTCGGGTCCCTCTCCCCGCGGGCGTGCAGCCCCCTCCCCCTACGGGATGTGCCAGAGGATGGCGTGACGGGGGGATGCGGAGCTGAACAAAAGAGGGAGGGGCGCAGGGTCCGAGCCCCCTCCCTCGGCTCCGCAGGGTGGGAGGTGCGCTGAGCCTGGCGCGCGCGCCCCTGCACCTTTCGGCCCTGGCACCGCACAGCCGCCAGGAGGAAGATAAAACGCCATCGCCGCTTCCCACTCCCCTCCCGTAATGATGGGGTGGAAGTCCGGGCAGCGAGACAGCGCCATGATGGAAGCCCGCGCCCACCCTCCCCGCCGCTAAAAATAACCTCTCGCCGGACACGGGTGGCCGCGGCCCGGGAAGGGTTAACACACCGAGGCTGGGCTGCTGGAGGGTGGGAACGGTAGTGTGGGCCGAGCCGGCAGACTGTGTCCCTGGGTGTGGCCGGAAACAAAGGAGCCCTGGTCTTTTTGCTTTGTCTCCATGGGGAGCCAAGGGCTCAGCGGTCACGAGCTGGAGCCTCCACCCCACTCCTTGCCTGGCCTCAGAGTTGAGGAGGCCATTGCAGAGTGATGGGCACCACTAGCACTGTGGACCTTGGGTGGCAGGCCGAGCAGCCAGGTGCTGAGAGGCGGGGTTCTAGGCCTAGTGGAATCCCCCAGATGACTCCTGAGGGCTGAGGATCTGGGACCAAGCCTGCTCATTTATGCAGAATTCTGGGTCAGGAGGAGGCTGTCACTCCCTACACAGCTGCCAGTGTAGACTAGCCCTGTTTTATTGAATCCCAGCAGCGGCCCTTGGAGGGGGACAGGGTGGGAGGAGCTGGACCCTTGGCCTCCCCTGCACTGCCCGGCATCTGCTTGACTGGGCTGAGCCTTGAGTTGGGAAATCCCTGGTGGGCTCAGCTCAGATTCTTGCCTGGTCAAAGGGGATTGGGACACTTATCCATCTCTATGCTCTGCCTTAGGGACCCAGAGGCCTAGGGCCAATCTGTAAACACTAGTTGGCTGAGTGCGGGGAAGGAGTGTGTGGCCCAGGCCAGGCAGCACAAAGAAAGCACAAGAATGTCCCTCTGAGGCGATGCCTGCTGTGGGAAGTCTGCCCCTGATCCTAGGAGGATAGGCAGGTGGTGGAGGGGCCCATGAGCAAGAACCTTGGGTCCCTCTGCCCCAGGTGGAAGTTTACCAGATGGTCTTTGAGGCAGGAGTGTGGAAATGCTGCCCTGGGCTGGGGATCTGTACAGTTGGGCTAGCTGTGCTGGGCCCCCTGCTGTGGGCTCTGCTGAGATGAACTGCCCAGCCTTTTGCAACAGATGGCTCTGGGTGTGCCTTTTGCTCTGGCCCCTCTCTGCACATCAATGTTCTGATATCCACAGTGGGTACCTCCTCCAACAAGACCCAAGAGCATCAAGGGCTGCGGGTGGGGGGAGGCAGCAGAGTGTTTAGGTGCTCTGGGTCCACCTGGCCCTCCAGGGCTTTGGATTTGCTGCCTGGCTCCCTGCTGCTTTGGTTCTTCATGCAAAGCAAACAGTCAACATGTGGGTAAAGGAAAACCTCAGGTTTGGTTCCAGCAGCCTCAGGACGTGGTTCCCATAAACATGGGGAGGAGAGATGCTGAAAATTTTAGTTTTACATTCATCCGGATAGCCCTCCCTAGCCAGAGAGATTTGTGGTTTTAAGGAGAAAATAACAAACCTGAGAGGGTAGACTTGGATGGGGTTTCTTCAGGATCCTTCAACTGCCTGAGGGTCTTGGTTGATAATGCACATGTGGTGACAGGGACCAGGACCTTTCCTTAGAGGCTGTTATGGCTTTCCAAGTGCTGCACCCCAGCCTGTTCTATGCAGTCATTTGATGAGTGAATAATAATGGCAAGCATCTGGTCTGTGCTTGGCACTTGCTGGGCTCCAGGGCAAGTGGGAGGGAGATGGCTTTGCACTTGCTCTCCCAGATGCAGCTGGGAGTCCCCTGGTAGAAGAGGAGGAGGGGAAAGGAAGAGGAGGAGGGGAAGGCACAGGCGCTTGGCTCCTGCCCCCAAGGACCAATGGACTGCTTGAAATATGGATGAAGCTCTATTTCATTTGTGGCTTTTATTTTTTAAAATAAATGGCACAGCCGGGGATTAACTTAGCTGAAGCTGTTTCTGTGCCCACTGAGCATTAAGCAAGAAGAACATCCTGGGTGTGGCTCTCAGCAAACAAAGGCACATAGCTTCCTGGCCTGTAGAAGCTCTGGGCTCCCGACAGAAGCACCAAAGGGGGAGGCCTGCTCCATCGTGGGGTGGGGGGAGTCCAGGTTTCCACCATGGGGATTATGGTTTCTGTTGTTAACAGTCAGGCCTCGTGGGTGCCCACCCTGTGAGCTCTTGCTGTAGTCCAGCTTTCAGCATGAATTTCACCATCACCTTGTTCTGAGAACAGTGCTGTGAGGCAGGCAGCCAGGCGCATCGTCCTTGCTTCCCCAGGAGTAAACTGAGGTGCACAGACATTTGCAGCATATCAAGTTCTTGCACTGGATTGTGACATTTAAGTTCACATTCAAGTAGCAAGAGCAGGTGAGCTGCTTGGCTCCCTGAGAAAATCACACCCATGCTTTGCCTCTTCCTTTCACTCCCGGTGAAACTGGTGTGTGTGTATTTATAAACTAGAGTTTATATCTTTGGTACATAAATGTGTATGTAAGTTTGACATCCAATCAAACAGTGAAGATGGACAGGAAGAAAGACCATCCAGTAGAGCTGACTCAGCTGAGTTAGTTATTCTAAAGTGCAAATCTACAAACATCCCTGTGGGGCATGCTGTGCCCTGAGGGTACCACCCTGTCCTGTAGGTGTGCAGTCATCCCTGGCTTTTTACACAAAGGGTTTGAGATGCCTGCAATTGCTTGATTTGCCATGCCTGTTGTGAAATCAGACAGAAGTCGAATACAGGACTGAGGGTCTGGAAAGAGCAGAGAATGAACCTGACAGTAATTAAGCAAATGCTCTCAGTTGTGTTGAGTTGATGATGGAGAAGAGAAAAATGGCCATATTAAGGGAAAAATCATTTGTTTACATTAGATTATTTAAAAGCATCTCAGAGGGGACATAAAAGTGACTCAGAGTTGTGATGTCTCCCATTTCACAACTGTGCCACCTTAATCATAAACATGTGCTTCTTGTAATGAACTTGGTCAAGCCTTAATCCAGGGGATACTTGGAATATGGCACATGAGTGAGCTTGGCGCGTAGTAAATATCTACAGGTCAGAGTTTCTCTCTCCACCCTCAGGCTCCCTCTCTGAAAAATGAAAATTTGGAGTTTTGGCTAGAGCAGGTATTAACCACATATCTGCTGTGTTCTTTAAATTGTGCAAGGTGCATTAGGAAACCTGCCATCTAGGTGATAACGTTCACCCACAGGAAACAAGCTAAGAATGGCCAAAGGGCAAACCCAAACAGAGCCCAGGTGTCAAGAGGAATTCAGAGCAGAGAGGACCCAGCACTGGCAAAGCAATGGGGTGGCTTCTCTGGGCCCAGAGGTTGGAGTGGGCCAGGTGCTGGTTGCTGGGGAGTAGGGGGTAGCAGGATGGGCAGGGAGAGCCACATGGAGAAGGCCTGGGCTGGGGGTAAACGTTATGAGAAGAGAGTGAGGAGCTTCATACAGCTGAATCAGAAGTTGAGCTTGAAAGCGATTCTGCAGGGCTTTGGGAGTCTGGCAGAATTCACTTAGTGGACATAATACCTGGTTCTAAGTGTGACTCAGACTCCAGTGAGTTATTTGGTCTGGGGCGAGTCTTCCTGGGCCTTGGATTCCTTTTCTTTATAGTGAAAGAGTTAGACTGGATAATTTACTTCTAAGTTACAGGGCATTTTGATGGTCTTCTGTGGGTGACAGGGAGCCATTGCAAGTTCTTGAGCTGGGAGGATGGCATGACAAGGGCAGTAGGTAAGAGTGTGGATTCTGAAGACGGACTGAGTCTGCATCCTGGTTGCTCCACTTACTAGCTGTGTAATTCGGGAAATTCACCTATTCTCTGTATCAATTTTTTTTCTAAACAAATTTTGTTTGTAAAATAATAATAATAACCCATAGATTTTTTTCCCCCTGAAAATTAAATGACAGTGTATATAAGATGGTTGGAACAGTGCCTGAACATAGGAATTGCCATGTGGGTTAGCTGTCATGGTTATTACTGCGGTGTCAGCTTTGTTTCATAGCACACAGTTTCAAGATATCAATGACATATGTTTATTTCTTGCTCATGCTACATGTGTGCTGTGGGTTGGCTGTAACTTTGCCCCTGGCTGCAGGTGGACAGTGAGTCTGAGACCTGGGCTGAAGGAGCAGCAGAGCCCGAGAGACTGGCAGCACTTGGAATGCCTTTAGAAACTTCTGCTCCGGTGTGGCCTGACTGCTGTCTGCTATAGTCCACTGGTCAGAGCAAGTCATGCAATCAAGCCCTGAGTCAATAGGGAGAAGACATTTTTTTCTGGAGAGATAAGAAGATGAGATGTGAACGTTCTGGAATGTCCAGACACCGGGTGAAGTTGGTGCTTGGGGGTTGGGGGTGCAAAGGAGAAAAGGCCCAGCATTGGTCCTCAGCTTGAGTAGAGATTGGGAAGCACCAAACTGAACTGGGCGGGAAGCTAGGAATACAGATTGGAATGGGGTGAAGGGCAAAGCCAGAGGTGGAGATTAGAGACCCGAGTAGATGAGGCGCTGTAGGGACAGGAGGCTGCAGGGTGGCCCACCAGCCTGTGCTTCTCAGCCCGTGGCTGTGAGCACAGTGAGAAAGTCCTCTGCAGATGTGCTGCCAGTTGTGGTCATCGTGGAAGTTTGTGTTGCTCCAGCCACATGTTGTTTTGGCAGCGTCTCTCACAAGCAGAGAGGAGCTACATGCAGTCTAATTTGCTGGGAGTAACAGGAAGCTCCCACCAGAGAAGGGAACCTTCCCAGACTGCGCCTTCCAGCCTGTAAGAGGAGGGCAGCAGGCGCGGACAGCACCGTGGTGCTGAAGAGCCAGCCCATGCCACCAGGAGCTACGGAGGTCCCAGAGACCCAGGAATGCCGGGGCGTGACTGCTGGGGCGTGAGTGGCCTGTCAGGGTTGGTGCTGAGTGGTCTTTAATCCCTTCGATGATGTTGCAAAATTTTATACCAGTTGGCAGTGTCCCCCAAACACTGAAGGCTAAGGACCCTTGTGCTGGAGAGATGTAATGGCCCAGTGTTGGTTTTGTTCTGGGAAAAGACAACTCTGAGTTGGTGGGTATTGGTGGTGTGGCACGGGGTGGGAGCAGGGATGCTTCATAGAGAAGATGGTTTAGGAAACAGCCCCTGATGGGGGGGGGGGGCAGTGGACATGTGGGTCGCAGCTCCTCTCTCCTTCCTTGGCTGTGCTCCGGGCATCTTTCTCCCTGACCACACTGCCCTCCCTGGGCCTCTGCCTTGATATCAGCTGTGCCCATCCTCCGTGGAGCCTGCTCCTCCTGGGGCTGGGGACTGTGGCTTCCTGCTTCCATGTCCTTGGCTTGTCTCTGTGTCTGTCAGCTCTGCTTGACCGTGAATACTTGGACTGGAGGGGGTCTGTCCTCAGCTTTCTCTGGGGCACTCCTGCTCAGGGCGACTCATCGACTCATCGCTGGGCAGTGTGAATGGGCGGATGAAGCCAGTGCCTTTGGCCGCCTGGGGTTTTGGCGTGCCTGCGCTGGCCTTCCTTAACAGCGCCCTGTCTGTGGACTTAGCATTTCATAGTCGCCGTCCAAGGGAAGAGGTTGCAGGAAGGGCTTTTGGATCTTGAAGAAATAAGAGAGAGAAGCTCCTGCAGCGGTGCTTTGGCAGTGGGGAGGGGCGGAGCTGGCTGATTCTCTCACACTGAAAAGGAAGCTTCACAGCCGCAGCTTTCCCCAGGAGCTGGATTGCCGTGTCTCCCTCTCCTCCTCCCCGGGCCCTGGCCACCACTGATGACTTGGTGCCACACGCTGGGGTCAATTCCATGAGAAGACTCAGTGATCTGATGCAGAGCAGCGTACCATTTGAGGAAAGTCTGTGCCTGTCCCCAGGCTATGCTGCCACATGCTCTTTATGACATCATATTCGTAGACCCTTAGGGCTTAATCCCTCATCACATCTCAGCACACATCTCCTTTCTGTAACCTCAAATTGGAAGGGAACCTTTTAAATTGTGTAAATATTCTGTTTGTGAATTTGAGGAGGCAGGAAGGACTGTCCATTGCTTCTCCCCACCCCCTGCTCATGCAGGGATTCCACGTGCCCTCTCCTTGCATTCCTCCGGGGACAGGGAGATCACCACTTCACCAGACAGCCTGCCTTGCTTGCCCTTGGGCAGCTCTGTTCTTGGTCACCCTGCACGTGGAGTGCCCTCCACCTGCCCTCAGCTTCTCTCCTCCACAGTGCTGTTCCTCAAGTCCCCGGAAGGCATTCAGAATCAAACTTTCAAAATGAAACTTTAATGAGGAGACATTTTTTTTTTCTGCTTCCTCAAATGCCTGAACTTAGAGCAAGTGGCACAGAATGTTGAATTTCACAGCCCCATGTTCAGTGTAGGGAGCACTTTTACCTATGATCCTAAGTGATCCTGTGGGTCACTTTGACTAGTTGCATTAACAGATGAGGAAACTGGAGCCCACTGAGGTCAGGCAGCTCAGAGCTCTGTGAGACCAGCTCTCATCCTGGCATCAGGACAAGGACCCCACAGCCTCCTGGGAGGTATGTGTCAACGTGAGCTGGAACTTGGAGCCTCATGACCAGTGCTAACCGGAGGAGACTCCACGGAGTGACCCCTGGTCCTGGAGTCAGGACACTTTACATGATGGGGAGGTGGAAGTCAATGGGCGGAGCAGGTGACCAGGCTGCAGGAAGGCGTGGGTACAAGCTCAGGACTGGGCAGGTGCATTTAGGGAGGCTGGGGGTATCGTGAATGGACGAGAAGGGTGGGCCAAGGCTGAGGACAGGTAGCAAGGCCAGGAGGAGGCTGGGGGCCGAGCTGGCGGGGCTGAGGCTGGCTGGATGTGTTTCACAAAGGCCCTCTGGCCTTCAGCAGGGAGACCTGTGGTGAGGGGGCCTGGGGCAGGAGCAGCAGGAACAGGTGGTTGTGGGAATGTTTCCAGGGTGGACACAAGACCAGGGCTGCAGGTGTGCTGTGGGACAGATGTGTCCCCACGGTCCTTGGGCCAGAAGGTCATGGGTGACTCTCACAGTGGCACTAATGTGGCCCTCATGGGCTGGGCTGGTCACCACAGAGTGGGCTTTCTATAAAAGTGACTTGGTCCCTCTTGCTCTCTTGCCCTCTGCCTTCTGCCAGGTCCTTGTGAGGACCCAGCTCCGTGCTCTGGACTTCCCAGCCTCCACAGCCACGAGCCAAAACCACTTCAGTTGTTTATTTGTCACCCAGTCTCAGCTGTTCTGTTACGGCAAAGAGTGGTTCAGACATGGCGTGAGAGGTGACAGGGAAGTGAAGGTGAGGCCGAGCGTTTGAATGAGATCCGTCTCCCCATGTTGCAAGGATGTTAAAAAATCAGGCGGCCTTCTAGGTGCTATTCATGTGTTAATTCATGTAATTTCCAAGATAACCCTCTGCATTACATGGGAAAGTGGGGCAGAGCGGTGAACTTGCCCACCTTGTAGGATTGGGAGGCCTGAGGCCACTCAGAACCCCACTGTCTGGCCTCCCACCCGCGTCCTGAGCCATAGCCAGTTGCATCTCGGTTAACTGAGTGCTCAGTGAGGTAACAAGGGTGAAGGGGCCTGGCTGGCTGGGGGCACGGCCAGTGTCAACTGGGTGACGGGGTCTGTGTTGAGTATCTTACCCCCGAGAGTCGTTTGAGGCCTTCAGAGCCTTTTATCTCCCTTACCTGCTCTGACCACATTCACCACAGTCCAGGGCGGGTGTTGTGCCAGGTCTGTGCGTGGTGGGTAGTGGTGTTTCTTACTCCATCTCAGAGGGGCAGAGCTAAGGCTCAGACAGGTCATCTAGGCCTAGTCACGAGAGCATTCATTGCACAGAGGCCAGTGGGTGGTCACTGTATAGGTGCCGGGTAGGGCTAGGTTCAAATTCTGGCTCACCCTCTCTTGGGTCTTACCTTGAGAAATTTCACTCGAGTTCTCTAAGTTTCCTTGTCTATAACTCCCGTGTGACTTGCGAGTGGAGCATGCGGACCCTGTGCTGCAGGACTGGCGCCTGCCCAGGCTCGAGGAGCATGACTTTTTAAAAGTGGAGCTTTTCTGTCCAGATTTTTGGTAAGAGGTAAGAAGCAGAGGCACAGAAACACAGACATGGGTGGAGGCCTAGATACCAGCTATCAGTGTAGTTAGCATCCCTCTCCAGCCCACTCCTGGGGTCCGGAGACAGACACTCCATCTGCAGGGAGTATTTCCCAGACCTCTGCAGGCAGGACAGGACCGGAGGTCCTGGTGTCATGACTGCTGTTGTCATGGAAACAGGTCTGAGCTTGCAGCAAACGTGGCAATCCAAGGGGACCAACCAACTGATTCCTGCCAGCCTGTGGTGTTTGCCACTCTCTCCAGGAAAGCAACCCAGGAGGCGGCAGTGGCATGAGGCAGAATCTGACTAGCAGATACTCACGCTTGCCCCCCTTCCCAAGGATGGCTGGGCCAGCGTCCCGCAATGGGGGACCTCTGAGACCTGGTGTGGACACCTGTGCATTGGTCCTAGGCTCCATGTCAGCATTAGGGGGCATTGTAGGGAGAGGACATGGGGCGTGCCCTCCCTTTCCTTCCTGGGGTGGGAGAGGAGCATTAGGGATTGGAAGGGTGACATTGGGGCCTGGCACCTCCACTGTGAAACGTCTAAGTGTTATTACCTGGGTTTCATGGAGACGTAAAGAGTTCAGACTTACCAGCTGACAGGGGAGCGGTGAGGAGCTCCAAGGCTGGGTGAGCAGGAGAGACATCAGCCTCCCTCCCTGTGCTGTGGCCAGTGCGTTTCAGCACCACGGACAGCACATGGCCCACCTCTTCCTCACCCAGGGCACCTCACCTGGACTCTGGGGACACTATGTATATTATTCATTTTGCGGGAGTGTTCTCCATTTCTCTGTTTTTTTCCAGCTTAATGAATTTCTGCCCATATTTCAGAACTCAGGTCAATGTCCCCTCCTTGATGACACGGTCACTGTCTTCCTCCAAATCTGTAATGACAGCCTTGGTTCTCTGCTATTTCCAGATAGCCAAAGTTGCTAAACCAGTGATTTTTGGATAAGTGTTGGTTTGGAGAACAGCATGTCTTATTTTCCTCTGAGGACCCCCAGACCTTAATGGATTTTGTGTGTCTCCTGAGGGCCGCCTTTTGGGTCTGTGTGCAGGGGACAGGTTCCATTCCCACCATGTGGGAGAGAGAGCAGAGCCCAGGGCACTTGAGAGCTTTGCTGGCCTGGACAGCGATACAGAGGCTTCCCTGTGATCCAGACCTCCCTGCCCCCAGCAGGGGCCGACTGTGGTGTGTTTTGCTGTTGATTGATTGGTTAGGAAGGCCTGAGGCCTGGAGGCAGATGTCCCTAAGCGGAGCTGGATAGAACAGTTCATGTAGTGAAGTGACCAATGACACCTGCCCACAGCTGCTCTTCCCCCATTGGGCTGCTGGGAGATAGGGCAGGTCTGGAGATGAGCCTGCGCCTTGCTGGGCCGTCTTCCAACTCAAAAGACACTGGCAGGAGACTCCACTGCTGCCCAGCGCCAGGGCTTAGGTGACCCTCGCAAGGTGTCCTTCCAGCACCACCTGTGCCATGCAGGCGTTGTACCTGGCATGTGTCCATGCCCAGGCAGCAGGTCAGGATTTCAGGAGAGATGTATGGTCTGTCTGCCTGCCTTCCCCCCATCCTCTCCTTCCTTTCTAACCTCTTCATTACCCTTTTTCACCCTCCTTCTCACTCCCTCTCTTTTCAAGTGTCCCATCTCCTCCTCTCTCTTCCCTGGCCCCTGTCTGCCACCTCCTCCAGCTGCTCAGCAAAGATCTGCGACATTTCGAGGAGGGTCCTTGGCCTGTTGATGGAGACATAAGGTGAAGTCACAGGGGTCTCCAGGCCCCTCATGCAGTGCCCAGCTCATGCAGGGCGGGGAGTGTTGGGATGCGTGTACGTTGTCCTGCCAGGGACACCGCAGTGGGGGCCCCAGGGCCTGCTGGGGAGGTGTCAGTTCCTGCCAGAAAGACCCACTCCCCTTGAATTCTGCCAGTGGAGAGTTTTGCAGTTTGGTTTTTCACATAACATCTTATTGTCTTTGTCCTTGAAACTTCTGTAAAATATTGACCAGCTGAGGGGTAGTGATGTGGTTACACCATTGTAACTGAGTCTGGATCTGATCTTTGCATATAAATCCTGGACTCGTTTAGGGCTATTTTCCTGGGGACAAATGGACAGCACTAGATTCCGGGTCAGAGGGCATGAGTCCTTTTTTATTTTCAAATGTGTGAATTTTATGTTTAAAATAAAAATATTTACATATAAATAATGTATCTATAATGTCTTGGTATATGTGTGTAGTGACATTCCCTCTGTTTGGTGTGCAGCCTGAGATTTTACACATTCCTTAGAACGGGAGGCCCCTGGGTCTGACCTTGGAGTGTAGTTAGATTCCATCTGCTTGTGGGGTGTCATAAATTCCAGAGCATGAAAATGTCTAGAAATGTGATGCAGTGTGGCTTAGTGGCCTACACACGGGTAGGGAGTTAGGAAAACTGCATCAGGAGCGTGACATTGGAGGCCACACCTGTCTGGAACTGCATTTCTATCGAGGTCAGATCAGTGCCCCACCCAGTCCGTTCAGGGCAGGCAGCCACAGAGAAGGTGTGCTTGGTGGGTGTCTTCCTTGCAGATGCACAAATCATGACTGGCTCCCTGTTAGGGATTCAGGGCAGGTTGTTGGGCGTGGAGTGACTGCTCTGGAATCCCCTTTCTCCAGGAAGCAGGACACGCCATTTCACACTCTCTTCCTTGACTTGTGGCTCTGAGGCCTTTTCTCTTCATCTCCACCCATTCATTTTCCAAGAACCAGTTTAGGTATCCATCCATCCATCCTGCCATCCTGCCTGCCATCTACCCATTCATCCATCCTGCCTGTAATCTATCCATCTATCCATCCTTCAACGTTTCCATCCATCCATCTGTCCATTTGTCCACCATCTGTCCATCCGTCATCATCTGTCCATCCATCCACCCATCCACCCACCCATCTGGCCAAGCGGGTCCAAGGTCTTGAAGGTGTAGCGGTGAAGAAGCAAGAGTCCCTTCCCTCATGGAGCTAAGTCTAGTGAGAGCATCTGTAGGGAGAAGAGAACTCTAGGTGGTGCCAACCCATGCTTGGTCCCTTGTGTGGTTGTGCCTTGCACATCCCCCGGTGGCACATCACAGCTTGGAATCCAGTGGAAACAGCCACATGGTAGCCAGACAGGTACATATGTAGTATGTCAGATTACTGTGATGAGTGCTGTGCAAACACGAGGGGTGAGGGGCAGGGCAGCTGGTGGGCAGGCGAGGGGAGGGCTCTCAGATGAGTGACCCTGAGCAGAGCCATGCCGGAATAGATAGTGGGAGGGCAGACTAATTGGGGTCTTGCTGACCTTGGCTTTCACACTGAGGAAAATATAACACTGAGACCAGAACCCACCTGGGAGTTCTGGCTGCAGACTGTTTCTTCTCAGAAAGTTTCCCCGTTGCTTAGTCTGGCTTGACCTCTTCTGGGCAGAGCATCTCTGCCTGCCTCTCACGGTAGATGCCAGGGGACCATTGGGACCACTGGACCGTGTCCTCTGGGACCCTCTGTAGTGCATTTTCTCAGCTTCCTGAGGGGTCCTGGTGGAATTGAGCCCGGTTGTCCCTTTATCATGTTTTTGTGGCAAGCTCTGCTTCGGGTGGTGGGGGGAACCTCTCATTCCCGGCAGAAGTGGTTGCACTGAATTCTTAACATTTACTGGCTCTCTCCCCACACAAGGGATGGGGGCCTTGAGAGCAACTTGAAGATAATGAAAATAGAAAATAACCACACTGGAAAAATTTAAGCTCCAAAAAAATGGAAATTAACAAATATTAATGATAAGCAAAGGCACTTGGTGTTCCCATACCTGGCAAATTGGGCAGTACTCTTGGGGAAGCAGTTCAGTCACATTTATCAGGGGCCGTAAATAAGGTTTGTGCTGTTGGACTCAGTTGTTAAGCTTCTGAGAATTTGGCCTGACACAGCATCCTAACCACGGAAAAGTTGTGCACAAGGAGGTTTGGTGCAGCTGACTGCCTCGCTGTGGAAAACAGAAAATAACTGAAGGGCCAAACAGTGGGGCCATAACTAACTTATCACGTAGCCATGCGATGTGGTGTTTGGCAGACTTTTAAAAATTGTGGTAATGAAGACCATGCCCTAACTTGGGATGTGCTTATGGTAAAATCCAAAAGGATGGAGCTCTGTTCTTTTCTGTTCTTGGACTCTCTGCCTCTGGCCTGGCAGGTCACTCGACATTCCTGGCCGCCCCCCTTTTCAGCCCTTTGTTTGGTTCAGCCGGTCTTATTTAGTAGGTTTTAGCTTGCCCTACCTGCACCCCCAGGTAAGCATGACGGCCCCTCACTCTGTTCCTGCCCTTCCCCTCCTGGGCCACCTTCTATCCCATGACTCTCATCAGCCAGCCTCAGGGAGCAGATCCCAACTCTGCCTGGTTTCCCGTGGCTCCCAGGGCCTGGGCCAGGAGTGATCACTGCCTGGATGAGTGTGTGTATGTGTGTCCTAGAGTCACGGCTTTGGAACAGACAGGAGGACAAAGAAGACAAGCGTCTGAGTGACCTGGTGCATGTGCAGGAGGGGCAGGGTTCATTGCACAGTCTTTTCATTATCTGCACAGTGTCTCTGAGTTGATCACCGTCATATTCAGAAATGCCTTAAGAAGTTCCTGACCTATAAATGACGCTGTGTCTTCAACTAGTGAATGACATTTAGAAGGGAGGAGACAGCAGAGACCCACAGGGCAGGTGCATCCCAGTGACACAGACATTTCTGAGACAATACAGTAAAACCGAATATGGTGTGTCCTGGGCGGAGATGAAGGAGGAGGTGGATGGGGTTAGCTGGAGTAGTGGGCTGTGGTGAGGGCTCCTTAGGAGGCCCTTCCTGGTTGGAGAAGGTACTGAAGTATCTAAAGGAGGAATGATCCCATGTTTGGGTTTTGTTTTGAAATACTTCTGGGGAAAATGCAAAGCATTGAGGAGGGAAGGAGGTGGGGTGAGAAGATGGAGCATTGGTGGAGGAGGGTTGAAGTGGGGGGGGGTTGGGGGGGTTTCAGTGCCCTTTCTTTACCTTTGAAGATATTTGAGAGTTTTATTGTTAAAAGTTGAAAGAAAACCATTCCCCTGACTTTCCCCCAGTGACACTTAAAACTCTGCTTTGCTTTTCAGAGTGACCGACTCCTCATCAAAGGTGGACGGATCGTCAACGAGGACCAGTCCTTTTATGCCGATGTCTACTTGGAAGACGGGCTCATAAAGTGGGTTGAGCAGGACACACCTAAGAATCTGTTCCTCCAGGTGGCCTGGCCTTGCTGGTGTTCTGCCAGAGTGGCCGTGCTGTGCTCCTGTATTTCAGAGCTCCAGACTGGGGACGTCAGACTGGGTGGAGCAGGGGCCGGGGTGAGCTAGAGCAGGGGCCAGGTGTGCTGGGGGACCCTCCGTTGTCCCAGGCTTGCTGATACTCCTCAGGGTGCCTATTGCCTTTAATGCTCACACTCAGGCTGTGAAATGCAGATGTAGTGTTTTTGGGGTGTTTTTAAAGATTTTTTTTGTTGTTTTAGTTGGACACAATGCCTTTATTTATTTACTTATATGTGGTGCTGAGGATCGAACCCAGGGCCTCACACATGCTAGGCGAGCGCTCTACCGCTGAGCCCCAACCCCAGCCCAGGTGTTGTGTTTTATATTAGGGGCATGAGGGGCCAGTGGGGCTAAGCACTGAGCCCAGTTGCAGGGTGGGCTGGGGACAGGGCCTGTGTCCCCCCCCAAGAGCCCCTGGCTGAGCACAGCCCTGCCTTCCACCTGCCTGCCGTTCCTGGGGTTCGTTGAGGGGATCAGGGGAGAAGTGGGCCTCTATGGGGACCTTGGCTGGCTCTCAGAAGAGTCCTGGCTCTGCTGTTTCCCTACTGTCTCCCTGTGGGCTCCCTTTCAGCCTGCCATTGCTGACCCCAGGGTAGGAGCCCCCTGGGACACTGTGACTCAGTGATGCAGGCCGGGTGACTTCAACAACAGGAACTCACCGTGTGGAGCCTGGAAGCCCTGGTCAGTGCCCGCAGGGATGGTCCCTCCTGGGCCTCACTCCCTGCTGGCCTGGGGCCTCCTTCTCACTGTCCTCAGATGGCCTTTCTTTGTGCTGCCCAGGCGTCTCCCTCCTTATCAGGATACTGGTTCTGTTGGGTTAGGGATGCACCTTGATGACCCATTTAGGCTTAATTATCTCCTTGAAGCCTCATCTCCAAAAGTCACAGGGGGTGGGTGGGGGGTGTTGGGGCTTTGGCGTGGTTTGGGGACAGTTCCGCCCATAACGCCAGGCAGTGGTTTCTCCGTGGCCTCCAGCATTTTACTGGCTGGTGATGGGGACGTGGCCTGGACTCACGGCCTCTTCCCTGGGCATCTAGAAGAGCAGAGGAGGAGACTGTCTGCGACCGGCTTGGGCTGTTGGTGCAGGAAGGAGAGTGCAGGGGGCTGGGGGCACGGGGAGGTCAGACAGGATGCAGACTTGGTAACAAGCCAGCCTGCCGGGGAGGGGGGCACATGCTGTGATGGGGGTGGGGGTAAAGGAAGCCGGGGTTAGTGGGTGCATCGTGCCCCCTGAAAGTTCAGAGTCTCTGCCTCCCCATCCCCTGCTCTAGTTCTGGACAGCGGCCTCCTCCCTGCCATCTCCCCCCCCCCCAGCTCACTCTTGTGTGCACGGTCAGCTCACTCCCACTTGGGAGCTGTGCACCCCAGCCCCTCCGTGGAACGCCTGTCCCCGCATTGCATTGCCAGCTCCACGTGATGTCTCCTCAGGGCACTTCCCTGCCCGGGGATGGCCTGGCTGCATTCCCCCTTCCCTATGGCCATGAGCTGCCATCTGTCACAGCCTCCCTCACGTGGTGTCTGTCCCTTGGCCAGGGCAGTAAGGCCTCCCCACTCTGGAGCATGGCCTGGACCATAGTAGGTGCCCCAGAGTGCTGACGAGGAAAAGCAAAGTGAATCTGGACCCCCAGGTCAAGGTGAGGGTTGTTTGGAGCCCCAGAGCACCCATGCAGTGTGGTTGGGTAAGTCCAGAGCAGGAGGTCTTCTTCTGCACTGCTGCTTAGATCAGAGGAAGCCGCCCAGGCTGGGGCCCCTTGGCCTCCAGGGCTTCAAGGCCTGAGGGCAAAGTCACCAGGGAGCTGCTGATGGGGTAGCCATTCTGGCCACCTGCTGCTTGAGGTTGGAGCTGGTCACTTGTGCTTCCATCCTTTTGGGGACCTGTGGAGCCCAGTGGTCATGGGCTGAGCTGCATTTCTTGAGTGCTTGCTGTATGCAGGAGCACCTGGAGCCTTAGGACTTTGGCTGGCCAGGCTGTTTGGGAAACAGGCAGTTCTGTAAATTCAGTATCTGTCCAGTCCTCTGACTCAGAACCCTATTTTGCTTGCACCCCAGTGCTAAAGGCCTCTCTGAGCTTTGGTATTCCTCTTCCTGCTCTGTGAAGCAGAGAGGGTGACCATGACTGAGTGCCTTGCAGGACTTAGGGGGTCCTTTCTAGCATGCAGCCTACTGGCTGAGAAGAGTAGGGCTGGAGTGGCCTGTGCTGACCCAGGCATACAGAGGCTCAGTTTTTGTTTACTTTAGTAAACACCAAGAGTCCTTCTGTTTGAGACCCTTGGCAGAGTTTTCTAAGAGCCATTCAGCTATTAGGGTGCAGTGAGCTGTGATTCGTGGAGGATTCTGCCTGGTTCACCGAGCATGGTGATTCAGATGCTGGTCACGCAGGGTTTCCTCCTGCCACAGTGGTGGCATGTCTGAGGCGAGCTGAGCTTCCTCTGTCCTCCTTTTCCGGACTTGTTGCTGGTGTGTGCCATTGACTGCGTCTTCCTCCTGACTCACGGGGTCCCCATCAGTTCAGTCCCCGTCTGAGGGGAATGTGCTGCTCCTGTGTCCGGGAGGCAGTCAGCCGGGGCAGGTCCTGTTCTTAGACTTGGGGCCTCCCAGGCCCACCTGGACTTGCTGTGTGACCTTGGACCAGTCTAGGTGCCTGTCTCAGATCTGCGCCCCCTTTGGCCCAGTGGACCTCCTCCCTTGTGGGGATGTTAGTGGGAGACTGGAGAGGTTGGTGGAGGTACGACAGGGCCCCTCACCGGGACCTTGGTGTGGTGACCGAGTCACAGGCGCCATTCACACCGGGCTGTCTCTGGGGCAGTGGCGTGTAGGACTGAGCCTCAGGTCTGCTGCCCCTGCTGACTTACTGAGTGGCCCTGCACCTTTGCAGTTAGCATTGGGTACATTACCTGTCTTCTTTAGAAGTTAGCTGGGAGCCCAGGTGACATCATGGGTGAGTGCTTAGAGGAGTCTCCACTCCCCAGCAGGCCTCCAGGAAGGGCAGCTGCTCTCTGTTAGGGTCAGTGTCCTCCAGAGGCCCTTTCCTTCGGCTCCTGGCACCAGCCCACGTGTTTGGAGAGGGTGGCAGAAGGACCCAGAGTTTCCATGCACTCAAGCCAGCTGTGCAGGGGAGGGTTGGTAGTTGGGGGCGGTGGCACCTGCGGTGGAGCTGGTGGGACAGTTTCCTGGGTGCTCCCCTTGAGCCTGGCTTTGTGCTTTGCTGGGTTCTTTCCAGCTCAGGGAGACCAGGATGTGCCCAGCTCTGCGAGGAGCCGTGGCTGGAGCCCTCTCTCTGCCCCGCCAGCCCGGACCAGCCTTGCCCAGGCTCCTGTAGGGCCAGGGCTGCTGCTTTTGCCCAGGAGGTGAATTCTGTTCTGGGCTTGATCCTTTGGTCACTGCAGCAGTATTTTCTTAAGCCTGATGACTGGTGTTCTTATGTGATGGCCTGATCCCAAGAGTTCAGAATACCTGGATTTTATTTTTGCAAACAAAAATTCAGATCTCAGATCTCAGCCAGTTGGTAGCCTTGGAAGCCCTGGGGTCCCTGGCCTGGTTCTGGCTCAGAATCTGCTGGTGCCCTGGCATCTCCTTTCTCTGGTTCCAACAAATAGAACAGGCATCACTGGGTGTCATGTAAGTCTCCGCGGGGCTTTTGCGGGGCTCACGGGGCCAGGCCGTCGATTGTCTGGGACCTTCCTCCTGCAGGAAGTTTCACAGCAGGGAGGTGACCTCAGCCTGTCTGGAAACACTGGCCTCCCCCGCCATAGTCCCTCGCTGTGGTGTTTAAGGTGACCTCAGTTTTGTCTTACATGCCCAGAGGGCTTGAGTAGCTTTCCTGAGGCCCTTGCTCCTCCAGTTCTGCTGAAATGAGAAGCCAGGGGCCGTGTGCTTGGCCGCTCAGGCTACCGTGAAAGGCCCCCGACGGGCGGCTTCAACAACAGGAATCTATTTCTCACAAATAATTGAGAGGCTGCGAGTCCAGGTGTTGGCAGGGCTGGCTCCTCCTGAGGGCTCTCCTTGGCCTGCAAATGGCATGTCTCCCTGGGTCCTTAGGCAGTCCTCTGTGTGTGTCTGTGTCCTGATCTCCTAGGGACACCAGATGGATCGGATTAGGGCTCACCCCAATGACCTCATTTTACTTAATCACCTCTGCAAGGGTCCTGTCTCCAAGTACAGTCAGTCACTCTCTGAGTTGCTGGGGCTGGGGCTTCCTGTGGATTCGGGGGATGCAACTCGGCCCCCATCAGTGTCCCTGAAAGCTCATAAAGCCAAGGGGACTTTTCACAGTCTTGCTAGGTGATGCTCCACTCTGCACCCCCATTGCCCAAAGCCGACCACTCCCCTGAGAGACTGGCTGTTCAGACAGCCCAGCATCCCGTGATGGAGAGGCTGGCTCTGCCTGGTTGGACCCAGTCCTCCGTCCCCCTGAGAAGCCTTCCTGGAGAACCAGCCAGGTGAAACAGCTCCCTGTGCCCCCGGCCCTCTGCCCTGCCGCATTCCAACAAGGTGCTTACATTCGAGTGTGCTCCCCTGGAGGGCAGGCCCTGCCTGAGTGCCCTCCACCCACCTGCGGCCCTGGGTGACCTGGCTCAGGTGTGTTTACTTAGTGGGCCTGAAGCTGCTAAGCTGACTGCCCAGTTTGCTTTTAAGAACCAAGGTCCCGTCTGTTGTTTGTCTCCAGGCAAATAGGAGAGAACCTGATTGTTCCTGGTGGAGTGAAGACCATCGAGGCCAATGGGCGGATGGTCATTCCCGGAGGGATTGACGTCAACACCTATCTGCAGAAGCCCTGCCAGGGGATGACGGCGGCCGATGACTTCTTCCAGGGCACCAGAGCAGCGCTGGTGGGCGGGACCACTATGATCAGTGAGTTGCAGGCCCTAGGTTCTCCATCACCATGAGCAGCACCCTGGGGCCCAGTGCAGACCAGTCACTGAGCTCAGGGCCATTTCATCTCCTTCTCACTGTGGTCCCCCAACGCAGCTCAGTGTCTACAAAGCAATACAGACAGTAAAACTTTCAGAACCCATTTTGGAATGTATTGAAATAAAATTACTGGCGCATCCTGGTTATTATCATTGCCTAGACTGAGATTGAAATTGGTGTTTAGATGCTTAGAAGATAAACAGATTTAAAGGTATCACACAAAGAATCTGTGAGGATGGCCAGAGTTTTGGAAACCGTGACATGGGTGTTATAATGATGCAGGATGGAGGCTCGGAGAGTTGAGGTAATTTGCCCCAGTTTACATAGCTAGGAAGAGGGCGTATCGGTCAGTATTGCTGTAAATAATGCTGTGATAGTGCTGCGTAACAGTCTGCCTATTAAATGTTTTCCATTGCCATAGTAAGATACCCCAGGTAGGTACTTTATAAAGAAAAGAGGCTTGTGTAGCTCACAGTGTGGGAGGCTGAAAATCTGAGATTGGATAAGACACTTGATTCAGTCTCTGGTGAGGGTCCCCCTGGTTGAGTCGCAATGACTAGCATCGATTCCTTCTGAGCATGTGCCTCCAGTGGCCTAATCACCTTCCAGCAGTCCCCACCTCTTAGAGGTCCTGCCACTTCCCAACACGGTCACCCTGAGATTCGAGCTTCCAACACACAGACCCTTGGGGACATAGGCAGGCCATCTGCAAACCACAGCAGCCCTGAGTCTTGAGCAGCACCCTTCCCGTGGCCGTCGGCGGTGTGCACGAGGGTCTGGCAGAGACTTGCCTCCCTCCTGCCACCTCGTCTCTTTGCTCACACCCCAGTGTCCGCCCATGTTCTGTGACTGGTGTGAGCCACGTGGCCAAGCCCAGTCACTGGGAGTACCCTCTGCCCTCAGTGAACCACGGTGGGCATGGAGACTCACGGACAGATGGTACCACCCGGCCTCCGTGGCCTGTGTGGGGAGCCGGCCTCCTCCTCTGTCTCCCTGGCAGCCTGGTTTTGTTCTGTTTTGCTTGAGAAGCTGCCTCTGCTGGGGTCCCACCTTGGGAAATGACTAAGCAGGCGGCAGTGGATTATATGTGTTCTTTAACTGTCACGCTGTGCGATTGCCCCGGCTGTCCTGAACTGGCTGGACCCTGCCGTCTCCTCTCTCCCAGGTGACCCTTGGCAGCATCCTCCATGGCTGCACTAGCCACAGAGGAGGGCCGGCTCAGGGCACAGACAAGCAAAGTCCTGATCCCTTTCCAACAGGTGGCACTTGCACCTGCTGGGGGACAGTGGGAGGAGCCAGGCCTTGGCCCTGGACAGACTTGGACTTGTTGCCCCCCCGCTGTAGGAGCGAGGCCTGTCCTCAGCCTGGTCTGCAGCATGGGCCTCATGATTGAACCCCTAAAGGTGTTGGGGAGACATAGGTGAGATCCTGTAGTACAGTGCAGAGCCCTGGGCTAGGGGCCAGGATCCCTGGGGTCCCCCTTGCTCTTCCCCCATCACCCACTGTGACATCCTGGGGGAGCCCTGAATCTGGGGTCCTCCCCCGACACCCTCAAAGGCGGTTTGCTTTGTGCTTCAAGGGCCTCGAGTGTGCCCAAGGGCCGTGAGGACACAGAGGGCCATAGGGGATGGGCGGGCCCCCAGCCCCACCCTGTTTCTTCAGCAGATGCTCATGGGAGGCGCTGAAGGCCAGGCTGTGGGGCGGATGGACAGCTGCAGGACCGAGGCTTGTCCTCCAGGGGCTGGCCCTGTCAGGAACCCCTGCTCAGCCACATGGGACTGTTAATGGTGACTAGGCTGCGAAAAAAAGGGACAAAACCTGAACAGGGCTGGGGCTCCGAGACGGCTGCCCTGAAGAAGCCACATCCCGGCCGGGGTCTGAAGATGGCGGAGTCGATGGGGGGGTGGGAGGGGAGCAGATCGCTGGGAGGAGGAAGGGCGCACAGAGTCCTGGGGGGCACAGCTCTCACAGTGGAGATGAGGGAAGGCCCTCTGCACCCCGCAGAGACGGAGGGACAGGACTGCAAGGAAGACCTGAGGAGGGATGGGGACAGTGCTGAGCCTCATGGGAGAATTTTGTGCGGTTTCCTCTGCAGCTTTGGAAGGATCCCGCAGGTAGTGGTGTGATCAGATTGGCCAGGAAGTGCCCACAGCAGTTTGCCGATACACAAGGGTGGCTTGGCCGAGGTGGTGGACGGCAGTGGGCTGGTCCAGGGGCACATGGGCAGCGTCAGCAGTATCATCATGGGGTGGACATGGGGATGGGAGGGAGGGAGGTGGCGGGACGAGCCCTCACCCTGTGGCCGAAGGACCGTGAGATGCTACATCCCTGTGTCACCCACAGCCGGGGTCGGGTGGGCAGCACTGCAGGAGGTCTGGGGCACTTTGGTTTTGAGTCACCCTGTGGGTGGCCAGGACACAGCGGGCACAGAGTTCCACAGCTCCGAGGAAGTGGAGTTTGCGTGAGGGGTGTGTGTGTGGAGAGGTTCTGGGACCAGCCTGGGGTGTGATCACTAAGGCGCGAGCAGAGGGGGGGTCTGAGGAGAGGCCAGGAAGAGCAGAGGTTGTGCCAGCATGGGGACAGAGAGTGAGGTGAGGAGAAGGGCTGGCGCTCTGTGACCCGAGGACAGAGAGGCTCGGGTTCCCTCAGGCCTGGGTCGCCAAGGCCCAACCAGCAGCTGATGCCTCCGACGGGAGGGAGGCAGGAGGGAGCAGAGGCTGCTGTCTGTGGCCATCTTCATGACGTCCGGCCGTGTGCAGAGAGAAGCAGGCGGTAGCCAGAGCGGCAGGGGAGGTCAGCCGAGGTTGAAGACACGCCTTTTTGAGCTACTTTATGTTTTAGATGTTATTTGAAAAAGAGGGACAAGGTTGCCTTTCCTTTGCCCTTAGAGACCTTTGACCTTGACGTTCTGGGCCAAGGCTGCTGAGTGGAGAGATCAGAATTCTGTCAGGTCTCCGAGAGGCTCCTCCTACCTCTGGCCAGTTATGGGACCTTGGATAAGCCCTTGGCCCCCTTTGAGCCTCAGTTTTTCCTTCCTCCCTTCCTTCCTTCTGGGGATTGAACCCAGGGTGCTTTACCACTGAGCCACATCCTATTTTATATTTTCTTATTTTGAGACAGGGTCTTGCTAAGTTGCCTAGGATCTTGCTAAGTAGCCGAGGCTGGTCTTGAACTTGCAGTTCTCCTGCCTCAGCCTCCTGAGTTGCATGAGCCACTGCACCTGGCCCAAATGGGGTTGTTACCCTTCACTCCTTAGGATGACCGTGAGGCTTAAGCAAGGTGTTCATAAATCCTTTGTGCTGCTGTGGTGCATGTAGTGGGCATTGGATGGATGGTGGTGATGGCGGTGGTGGTCACGATGGTGGTGCAGCCTAAAGGTGGGGGTGAAGATGCCATTGGTGAAGGTTGTGCAATGATGGTGACAGTGACAACACTGACCATAATGAGGATGGGATGATAATCATGGAGATGGGGTGGCATTGATGGGGATGATGGGGGGTGATGGAGGTGGTGGTAGTCATGGTAACAGTGGTGGGGTGATGCTGATGGGGTGTGGGGTGGTGATGGAGGTGATGCAGATGGGAGAATGTGGGTCCTAAGCGTCATGACACACTTTTCTCTGTCCCAGTTGACCATGTTGTTCCTGAACCCGGGTCCAGCCTGCTGACTTCCTTTGAGAAGTGGCATGAAGCGGCCGACACCAAGTCCTGCTGTGACTACTCCCTCCATGTGGACATCACAAGCTGGTACGATGGTATTCGGGAGGAGCTGGAGGTGCTGGTTCAGGACAAAGGTCAGTTAAAGCCCCAGAACGGGGCTCTGGAATCCCTGGTTTCTTGGTGGATCCAGGGGACCCGTGGAGCTAAAACCCTTTCTCCACATCTGCTGTGACTCCCGTCATGAACTGCACGTTGCCGCCGGGACAGTGGGCAGGCTGTCCCCAGGCCCAGTTTCTGTGGCTTGGCAGGCAAGGGCCATGACCCATCCTGGGTGCCACCCCTGCACTACGACCAGGCACTGCTGGGCCTTTGCTCGAGCTGTTCCCCTGCGAGGAGTGTCCTTCTCTCTGCCTGTAACATGCTCCCCTCCTTCCTGCCCCAGCTCCGCAGTCACCTCCACACATCTCCATCAGAACTGCTGCCTTCCTCCAAAGCGGGTCCCTGGGTCTCCTGGGGGCATGTTTTTTGCTGTTGGAATGGGGGATGTTGGTTTTCTGTCTGGATCTTCTGAAAGCCCCTGAGCTCTGCGAGGCGTGTGTGTCCCCCGTGACTCCCTCTGTGGGGTTGCACTCTGACAGGGTATGGAGGGGAGGCAGTTGCACAGACAGGAAGTGAGGAGCAGGCGGAGGAGAGCCCAGCCTGGAGGGGGCAGCCCGGGTGGAGGGGCTTCTAGGAGTGTGGAGGGGCGTGCCGTGTGTTCTCCTGAAGGCACGGTCACTCAGCACATCGGCCATGGGGAAGTCAGGAGGAGGAAAGCGGCGTGTGCACTCTCTGCCTCCTCCGGGTGTCCCAGGTGGGGCTCCTCCTTCCCGGCCCGCGGCTTCCCAGCGTTCCTTGCCTGCTCCAGCCTTGGTCTTGGGGTCTCTCTCTTCTTCTCACGTGGGGTCTTAGGAGCAGAGTTGCTCTGCATCAGCGACTTTCTAATGACCCTCATGTGGAACACAGTGACTACTTTGCTTAGCTACTTTCTTTAGATTGGGCCTTTAAGTTTCCTTTGGGTTTATTATGGATTGTGTTACAGTGGACGTCTTCATTTCTTAGCATGTATTTGAATTTCTAATTATTTTCTTGGATTCTTAGAAGTGGAAATCACAAAGTCAAAAGTTTTGTCACCTTTGAGATCATGACCCTTCTGGCCAGGTGGACCACCTGCACAGTGTGTCCACCCACACTCCCCTGGCCCCGCGTGTCTGCCCAGGTGTCTGCCTGCGTGTCTGCGGAGTCCCTGCTGCTGGTGGCTGCAGGGCACGGCTGCTGAGGTCTTCCGCACACTCTTTCGTCACTATTTGCACTTTCTGTGTGTGAGACCCCTCGTGTCCTTCTGTGATGCCATGTGACCTTCTATCCAGAGGGCGTTGTCCCTCCCTGTGGTTGCTGTGACCCCCATGGTGACCATGCAGAATCGAAATCCAAGCACGTTCACGTGTCCTGTCTTGCTTTCCTCACCTAACCTGAGGTCCTGAGCAGTTTCCCACGTCACCCCCATGGACATTACCACGCCAGTTTCTACTGCCTGGCCGTGGATGTGCTGTGGAGGGACAGGAGGAGTGTGGAGAGGGCTGGGCGGGATCCCTGGGGCATGTCACTGTGGGGAACGGTGCCATGCTCCACTCGGGCAGGGACATCTGTTGGGCTCCTGGTATTTGTGGCGTTGCCCTCTGGACTTGCAGAGAGGCGTTTTCTTCCCCTGGGTGGTGCCCTCAAGGAGGAGCCCTGATGGGTCCCCAGGTGCCCTCCAGGTGTGTGAGTGTCTCAGAGTGTTGCAGTGCTTTCTGTAGATCTGTCTCAGCATTCGTACTTGCTCATCGAAACAACGTGGAAGTGTCTAAAATTAAAAGTGATAATTTGGAATTTGACTTTCTAGAGTTTCCATATTTATATATAGAGATACAAAGAGTTTTGAATTATACATATACTACTTGCATATGTATAGACACTGTATATATAGTTTTTATATAAACAGAACTCTAATATGCATTATATTCTGCACTATGTTTTTTTTTTCCTTACTCAATAAAATATGGAGAGCCATCCCCCACCACTCAGGACCTGTCTCGCCTGGGCCACTCATTCAAGTGTCCCACTTCCCCTGTGAGTACATGGAGGCAATTAAAAGGTTGTTTTGAAGGTGAAATGAGAGGACATGTGACAGGTGCCTAGATCGGGCTGGCCCAGGTAAGGGCTTTGTGTCATGGGTCGTGACTTTCACTGTCATTCCGGGCAGTGTGTGTTTCTCTAGACCTCCAGGGTGTTCCATGTTAAGGAGGAGCATATTGGACTGTTGCCTCTTGGTGAATTTAGAAAACTTGTGTCTTCAGGGCTCTGGGGACGGGAAACACTGAGGCTAAGGTGAGTCTGCAGCACAGGAGTATGTATTAGTTTTGTTTTGCTACTACAACAAAGCCACACACTTTAAACAACATAGAGGTGTGATCTTACAGTTTTGGAGGTCTTCCAGGTCTAATGCCAAGGTGTGGGCAGGGCTGTTGCATTCCTTCATACAGCATCACCAACCATGGGCCCCCCGAAAATCAGGATTGGGAGGATTTTTGCCTTCTCTTGTTCTGGCATAAAGCCCAGTTCCCATGTCCACCACCTCACCTGCTCAGCATTCAAGATCTATCCCCTTGGCAACTCTATAGTACATAATACATTATCCACTATGGTCCCACGCTGGGTGACAGACCTCCAGAATTGATGCCTCCTGTCTGAGGTTCTGTGTCCTTTGACCAAAATCTCACCATTTTACCCCAGTTCCTGGCAAAACTGTTCTCTGTAACTGCTGCAGGGTCACCTGAGGGTGTGGTCTGTGGGCTTGTCTCTCTGTGCCTGGTTTACTTCATTTAACATAGTGACGTCTAGTTCCATCCATGCTGTCCCAAAGGGCAGGGTTTCCCTTTTTGTCAAGGCTGAACAGCGTTCTGTTGTGTGTTTGTGCGTCTTTGTCCACCATTCTGGACACCTGGTGTTTTAGTCAGCTTTTTCACTGCTGTGGCTAAAAGACCTGGCCAGAACAGTTGTAGAGGAAGAAAAGTTTATTTGGGGGCTCACAATTCAGTCCACAGACTGGGCTCCATTCCTCAGGCTGAGGTGAGGCAGAACACCGTGGTGGAATTGTGTGGTGGAGGGAAGCAGCCTGTGTGTGGATCAGGAAACTAGACTCTACAGATACAAAATACATACCCCAAGGGCACCCCAGTTCCTCCCCGTCCAGCCACACCCCACCGCCCGCAGTTTCCACTCAGTTAATACCATCAGGAAATAACCCACTGATTGGGTGAAGGCTGTCACAACCCAATCATTTCTTCTCTAAACCTTCTTGTGTTGTCTCACACATAAGTTTTGGGGGACACGTCACATCCAAACCATAACATTCCTCCCCTGCCCCCAGAAGCTCATGACCCTCACAATGCAGAGTACCTTTGGTCCATTTCCAAGAGTGCCCAAAGTTCAAGTCCAGAGTCTCCTCTGAGACTCAGGGCACGCTCACATCACGAGCTCTTGTCAAGTCAAAAGTGATTTACAAGGACCCAGTATATAAAGGTACCGGCCAAACATTTCCATTCAGAAACACAGGGGCACAGAAAGAAGGGACGGGACCCAAGCAAGACTGGAATCCAGCTGGGCAACAGGTCCTGCAGTTCTGTGTCCAGCATCTGGAGCACAGGGCATGGTGAGGTTCTGCCCAGGGGCCGTGTGGCTCCATGCCTGTGGATGGTGCCATCATGAGATGGTCATGAGCTTCTGTTGGCAGCCCAGGTGGCCTTCTGTGGGCTTGTCTGCTCGGCTCCTGCAGCTTTGGCTTCCTCCTCACATCTCCACACACTGCCCTCCCAGGGGGTGGCTGCAGGGCTCTGACCCTGCTGCACTCTGCCTGGCCTCCCAGGCCTTCCTTTGAGATCCCAGGCCTCCCTGACCCCTCACTCCAGCACCCTGCTCTCCTGCAGAACCTGCACCCTGTGGTCGATGCCCAGGTCTCCGCCATCTCAGCAGTAGCCAATCCTCCAGGGACCCCGGCTGCCGCTGCCTGAGTGCCTGGTAGCTGAGCATGTGGGAAGACCTTCCTAGGGGCTCTGTGAGTAGAGGGCTCGCCTCGCGTGCACAAGGCCCAGGGTGCAGTCCCCAGCACCACACACACACACACACACACACACACACACACACACGACTTCCCAGGCCTCCTTGTGCATGGATTCCCCACTCATTTCTTCTCAAGAGAATTTGTACTTTTACTCCCTTGAGTCTGAGAGGGATGTGATCTTGCCCATTCCTGAGATGCCTTCAAGCCGTCTGCTTTATTGTCTCTGGGCAAAATCTCTGGCACTTCTTTCGTTTGGGTAAAGTCTTTAACAAGTGCAGCTTCCTTAGCCCCAGTTTTACTCCCACCTTTCAAGTCCTAATTTTTCAAATCTTTCTGTTCTACTTTCTGCTCCTGAAGAAAAGCCACCAGCAATACCCAAGCCACTGCCTGGACGCTCTGCTGCCTAGAAATGTCTTCTGCCAGACTAAGAAGTCCATCACCTTTAAAATTAACCCAAAGAAAGTCTCAGGACACAGGCAAAATTCAGACGACTTCTCAGCCAGAAAATGCCCCAGGTGGCCTCCAGTCCAGTTACCGCGAGTCCTCCTCCTCCTCTAAGCCTTGAGCCCTGTCTTCACTGTCCTTGGGCTTGGTGGCTTTCTGGTCTTCCAAGCTACCCCCAGAGTCGGCCTTTAAGCTCTCCCTAATACAATCTAAAGCATTTCCAGTTTGCACTGCTAAACACCTAAATCCTCCCACCAATTCAAGAAGCTCCAAAGCCTTCTGAACCACACGGTCAGGTTAGACACGGCAGTGGTGACCTTCTTGGTACCAATTTCTGTTAAGGCAGCTCTTTCACAGCCGTGACTAAAGACCTGACCAGAACAATTTTAGAGGAGGAAAAGTTTATTTGGGGGCTCACATTTTCAGCAATCTCAGTCCATAGACTGAGCTCCATTCCTCGGGGCTTGAGGGGAGGCTGAACATCCTGGTGGGAGAGTGTGGCAGAGGGAGGCGGCTCATGTGATGGTCAGACAGCAGAGAGGATCCCCTCCCCAGATACAGAACACAGCCCCAAAGGCCCCGCCCCAACGCCGCCTCCCCAGCCACACCCCACCTGCCTTCAGCCACCAGCAGTTAATCCCATCAGGGGTTAATTCCCTGCCTGGGTTAAGGCTCTCCAAAACAATCCTTTCTCCTGTAAACCTCTTGCATTGTCTCACACATGAGCTTTTGGGGGACACCGCATGTTGATCCCAGACCTGGGCAGTGTGAGCAGTGCGGGAGACACACCAGTTACAGCTGTCTCTATTTAGAGATGGAGAAACTGAAGCCCAGAGAGGCACAGCTTCTTCAGTGTCACACAGCACCAGGACTGGAACCCAGATGTCTGTGACAGAGCTGTTGTAGCTCTTGTTGTCTGGGAATTGCAAGCAGGCACCTTTCAGGGCACAGACTGGGTACGTGGGCTCAGGCTGGGTTTCAGCTCTGCTGGGCGCTTCCTCTGCTAGGAGCCCTTGTGTAGGGCACAGCTCCCCAGCTCCCCAGCCATCCAGGCTGCCACCAGCCCCTGACCTGAGTCCCTGGTGCTCGTTACACTGCATGTTGACCCCTGATGGACAGCTCCACCGTCCTCCCTCCTGGACAAGCTCTGCAGGGGTGTGAGAGCCAACACTTCGTGGTTGCATTGGTCCTTAGACTCAGCGATCCCTGGCTTATTTTAGCAATCTCAAGATGCCAGGGGAGTCACTCTGGAGTTGGTGGTGACAGGACTTGGCAGGGAGAGTGGCTGTCCCTTGGGGTGGAATTTACTGTAATAAACCACTGAGGAAGAAGTCCTGCAAGTTATTTCTCAGCCGCGGACCTCAACCACTGTTAATATTAATCTTCAGTTTTGATGGATGTCAGCAGCAGCTCATTCTCAAAAGAGAGACTTTAATTTAGAAGTCATTAAGAGGTGAAGAAGCAAGTTGTAGTAAAGAGGAAAGGAACTCGTGGTGCCTGGGAGCCTCCTAGGGGCCAGATACTTGCTTATTGGGAGCAGCAGTGCAAGGGCAGTGGTATCATGCTCTTTGGCATGAACCTCCTGGATCTTTCTTTGGGGATTCTCATTGTTTATCATGCTGCTCTGTGTATCAGCTAGCCTTGCTGTGTAATAACCTACCCCGAATCTCAGGATGAAGACAGCAGTTGCTAATATTCTGTTGATTGGCAGTTTGGGCTCCGTTGAGCAGCTTTTCGTATCTTGCCCAGGCTCACTTGAGCATTTGCATCTCACCTGGGACTGCTGGGTGGCTCCATGCACCATCTCTCATCTTCCAGTGGCCCTCTAGGACTCCTTCCCAGCGGGCAGTGTTCCAAAAGAGCAGGCAGAGAGGCTGAAGGGCCCTTGCAGCTTCAGCTGGGGCGCAGGCAGCACTGCAGTGGTTAGAGCAAGTCACAAGAGCCGCCCAGGTTAGCGGGGTGGGAGGAGGGATTCGCCTCCTGACAGAAAGCACCTGAGAATGATGGCATCTCATCTACCACAGGGCAGGGCCGCAGCCATGCTACTCTGTGTACCTCCCAGGTGCAGAATGCTCTTGCCCTCCAGCAACCCAGAAGTGTCATCCAGTGATGGCACAAGATCCAGATCCCCGACCTTGTCATTTCCAGAGGCTGCCATGGAGCTCCTGGGTTGTGGCTGCTCTTGATTCAGAGCCTGTACCTTACTCACAGCCACCGTGCACTGGTGGACAGGGACAGGCACAGGGACAGGCTAGGCATGCTGAATGATTTTATTTAGAAAGGGGAAACAATGGGGGCCCTTTTGCTATGATGGGTAGACACTCTGGAATCCAGCTGGGCACATACTGCTCAGTCCACCTATTCCACTCTATTTTGAGAAGTTCCTCCCCCGGGGCCCAGCTGTCCTCCTTGGGAGAAGTGCCCAAGTTTAGAGACCAACAAAATTTTGTACAGCCCCGGGGTCAAATTTGGCCATGGACTGCCATTGCACTGCCCTGAAACTGGGCATGTCTTTCACATTCTTAAAGGTTTTTAAATAAAGCAAAACAATCAAACAATAACAAAAATACGTGGCAGAGACCGTCTGCGACCCCAAGGCTTAAAACAGTTGCCAGCCCGGCGGGTCCTAGGCGCTGCCTGACTCTGGCCTTTGTCCTGCAGAGGCAGCCTCCACCGCGACCTCACTCTGTTGCGCCCTATCTGCCGCTGTCCCAGCCTTTTGTACCCACAGAAGGTTGGCAGCCCAGAGGCCCCTTTCCTTTTGACCCGTCCCAGTGTCTTTTAGAAGGTGATACAACTTTCTTAAAAACCCTGTGGGTTTCCAAGGTATGATTCTAATCCACTGCATTGGGGAGATGATTTTGGAGTCCAGTCTGTTTTAGGTGACGGCCACCATGCCGACAGGATCTGTCGGAGTCTTGGAAGCCCTTTTGTCTAGCGGAGGAAGCTTGCCAGCTGCTCTGTAGCTGCACCCTTGAAGTGAGGAACTTGACCCTGAAGACATTTTGCACTTCTGGGAATTGCCTGTGGGTTGGTTGGGCAGAGACGGGAAGCAGTCCTGAGTCCAGCTCAGCCTCTGTGGGCCTCCTGCATGGCCCCCGAATCCTGCAGACGGAACGCTCCCTCTGTCTTCCTCACCCTGGTCCCCTTTCATCGCCGTTGCCTTGAACCTCGTCGTGCACAGCTTACAGAAGCCCTGTGACGCTTTAAACATGATTCCTGAAAACCATCTTAGCTGGACTCACAGTGCGTTCTATTACCCTGGGGACGTTTTATCCACGCCCCCCCCCCCTCGATGTTTCCAGTTTGCTGCTCCCTAGTCCAGGCCACCCCCGTTCACTCTGCTCATGGTTCATTTGCTTTTCTCCAGTCTTTGCCAGTAGTTCCTGTCACTCTTCTGTGTCCCTCCCACCAGCCGTCCCCAAACCACTGCCACGTTTTAGGTTCTGGCCACCACAAGACTCAGCCTAGGCACCAGCTTCTGTACAGCGAGTCTGCATTATAAACGCTGCAACTGCAAAACCATTGTGAGACACCACGTCACGCTCAGGGCAGGTGCAGTATTAAAAAAACACCGAAGAATGACAGGTGTCGAAATGAGACCCTTTGTGCACCTGCGGAGGGAGGGATGTAGAATGGTACAGCCTCTGCGGAAAACAGTACGTGGGTCCCTAGAATGTTAAAAATAAAGTCACCATGTGATCCAGCAGTTCTGCCTCTGGATATGTACCCTAAAGAACTGAAAGCAGACGCTCAGAGATACTTGTACGTCCATGTTCGTAGCAGCATTGTTCACGACGGTCAAGAGGTAGGAGCAGCTGGTGAATGGATGAGCAAAATGTTCACACTGTGTGGAGGAATATTGCGCAGCCTTAAAGGGGATTTTGATACGTGCTGCAGCCTGGACGAGCAGTGGAGAGCATTACACCCAGTGAGATGATGCAGTCACGCGGGCAAATATCACAGGATCCTATTTATGGGAAGCACCTAAAGTAGTTGAATTCACAGAGATGGGAATGAATGAGAGGGGCTAGAGGGAGGGAGGTGGGGAGCTAGTGTTTAACGGGGACAGCTGAGAGAGTTCCCGAGGTGGATGGTGATGATGGCTGCACAGGACTGTGTATCCTTAATGCCCCTCAACAGCACTTAACCATGTTCAGATGGTTAAGATGGTGACTTTTGCTTTTTTGCTGTATCTGTGTCACTCTGCTCTTTCCCCTGAAGTCAAAGTGCCTGACCCAACAAGTTAGAGGAGGAGAAGGTCCCTCGGGCTCACAGTGTCAAGGCTCAGTCCATGGCTGGCTGACTCCGTTACTCTGGGTGAGGTGAGGCGAACATCATGGCGGAAGGGCGTGGTGGAGCAAAGCGGCTCAGCTCAGGGCAGCCAAGAAGTGGAGAGGGACAGGGATCCAGGCGCAAAATGTAATCCTCGTGGACATGCCCCAGTGACCTCCTTTCTCCAGCCACACTCCACCTGCCTACAGTTACCACCCAGAAGTCCATTCAGATGATTAATCCACTAAATGGATCAATCCACTGGTGAGGCAGCTTTCATAACCTAATCATTTCAGCTGCATTCCTGCATTGCCTAACACCTGAGCTTTTGGGAGACACCTCACCTCCGAACCACAGTGGTACCACAGGTAATGAAAGGCAGCAATTATTGTTCATTTGCTCCCAGCTCCGTGGGTGGGCACATTGGTTGGGGCTCAGTTCTGCTGTTCACACCTGTCTTGTTTATGCCTCGGCCTCTGCTGGGGCAGCTGGGCCAGTGGCTAGTCCTTGTGGCCTGTGCCAGGAACTCGTGAAGTGGGTCAGAGCAAGTCGTGCGACCACCCAGGTTCTAGGGTGGGAGGTAGATCTGATTCTCGATGGGAGTTGCCGTGAAAGCTGTGTGAGTTCCCAAGACATGACAGCCTGGCAGGATCATCGATGTAGTTGCCCCTTGCCCATCATTCCCACCAGAAGGCGGACAGGCCTGCCTGTCCACAGGAGTGTCTAGCTCTAGAATGCACACAGAGGTACTCAGTAACGATGTGCTGGGTGAGAACATAAGCACTCCCTGGAGAAGGATCTGGGACCCCTGGGGGAGGCGCTCCTGCTTCTCCTCTTGAGTGTCTTGATGCACCTGATCTTGTCAAAAGCTGCAGGAAGACCTGTGGGGGGGAGACTGAGGTACTGCTGGAGAGTCCAGTGTGACCCAGAGACAGCAGGTCCTCTTGGAGCTGCGCTGGGCCCGGGGGAGCAGGTTTGCCTCAGTGCTGGAGACAGGCCCAGGACCCTGTGCCGAGGCCTCTCCTCCCTGCTTGTCTCGTCCTCCTCCATGAGCCAGCTTGTGCCCTTCCTGTCCCCTGGACCTCTCTTGGCTTGGCCCCTGCTTTGTCTCCGTGTTAGAGGTCATCCAGGTGTCCTTTGTGTCCAGTCCCTCCTGGCTCAGCCTAGCGTCTGCCAGGTACTCAGCCCTGGATGTGATTCAGGGTCACATCGCATGAAGGTGGCTGTTGCCAGGGTTACTGTGTGGCTAGGAGAGGAGGAAAGGAGAACTGGAGGGCGGGTGAGCGAGCTGACCGCCCAGAGGAGCTCCTGCTGCCTCAGAGCTGAGCCCACACGGAGCCTGGAGCAGGGCTGGCTTTGGTGGATTCTGGAGGTTTGGTTGAGGACTGAATCTTTTCTTTATTAGTCAGGCATGAGCTTTCTTCTTAAAATGTCCAAAAACAACAGTTTGCTTTTGGATTTTGTTTTTTGGCTCCTTTGCTTTTGTTTTGGTCTTGTTTAATAGAATAGATAGATGAACACGTGACTTTACGAATTGCTCCGAGCTCACCCACCCCAGACAAGTGGGGCTCTGCCAGCCGTCCCATAGGCTCTTTCCTTCCTCCTTGCAGTGACGTCTCCTTCCCCCAAAGTAACCACTGTCTCTTGATTTTAAAAAGCTGTTAAATTTGTTGCTGGTATATTTATCATGTTGGTTCTTTGTTATTTTATTCTGAAGTATTTAAGAATTAACTAACGTGTAGGTTCCCATCTGTAACGAGTCAAACCTACCTCGACTTTTTAGTGGTGATTTCTAACCTAAGACAGCGCTGCCCTATATCCCTGCTCTGGGAACAAGTGCCAGGGTATAGGAGTTAATTTGGCCACAGCTTACTAATTCATAATTTCTGCTTTACTGCATTGCTACTTCTAATGTCTGGAGGTCTCATTCTCTCTGCCCCCTCCTCTGCCTCCCTGTCCCTTCCTTCACCTGCACGCTCGGCTCCCTGTTGGCCGCCCTCACAGCGGTCCCCGTGGCGGCTTCTCTCTGACAGCTTCCGCTGCGCGGGGGATCGTGGTTTAGTGGGAGAGCTTGCTTCTTTCTCTTCGACATGCGTTTTCTCTCTTCCTTCTTGTCTTGTAACAGGTGTCAACTCCTTCCAAGTCTACATGGCGTATAAGGACCTCTACCAGATGTCCGACAGCCAGGTAGGCCCCACTCCTCTTCACCTGGCAGCTCTGGGCCACCCCAGCCTGTCACCTGGCACAGGACAGAGGAGTCAGGGCTGGCAGGGAGGCCTGGGCTCAGGCCCTGCTGGTGGCACTAAGTGCAGTCGCCCCTCAGGTCTGGGTTCCTTTCTGACTCTGGAGTGGAACAGGAGCCCTGGTCGATGGTTCCTCATATTGGCGCATCTCAGTGCCATTAGCCTGCAGAGCTGGGCGCACGGGCAGAGGGGCTCGGGAAATGTGCTTCCTGGAAGCTCCCGGCTGGCGCTGGCTTGAGCAAGGTTGGGGACAATGGCACTGGCCCTGGCTTCCCTCAAGCCAACCCAAGATGTTGGGCACGTCACTTCGTTTCAGTTTTCTCATCCAGAAGATGCAAAGCCTCAGGCCTGCCGGTTTCAGTCATTATATGGGTGCCAGCAACAGAGTGGGGTGCTGCCACGAGCTGTTTGCAGGGACAGGGGACTGCTTACCAGCCACCTTGTCTTCCTCACTGCGGGATCTCTTGGCTTGGTTTCCTCTCCTTTCCCTGTTCCCTGCGTGCTAGTGTGGCACAGGGAGCCATGGACGGTAGAGCCAGCCTGGCCCTTGCTGTGCAGCCTGGAGCCACTTTCCCAGCCTCTCTGGGCTTCAAGCTCATAATAGCACCTGCCTGGTGGAGATTGTGGAGGATTGAGTGATGCAGACAGGAGAACTGCCAGGACAGTGCCTGACGCACAACGGCACGACCCAGGTGTTGGGAGGTGATCGCTCCTTATTGCCCTGGAGCTAGATGGACAACAGGCTTCAAATAAGCATGTGGGGGGTTAGAAAAGTAACTTGCCCAGGATGCCCGGAGGCCTTTGCAGCCTGCAGAGGGTGTTCTGAAAGCTGAAGGTTGGTTCTGTCGTGGAAAGAGGGGCACGTGACGCACCAGGTAGCTGATTCTCAGCTGTTTCTGTCCAACACTGGTTCCACTGAAGCCCTGGGCATGGATGGAGTCCTGTGGCCTCTGGACCAGGGTCCTCAAAAGCCCCTCAAGCCCCCAGGAGTCCCCCTCACCTGCTGTCTGAATCCATAAGGGTACTCCTGGGTGTTGTCTTGTTCATGGAGAACAGAGTTGAGATTCAGGTGTCTTGGAGAGGGAGCTTGGTGGTCTTGATCCTCAGCAGGGCGGGCTCTTCTTGGGTAGGGAGATGTCAGGCAGGGGCAAGGCCTCCCTGGTGGACTGGCATGATGCTGGCCTAGCCTCTGTTGTCTGAGTTCAGAGTTCCCTCCCCGCACGGCAGGTGCTGGAGTTTTTGAAAAGAATCACACATCTCCTGCGGCACAGGCTGAGCAGGCTCAGGTACACAGTCGCCGTGAAACCAAAGAGGACTGCCCTGTACCAGCTGTCCCCAGGAGCACAGGCAGCCCAAGGGGCCAGCCGGGAGGAGGCCCAAGGCAGGAGACCAGGGGTGTCCCCAGGCCGTAGCTTCTGCCTCACCCCAGCTCCTGCTTTCGGGTCTGGAAGGCGTCAGGGCCAAGGGAAGCGCCTCTCCTTGAGTGGGGAGTGGAGCACCCCTGCTGCCGTGGACCACTGTGCGCGTGGTGCTCCCTTCTCACACCCACCCCTCGTGTCCCTCCTCAGCTCTACGAAGCCTTCACCTTCCTCAAGGGGCTGGGAGCTCTGATCTTGGTCCACGCGGAAAACGGAGACTTGATAGCTCAGGTGAGTGGTGCCAATTCTGTCCTTGCCCCTAGTCTCCCCCCACCCCCGTCAGAAGGGTCCACAGGAGGGGCTCCTGGCTTGATTAGTGAGAAGACTGGACAGTGAAAGGCCAGGCCAGGAGCGGATGTTGTCTCAGACACACGGTCACCCACACTCTCAGCAGTGTGGCCATGGGCAGGCCAGGTTGCTTCTTGAGACTCGGTTACCTCAAACATGCAGTGGGGATGACCTAACCATCGGTGGCCTTGAGGGGTGTGCATAAGGGCAAGTGAGAATCCCAACAAAAATGCCTTGTGCACCTACGGGTGCCGGGGCCTCGCACACCTGGGAATGCTGGGCCTCGCACACCTGGGGGTATTGGGGTTTCACGTGTGGGGTGCCAGGGCCAGGCACACAGAGGCTGGCATTGCTCGTTGACTTGGGGTTGGGAGGGGGAGCCTCGGCACTGTTGGGGTGGCTGGGCTGGGCTGGGGTGGGAGGTGCCCTGCTGGGGCCTCTGGTCTGAAGGCCTGGGGAGCCTAACCCAGGGACAGGTCTCCTGGCTCTCGGCTCCACCTCGGCCGGCCATTCCTGCGCCTCTCCATCCTCTCAGGCGGGAGGCCTTGCTTGTGTGGCCTCCTGCTTCCTGCCTTCCGTTCCCGTGCCTTTGGGCCAGGCCGTCTGAGCTGCCAGGGTTCTGCTAAAGTAGTCCCCTCAGAACCCTGTGGCCTCCTGGGAAGCTCACTGGGCAGGGTTCACTGCCTCACAGGAAAGACCCCACCCATTTCTCCCAGGTGAGCCCTTCACCCCCCTGTGAAGTGCACCTTGAACTTCCCGCGTCCTGCTGCTTGATTGAGGGCACCGCGACGGGAAGCTCTTCAGAGGATTTCTTTCTCTTTACGACTGACTAGGGCTTGGAGGCACCGCCCTCATCTTTATGGATTCTAACAAAGTCTGTGGGATCACACTCTTGGAGAATCAGGAGTTATTTATCTGGCAATATCCTGAATTTGAGAGGGGCTCTGAAGCCATTCCTTAATTTGAATCTTTTGCTTTTGGAGAGCTGTGAATTCCCAAGCCCTTCAAACGTCCCAGTTCTTTTCTTTCTTTCTTTTTTTTTTTTTCCATTTAGTGTTTTTAGGTATACGTGACAGTAGGGTGTGTTGTGACACATTTTACCTACATGGAGTGCAACCCATTCCAATTTTGATCCCATTCTTGTGGTCGTACATGATATGAGTTGTTATTTATATTTTTTGTGGTTATTTGTTTGTTTTGGTACCTAAGGGTCACTCAGCCACTGAGCCACATCCTGCAGCCCTTTTGTGAGGAAGAGTCTCACAAGTTGCTTAGGCCCTTGCGAAGTTGCTGAGGCTGGCCTCAAACTTGCAGTCCTCCTGCCTCAGCCTCCAAGTCTCTGGGATTGCAGGCGTCCACCACCCCACCTGGCCTGCTTCTTTCTGATTTCACAGTTCTTCTCCCCATTAGTCTCTCCCATGTGAGAAGAACCAGGCAGTTCCTTCCACACTTTGTGGGAGACCTCCTGAGCTGGACCCAGCCCATGGGGTTTTCCCCAGGGCTGCAGAAGACAGCGCTGAGCCTCTGCTGCTGCGTAGCCTGAGCCCCCTCCCTTCATTGCCTCATTTCCTTTCGAGAGCTCACAGGCAGTGTCCCCAAAGTCTACATCTCTGTAACAGTCTGCTCAAGGCCACCTGTCATGTCCTTGAAATTCTCCCGACCTCCTCTCCCCGGTTCCAAAGCCACTTCCACATTTTTAGGTAAATCTGCTCCGGTCCCTAAATCTGTGTTCGTTATCTATGGCTGCAGAAAAACTTACCCAGCGCTCAGCCTGCATCTTGAAACAACCAACATTTGTCTTCTCCTCTTCCTGTGGGTCAGGAATGCAAGTGTGGCTGGGTCCGTGGCTCAGGCCTCTCCCAGGCTGAACCAAGGTGTTGGTCCAGGTGGGGGCATCTCCTGGCCCCACTGGGGCAGAGGGTGGTGCTGAGGGTTCGGTTTCTTGCAGACTGTCAGACTGCTGCCCCTGCTCTTGGCTGCTGCAGGCCAGAGATGGCCCTGGTTCTTGCCTTGTGCATGGCTACGGTGTGGCAGCTGGCTGTCTTCAGAATGAACAAAGGAAAGACGGAGAAGGGAAGGCCAGAGACTTTGCGACCTAACTCTGGAGGTGACGTGCATCCTTTGCCTCAGTCTGCTCACTAAATCAGCCCACGCTCACAGGGAGGGCACCCCCAGGCCGTGAAACCCCGAAGCGCGATCATCGGGCGCCATGTTGGAAGTTGCCCACGACGCACGTCTGAGTTTGGCTTGATGTTAAATTTCATGGACATGGAACCCAGTGGTGGCAGGTGCTCATTCACGCCTGCTCTCTGTTGCTCAGGGCTAGCTTCCTCCTGTGTAGTTAGCTTCTGCTTCTTCATGAACATGTCACATTTTATTTTTTAGTTGTTGGATATTTGGACAATTTCGAAATTGGGGACTGTTAGGTATAAAACATCCATGAGTGTTCTCGAAGAGTCTGGTTGAACGTGGGTCCACGTGTTGTTGATATATACCTAGGAGTGGGGCTGCTGAGCTCTAGGATCTGTGTGATCCGGCTTTTGTAGATTTCCTTGGTGCCCCGCTTTCCGCTCCCTCCAGTGTGTGAGGAGCCCGCAGGGGCCTTCCAGCGCTCCTCCCAGCCGACCCAAGGCAATGACCAGCTCCAGGGCGCTGTACATCTGCTCGCCAGCTTCTAAAACTTTCTGTCTTCTCTCTGCATTATTTATTTATTTTTTATTGTTGGTTGTTCAAAGCATTACATAGTTCTTGATATATCATATTTCACACTTTGATTCAAGTGGGTTATGAACTCCCATTTTTACCCCATATACAGATTGCAGAATCACATCAGTTACACATCCATTGATTTACATATTGCCATACTAGTGTCTGTTGTGTTCTGCTACCTTTCCTATCCTCTACTATCCCCCTCCCCTCCCCTCCCCTCCCCTCTTCTCTCTCTACCCCCTCTACTGTCATTCATTTGTCCCCCTTGTATTATTTTTCCCTTTCCCCTCACTTCCTCTTGTAGGTACTTTTGTATAACCCTGAGGGTCACCTTCCATTTCCATGCAATTTCCCTTCTCTCTCCCTTTCCCTCCCACCTCTCATCCCTGTTTAATGTTAATCTTCTTCTCATGCTCTTCGTCCCTACTCTGTTCTTAGTTACTCTCCTTATATCAAAGAAGACATTTGGCATTTGATTTTTTAGGGATTGGCTAGCTTCACTTAGCATAATCTACTCTAATGCCATCCATTTCCCTGCAAATTCTATGATTTTGTCACTTTTTAATGAAGAGTAATACTCCATT
>NW_026000108.1:4979850-5022727 GCF_001458135.2 Marmota marmota marmota
ATCCCTCCTCCTCCCCTCCCCACTTCCTCCCCACCCCACTTCCTCCTCCACCCTCCTCCTCCCTCCCACCTCCTCCCCTCCCACCTCCTCCCCTCCCCACTTCCTCCCACCCCACTTCCTCCTCACCCCTCCTCCTCCCCTCCCCACCTCCTCCCCTCCCCACCTCCTCCCCTCCCCACTTCCTCCCCACCCCACTTCCTCCCCTCCCCTCCTCCTCCCCTCCCCTCCTCCTCCCCTCCCCTCCTGGTCTTTTCTCCTTTGAACAGAAATAGTAACTGACATTTAAACTATTTAGTGTAGGGATTTCTCTGTATCATAAAATTGTTTTGTAAACAGTTTCCAAAAATGCTTCATAAACATCATCTTCAGTAGCTGCAATTATTCCACAGTTTGCCTCAATCCACCCCAGCATCAGACCTTGAAATTGTTTTTAATTTATGTTCTTATAATCGACTGGAGCTCAATAACCGTAGAGGCACAGTCGAGACTGTGATTTCTTCGTGGTCAGTGGGCCCAGAGTCGTGGCAGCGGTGTGTCCAGGAGTGATGACCCAGAGACTGCAAGTGGAACTAGGCAGCCGCACCCGGGCATCTTGGCAACGTTGAGGGAGAAAAAAGAGAAGAAGAGTTTTGTCTTCTAGAGTCATTAAAGTGTTCCCGGGGCAAGGAAACCTGGAGCAATAGGTTGAATCTGGGCCACCGGCTTGGGGAGGCATTTCAAGGTCATAGGAGAAGTTCAAGGTGGGGTTTTCCTGCCAGAGAGACAGATGCCAGGGAGAGGGGCCTAGATGGAAACTAGGGGCTGCTGCTGCTCAGCTCTCCTGTGCAGTGGTGTCACTCCAGGTGCTTGGTGAGGCCATCTCCCCCCTCACCTTCACAGTTGTGATGCAAACACTGTCAACTCCAGTGTGCAGGAAACTGAGGCTCAGAGAGCATGGCCAACTTGCCCACAGTCCTAGGGATGGCTAGCTTTGGAGCTGGGCTCCCCTTCAGAACTTACTGATTTTAGCATCCATGTAATACCAGAATCCCATATTTCTTTCCAAAGGACAGCCTTCAGGGAGACTCAGATTGGAAGGATGGACAGTGGTCTCTGAAGCTCATTTCTTATAACCCTGTGTCTCAATTGATTTTCTGTTGCTGTAACAGAATACCCATGTCTGGGTAATTTTTAAAGAAAAGAGATTTATTTGGCTCTCTGTTCTGAAGTTCCAAGAGCATGATGCCAGCATCTGCTTGCCTCTGAGGACAGCCGTGTACTCTCTGTGTGTGGCGGAAAACTGGAAGAGGGCAGCAGATGCCTGTGGAAGGAGCACAGATGCAAGAGAGTCCGAGGGGAGGTGCCAGCTTGTTGTATAAAAGGCCGCTCTCCCAATAACCACTCCGGCTCCCTGAGAAGAGCTGGGAGCCCACCCCTGAGAGTGTTGATCCCTGAGTGACCGGGTCACACTGGCACCTCTCAACACCATGACACTGGGGCCCAATCCTCAGCTCCAATTGTGGAGGGACAGACCATGTTCCAGCCATAGCACTCTGGCCCTGCCCCGGCCTGTGTCCCCCTCACCTACGAAATACACCCTGTCCCCTAGCCCAGAGCCCTAACTTGTCAACATCAACTCCAAAGTCTAAAACCCGGTCATCTGAGGCTCAAGGCGCCTTCCAGCTGTGAGCCTGCAAAATCAACACCCAGTCCTCCACTTCCAAGATCCAGTGGTGACACAGGTGGCACAGCGGGGTCAGCATGGCTGCCCCCAAGGTGGAAGTGCTCCAAAAGAAAGGAGTAACGGGGGCTGAGCTGGGGCTTAGCGGCAGAGCACTTGCCTAGCACTTGGGGGTCTTGGGTTCGAGCCTCAGCACCGCCTAAAAATAAATAAGTAAAAAATTAAGGTATTGTGTCCAACTACAACTAAAATTTATATATGTAATACACATATATAATTATATATAAAATAGATACGTAATATTATATATATGTATGTGTGTGTGTGTGTGTGTGTGTGTATATATATATTTATTTATTTTTAAGAAAGGAGTCATTGGCTCAGAGCAAATCCAAAACAGCAGGGAAGATAATGAATCTTAAACTGGAAGATGGTCTTCCACTCCATGTGCCTCTCCTAGGCACACCAGTCCCTTCTGCCCTGTGGCTGCTCCCTGGGGTTGGCCAGGTGCCCGTGCCTTTCCCAGGCATGTTACAGGTCCCCACTGGCACTTCCGTGCCAGGATCCAGAGGTGAAGGCCCCCTCCCAAGGCTCACTGAGCATTGCCTTGTGGGGAGCCTCTGTGGCACTCAGTCCTCGAGGCCGGTTCCCTCCGGGCCCTGCAGTGGTTTGTCTTTGACGTCCCCAGGAGCACTGTGACACTGCAGAGCCTGCACTCTGCACGTCTGCAGAGTCAGCACCACCAGACCCCAGGGCTTGCCACCTGCACCCTCTGGAGCGGTGGCCTGAGCACACTGGCCTATTGAGCCCTGGCTGGCCCAGTGCTGCCCTGGACGGCTCACCCCTGCTGCCATTAAGGGCCTAGCGTTCGAGCCTGTGCTGAGGGGAATCCTAGGAGAGCTCTGAGATCCCTCTGGGCCCTCCCGAGGTCTGGCTGGGCACCTCCCTCCTCTCCTGGTGCCAGTCTCGGAGCTGGGCCACACTTGCCATCTCCAACCTGCTTTTTGTTCGTCACATGATCTGTGATTTTTCCAAATTTTTATGCTCTCTTCCCTTTACAGTGATAAATTCAGTCTTTAAAGAGCTTCTTTTTCTTCTTCCTGATCTCAGCCTAGTGATTGAGATTAAGGAACCTCACAGCTCCTTTTAATTTGGCTTAGAAAATTCTTCAGCCAGAAATTCTCGTTTGTGCCTTGGGTTCCATGTTGGGTAGAGTCCTGGGGCACAGACACCATTAGACATTTGCTCCCTCATAGCAAGGGTGGCCAAGGCCATCTCATTTCCATGTGAGGCTTCACTGGAGTGGCTGTTACCGTCCAGTGCCCATGGACGGTGGTCTAGGCACGACCTCAGCATGTCCCCTAGGGCTCCACCTTCCCCGCCTTCCCCTGCTCCCAGTCCTCACAGTCACCTAAACACAGTGTGTACAGTGTCTTTGTCTTGGCTCCTCAGAACTCTCCCACTCTCTGACCATTACCTGATTCCAAAGCTATTTCCACATTTGACCCCACTTCTTGGTACTGGTTTTCTCTTCGGCCATTTTCTGTTGTGGTAATAAAATATTGGAGGCTGGGTATAAAGAGGAGAAGTTTATTTTGGGAGGTCAGAACATGGTGCCAGCAACTACTCAGCTTCTGCTGCGGGCCACGTGCCCCTCTGTGCAGGGTGGCAAACTGGAATGGGGACCGGTCTTTGGCAGCTCGCGTGCAGGACAGCCTGGGGAAGCTCGCTTGATAACATTCGTCCTTGCAAGGATGAAGCCATTCCTGAGAGCGGCAGCCACTCCCACAAGAAAAGCATTCCTGTCTCTTGGGGACCTAATCACCTCAGCACCTCTCCATGCCATCACACTGGGGACCAAGTCTCCATGCGAGTGTTGGTGGTACAGACCACACTCCCACCACAGCACCCTGCTTCCTTCAAGCATCCTGGGAGATTAAAGCAGATGAGGAGGCAGGCTTGTGGGGCGGAGCCAGGCTTGTGGGGTGGAGCCAGGTGTGGGGGTGGGGCCAGGCTTGTGGGGCGGAGCCAGGTGTGGGGGTGGGGCCAGGCTTGTGGGGTGGAGCCAGGTGTGCTGGGTGGGGGCTTATTGAAGTGAAAGGATGATTAAAGTGAAAGGATGGATGAAGTGGGAGGGCCGTGGCTCACCCCACCTGCTCTTAGGCCTCAGGGACGCCTGCTGGGCCTCAGCTGCCCTGTCCCTCTAGCAGGAGGTTAGAGGAGCAACTTAGTCCAGTTCTGACCATCCACTATCGCTGACTCATTTGTTTCTGTTGTAGGAACAAAAGCGAATCTTAGAGATGGGCATCACGGGCCCTGAGGGCCACGCTCTGAGCAGACCTGAAGAGGTAAGGACTTGGCGTGTCCCCGGCGTGGCCATCATCCTGATGGCCTTCCTGCTGCACCCAGCCTGCGTCCAGCTCCTCCCGTTCCCTTCCCTCCTGGGAAGGCTGCAAGCCAGTCAGCGAGGGCCAGGAAGAGGCCCTGCCTCTCCCGGGTCCAGGAGTTCCACACGGGCCCTGCGCACACTTCAGTGTCCAAACTGGATAAGAGTCTGCCAAGGACTGTGCCCTGGGTGTCAGGGAGGGGGAGCCACGGGCCCCAAGCCTGGCCCCAGGAGACAGCCACCCTGCCCACTGCGTTCCCAAGGTGGAAATGGGTGGGTCCCCTGGGTGGCTGTGTGTGGAGGGAGGCCCAGAGGGTACGTGTGCCTGGGACACGGGTTGAGTGTGTTTCTCTGCCCCTAGGAAGTCACGAACGAGTGTCCTGAACCTCCCCCAGCCCTGGCCCTTCTCCACACTGGAGACACACAGGAGTAGTGAGCAGGCCATGAGCTGTGTGTTCCTGGCCCATGGGGACATCAGGACAGGACTAGAAACAGGGTTCATAAGCTTTTATTGCACCTGAATGTGCTTGCCACATCAGGGTTTGTGACCAATGGCTTTGCCCCTGAGAGTAGGTGGGGCCCCATCAGGTGTCAGACTCCAGCAGGGCCCACCTGGAGCCACACCACCCTAAAAAGAAAAAGAAGTACAGCTGGGCACAGGGCGCATGCGTGTGATCTTCCCTTGGGAGGCTGAGACAGAAGGATCACAAATTTGAGGCCAGCCTCAGCAACTTGGCGAGACTCCTCGAGAAATTTAATAATAGAAAGGGCTGAGGGTGTAGCTCAGTGGCCGAGCGCCTTGAGTTTGGTCCCAAGTACCACAAAAACCAACCAACCAGTCCTCGGGTTGGCTGACTCCACTCGCGTTGGCCGGGCTGGAGGGTGTGGAGACTGAAGAGACCTCGGGTGCTCCTGGGTTTACTTGGTGAGGGAGTGAGCCGGTGGGCAGGGTGGGCAGGGGGTGGGTGGACATGGGCATGTTCTTGGCACAGCCTTCGCATACCACAGACCACCTCCCGAGCTTCCCGACTCTGTCTGCCGCCTCTCGCCCTAGCGGGTGCAGAACTCTCCCAGACACACAGGAGCTCAAGTCGGCCTCCGATCCTCCACCCAAACTCGCTCTGCCTTCTTTTAAGCACAGCTGCTCTACTTGACCCCTTGACTTGGTACATTTCCCTTCTGCCACAGTTGCCTGAGGAAAGTCAGAGGACACGGGTTCACAGAGCCCTGGGAGTTTGGGGTGGGGCAGGCTCCCCCGCCTCCCTCTCGTGACCCTGTGTCTGCTGTCCCCAGCTGGAGGCTGAGGCTGTATTCCGGGCCATCACCATTGCCGGCCGGATCAACTGCCCCGTGTATATCACCAAGGTCATGAGCAAGAGTGCGGCGGACATCATCACCCTGGCCAGGAAGAAGGGTATGCGGTGGCCGGGCCTCCTGAGGGGCCCTGCGTGTCCCACAGGCCCAGTTACATCCAGGACCAGACGGGAGCCGGGAGCCGGGGCCTCCAGCCCATTCAGGAGTGGAGGGGACACGGGGAGGGGCAGGCAGAACCCCGTGCATGCAGTCAGTTTTAGGTGTGATTCTGGGTGTGCCAGGTGCCACCTGGGTGACCTCGGGCAAGTCCCTGGCATGTCCTGAGCCTCGGCTTCTTCATTTGGGGCTGGGCATGGTCCCGGCTGTCAGGGCAAGAGGCCGTGGGTGGAGCGTTGGCAGCTGTCCTCCCGAGGCTGGTAGTAGAGGCCCTGCCTCCTGCCTGACCTCCTTCTGGTCCACTTCCTGAGCACGTCACCCTGGCTGGGCCTCCCAGTCCCCCTGCAGGGCCTCATGGTTGGCTCCTACCCCCGGGGTCCACGGGGATAGGAAGAGGGTCAGCTGTGGCTGGGGAAGGAGGAAGGTGGTTTCCCAGGGCCGGGGCCTGAGAACAGAGTGTTCGGCTTATGAACAACGTTGGTTTAGGATGTCAGCTGCCCAGCTCCAAGAGTGGATGTCCTTCACCTCTTTGACCCTCTGTCTTCTCCTCTCAGAGGGGCCCTTCAAGCCATTGAGTGAAGCCTTGGCAGCAGCCTGGGCATGTCAAGTGCTGAGTAGGTGTCAGGCCATGTCCTGGCCAGCTCCTGGTCCTCGTTCCCTTCCTGCCCGCTGAACAGAGGGTGATGGGGTGAAGGCCGGAGCTCACACAGCTGGAGGCTGCTCCACAGGCCATCATGGGCTTGGGGATTCTTGGCAGAGACTCAGAGGAGTCCAAGTGTGGCTCCCAGGCCTCTGAGGTCAGTGGTGCCCAACCAGCGGCAGATCAAGGATGAGGAAGGACCGTGTCTTAGTCTTTTTATGATGTTGCTGTAACAGAGTATCTGAGGTTAGGTATTTTATAAAGAAAAGAAGTTTATTTAGCTCCCAGTCAGTTCTGGAGATTTAAACCCCCAAATTGGGTGGCCCATCTTATTGGCTTCTGATGAAGACCCCTCTGGACAGGAACACTTGTGAGGGCTCACCGGGAAGCCAGAGAGTGAGCTGAGGAAGCCAGCCCCAATCTCGTGGTATCCAGTCCACCCATGAGACCCTTTCTGGCCTCCAGAGAACCAGCCCAGGCTCTGCAGAAAGACATTACTCCGTGCATACGGGCAGGTCCCTCACGGCCCCACACACTTCTCAGAGGTCCCACCATGTCAACACTGTGACACTGGGGACCAAGCTCAGAGGGACAGATAGGAGGAAGAGGGGAGGGCGGGGCATCACACAGTGGGCCTGAAACTCCTGGTCCCGTGGCCCCAGGACCTCAGTGCCTCTGTCCCTCTGTGAAAGGAGATAACAGTGTTCAGATGCCAAAGTCGGTGACGGCCCCCGAGCGTGTTCTGGGTGGCTTGGCCACTGAGTCTCTGGAGAGCGCTTGGCAGGTGCGAGGTGGCGCCTGGCAGGGGTGGCCATGACAGGGTCCCCCTGCACCTGCCCCTCCTGTGGGCACTGCTCTGGTCACCATGCTCGCTGTGTTCGTCCCTCCCAAGGTCCCCTGGTTTTCGGGGAGCCCATTGCTGCCAGCCTGGGGACCGACGGCACCCACTACTGGAGCAAGAACTGGGCCAAAGCAGCGGCGTTTGTCACCTCCCCGCCCCTGAGCCCAGACCCCACCACGCCTGACTACCTGACCTCCCTGCTGGCCTGGTGAGACCCCGGGGCGCAGCCAGGGGCCTTTGGGGACAGGGTGGCTGGGTGGGAGGCGTAGACTGGGTCAGACTGGCGTGGACAGGCCTGGGCGTGGTGCTCCTTGGGGACAGTGCGGTTCCCGACAGGCTGTGGGGCCCGAGCCTCTGTTGTGGCCAGTGGCTCAGGTGGGCAGTCAGTCCCTGGTAGGGGTGAATGTCCTGTGGGGCAGAGACGCGAGGCCAGGGCTGTGAATGGGGCTCCTGACACACAGGCTGGCGCGGGCTCTGGGCTCACCGCCCGCCTGTGTGTCTCTGCACCTCTTATCAGTCGCCCAGGACTTTCTTTATACAGAGGTAAAGCTCACCACGTCTGGCGCGTCCTTCAGAGGTCTCCTCCTAAAGCCTCCTGAGCTTTAGGTCCCTCCCGGGGCTTCCGTTGGTGACTGAAGTTGGGGTTGGCCCTTGGGAGTGAACCCAGGTCTGAACCCCACCCCCTTGTGTCCTTCCAGTGGAGACCTGCAGGTCACAGGCAGCGGCCACTGTCCCTACAGCACTGCCCAGAAAGCGGTGGGCAAGGACAACTTCACCCTGATCCCCGAGGGCGTCAACGGCATCGAGGAGCGGATGACAGTTGTCTGGGACAAGGCAGTGGTAAGGTGCCCCCACCTTTCCCCAGGAACATTCTAGAAGCCCCCTGCCTGGCCCAGCAAGGCCCAGGGCACTGTGCACTCCAAACTCTTAGCCCTCCTCACTGGAGACCGGGGCAGACGTGCAGGGGGCACAGGGACACCTGCTCATGAGAAGCAGCAGCACAAGTCCTCCGGATCCTCTGCGTTCCCCGTGTCGCTGTGGTCCTGGGCACACTAATGATGAGGAAGGTTTGTTTGGTTGTGAGCCACACTGTAGCTCCGTAGAGGTGGCTCTGCAGGTTCTGCATGTGCACATGGGGCTGGAAGCTGGGGTGCCAAGTGGGTGTCGAGAGTTCTTATTGCAGAGGGAACCGGGTCACTGTGAGCTGTGACCTGAACTCAGGTCTTCTTTTCACTGAACCTGGGGCCCAGTGACACTGACAGCTGGCACAAGGCTCTCGGCAGCATCACTCAGTTTGCTCTGAGGCCAGGCCTGCCCTCTCGGAGGGCGCGTGTTCTCAGTGGGGGAGGAGAGCTTGGCCAACCCGTGCGGACCCTGTCGCGGGTTCAGATCTGCCCTCCTGCCTGCCCATCAGGCTTGTCTGCTCATCGGGGGGCTCTTCCTTTAGGCTACAGGCAAAATGGACGAGAACCAGTTTGTGGCCGTGACCAGCACTAATGCAGCCAAGATCTTCAACTTGTACCCGAGGAAAGGGCGGATTGCCGTGGGCTCCGACGCTGACGTGGTCATCTGGGACCCTGACAAGGTGAAGACCATAACAGCCAAGAGTCACAAGTCGGTAAGTCCTGGCCCCCCCACGCCTCTGGCTGCCTGAGGAGTTCGTCCCCAAGATCATTCTACATGCATCTGGTTAAAAATGAATTGTGAACTTCTCAACTCTGTCCTCTAGCAGGACTCTGTCACTCAAATTTCCCCTCCAATTGGAGAGATTGAGGGAGGGCTTTGAGCAGGCTGCTCCTGAGATCTCGGGGACGTCCTACCCCCAGCCCCTTCCCACAGGTGCGTTTTCAGCCCTCTGACGCTGCTGCTCCTAATTCCATGTGGTGCGCCACTGGGATCAGAGAGGGGAACTACTAGGCCCACGACCCTCTCTCCAACTCCACTGTTGCCGCAGCCCGGCTGGCTGGGCAAAATAGCTGGGGGGGTGACGAGGAACTTGTGTACATTGATATAGCAGGAGTGGGAGCCGTTTATTGTAGGACAGGAGGGGTAGATATACATTCCACACAGCTTATCTTAATTAACATAAACTAGATACAGCAGTCAACCAATAAGGAATCTCCACACTTAATGGCTCGCTGGCGTTACTTCACAAACCACTCCCTCTGGCAAAATGCCAGGCACCATCCTGACTTGTTTATAGACCCTAACACACTGTCAAACTGGGAAGGAGCTGACCGGGTGCCTGAGAACCTCCCACTTAGCCTTGTGGCCTGCTGCTTCGGCAGCAGGAAGGGCTGGCCCAAGGGCACCGTGTCTGAGCACAGCCTCAGGGTGCATACCGTGTTCTGTGTGCATCCCAAGCCTGTGGTTTGGGTTGTCTCTGTTTTGCATCTTACATGCTCTGGATTTCTCTGCTCACCCAGCGCACCCACTCAGGTGGAGTAGGGTGCTGCCTCCAGCACCCAGTCTGAGTCACCCTCTGTGGTCTCCAGTCCAAAGGCACACTCAGAGGCACACTGCAGTCTGTTAGAGGCACAAGCCCGAAGCAGAGCTGGGCACAGTGTTGGTCTGCTGTGGGATCCTCCCTGCCCCCGGGTGACTCCCTGGCGAGGGATGAGGCCAGGTGCATGGGGGCAAGTCTCCTAAGGAGGCCACAGGAACCACTTGCAGCAGCTCGTGGCGTGGTCCCTGCTCAGCTGCTAGAGGCATTGCGTGTAAAGCAGAGGTTTGGGTAGCTGATCGTGGTCTTGTCCAGCTCACCAACGCAGGGTCATTCTCAAGATAAGCAGTGCCCCCTGGTACACGCCTAGGCTCCCCCTCCAGCTCCCCGGATCAGAGCCAGGAGGAAATAAGGCTGAGGTCGTCTTGCTGGGAGAAGTGCGCGCTGCTCTGTACACCCACGGCCCTGCAGGGCATGCAGATGTACCTTCATTTATTAGGCTGTGCACACTGTAGTGGCTGTGGGAGAATGTTCCAGAAGGTCTCACAGGCGAGAGCGTGCACCCTCCACCCCTACCTCCTCCCGACTGCTGGAGCTGCCACTTCCTGCTCAGGGTGATCCTAATCCTGAGAGGATGTCGCCTCCCCAAGGTCGTGGTGAGGACTGTCGGGAGCACACCCGGTGGCTCAGGAAGGCCTTGGGTTCTTGTGAGGTCTTGCCAGTCAGTGGCCGGGTACCAGGGTGGTCGTGACCCAGCCAGTGTGACTTTGCCGTTAGTCTGTGCCCTGTGCTTTCCATGCATCGTCTCATTGTCCTCACAGCCGCCTTCTAGGTGAGGTGTGTGTCACTCATAAGTAAGAAGAGGGACAGCCAGGGGAAGTGCGTTGGCTTCCTGTGGCTGTCCTAGTAAGTGCCACAACGGGGTGGCTTACTCGACAGAAATGTCTTCTCTCTGTTCTGGAGACCAGAGGTGCAGCATCAAGCTGTTGGCAGGGCTATGCTCCTCCGAGGCCCTGGGGAGGACCCTTCCCTGCCCTGAGCGTCTGGTGTCCCTAGCTGTCCTCCATGTTCCTGGGCATGGTGGTGTGTCCTTACTCCACCTTCAGCCTCTGTCCCCACAAGGCTTCTACTTACATGGGCACCAGCCATTGGATTCAGGGCCCACCCTGCTCCAGGGTGACCTCTCAGCCAGTCACGTCCCCAGCGACCCCGTTTCCAATGAGGTTACCTCCCTGTCCAACCCGCAGCAGTAAGTCCCATGCCTGGGACTCCTCACCTGGGAAGTGTGGTCCAGAGCAGGTAAACTCCGGAACCCGTCTCCTCCCCGTGCCAGGCCCGACCTGAGTTCCCTCACAGCAGGACAGTTCGGGATTCCAGGGCAGTTTGGCCGAGGGTTTTGTATGTCCCTTTCTCTGAGGCAAGGACACTCAGGCACTGCAGCAAGGGCGTGCTGCTCAGAACGTGGGCTGAGAAGTGCCGGGCTAGAGCCTAGCTTTATTTTTAGGTTTGAAAAAACATGTTACTCTTACCAACTAAAAAGAGACCACTTTTTACACACCATAGTGATTAACTTTTTAAAATCTTTCCTGTAAAAAGACTATAACTTCTATTATTTACACCTTGGTACAAAATGTGGTTGCTTCCAAGTGCACGTCACAGGGTCACATGCACGTCTGGGTGCCCATAGAGTGTGGGTCTCAAGACCTTGACACTGGAGATACAGCATCCGGTGCAGTGGGTTTACTGTTTGCAGAAGGTTCTACAGTCATAATTAATTCCAGAATGTTTTCTTTGCTCCCAAAGAAACCCTGTGCCCATTAATGGTGGCTCCCCGTTCTGCCTTCTCCCAGCCCCCGGCGACCACTAACCTACTTTTTCTGTATGGATTTTCTTATTCTGGACACTTCATAAATGAAATCGTGCCCATGTGACCCGTTGGGACCGGCTGCTCTTGCTTGGCATGTTTAGGGGCTCGTGTAAGCCAAGGCTTGGCTGGGTACTTGGTTCCTGTTTAAGGTGAATCCTCTTGGCTCCCGGCCGCTCCACATTCTGTCCAAGTGTCCATCAGCAGACGGTGCTTGTGAAGGGAAGTAGAAGACCCCTCACAACAGCACCCATAGGAGGGCTCTGGGGAACTGGGGCTCTCGGATGGGCAGGCAAACCTTTTGTCATGGTCCTTAGTACTATGCGAATTCTTAAACTTGTTCACAGACTACCTTAAGCTAGGAAGTGACAGCAGGCGGAATTCTGTGCAGTCCTAAAGTATAGAATCCCTACCTGAACACCGCCATGGCGGGTCATTTCCTTGGACTGAGTGGGAGCAGCAGACCCCTCTGGATGCAGGTGTAGGTGGCCACTGTCAGCCGGTGGGAGAGTGGCCGGCTTCTTGTGTGATGGCAGTGTCCTTGTTTGTGCTTCTGCGGTTATGAACTACTGCCCAGCAGGGGCGCTGTGGGAGCCGGGAAGAGTTGGAGGAGCAGCCTGAATGCAAAGCCAGGGGTGCCTGTCTCTGGGGGCAGCGGTCATCCCAGAATGCCTCGCGCGTTCCCAGCCCTGTGGAGGGGCCACTGTGGCCTGGAACCCCCTGTGAGCCCCCACAGTCCTCAGATCTATGGGAGAGTCTGTCAGCTGATGATAAGTCAATATGAAGAATCGATAGCTTTCCTTAGAAATAATTGAAAACCACCTTGGAAAATAGAATGGAAATGAAATTCCTGCTTCTGCTCTTAGAAAAACGGCTTTAGGGGCTGGGGCTGGGGCTCAGTGGTGGAGCACTTGTAGCATGCATGAGGCACTGGGTTCCATCCTCAGCACCACAGAAAAATAAAGATACTGTGTCCACCTAAACCCCAAAAATGAATATTAAAAAAATGTTTATCATCAGGTGGTCTGTTATTAAATAAACTGTTATAAGACTTGCGTAAATGCAAGGACTTGTACACTAAGAAGCTTCAATATAGTGGGCTTGGCAGTTCTTTCTAATGTAGCCTATAAATTAAAGTAATCCCATCAGAAATCTCAACGGGTTATTTTTTCTTGATGGTAGACGTTAGAATAATCAAAGTATTTCTGGACAAAGGGAATGTTGATGTAGGGCTGTCAGTCATCTCAGATATAAAAACATATTACAAAGCCACAGTGATCCCAACAGCGTGGAATTGTGTGAAAGGAGAGAGAGCCAAGAAGTAGACCGACCACAGATGAGAAATTGGTTTCCAATGAAGGAGGCACTTAAAATTAGTTAGGAGAAAATAGTTATCAGCCAATTCTGTTAGAATAGCAGCTCAGAAGGTTTGACCTCTGCCCCACTCATTATCACACACAAAAAATAAAATAAAAACAAAAAAAACCTCCAAAGTCATCAAAGATTAAAGTAAAACTGAAAGGAACAAAAAGAAAGCATCCCTTTTAAAAACGATAATTTTGAAGAAGAAATCAGACATGAGACTTAGAAATGATAAAGGAATACATTGGTCTTTTTGACCACTGACAACATAAAAATGAACCTTCTATATGGTCCCAAATCAATAACCTTCTATATGGCCAAAAAAGTTTGCTTTATATGAGAACCAAAGATAGTGGGCAAGACAGGCCCGTGGCACACACCTGTAATCCCAGAGGCTCAGGAGGCTGAGACAGGAGGATCGCGAGTTCAAAGCCAGCCTCAGCAAGGTGAGGCACTAAGCAACTCAGACCCTGTTTCTAAATAAAGTACAAAATAGGGCTGGGAATGTGGCTCGGTGGTCTAGTGTCCCTGAGTTCAATCCCCGGTACCCCACTCCCCCCCCAAAAAAAAGACAGTAGCTAGTGCCCCACACATAATGCAGGAGAGACTCTTTACCATCTAATGTGTACTTAGAAATGAGGAAAAATACCAAGACCCTGGTCATCAGAGCAGTGTTAAAAGACTGTTAGAAGTGGCCCCGTGAGGGATGTAGAAATGGTGTCTGATCTTTAGAAAGGCCTGATCTCACCTGCCTACAGCACTAGGATGTCAAGGGACCCTGACCCAGGATACCAACGTGGTTGAACTGGGAACCGGTGAGCTGGCTGGGTGCTGGCCGCGTGCTGGTGGGGAAGGGACCCAGTGCTGCTGTTCTTGGAAGGCAGATCCACCAGGGGCGCAGACCCACGTTCCTTGGCCCCGGGCTCCACATCTGGAGACAGGCACGCCGTGGGTGGGGCACGTACAGCGAGTGTACTTCACTGTTGCTTTAGCAGAAACAGAAATGTCGCTGTCCCTCCGTGGAACCTGGGTGTGTCCGTGGGACACGGTGTGGCGGTTCACAGCACAGGAGGAGCGGCTTCAGATCACGTGTGTGCGCATGTGGGACGGTCTCTGGGCTCAGGAGAAAAATCAAGGCGCACCTGAAAAATCGTGGAGCACCTGCGTGAGGCAGGGGTTCATGAATAGAGGCGCCTGGGGACCAAGAAGCTCCCCAAGGTGTTGGCCTCTGAGCAGCGCCAGAGAGACGCTGCAGTGAATTTCCTTTGCCCTATTTGATTCTTTTTTTTCAACCACACACATGACCTACTTAAAATAATGCTGGACAGCAGCCGGCTGGAGGCGGTGGCCAGCAGGGTCCAGGCTCCCTTCAGGAGGAGGGAGAGCAAGGGGCGTTTCTACCTAATAACAACAGCACGACGTCACCCCGCTCCGGGGTGACATGAGCTGCCTCCTCCCCATGGCCCTGGTGGTGTCACCGGGTCTGACCCCTTTGGAAAATGGTTTGGTGATATGCAACCTGTGTCCTTTGATCTAGTAAATTAAATTTTAGAAAGCGATCCTAAAAAAGTAATTTAAAAAAGGACACAGAACACCCACTATAGGTGGAGCTGCCCGGGGCCAACTCCCAGGACACCAGTCTCAGTCACCAAGCCCCAGGACAATATGACACAAGGCCACCAGCAGGCTCAGTGCCCCAGGACAAGGTGCTGGTCACACATGCTGTGTGACTGGGTGGAACAGTGCCCAGCCCTGACAGGGGTGTTTTGGGAGTGGGAGGACCCCAGGAAATGCTTGGGACCTAAGGTTAGGCAACCTGGCTGTTCCGTGACGGGTTCCCGTGGAGAAAACCCTTGGAGCCACGGTGGGTACAGCTGTGCTCTTGGCTCGCAGGCCGTGGAGTACAACATCTTCGAGGGCATGGAGTGCCACGGCTCGCCGCTGGTGGTCATCAGCCAGGGCAAGATCGTCTTCGAAGACGGAAACATCAACGTCAACAAGGGCGTGGGCCGCTTCATCCCACGGAAGCCCTTCCCCGAGTACCTCTACCAGCGCGTCAAGATCAGGAACAAGGTGAGCGGGTCTGGGGGACTCAGCATTGGGTCAGAGCGACACACTTTCTTGGGGAGTTGAGCGAGCTCACAGACGTGTGCCCCCCTGTCTTCATCCAGGCGGGTTCTTGTCTCAGGACAGCAGTGAGGTCCAGATGAGGCCGTGCAAACTGTAAAGAGGTGTGCACTGTGGGCACGGGAGGGCTGTGGAGGGACACTCCTGAGCTGCTCTGGGCTCTGACCTGCGTCCTCTGGGGACTCTCGCCCCTGATGGAGGTATCGGGAGCCTCAGTTCTCAGACCAGAACCCTGAGGCCCAGAGCCGTGCAGGACTCACCAGGCACACAGTTGGGCAGCGCTCAGGCCAGGCCATCTGCTGGGCATAAATAGCCCCGTGTCCTCCGGGTCTGGCTCCTCCGCCCCTTCCTGGCAGGTTTTGCGTCTGCCTTTCCCTCCGTCATGAAGACTCAGCCCTGACTTTGGGAGGTCCTGGCACAGGCACCGAGTGGGCTCTGTCCCCACCTCTGTGCGGCCCAGAGGGGAAACTCACAGCCAGGTGGACCCTCTGTGGTGGTTTCCCCGCCACACATCCCATCACCATGGCAACCTGCTTCCCACAGCAGCCAGCAAAGGCTGTGCACCAGGAGGGCCAGTTGTGTGTGTCTGTGTGTATGAACATGTGTGTGTGTGCGTGCATCGTGCATAGTGTGCTGGGGGTGTGTGGGCTTCCCCCCTCCCTGGTCTTCATCAATGGCATCACCAGTGGCTTTGCCACTGCTGCTCCACAGAACAGTCCGGACCCCTCCTCCCAGAACCCCAGCACCCAGGGCTGCTCCCCATCCACCTGCTGGCCCCCTGCGTCTCCCACGAGGGGCCGTGCCAGGTCAGAGACACCACATTGCACAGATACTGCCATCAGGTGGGAATGTGAGGCCTGGGGAAGCAGCGAGGCAGAGCCAGCAAGTGCCTGTTCGCATCCCCGGGAGCATACCCGTGTCCAGGAGCATGCGGGTGCGTGTCTTATGTGTGTGCATTAGTGTGGTGTGTGTGTGGCCAGTGGGGCTCAGGTGAGTGTGTGCACACGTGTACATGAGGCCTGGGACCTCAGGTTCCTGTCCTGCGGCAGGGCACAGCCCAGTCTGAGCAGGGGGCACAGGAGGGCATGTGCTCACCATGGGGGTCACCTGCTCCCTCTGTCTAGGTTTCTGCCCTGCAAGGGGTCTCCAGGGGCATGTACGACGGTCCCGTGTACGAGGTGCCAGCTACACCCAAATATGCCACTCCGGCTCCTTCTGCCAAATCCTCGCCTTCCAAACACCAGCCGCCGCCCATCAGGAACCTCCACCAGTCCAACTTCAGCTTGTCAGGTAGGCGCGCGGGTCCCCCCCGGTCACCGGGACCTTCCTGCTCCTCAGGCGAGCAGCGCAGGGGCAGGGGCACCCTTCCCCTGTCCTGGGCAGGCAGCGTGGGCAGGGAGGTCCTTGGGGGGCAGCAGGTTGTTTCTGACCTTGTTTATGAGCATTTGCTCCAAAACTGGCCCCGTGCCCAAGCACCCTTGGGGTCTGTGCACTGTGCCTGGTGAGTGAAATGTGGGTGCAGGGCCGAGCTGGGCAGTCCGCCGCGGTTAGGAAGCAGTTCCATCTTCTGTGGTTTTATTTTATCCTCACAATCGCCTGTGTGGTACATGATCTTTTTCCTATTTAGAGAAGAAACTGAGGCCCCAGAAAATTTGATGTCAAGATCCCAGAATTCAGTGCTTCAAAATCAAGACTCGGGCGGTTTTTCCTTAAGGCGCTGGGGCATGTGCCTGCTGTTTCACCAGCCGGCCACATGAGGGCGCCCACGTGCACGCTGGGAGCCATGGATGGGAACTGTCCACAGACTGGGAGGTGTCAGCGCCCGCTGTGCGGGTGCCAGGAAGCAGGGTGGTGATACATGGACAGCCATAATTCAGATCTGGAGTTAGCACACTTCTGTTAAAGGGCTAGATAGGAAATATTTCCAACTTTGTGAGTCACAGGCAAAACTCCAGTGGTTGTATTAAATAGCTACTAAAACTGCAACCATTTTTTAAAGATGTAAAAATGCTCATGAGCCCTATAAACACAGGCAGTGGGCCGGGCGTGGTGGCACATCCCTGTAATCATGAGACCTGTCTCACATAACATAAAAAGGGGTTGGGCCGTAGCTTAATGGTAGAGCGCTTGCCTAGTATGTGCAGAGCCCTGGGTTCCTCCCCAGTACTGAGGAAACAAACAACCAAGGTGACGAATGGGCTGAATGGGGCTCACGAGGCATAGTGTGCGACTCCCGTCTGGAAAGGGGACCAGCTTGGCAACAGTGGAAGGACGGAGGGAGACGATGAATTATCAGTTTAAACTGTGGGGGCAGAGCCTCCCTGCCCAGAGTAGGTCTCCTTGATGACGCAGTCGGGGCCCCAAGGCCACCTCCCTCTCCACGAGCCTCTTACGGAAGAGCTGCCTACACACGAGTTCCAGTGTTTACAGATAGTCGCTGATGTACAGAGTGGACCCTGATGCCTCTCCAGTGTCTCACTGGATGCTCAGTCCACAGTGCAGGGACTGTTTTGATGCTGGGAAGAGCCACTGAGGACAACACACCTCTCAAGGACCTGGCAGACTGGACCTCTGTTCTCACGGGAGGAAATTAGACATTGGACAACTACAGGCGTAGGGAATTCCTTTTAGATAAGGATAGCAAAGAAATTAGAAGGCTGTAGGAAGGGCCCCGCCACACCCTCCCTTCCCTGCTGTGCTCTCGGTCCTCTTTGAAGCCCCAGCACTGCCCTTGGCCAGCCTCACGGCAGCTTGATGAGGGACATCATTTGGAAACAAGTGCCTAGATGTTTTAGCACCAGGAGCCGCTTCCCAGAGGGCCTCTCATCTCGGCAGAGCATCTTGTTACGCAGACGTAGCATGGTTGGTCAGTGTCCTTTGTCCAGTGAGTATGGCCAGATCCCAGACGTGTAACCAGCGAGGCACCGATGGTCATGAGGAGGAAAGGTGTATGACGTGCTGACTGACTCCTGATTCCTGACCCTTGAGCAGATTTGTGAATTACCAGGAAGACAAGCGTCCACCAATCAGTGCTCTAAGCCCGGCTCCTAGGGCTTACACAGAGAGGCCATATAGTGTCACAGGAGGGGCCTCAACTGGACTGGTGACCTTGTTTTTCAGAAAAGGAAATGAGGCCAAGGGGTGAGGGGGATGACTTATTTCAAATTACCCAAGATCAAAGCACCATCTGTATTAAAACTTGAGTCTCCAACTGGACCTCAGGCCTGCGTCACAGCACCCACATTCCAGCCTACACACTGCTCACTGTTCTCTTTCAGTGAATATTTATTGAGTGCCAGGAATGGGGCTTGCTGCTGGAGTTTTAAATCTGTGTTTGACTGAAAGAGAATGCGTAATATTAGAAGTTGGCTTTGAAGATTTAAAACAAAATATACTGCTCCCACGTGCAGATTTGCCCATTACAAATGAAGGGGCAAACCGGCTCTGGATGATGAATGTGCTCCTGCACACGCCCATGCACGCTTATGTAGCCACCCCCCACCCACGCCATCCATGGAGTACTTTAGGAGCAGGGGATAGATACCATGCAGAGGAGTGGGGACTTTGGAGACAGACCAGCTAGGCCTTGAATCCTGGCTTCCCTGCCGCTAGCTATGCCTCAAGGTGCGCACCTTGAGCCTCGATTCCTCCTCTACAGGGGGACGAAACACACCCTCACTGTATTGTCATGTGCTCCAAACACAGTAATATTTGCTAAAGCACTGAGCCTGTGCCTGCACGCAGTAGGCACTCAAAAAGTGGGTGCTCACCTGTTTCAAGAATGTCAAATTTTCCTGGGGAAGCCAGAAAAGAAAATGCACAAGGTGGACAGGGCTGTAGGAGGGTGACCCAGGGACTGAGAGGGGAGAGGAGAGAGTGGTCTGCTCTGGGGGCCCGGGAGGCTGCCCAGAGGTGACCTGGACATTTTAAGACAGAACACAGTGTGCACCAGGCGGGGACAGTGCAGAACACTCAGCCTTCAGAATCAGCAAGTTGAGCTGAGGTTAGCAGATCTCGTCCAGAAGTGATGGCTCTGTCTCTTGTAGGTGCCCAGATAGATGACAACAACCCCAGGCGTACCGGCCATCGCATCGTGGCGCCCCCTGGCGGCCGCTCCAACATCACCAGCCTGGGCTGACGTGGACGAGCGGACAGCGAGTGAAGGATTCTGGAATCGTGCCCATCCTCTCCCTGTCCATGTTTCTGGAGCCCACGGTTTTAGTTGGTGCTGATACGGGGGAAACCGAATGATGTTCTTCCCTTTTTTATTTAGGAAGAAGTGGTACTAGTGTGGTGTGTTTGCGCGTCCCTCCGAGTCACCTCAGCATGGTGTTTTCATCCCCTCCCTAGTGAACCACAGGTGTGGCGTCCTCTTGTCCTGTCCCCTCCACTTCCGACGGCTCTGCGATGCCCTGAGCGGTGGTTCCTTTGCGCCCTTGTAGCAGTTCTAGGATAGTCTGTGCATGTTGCTGCGTTCTGCACCCGAGCCCGTGAGAGTGTCCGTGGGAACACCGCCAGGGACTGATGTGGACCGCAGCCCTCGGGGCAGTTCCCGGACTCCTAAGATGAAGCTGTGTCCTCACTGCCCCCGCCCGAGCCCACCAGAGAGAAGCCCGTCCACCCCAGCCCACCCCGTCGAGGTTTGTGGCTCTCAGAACGGCAGGGAAGCCTTCCCCTTGGTCACAAGAAACACCCTCCCCGTCCTGCGTCAGCCGGTCTCTGTGGCGCTTGTGACTCACCACGATGCCCTTCCAGTCCGTGTGTTCTTCAGCCAGCTCTGGGCTTGAGACCCAGCCAGGTTCACAGGGGTCTGCGTCCCCACGGGGCCAGTGACGGTGTGCTGAAGGCTGCCCCCGGGTTGCCTGCGACCTGGTCCCTCCAGGAGGTCGACGGGGCAGTCAGATTTTTAAAGTTTTGTACAGTTTTCCTTTGTAATCAATCACCCCCATTTTTACTTAATAACTGACTAATCGTGGCTCTTATTTCTGAATTCAAAGCTTGTGAAAAAATAAAATAAACCACCCACCGACCTGGCTGGCGCGTTCGCTTGGGTTGGGTGAAGCGCTGAGGTCCCGCAGCCCTGGGATAACTGAGTGGTGGATGATGCTCAGGATACTGGGGGAGGCAGGGAGGGAGGAGAGCTGTCTCCGAAGGCTTCGGTCTAGACAGGGAGCCCTGGATGGGAAGATTTGGGATATGGCCAGCGGCTGGGCTCTTCCCTCCATTCCCAGGAAATACGCATACACACACACACACACACACACACACACACACGTTCTAAGGAGGAGTAAAAACTTGGCAAAGGTGCTTGCCTCCCCGAGCTGTAAGTACAGGATGATGACGATGAGGACGCAGGCTGCAGCTGTCTGCGCTTGCTCCAAGTCGGGCTGTGTGCAGTGTGACTGTGACTTTCGTGAATGAGTCTGTTCTAATTACTGTAATGGGATGTCTTCGACAGTCAACTTTAGGAGTTCTTTCCTGAGTCGAGTGGGGCGTGCTAGGCTGACGGGCCTCCTCTGGCGATGGCCTTCCTACTGGCTGGCCCAAGGTGGTGCAGGGCATCACGTGGCCAGGGACCGGAAGGACATACACGCTTTGCTGGTCTCTTGCCTTCTTCCTATAAAGCTCACATGAGTCCATGCCCTTCTCCTATCTCATCACCTCCTGATGGCCATGGCTCTGCACTCCATGGTGGGACGGTCTCCGCCCTCTCTGTGCCTCACAGTGGGCATACATGGCAACACCTGAAGCGTTGGGGACACCCAAACTGTACCAAACCATAGCACCCCATTTATAGTGGACCTCAATGGCTTCTCCAAGATCACAGTGTCAGAGCCCAGGCTCCTGCCCCTAACTCCCGAGCCTGACTGTCCCTGGAGGCCATGGCTTTGGGTGGCCCTGCCCTCCCCGCCCCTCAACTTGGTGAGGATACCTTGGTGAGGTCCAGAGAGGTGCTGACGCGGGTCCATTGGAGATTCTTGAGACAAAGCTAAAGGCTCAGAGAGGTCAAGAATGGACGTAGGCAGTACGGGTGTTCGGTCTTGACCCAGTTGGACTGTCCAAGGGCTGCACAGGAAGCTTCCGGAGAGTGCAGCTGGTGGCAGTGGTGTGCACCTGCCTGTGGCCTCACGGCCCGAGTCCCACGGGGGGAGAAGCAGAAGCAGGATCTGTCCTGACATCCTGTTCCCTAGACAGACTGACGGGGCCTCTTCCTGACCCTCTGGTCCTGGAGCCCACCACCTGCCTCTCCAAGGGGCCCTGCTGCAGGGGACAGGGGACGGGGTCGGGCAAGGCATGGCAGTTCTTGGGGGCTGAGCTGGAGCAGGGCTTTCAAGGCACGTGGTTTTCTTGTGTCTCCTCGGTCTTGGGGCCTGAGTTTCTCAGGAAGCTGCAGGAGCGGCCACTGGTTCCCTCCCCACAGCCAGCGCCTCACAGGCTCCAGGGAGCAGGGCCCTGGCCCCTGGGTGCTAGAGGGGCGGGCATGAAGCTGCCCACCGGGTCGTCCTCTAAGTTTCTTCTGGAGGTTTTATCTTTCACTTTGAGGCCTATGAGCCCCGCCTGGAGGATGCTCCTGTGTACTGAGGGGCGGGTCCCCAGGGTCATTTTTTCCCGTGACATGTGACAGCTCACAGTGTTACTGGGCACCCCACATTTCCCCAGTCAGTGGCAATGACTCTCTCGTCCATCACAATGATAAATACATGTCTCAGTCCACATGGACCTTCTGTGACCTGGTGGTCAGGGACGTGCAGGAAAACAGATGTGGCTGCGGGTGGGGCTGGAGGGCCCTGGCCTGGTGTTTGCCGATTTCCACGGCGTCAATCTCCCCACAGCCATGTCACCACATGAGGCCCACCAGCTGGGAGTCCTTAACACTTGAGTCGGCTCTGCTGTCCCAGGAGGGCCACTTCCAGCCCTCCTGTGTTGGTTTATGCATCTCCTCACCCCCAGACCGAATATCGAGTCTGAAGAGGCAAACCGGCCTCCTTGGTGCGCCCCACTGCGTGCGCCCGGGTTGTCCCGGGTTCCCGTGCCGCCCAGCTCGCTGCTCACCCCTGAGGCCGTCGGGCCACCTCGGTCACAGTGTGGACAAAAGGCTGCTGCTCAGCCTTTTGCCAGATGTCACAGCTGAGCAGAGCTACTATCCCCACAAAAGCACAGAGACCCTCCACGTTCTCTTCCCAGGGAAGGCGTGGGCCGTGCCATGTGCGTTTAGAAGGTCCTTCACCCAGAGCTTCCCCCGTGCTGGGAAACTTCTGGAGCAGTGGCTGCCGGCCCCTCCTGGCCCTGGTTTCAGGAGGAATCAATATCAGCTCTGGCACCACGCAGGCCAGAGGAGTCTGTGGAGGGGAACCCCACTGGCCGCATCCTGAGTCCCCAGCTCAGGTCCTAGGACACCACCGTCAGAGAAGGTGACCAGCCCCTGACACTATCACCCTCGTCCCCTGCCAGCTCCACCTCCATCCACCACCATAGCAACTCCCATCCCATACTGAGAACCGGAGGCCACCATGGCGGGGCCAGGGCGGTGGAGGGCATCCTGGGGCTTCCTTGCCCATCCTCCTCTGCCTGTCTCAGCCCACCCCTCCAGCCCCTCACCTCAGGGTGTCCCCAAGTCTGTGGAGTCACATGGCCAAAGCCGTGCCAAGCAGGACAGGTGGGCAGTAGGGTGGGGCAGGACACGTCCCCTTGGGCTGAGGAAGCCACACTTGAGAACACATCCAGGATCTGCTGACCCACGGCAGCGATGAAGGCCACCTGCAGGGTGGGGTGGGGAGCAGCCGGAGCCTCCTCAGCTGGGAAGGTGTGGCTGGGCCTGTGGTCCTTAAAGTGGCACTTACAGTTGGCCTGCGATTTTTCCGAGACCTAATCTCGGGTTAATTGGCCAGTCCTGCTGCTGCGGGGTGGGGGTGGGGTCTGCACTGGGCACACATGCCACCAAGCTGGGCATCCAGGACACAGGCACCATCTGCCTTAGGGCACCTCTGTGCAAGGACCCTTGTGACAGACAACGCAGAAGTGATGTCTGTGCAAACTGTGCCCTGAGAACGCGGCACAAAGGAAGCCAAGCAGCCTACAGGACCCTGCAGACCGACGCAGCGTCTCCTCAGGCCACCAGAGGGCACTGTTGGGTAACTTTAGAAATCCCACCCGCGTCCGGGGCTCAAGGGTCTCCACCTCCAGGTTAGTTAACAGGACTGCGCAGCCGCTTCCAGGAAGGAGCCGCACCTGCACCAGCAGATGTCCCCAAAAGCTCACTTAGGTTTTTAGAAAGCAAAACTCATAGCCCAGAAAATCCCCCAGTCAGGGTCCCTGAGCCACCCAATCCGCAAACCAGAGCCCATCATGTTCTAGAAGTTTGTGGAAACACAGCTGTCACGTCCTGGGCTTGGCCAGGACAGGCATCCATTTCCTTAGCCCATGGATGATGACCCTGGGGACCCTGGGCAGTGCTGGAGACATCCTGGGGTTGGTCCTGTGGTCTCATGGGTCAAGTCCAGGGGTGCTGCTAAACACCCCACCATGTACAGGATAGCACCTGCCCATCAGCCCAGAGTGACACAGCAGAGCTGCTCTCCACATCCATGGGTTTACTCAGGACTGCAGGGCACTGTGACCTGGGCACACCTGTTAGGACGGTCACAGAGGCATCCAGGGAGGTCGAGGTCTGGGGGAGCTGTGAAGAGCAGGTGGGGCCTGGGCACCATGAGAACCAAGTTCCTGGAGGTGCCCAGAGCTGGGTTGTGGTTGGCAGCACCATTGGCCTGGGGCTCCCTGCTGCATAGCCTTGTGAGGGACAGCTCTCCTCTGATGGGCCAGCAAGAGCTCCTGACCCATGGCCCCCGGCTCTGCTCTGATTTGGGTCTGAAATCCGGGACCCATTTTTCTACCAGCAGCTTTCAACCCCAAACAAGGGGTGGCCTCGCCAGTGTCCACTGTGCGGGGCGGGAACCTCTCAAGAGCAGGCTTCTCTCTGCGGGGAAAGGCCTCCCTCCATGGTGTATGTGTGGCTGGTCTGGGAGCCTCCGGATGTTCTCAGGGACACTTCTCCTTGGGGTCTGTGTCAGGGAGAAGAACTCACCCGTCCCCTATGAAGCCCAAGGAAGATTTTGTGCGCTTCCCTGGGCTCTGAAGAAGAGGCCCTGCTGTGGTTGACAGGTGTCTGTGACATTGGGCCCACATGGGTCAGGAGAGGCCTGGGGACCAGGATTCCATGGTCTGTGTAATGATTTGGAGGTGAGATGTCCCCAAAAGCTCACTGTGAGACAGTGCAAGAAGGTGCAGAGAACTGAGTGGGTTATGAGAGCCTGAACCCCATCAGTGAATCACTCACTTGAGGGGAGTGATGAGTGTTAACTGACGGCAGGTGGGTGTTGGGGTGTGTATTTGTGTCTGGAGAGCGGCGTCTCTCTCTGCCTCCTGGTCATCGTGGGGCTGCTGCCCTCCACCACACTCTTCCCCATGACGTCCCCCTCACCTGCAGCCCAAGGTGGAGCCAGTGTCTACGGACTGAGCCTCTGAAACCGTGAGCCCCAAATAAATTCTCCTCCCATAAATTGTTCTAATCGGGTCTTTTAGTCACAGCGGGGAAGAGCTGAGGAAGCAGCCTGTCCTGGGTTGTTGGCCCTGGGATTCAGACACTGTCTTGGTGGCCGGTTCTCGGTGCTGGCTGAGTCAAAGGACAGAAAGTACCAAGCAAGGACGTGGTCCTGCGGGGCATGCTGGGCAGCCCCTGGCGGGTGTAGGGGGATGGAGGGGCCAGGGAATGACCTCGGATCCGGGAAATACAGCTGGTCTGAGAGGCCCTCCTGGGAGCACTGGGCGGAGAAGCTGGGGATCAGAGAGCCCGGGGCTGTGCCAGGTGACCTCAGCTTGTGGGAAGCAGGTTCTGGTAGCTTCAGGACACGGGTAGAGCTGGGCACAGGAGGCCAGGGAAGGATGACCCCCAGGAGGAGTCACCCAGGCAGGGAGCTGAGCGGGCTGGAAACCGGCTAGGAGGAGCTCCCAACCATCTCAGGCGCGGCCGTCTGGCCAGTTCCCTCCCTCCTCCGTCCTCTCTCAGAGCCGCCCCCACGTCCCCCAGGCTGTGGCGGGGACAGGCCCTGCACACCCAGGCACAGGCCTGCCCAGCAGCCTTGAGCTACAGATGGCTCCTCTTCAGCACCTGCCTCCCGTCCTCGCCGACACCAGCCTCGGCTTCTTGCTGACCTGGCCTTTGGCTGCTGAAAGTGGGAAGAGGCCAGCGGTCAGTGCCCTGCCTGAGACCAGGCTCAGTGATGCCACTCAGTGAGGTGGCAGCACAGTGACCAAGGTGGTCTACACGGTGACACCCGTGGTGAAGTGGCAAGTGGAGCCCCAGGGTGCCCTTCCAGGTGGGCGACTGATCACCCAGGTGCCACAACAGGGACGCGCTGGTTCCCACGACCCTGGGGCTGCCAGCTGACAGCAGCTCACACAGGTGGCGGCCAGTGCTGGCCCTGGAGGAGGAGGGCTGGGTGCGTGGCTCTGGCTGGATGCCAACAGGGCCTGGAGGCAGTGTCCCCTCCTAGCCAGATGGGCCAACAGCGGCAGCCGCAGTGATGCCAGCTGCCACCGAGTGGCCCCGGCTCCTGCCCTCAATCACGCTCACACCCCTTGTTCTTGGGCCTTCGAGACGAACAGTGGGTGGCCAGGGAGCACAGTGGGTGGCCAGGGAGCACAGTGGGTGGCGAGGCAGCGCAGAGGTGAGAGATGGGGACCTGCTGTACCTGAGGAGCCCTGAGGCGTGGTCCCCCGAGGCAGGGTCACCATCGCTGGGCAGTCCTGGGTCCCCTCTCTCCCGAGGCAGGGGCTTCTTCTTTTTGGTCCGTAGAGGCTTCTCTGCGGAAGAGAGAGGACCCTGGTCTGGGACTTCGGACAGCTCCTCCGGCCTTGGGCCAACCAGGCCTGACAGTTCTCAAGCACCCGGTGGCCAGGTGGGCCCTGCTGCGTCACTGCATTGTACCCACTCCACGGACGAGGAAACCGAGGTCCAGGAGCCACGTGCTTTCCCAGGCCAGCACAGCCGATAAGTGGCAGAGCTGGGACCTGACCAGTCCTGCCAGGCCGTGTTCTACTGCACCCAGGGGCCTTCGGGACTTAGGGTGCCGAGATCAGCTGGCACGTCTATGTGCTTGCCTTCAGAGCGACCCTCCCACGACCAGGCTACCACCACCTGGGACGTCCCCGATTCCCTCACTGGCAGGGGAGGGGACACATCTTCCCACTTTACAGGTAGGAACAGAGTCGGAGACACAGCTGGAGGGCAGCAGACCCAGGGGCTGGGATGGCCCAATGCTGGAGAGCCGGGCCCCAGGTGCCCTGAGCCTGCCCCATTACAGACACGGACATGAAGCCCAGAGAGGCTGAGCCCGAGGCCCGAGGCCCCAGAGCTGGTCAGCGGTGGACGGGAGGTGGACATCGGTCTCAGTGCAGAGGCTCTGCCCCTGCGGCGGGGACGCCACGACTTACCTGGCAGCCCGCGCTTACTGGAGAGTGGTTTGTTCTCGGCCAGAGGCACGCGGGCCAAGGCTGCCAGCTCTGAGATGAAGGTCTGCTCCGCGTCCTGATGTGCAAGTGGGGGAGAGTCAGCGGCCCCTCCCCAAGCCCTTCCCCCAACAGGGCCTGACGCTGTCCAGGAGGCTGGCGGACGCGTCCCCAGCAGGGACACTCTCCTGAAATGCCCCGGAGAAGCCCAAGCAGGGCAGAATGCAGGGTGGGCACCTCCTGCCAGGCGACTGGGCATCCTCTCTGGCTCCGCTGTGGAGCCCATTTACAGATGACACAGGGTGAGAGGTGGTGGCCTGCACGGAGGTGGTGGCAGCAGGACAGGACCTCGCAGTGTGGCCTGCCTCCAGAGTGAGCGCCTGGCGCCAGCGCCACACAGACCTGGGCACACCTGTCCTTGTCCCTCTAATCGCTGCCCAATGTGGGGAGATCTCTGGCAGGGCCCACACTGTCCGTGGCTTCCACTCGGGAATGCCAGGCATCTGCGGCAGCCATTGGCCACACTCGGGACGGAGCCTTCCCTGCCGTGACTCTCTGTGCTGGGTGAGTCCTGAGTGCTCCAGATGCACAGCAGGCTCGGTCGCCCCCCACGGCCAGCAGGATGGACGTCCATCCTACTCTGAGCAGTCGCCTGGTGGGGATCCGCACACACTGAAGCGCTGATTCTCGGCAGCCTGCCTGGAGTTGGCCCGAGGCCACAGGTGACCATGCAGACAGCGAGGTGCAGAGGCGAAGGCTCTGGACCTGTCCACCCCCCCGCAGGCCCACACTGGCCCGGGATGACCTGGCCTCTGCCTTCCCCACCTCTGCTCCCCTTGAAGCCCTGCCTGCGGAGGCCGCTCCTAGACTCTCACCTGCAGCTGCGTCTCCAGCTGGGCCTCCAGTTGGTCCAGGACCCTGGCCTTCTGCCTCTGCGCCTCCAGGCGGAGCCGCTGGTGCTCCGTGAACTGGGCCAGGAGCCTCCTCTGCTGCGACAGCAGCCTGGTGGGGGATGAGAAGGTCAGCGCTGCCCTGGCCACGGTCACTCGGAGCCCCCACGTGAACCTTCCCAAAGGGCCCACCGTGCCGTGGGATTAGTGACCGCTGGGCCTGGGTACCCGAGAGGAGCATGGGCTCAGTGTCCAGCAGCCACACACTGCGGACATTGTCAAGGCCCCGAACACCAAGGAGTCGACAAGATTCCACAGGCACTTTTGTCTTGATCCTCGGGGTGGTTTGGGGACATCAGCAGGACAGAGGAAAAGCCAGGAGAGGCAGAGAGGCTGGGAGGCTGGGAGGCGGGGCTTGCCTGTGGACCCACAGCTGCCACGGGGCTGGGCAGGGAGTGGCCTCTTCTCCTGAGCAAACCATCTTACCTAGGGAGGAACATTCTCCCCAAAGGCCCAGGGTCCCGGCTGCATCCCGATTTTAAAGCTCAGAACGGCCCTGGCCCCTCCCTGTGAAACAGGAGGCTTTTTCCTCCGGAAGAAGATAAATCCAGAACAAGGCAGCCCCTTTACCCTGAGAGGCAGGGGGACAGCTGGGGCTGAGACTCCCTCTGATCCTGAGTGCCACCTCCCTCTGGGGCGCAGACTCCTGCCTCCCCTCGGCCCACAGGATCACTCAGACCCCCGGCTCCACTACCCTCCCGCCCCCCTTCATCTCCCAGGCTGGATTTTCGGAAAGGGCTGAGTTTCTGGAACTGAAGGCAGATGCCACCTGCAGCATCGGCAGGCAGCTGCCCACATGGGGGCCCCCAAGGCACACGGTGCCACCTGGCTTCATGTCTTGTCTGCTGTAAAGTCCACCCTGTCTGTCCACTGCCCTGCCAGCCCCAGTCCTTCTGTGCCATGCCATCTGTCCCATCCACCTCCTGTGGCTCCTCCCTGTTCTCCTGCCTGCCGGGGAGGCACTGGGTTGGGATACGGGGAGATGGGAGACTGGCCGTCCCCCTAGCTCGCCTAGGGTGGGGAGGGCGGGAGGGGGAGGCAGGAGCCCCTGACAAGGAGGCCGGCCCTCCCCACCCTGCAGAGGCTGTGTCAGGCCCTCACCCCAACACACCAGGCCTGACTTTCCTCTTCCCTACACCAGGTGAGGCTGGGCCAGGACCCCCCATTGATCACCTGGGTCAAAGTGGAGTCCTTGGGCCACAGCCATCCGAGTCCCTGGGTGTGTCTGTGAGCATGTGTGAACAATTTAGATGCCCGGGCTCCTCTCCAGCTCCCCGAGTCCCAGGTGCAGCAGGTTTAGTGGGAAAGCCCCCTGATGCTCCTGTGCCCAAGTCCAGGAACTGCTGAGCACGGTGTGGAGAGTCAGGGCAAGCCCAGACCTTGCAGTGCAATAGCAGGGCCTTTGCTGACCACGGCTAATGACCAGTTGGAGAATTCACAGTGGGGGTGTCAGGCTCAGCTTGATCCAGGTGCTGCAGTGCTCGTCATCTACACGGGCTGCCGACGTGCCGCTGGCCTGGACTGTGCTGTGTGACGGGCTCCCTGGGCTCGACTGCATGGCTGTTGTCTTTCTGCCACCTTTGGTGGCAGGACAAGGCAAGGGATCCTCCCCTGTGGTCCAGCCCTGCCCCCCGGCACCCCCACTGATTGATCGCTGATTCTTTACTCTCCCCCCAGGCTCGGAGCTCCTGGACAGATGGCAGGAGCTGCCCTGTACCCACCTAGTGGCCAAGCAAACAGCGGGCACTTACAGGGGCTGTACTGCTGCTGCCTCCACCCCACAGCCCACAGGAGGCTGCTGATGCCACAGTAGTTCCCCAAGGCCCAGGGACCCTATGCCAAGCGCCTGCCTGTGGCCCAGGGCTCTCTCTGGCTGCAGGGCTGTGTGGGGCCTACCCGGGGCAGTGGACGGGCAGGTGAGTCAGCCCTCCAGGCCGGACCCTCAGCCCTGGGGAAGGGACAAAGACCCTTGCCCTGTGGCCTCCCTGGAAAGCACTGTCTGCGCAGCTCTCTGCAGCTCCAACTGTGCTGGGCCACACGACGTCCCCAGAGCTGGCCACATCCCAGGCCGTGTCCCTAAACACGCTCAGATCCTGGAGCCCTTGCAGATGGCAAGGGAGAGCCGCAGGTGTGACCAGGGCCACAGGCTGCAAGGTCCCGGCATGAGCCTGGGTGACCGGGTGGGTCCTGTGCACAGCAGCTGAGCCCCTGAGGGCAGAGAAACCTCTCCCAGGTGGGAAGAAGGCGCAGGGCCCGCAGGTGTGACCCCAGGTGCTGTCACTGCGGCTGGTTGCCGGCCCCGGGGCCCAGAGCAAGGACCAGAGAGAGGCCCTGGCGGGGTGAGGGTGGCCCACGCGACAGCAGGCCAGCAAATGGGACCTCGGTTCCACAGCAACTCCGTCAAGCTCAGAAGTGAACCCACCAGGCCTCCCGGGAGAGCCCCGTGGGCTGACGCCCTGCCTCCCCTCTCGAGACCCAGAGAAGCAGAGAACCGGCCTCCTGAGCCACAGACCGTGGGAGGACATGCAGTGGCCTCTGCCGGTGAGTCTGTGGCCATGGTAACGGCCACCGTCACGGGACACACCTGTCTCTGCCTCCCTTCCGGCTCCCTGGGTCCCTCCAGGTGGACACCCACTCCCACCCCGAGGTCTGCTCCTGAGGGAGCCAAGAGCATGAGCAGGGGTGGAGGAGCCCCGTTAGGGCTGCAGGTGCCACCTGAAGCTGGACACAGGGTGGCCGCCACACCCTGACTCACCCTCCCTTGTGCTGGGCGCTAGTGCGGGTGCCTCTGGGAACAGGGTGTGGGCAGAGGCTCAGGGGCTTCCACACTGGGTGTGGGGGGCAGAGGACATCCCTGCGTGGGGGACCCACTGCCCACCGTGAGCCTCACCTCTGGTGGACAGCCCGGGAGGCTCCCTGAGTGCCGCCTGCCATCTGGTCCTCCGGCCCGGGGTCCCCGAGTTCCTGCTTCCTCCGCAGCTTGGAGCTGTCCATTCTGTGGCCTGGACCATGGGAGACACGAGGCGGGTCACGTCACAGGGAGAGCACAGGCTCTGCGGGCTGGGCTGGCCGCGCCCGAGGCCGAGCAGGACACACCTGCACCCACAGTGCGCCACTCGCCCCAGCGCTGGGACAGGCAGGCGTGTGCGAGGACCCTGGGGACAGCACAGGGAGGGGAACAGGCAGGTGGACGCACCCAGCAGGGAGCTGGGGTGCTGGGCGGGCCCGAGGCTCCCCCAGGAGCTGGAGCAGCGCCCTTCCCCCAGCCCTTTCCTGTTTGCAGATTCAGATGCTTAGAAAACGCAGGTTAAGATAGAAACTTCAGGTGGAGTGCGAGGTGCCCTGGGTCCCTGGGAAGCCCAGTGCACACCCGTCCCCAGCAGGGTTATTCCAGCGCCCCACCCCAGCAGGGGCAGGTTTGCACTTCGAGCCATGGGCACCTGCTTCAAGGCCCTGCTGGCCAAGTCGCCCAATGCCCAGCAGTAGTTCTGGGGGGACATGGGTGCTTTGCCTCCCGGTCCCCCTCCAGGCCGTGGGAGTACAGAGAGGCTGACCTGGGATGAGCTTGGGCCACCCTCTGTGGCTCCCATGAAGGGTGGGCTGGATGGGGAGGGGTTTCCAGGGTCTCCAGTGCTCACTGTGTGAGGGTCGGGGGTCGGGGAAGGGCAGGAGAGCTCAGAGGTGCCTGGGGCGAACCCAGCCCCCTCCCACAGAGTGGGAGCCGAGGCCAGGGAGGGAGGGGCCGTGCCCCCATTCTGCGGTGGCTCATGGGCACGTCTGTCTCCTGCTAAAGGAACCCAGCTGTCTCTGGAGAGCCATGACGGGGAATCTGGAGCCTCTGCCCGTCTCTGGGTGTGGGCTAGGTTCCCCTGAGTCCCCAGGACAGGGCAGCCGAGAGCAGCTCCCAAAGGCAGAGTGTCCGAGACCTAGGAGCACCGCCCTGTCCTGAGCTCCGGCAGGAGGGAGGGTGTGAGGATGGCCCTTGAGAAGCTGGCTCTGCATGTCATTATCTGTTGTCACTGCAGTGGGGACACTGTCTGCTCCATCACCTGGTGGCCTTTTATGAGGGGGTCTCAGGGTCTCAGGAACGTCACAGTGGCTGCTGGCCTCTCCTCACCCCTGGGCATGGCAGTGCCTTTGAGTGGCTCCATCTCTGGCCACCAAGAACCCAGAGACAGAATCATTCACCTCCAAGGAGGCCCCCCCAGCCCGTCCAGACGATGACCTTGCCCTGTCACCTCGGGGTCCTGCCCGCCGCCGACTCTCTGCTTTACAAACCTTATTGTACGGCATGTATGTTTCTTTACGTTGCCTTAAAAAAGCATTTTGGGTATAAGAAGAGGGGTGAATAAATACATAAAGACACTTCAAAGTTAACCCCCCAACTTGGAACGCGCGTCCCCCCACGTGGGCCACCTTGGTCCCAGGGCCAGGCTGCGCACCCTGCAAGGTCTTCAGGAGCTGTAGCTTCCTCTCTTCCTGGTCCTGCATCACCCTCCCGACTTGCTGGTAATAGGCCTGCACCAGGGGGCCGATGCCAGCGCGGGTGGCGTAGACGCTCTCCACCACCGTCTCCACCAGCGTCCCCTGTGGGCAGGAGAGAAGGACGGAGCGGTACGGAAGTCACAGGTGCAGCCGCCGTGCCCAGTGGGGGCCTGGCCTCTCCACCTGGCTGACATCTCACTTCCAACCTGGAGTGGCTGGGAGCAGGCGGAGAGCGCATGGTTGGTCAATAATCTTACTGTCCCAGGTCAGGATGGCCTAATACGGGCGCGATGGCCTCGTTCTGGTCCTAAGATGCAAAGTCAGGCAGAGTCTGCTGGGGGCCTTGCCTCTCTGAACAGGCAGAGTCCTGATGGGGAGACTTTGCCACCTCCCTCCTCCTGTCTGGAATGCAGACCCGGAGCAGCAACAGTCATGTGGGACGCTAATGAGGATGACGATGACAGTGACAACAACGGCCAGAAGCATGGGTTGGAAAGAGCCCAGACCTGGTTCCCAGGTCCCAGCACAGACACTGCTGGCTGGAAGCACTCCCTCCACATTTCTTATCATGCGGTGCTGTCCTCTGGCTGTGGTCTGTCCCCAAGGCCCGTGGTCTGTCCCCAAGGCCCGTGGTCTGTAAGTGTGGTCCCAGAGTGGCCACACTGAGCTGTGGAACCGCAGGAGGGAAGGCCAAGGGGTCCTTGGTCACTGGGGACCTGTCCTTGCAAGGGACTGGGGAGGCCGTGTGGGAGCCTGAGGTAGTCCTCCCAGAGGGTCAGCACTCACGGAGCAAGCCCAGCTCCTTCCCCAGGCCCTGGCTTCCTCTTTCGGGTTCCTCCCCCACAATGCACTGCCACCACGGCCACCCACCACGAGATCACACAGCCAGGGTGTGGCGTGGCCAGAGCCTGAGCCAGGATGCCAGCGCCCCAGACTGTGAGCTTGGCCCAGCCCTGTGTTTATAGAATGAGCCCCGGGTATGTGCTGTGTGATGCCGAGGGACGAATGTACCTGGTGTGTGACTTCTGCCCACCTGAGCCACTGCAGGGTACCTGTCATTCGCAGCTATGACACTTCTGAGTGACACCCTCAGGCCAAAGTAGAGAGGAAGGGACGTGCTGAGCTCTGCCCAGGAGTGTGCTGGTCATGCACTGACCAAGTCACCGTCCTTTTCTTCCTCAGATAACGGGCAGCAGGCAGGAGTTAGCCTCAAGCGTCCACATCCACAGACATGTATGGGCAGGGCCGGGCTTCGGCCAAGAAACGACGCCCACTTAGCACTGAGCGGTCTGCTCAGGCTGCGCTCTGCGCTCCCCCCCAGCACCGTCTGTGAAAGGCGCCTGACCTTGCAGGTGCGGAACCTGGGCTGTGGGGAGCAGGGCTGAGTGGGTCTCCCCGTCCTGCCACCTGCCACTGCCCCGCAGGCTTCCACATCCACATCGGGGCCCAGCAGGACCTGTGGCTGACAGCTGGTAGCCTTCTCTGGATTCTGGGAGGCAGGAAGTCCCCCACCGTCTCTGCTTGGGTCAGCCACCCACCTGCCTTCCTGCCACATGGCCCGTCCACCCAGAGAGCCAGCCAACCTCCTCTAGCAACCCAGCACCACGCCATCCTCTGGACACCAGGACCAAATGCGCCTGCCGATCACCCCGCCCTCGTTCACACAGCAGCACTCACTAGGTAGGGCGGGAGGATTTTAGGGAATGGGAGTGACCTTCCCAGTGTCACCTGCCGGGCCCTGCCCCAGTCTCTGAAGGACCAGGACGTGGGGCCAACCTCAGGCGTGGATTAGCAGGGCAACTCATTTGCCCAAGTGGCAGGATTCTCAGAGAGGAGCTGAGGTGCCGCCATGTCCCACCACAAACCCCACAGCTCAAAGGTCTGCAAACCCACCTCAGCCTTGGGAGTCTCGGCTCTGGCCTCCACCCGGTCACCCTCTACCGGGGAGGACTCATGAGCCTCAGCTTTCCCATCTGTGCAATGGGAGGGAGAATGACCCTACTGTGCAAGGGTTGTGGGAGACCTGGCCAGGAAGGGCAGGCGGAGCACTGGAGAAGGTGCTGGGCGGATGGGCTCCTGACTCAGGTCTCCACCGCTGGCTTCCCATTACTGTCAGCAGAGGAGGAACCACAGTCAAGTCAATGACCTCAGTGGCACTGCTCGGAAGGACAGCACGGGGCTGGTGGCAGGAGAAACCTGCCATCGGTGTGATGGAGCCTCACCTCCCTTGGAGGGAGGGCAACCCACCTACAAATGTGGAACCAAGGCTGGGCGGCTGCAAGCTCTGCAGGGTCCCTGCAGGACACAGTGAGGACCAGCCCAGGTGTCCGGCCCTTCCACCCAGTCCCTCCTGCCCCTGGCACCTACCTTGAAGTCATCCCTGTCCTTGGCCCGGCTCTTGGTGGCCGCATTCCGTGCGTGCCCCAGCAGTGCCTGCCCGATGGCTCGCTCCAAGTGCTGCTGCAGGAGCTGCCCAGCTTCCTGGGCCTCGGCCAGCAGCTGCTGCTGGAGCTGCAGCCTCGTCTGCTGCGCCTCCTCCTCCAGCCGGCCTGCCTCCTCCAGGACACGCATCTCCTGCAACGAGGCCCAGCTGCTGCCCTGCGCTGCAAAGCTGCAGCCGCTGGGAAACTCTGCCTCAGTGGCTCAAAACTTGGCTGCTCCTGGGGCTCAGGAGCCACGGGCGTGAGAGCTGGACAAGTGGCTGGGTTTAAACCCGGCTCTGCTGCCTGCCTGTTCTCTTCCCTTTGATCTGTGGAAACCTCCATGACATTTCAAAGCCCTCCTCCCACACCCTTGACTGGACGTTCCCCCTCGGACTTGGCTTAGGTCTCCTGGTGCAATCCTCACCGGGCATGGTGCCACAGAGCACCGACAGGAGGGTACTGTCATGGGCTCAACTGTGTCCTCCCCAAGTCGACATGTTCAAGTTCTAGCCTCAGGGCCCTGGGATTTGACAGATTTGGAGACAGGATTTTTAAGGAGACAGAAAGGGGACATTAGGGTGGCCCTAATCCAATAAGCCTGGTACCCTCATGTGGGGAGGAGGTCGGGACCCAGACATGCATGGAGGGACGGCCATGTGACAATGGAGGGCAGCAGCCCCAGGAGGAGCTGGCCCTGCCACTCTAGGACCCCCAGACTCCAGCTCAGCCGTGTGGGCCGTGGCTGTGACCTCGTTACGATGCCCCAGCAGGTTCACACAGCACCCCTAATGACGGGGGCGGCAGGATTCGAGGTTGGTGGACATGGCTGGTCTGCGACCGAGTACTTCCTGCGTGCTCAGGGGGGCCCTGGGCTCACCAAGGCCTGGAGCAGCTGCCACTGATGCTCGTCCCGACAGTGGGAGGAGCCCTGCTCCAGCGCCTGCTGCTCACGCAGCTCCTGCAGGAGGCTCTTCTTCCCAGACAGCCTCATCTGGGCCAGCGTGGTGACGGCGCTGCCGCGGAGGGCCAGCCTCCGGAGGGCAGAGCCCAGGAGCAGCTCGTGCCCCTGCAGGATGCCCTGCGTGGACCTGTGGGGAGAGCAGCGGGGGCCGGGGTTGACGCACAAGAAGCCCCCAGGTACCACTTGGCACCCGCCAAGTGGGAGTGGGTGGAAGCACCCCCCCACTGAAGCCGTGAGCCGTGTCTGAGTTCACACCCCAGTGGCTCAAGAGGAAAGAAACCTGGGTCAACCAAAGAGGCCCGACATTTGGTTTTATAATGTATGGTGTTGGAAGAGGCTGAAGAGCTGGAGAGAGCTTCAGCAGTCAGCATGGCAGAGGGAGGCCTGGCAATCACCAGGGCCATCAGCCAGGGCCGGGGGCTCATCCTAGAAAGGACACAGCCCTCACAAAGACCTAGCACTGAATCAGCTAAACTCCCCAGTGGGTGGAGCTCATCCACCACTATCTGAAATTCCTGCTGGAAGAAAGATAAATCCTCTCTGGAAGACGGCATTATTCAGAGTCTTATGTTCCCTCTATAATTGGTCATGAATAGCATCCAGCAGTCAATGAAAATAACCAGACATGCAAAGAGACAGAAATTAACCAAAAATAAAAGGAATGAAATGGGAACGGGAGAAATAACCACAAGATATCAGGTTTTGGAATAATCAGGCAAGCAAGACAATAATCATGATTCATATGGCCAAGAAATGGATAAGATGAAGAATCTCAGCAGATCATCAGAAAGTACGTAGAGAAACAGAGACATTCTAAACTCACAGCACAACAGCTGACCTTCAGAGCTCCACAGGCCTCAGAGCAGAGAAGACCCAGCCAAAGAGGAAGTGACCTGGAGACAGCTCGGGAGAAAGCACCCGCTGAGGCCGTGCCACAGGTGGGGGAGGAGCACTAAGTGGTGTGGAGGGGTGACTGAGTGGAGGGAGCGGGAGCCCTGGAGGAGCGCAGGCAGAGGATGGCAGGGGGGCCACAAAAGCTGACGGGTGAGCCCTGGGAAGAGCTGATCCAGTGGCAAATCGCGGCATCCAGAGCACCACGGAGCTCCTACACACATATTGAAAAATGTATGTATGCTATGATCTGAGTGTTGGAACTGGGTCCCACTGTGCTGGCCTGAGGAGGGGGGCCCTGGGCTCCACCCCATGGCTGGGTTAGTGCCCTCATGAAAACAGAATCAGAGCTCGCCCCACTCATGCCCGCCCCTCTGCCATGGGAGACACAGAGAGGCGCCATCTTGGAAGCTGAGAGCAGCCCTCGCCAGGCACGGAAGCTGCAGGTGCTTGTCTTGAACTTTCAGGCTCCAGAATCAGGAGAAATCAATCTCTACTGTTTGTAAACTACCCAGTCTCAGGCACGTCGCAACAGTAGTGCACAAGGACTGAGAGAGTGCCCACGGAAAGTATCCCTTACAGATGAAGGTGAGTCATTTTTAGGAAAAACCTTAGAGAATTTTTTATGAGTTGATCTGAACTCAAAGGAGCCTTCAGGCAAAAATGATCCCAGAGGGAAACTTAACGGCAAGAGGAAAGACTCAAGAGCCACAGGAAGGGCGATTGTGCGAATAACTCTAAACGACAGAGCCATGCCCTGTGGGACCGGGAATGCAGAGAGCTAAAACACACAGGCAGCAGAGTGACCTTCGGAGAGGACTAGCGGGTTGTGCATGAGCACTGCTCAGGAAGGGGTAATGGCTGACTGTACCGCAGATCCTGACGGGTCAAGGATGCCATCTGAAATCTCTGAATCACCAAAAGCACAGAGGAGCGAGACACAAGGAGCTGCACTCTGCTCACCTGCCCCTCCCTGGCTCGGAGCCTCCGGGTTACCAGGCCTCAGCCCTGCCCCTGTGTCTTGGTCTAACACAGACAGGGTGCCTGGGAAAGGCCGGACAACTAGGAAAACATATCAGCCAATTTCATCAGAAGAAATAAGAAAACATTTTTCAGCAAATTGGAGAAATCATATTGCACTAATAGAGCAAAAATGTAAAAAGTGGATATAAAAATTGATCAGTTGTAATTTGTTGTAAATGGCCATCTTTGGGGAGATGGAAATCTTCATTCGAATTGTGGTGATGGATGTGGAGAGATTTACTAAAACATCTTTGATTTGAACTCTTAAAGTAACATGTGTAAATCCCATCCCATAAAAGCTGTTGAGAAGAATTCCTACAAAACATGACCCTGAGAAGTAGGGTCCTTGGCCCCATTTTGTGCGGAGGAGACCCAGGACAAGGACTGAGAGCCACCATCATCCACATTCAAAGAAGGCGAGATGAGGACCCCTAGAGGGTAGAGCCACGGACACCCAGCCCTGATCCCAGGACCGCCCGACTCACTCTTCAGTGAGGCCGCCCAGCCTGCTCAGGACGCCCTGCAAGGTGCGCTGGCGGTTGTCCCTCAGCTGGTCCTGCAGCACCGTGGACAGCGCGCACTCCTCCATCCACACCTGTGCCGGGGAACAGAATGTGGGCGCTGGTTACTGGGCGGGTGCCCAGCAGCTACCTGAGCTGTGGGGTTGAGTCTGTATCTTGCTCTAAAACCCCTTTCTCCCAGATTCTGTTAAAACCTCCACGCTGCTCCTCCCTGGCCATCTCACATCTCCAGGAGAAACGTGCACCTCTGGCAAGACTGGAGAACCTGAGGACTCAGCCAGCCAGATGAGTCTGTCACCTCTCCCCTCTCCGCAGCTTTGCAGAAGCTCTCTGCCCAGCAGCCTGGAGGGGCTCCCACTGCGCTCCACAAAACACAGGGGGCTGAAGCGCCTGTGCCCACCCCAGTTCCCGGCTGTGTGATTCCTAACACAGCCGATCTCACCAAATGACATGGCGTCACCCAGAATGGGCTGTTCAGATCAGTCTTTTGAGTCCTTTTTTGAGGAGTTACAATAATCTAAGGGCAAACAGAACATTCTAGAAAATTCTTCCCCATCTTGATTCTTTAAAAGGTGAGTTGACATCATCTCTAGAGCATACAGGGGTCTCTGCTGTCTTTTTGAGTCTGCAGATAAGGCCAGCAGCAGGACTCGAGGGACACAAGGCCGGGCTGGCAGGGTAGATGGAGCCTGCAGGGTCACACCAGCCTCCTGGCATCACCACACATAGGCTGCCCGTGCCTCCGTTCAGAGCAGCACTGCCCTAGGGGCTGCAGTACCCACCCCGGACATTGCTACCAAGGCGTGCCGTGGCTTTGCTCTTTTGGCTCCAAACTTTCACATGTTACAGGCAACAGGAAAGGGGCTGTAAACTAGTTAGGTCTCATTGTGAGAAAGACCCGGGAGAAAGACCCGGGGAGCACAGAGCCAGTGAGGCACGAAGGAGCCTGGGCAGGGAGCAGGTGGGGTCAGAGGGCACCAGGTCTGACAGGTCAGGTCCTGTAGGACATGACGAGGCCGCTGGCCACTGGGGGTTTTGAGCAGAGATGTGACTTTCTGTCTTTTGTCATCTATAGTGCTGAGGGTTGTAAGATGCCCAACTATTTTAGGTATCACTAAGACACAAAAGTCATTGCCAGTTAAATTAAGATGTACTTCAACTTCAGGGATGTTAAAGTGTGAGATAATAAACACGCCTCCTAAAGATGCGTGGCTGTAGTGTGTTTTGAAAGTTCCACTCTGGCTGGGCATTGAGAATCCAGGGAAGGCAGTGGCCAGCTGATGCAGTGAGCTAGATAAGAGTCATGTGGCTGTGACCACCGTGCTGGGACAGAGATGACAGGAAGTGCCCACTTTCTGGGTGAGGCTGGAGGTAGGGCCAGTGGGGTGTTCTGTCCACAGTACGAAGGGTGTGAGAGAAGGAGGAGCAATGTTTTTGCCCAGTTAAGGGGAGAGTATGATGGGCAGGTTGGCAGGAAGGGCAGAGGTTCTGTTTGGGCTGCACTAGCTTACATGCCTACTGACCACCCGAATGAGACCTCACGGTCAGAGCTGAGTTCAAGACAGGTTCCAAACTGCAGTAAAAATGTGGGAGTAATTAGTCCTCAATCCAACAACTCCTAAGGCTCTGAGTCCTGCCAAGAACCCCAGAAGTGAGTTTGGATAAGAGTCTTTTCCAGTCCAGCCTTCAGAGCAGACCCCAACCCCAACACTGCCTTGGTTGCAGCCTTGAGAGAGACCCTGGAGAGAGGATCCAGCCAAGCTGGGCTTGCATGCCTGATCCACAGACACTCTGTGATAAATGAGGCTGCTTTAGGCTGACAGGTGAGTGAGCCACAATTCTAACTGGAGAGTTTTATGTCAGGCACAAAATGCCACACCTGCCACACACCCCTTGTTAAAAACACAGATTTCCATGCAGTGGTGTATTAGTCTCCTGTGGCTGCTATAACAAATGACCACAAACGTAGTGGCTCAAAACAACACACATTTATTATCTCATACTTTTGGATATCTGTCCGAGGTGAATCACTATTGTATGTCTCGCCTTTCCCAGCCCCTGAAGGGCACCTGCTGTTCTTGGCTTGCAGCCCCTTCCTCCATCATGGCATCCAACGATGGCTGCCAGTGTCTTTCTCACACCACCTTGCTCGGACACCTGCTCTCTCTTCCATTGCAAGGACCCCTGTGATTACACTGGCCCTGGCCAGCTAAGCAGGGGACTCTCCCCATCTCAAGGCCCCTGACATAATCACATCTGCAAAGTCCTTTTAGCCTTGAACCTGACATTGGTTTTAGGGAGCAGGGTGTGGACCCCTGGGTGGCCATTGTGCTGGAGAAGCCCAGAACCTGTGTGCCCGAGTGGATCAGGCTCTGACAACACCATGTGCTACCCACTCCAACTGTGCATTCCACAGATTCCACAATTCACCAACTTCCATAAGGCACAGGTCATGGGGCCACCGTGGTGTGTGGGACAGAGTATGATGTGGAAGAGGCCCTCGTGGTCTGGGTGTGCTTATTTTCCACACATAGTTTTGTTGGGGCTCCTCAAGACGAATCCTCATCTGAGCAACAGAGAGTTCGTGTCTCACTCGTTTTCATCAACAAGGAAACATGACAGGTGGAGAGCACTTGGGTCTCTAAAGGCCTTGTGGTAATTTAAGGCAATTAAGCGATCAATCAGTGAATTAGTTAGGACATCCACACCTTGAGCCAGCTGGCTTAGGTTACACTTTAATCAGCTGTCGAAGGCATTAGCTCTTCCTCTTGCTTCTCAAATGCAAAACTCCTCTTGTGAAACTTCCCCACAAGCCCAGGGAGAATCACTGTCATAAGTCACCAATAAATTCGCAAAAGACAAAAAGAGCCAGTCGTAAGCTGGTACTTCAATAATGTGACCAGAGAGTGGTGGCCGAATCGTGGGCATTTTGTGGGAAATGAAATTCAGGATTCTTTCCAGGCCCACATCATCAGGTGACCACAGGGACGCTGTGCAAGACTCTTCACATGACTATCTCATGGCAACCTGCTGGGTGTTTTGGTCCCTAGTTGTCACACAAGCTGGGGTTCTGAGACATTCTGTAAGCCCTGCAATAGCAGAGTTGGGAGGTCAGCTAACTGGCCGTCTCCAGCCTGGTGTCCGTTCTGTCTCACACCCTGGGCATGTGCTGCAGGTCAGGGGCCTTTCTGTAAAGCCCTGGTGGTCTCCAGGCCTTCTCAACTGTGGAGAGTGCCAGGGGGACACTGACTCACCTGCCAGCTCTCAAGGCTTCCCCACTCACCAGACTGGAAACACAAAGGTCTGGGTTTGGTGAATTGGATGACTTGACTTCATTTAGATCCCGGGCAGGACACAGACAGGGTCAGGGTGACCATAGCTGCACTGCTGTTGCTGGAGATGGACACAGTCCTTCCAGAGCACCCGCTACATCCGGGCCACGGGGCCTTGAATCAGAGCGTGCAAACAAACCAGGGGAGGGGTCCTTGGAGGACTCCCAAGTGCAGGAGAGGGGCAGGTGCCTGGCGCAGGGCAACACGGCCACCAGCTGGCAGGGCCGAGGTGAATCAGAGGGTCCACCAACCCAGACAGCAGGAAACCCGCCCCGTGCTGCCCCGCGGCTGCCGGAGGCCATGTCCGCCCAGCTCTCGTGTTTCCCGTGCACTTTCCCAGCTCTCCGGAGAGCCCCGGCCACAGGCATCCCTTCTTGTGGCCTTTTGCACCCAACTGAAAACCCAGCGAAACAAGCACCCGGGGCGGGTGGTCCAGGGCAGGGCCCCTGCTCACTCCTGAGGGCCCCAGCTGACTGCTCTAGTCAGGGCAAGGGGTGTCCATGTCCTAGGCAGGAAGAACGGGAACACCAGCAACCTGGCTTTGGCATTAGGGACAACCTGGCTTTGGCATTAGGGACAAGAAGCTCTTCGGGGTGCCACACCTGGTCAGGGCTGTCACTTGGCCACTGCCGACTGCAGGAGTCCTGAGATAGCAAGCACCTGAGCCGTTCAGCCCCCAGGCTGCAGGAAGCAAGGTAGAAAGAAACGCCGGTGGCTGGGGACAGCCAGGTCAGGGGTTCCTTCTTTCATTTAACAGTTTTTAATGTTTTAAAAATAAAAATGTCCACTGTGAGTTTCACATGGCTGCTGTGGCTCACCGCCTCTGTGGGTAGAAACTGCTGTGGCAGGTGCTCCGAGGTCAGAGTCATCACATGGGTCTTCACGGGCTGAAATCGAGGTGCCGCACGGCCAGTTTGGGCAGGAAGCTCCTGAGGTGGGGGACCTGTCCTCTGCCGTTTCCAGCTTCTAGACAAGCTGCCAGTGTCCCCAGGCTCACGCTGTGCCACTCGGAGCTCTGCTCACACCTTCCTGTTTCCTCCTCTGGTCCTCACGCTCTGCTCCCTCTCACGAGGGCCCCAGGGTGACCTTGGTCCAGCTGGACAATCCAGGATGATGTCCTTGTCTCAAGATCATTAATCACAACCACAAAGTCCCTTTGGCCATGTGAGGTCACACAGGTCCACGGTTTGGCACTGGGATGTGGACATCTTGAGGGCCATGGTGCTGTCTGGCACATGCCTGATGCGCTGCCCTCCCACCACCTGAACGCCCGCCTTTCTTCCTGAAGCCTCAGGATTGACCCCTGTCTCCCGACCCTGCCTAGAGGAGCTGGCTCTGGCTCTCACACTGCCCCTGGGTGGGTGTGGCCAAAGGCTAGCGAGGGTCTTTGCGGAGCGCCTGAGGACGTGCTGGGGATGCCCACACCCAGCCCACCATCCCTCCTGGCTCAAAACTACCCCCGATCCCACACCAGGGTGCCCACCTGCTGGTCTCGCTCCAGGAGTTCCTGCAGAAGTCCCCACTGCCGCCTCCGGAAGCGATCAGACCTGCCCAGCCGCCGTGCTGCGTCCTCCTGGACCTCCTGCCGCAGGGCCTCACACTCCGCCCTGGGGAGGCCACGGGCGCCCAGCGTCTGCAGGAACAGGGCGTCCACACAGCCCTGGAAAGTGCCCATGGTGCTGCGGTACAGCTCCTGAAGAGAGAACCACACCAGGGCGGGGTCACGTCCTGCCCTGCCCTGCCCGGGCCCAGCCCGCCTCTGTGGGCCTCTGCCTCCCATGCCCCCGAGACCCAGAGACGGGAAGACTCCGATCGCATGTGCGCGATGTGCACACAGACACACACGAACACACGCATGCACTCTCACACAGGCATGCACGCAGGTCTCCATGTGCAGTTAACACTAGTGCGCACACACACGTGAACACACCAACGCACGCACGCACACACACACACACACACACAGGCACAAGCCCACTCTTCCCGCCCTCTG
>NW_026000108.1:5022738-5055784 GCF_001458135.2 Marmota marmota marmota
CCCACTCTTCCCGCCCTCTGCCCACCCCCACAAGCCTCAGCCTGCCTCCTGACCCCCAGAGCCCTTGGTCTCTGCACCTCCTCTACCCACCACCAGGGGCCTCCCAAGTCCCCTCCTAGATTCACAGGCCTGTCCCTCCCCCTTCCTCTCCCCCTCCCCCTCCAGGCACAAGAGGTCAGAACCTCAGATCTTCATGAGCCTCCAGGCTCAATTAACTCGAAAGACCCTTGTTCCCTCATAGGGAAATTACCCAGTGGGGCTTCCAGGCAGTTCTGAATCCAGCCCCAGGGGTCCTCTGCTGCCTGGTCCTACCTCCCTGACCCCAGTCGCTTTGTAAAGATGAATTCCTTTAAGTTATGAAAAATCCTCACACTGCAGATAATAGTATGTTTAGCACTGTGAATCCACACTCTGAATTTTTTTTTTAACACATTTAAGACACCAAACCACTCAGGTTCTGCTGGAAGGCACTAGGTCCCCCAACAACACTTTTCCTCACCCTCCCGGCACAAAGATGGCCACTTCCACAATGTTGGCCTCTCCCTCTCCACTTCCATATCGTATCATACCACATGGGTGTGATGCTCATCAACACGCGTGCTGCGTGTCAGCTCACACATAAGGGGCCTCTCACTGCCTGCTTTGCTATGCACGCCCTTCACCTCGCCTGCAGGCACCGTACACCTGGGCAGGCCCCTCATCCTGCAGCTCCCCTGCACACAGTCCTCTCTCTACAGAGCCTTCCCTGGGCCGCGGAGACCAACATGGGCGTTTCTGACCCTGGGCTCCCACAGCTTTCTGATTACCAGCATCTGAACCACCATCTCACTACCACCCTCCCTGGACCACAGCTCCTGGTCAGCAGAGGCTGGTCCTCCTCAGGTCTGCAGCTGCGTCTCACATCCTCCCCAACCCAGCAGCTGGCTGCAGTCCCCAAATGCTTCCTGCACCAACAGGACTCATGTCCACTTCCTTCCCTATCCAGGAATCCCTCATCTGTTCCCAAGCTCATTTCCAAGTTCCCTTCACTGGCAAGACCCCTGGCCACAGGTTGGACAGGGTGCAAGTGGTTGAGCTACACACCTCACTCGTGGTGAACCCCGGGCAGAGGGCACCCCTGGGCTGACCCTGACCACAGCCTGGACTCCCGAGCGCAGGCAAGCTCCCTGGTAGACATCACCTGGCACATGCTGTCACAGCTCACTGCTGGGAATGAGGTCCATGCCATGGGACTCCACAGGGAGTGGACTCAGAAGCTCATACCAGAGTCCCCCTGGACTTCACCGACCGACAAACCTTTCCCTTTTGCTGGTTTTGCTTTGAATCCTCTCACTGTTAACAAATCTCAGCCATGGGTGCACCACGCACTGAGCTGTGTGAGCTGTCCTGGGGAATCACCCACCTGGTGGTCTTAGGCACTTCCCTTTGCTGCCACCCTCCAGCACTTAACACCCCTCCTAGCCCCTGGTTGATCATCCTTCTCATGGACTAGACCTTCTGAAGTACCACACTCCCTCTTTATCTAAGTTTTTCTTTCCACAGTCTCAATTATCTGTGGTCAACCATGGGTCAAAAATATCAAATGGAAAATTCCAGAGGTGAACAATGTGTAGTTTTTAAATTACACTTTGGTCTGAGTATTATAATGAAATATCATGCTGTCCAACTCCATTCTGCCTGGGATGCAAATCATGTCTTTGTCCAGTGTATCCATGCTGTATATGCTACCCACCCACCAGTCAGTCAGTCCATCAGTGTCTTTCTTATCAAATGCACTGTTGCAGAATCACAGTGCTTGTGTTCAGGTAGTCTTTATGTAGTATTTAGCACTATGTCACAATGCCTGTGTCACTCAGCTCCTCAAATAGACACTATGTCATCTCACATCATTGTGAGGAGAAGGATGATGATGGTGCCATAAGAGAGTACAATCATAAAACTTTTATTCCTGTATGTTTTTATAATTGTACTTTTTTGTTAGTCATTGTTGTTAATCTCTTACTGTGCCTAAATTATGAATCAAGTTTTATCAGAGGTGTGTATGAATAGAAGAAAACATAGTATATATAGGATTCTTCATCATCTGAGGTTTGGGCATCCCCGAGGGTTCTTGAAATGTAGCCTTGAAGATGAGCGGGGACCACTGTGCAAAGTTTTCTCTTGCTACCTCTTCATGTGCAGGTCTAGCAGAGAGACTGGCAAATTGCTGGTGATAATTATAGTCATCAGTATTGATGAATTTTTACCACTGCCAAAGAATGTCGTCAACCCTGTTCATCTAGAATCTCACTCAATCCTTATGCCAGTCCAACGCAGGGGCTCTGTTATAGTTCCACCATTTCACAGATGGGGAAGCAGAGGCATAGAATGGACAGTCTGCAGATGGTGGGCCCTGGCCACTGGACTCTGGAACTCACACACCTAGCTAATATGCTACATGGATAACTGTTTCTCCCCGGGGCCTGCCCAGCAGAGCTGGCTGAGCTGCCCGGCAGGCCTTCGGACAGCCTGAGCTGCAGGGGAAAGAGGCTGGAGCGGTGGCCCATCATGTGGACCTGGCCCTTCACGCTTAGGCTTGGGACCTGCAGAAACGGCACTGGAGAGACCAGGGTGACGTGGAAGGAAACCAGTCCACATGGACCTCCCCAGGCTGCAACCTGCATCCTGTCATTCGGCTGCCCAGCTCAGCAGTTTGGACCTGGGATGCCCCCAAAGAGCCAGGTGTTAAAGGTGGGTCCTCGGCTTGGTGCTCTTGGAAGGCGGCGGGATCTTTAAGATGTGGGCCTCAGGGCATGTGTTAAGTCACTGGAGAGTCCCCGTGAAGGGGACTGTGGGACACTGGTCTCCCCGCTTCCTTGCTTCCCAGCTCCCCGTGAGGTGCTGCTTCTTCGAAGGCCAAGAGCAATGGGGCCCACTGACCACAGACGAGACCCCTGGACTGGGAGCCAAGACACACGTCTCCTTTTTAAAAGCTGTTTGTTTTCAGGTGTTTGTTACAAAAATGAAAACCTGACTGGCCCGTCCAGGACATTTCAAGCCTTGATTTCGAATGAAGGTGACACTGGGTCATTAGAAGCCCGACCATATGGCAGAAGCCAGAGAAACTCCCCTTTGGAGAAAGAGAACATCATTGTATACTGGCACATTCTACAAGTAAATGTGCAAACCTGGAATATCTCCATAAAATACCCAGAAGACCAGACAACAGGAGGAGGCAGGACGCTCTAACCGTAAAGCCACACAGTAGACATGCAGAGCAAGCCCACAGGTACTGCAAAGTATAAATTCAAGACCCAGATTTCGAGTACCAACGCTTCCTATACTCATTGTGCTAAAGTCTGCTTTTGAACCTTTAAGGAAAGACCCAGAAATTATAAAAAGTAATAGTGTTAAGTTAAAAAAAGAGCCAACTAGAAACTCTAGAATTGAAAAACACTGTCCAGTGTTAAGAACTCAACATATGGGTTTAATTGTAGTTTAGATGTAGCTGAAGAGAGAATTATGCACTGGGAGAAAAAAACTACCCAAAACAAAGCAGGGAGATCCTAAAGGATGGAAAAAATGGTGTAGATGGTGGTACAGAAGGAACAAGAACATCTAAATGTTTAATGGAGTCCCAAAGAGAAGGGAGAGTTGGAACAGTTAAATTCACCAGAGAAAATGAAGAAGTTCTAAATTCACATGCAGTCGCCATTACCGGCATCAATTCAATGTGCCACATTAACAGGGCGGAGGAGAAGACACAGATGCTGACCAGCTCCTGAGTCCTGCCTTTCCCCCCTGTGCCACCCCCTGGGGTACTCACCCCGGCCCTTGCACAGCTTTCCCATAGCTCTGGCAGCCCCTCAGGCAGGGCTCCATCAGTGAGCAGATGGCAGGGCTGGACCAGCACACAGCAGGGATGTGACCTCCTGTCACCCTGAGCCTGCCTGGGTCCCTGCCCAAGGATGTGCGGCTCTTGCCCATACAAAACCTGAGGTTTCTCTGCCAGTAGCTGAGGCCACCCACCTGGCAGAGGGCAGCCATGGCCTCTGTGGTTCTGAGCTCCTCTTCCTCCTCCAGGTCACTTCGCATCAGCCTCTGCCGCTCCAGGACCTCGTGAAAGGCCTGTGATTAAAACAGGAACTGGGTCTGGTGGAAAATGCAGCCCTAATTTCTTCTAGAAAAACTCTCAACTTATCCTGGTGGCTCAGATGGGAGGGATGTTCACCTCGATTTGTGCACAGGGAATCTGAGGCCCAGAACTGTCACGCAGCTTCTGTGGCTTACAAACTGTGGCTGAGGCCGGGACCAGCACATCTGACTTCCAGGGAACCACAGAGTTGGCTTTCGCTACTCCCCAAGTGCAGAGGCCCACTGGTCACCCCTGTCACTCTTTGTCCTGGTCTCCTGCCCCCAGCCATCTTTCTCTGACTCATGCTGCTAGGGACCACCCCAGGGATCCCAGCAGGGGGTGATACTGATTGTGAGCGGTCAGTGTGGTCAGCTACCAGGCAGGACTGCTTGGGGAAATGGGGCAGGCCAGCAGGGCCTCAGAGGCCTCTGATGTGACAGAGGCTCTGGTAGGGCAAGGACAGAGGGTGGGCCCCTCTCGGGATGGCCCTGGGAGGGGACACTGCAGTGGGGGCCTCTGCTCTCTGGGGCGTCCCCTCCTGAGGCCTCTCACTGAGGTGCTGCTGGCCCCCAGTGACTTCTGTGCCTGGGTTCTGGGCTGAGGCTGGACCAGACACTGTCCCGCCAGCCCCTGAGCAGATCTGAGCCAAGCTGAGCCAGTGCTACTGTGGGGCAGAGGCACCCGGAGACGGCCGGGCCAGGGCTGCCCCTCACCTGCCTCAGCCCTAACAACACTGTGACACGAGGCCAGGGGCGGGTAGGCAGGTGTCCAAGCTCCCTGCTACCTGGCAGCAGAGTCAGCACCCACACCTGGGGAGGCTGACCCAGCACCCACACCTTGTCCCTGGGCCAGTCCTGGGTGAGGGCTGGACACACACATGGGCACAGGCTTGTCCCCTCTGAACCGTACAACACTCCACTGGTGCCACCACACAGGGCCACCACCCCATGAGCCTTGAGATGTACCCACAGCCGCGCTTCCTGCAGATTCCCCCTCCCTGTCCTTGGTAGCCAGCGAGGAGCCTGTGATTCCCGTGGCTCGCTGACAGGGGAGCAGGCAGGGCACAGGGTCCAGGCTATGGCCACTCAGCTGACAAACAGGAGGCAGTCGACACCACGCCTCATGAGTCCTGGGCCTCCCACGCCCCGAGGAAGAACGGAGCCCGCACCTGGCTCACCCCCCACACCCGAGGGCCAGGTGGGGACAGGGCAGGTCACCTTGAGAAACTCCTTGGGGTCCGAGTTCAGGTGGGAGTTGGCCAGGAAGCCCCTCCGTTCCTCTTCCTGGGCCAGCATGAGCGTTGCTGTCCCCTCTGCCTGGCGAGCCAGGGACGCCTTGACCAGGTCTTTGCCTCTCTGGACAAACTCTGGAATTGAAATGAGCCACAGGACAGGAAGTGAATCTCTAGCCAGGACTTGGAGTGGGCCACTCTGCCAAGGGGGCAAGGAAGCTGGGGCTGCTGGCAGAGATGGTCCCCAGGTGTCTGCAGGGGACAGACTTGGGTTTCTTCTAATGGGTCCTACTACTGTGTTACCTCAAGGACAGCCTGGATGCCTTCTAAGCTTCACCCCTGCCCTGCCCACCCCCAGGGCAGCCCTGGGGCAGGTGCGGGTGTGGGGACATGCAGCTCAGCACACCAGCCCCCTCTCTACGCTGGCCTCCCCCCCACCCCTGTGCTGGCGAGCCAGGCCTGCAGGGTGGTGGTCTCAGCAGATGCATAGCTGGCTTCTGGGCACTTCAACATCCATTTCTGGTCGAGGCCCTCCCCTCTCCTTTGCCTCCTGAATTAGATGGGGAAGGTGACCCTGACCTCAGGAGGAGCCTTGTTAACTGCTCTCCAGAGAGGGAAGCCAAGCCCCGGGCAGGACGGGAAGGCAGCCTGCGCTTGGTATGACGGGCCACATGGCCACAGCTCTATGTCAGTGTCACCCTGGCCCCCGGGGCCTGGCCACCCTCTCACCCCTGCTGAAGCTCTCTGCCTCCTCCCAGAAGGCCTTGTGTTGCTGGGTCAGCAGCTCCTCCTTCTGCTGCCCGGACAGCTTGCCCTGGACACTCAGCAGCTCCAGGCCGCGGGAGATGGCGGCCAGTCGGCACTTGGTCTCCTCCTGGATCTGCATCCTCAGGAACTCGATCACTTTTGCCATGTGCGCCCGCCCCATGGCTCTCTCCAGGGCGTCCTGCGGGGGAATCCCATGCAACAGCCAAGGCCTCAGTGCTCCGCCATGAGTCTCTGTCCAGCTTTGGAGGAGGCTAGGGCTCCAATCCTACCACCAGAGCACCGGCCTTGAACTCTCTCGGAGCCTCCTGTGCCCGATGCCCAGGTAGGGGTGGAAACGCCTCTGCAGGGGGCACGGAGGCACCCACGGGTGACTGTGCACTTAGCACCTGGCGAGTGCTCTCTAGAGGGCTGCCCTCATGGGCAGGAGACCAACATACACACACGGGAGGAAAACCCATGTTCCTTATGGTCACCCTGCCCCCAGTGCACGTGGCCCCATAGCCTCCACAGCCCTGGGGGGAAAAACAAAAAACAAAACAAGAATCCAAGCTACAGACATCTTGGTTTTGGAGCCTCGAAACTGAGTCCTGGGGTTTCGGGGATTCTAAATGGCAAGGCTAGCTTTAAGAGTGGCCCCGCTCCTTGAGTTCACGGCAGGCTCCCGCCTGGCCTCCCACAGTATCCATTAGCAGGACCGGACTCCTGAAGAGGACGGTGGGAAAGGCTGACTAGAGGTGAACATGGGTCCTGACGTCTCCGAAAACAGAGCTGGTCAGGTGCAGGGGCACAGAACACACGGGGGACCACGACACCACTCAGCCCAGATCTGCATTTCCCTCCCTCCTGCCCACTGTCCCACCCAGCTCAGGCTGGGACACCACTGGCCTGGCACTGCAGGCCACTTCTGGTCTCCTCTCCCCATCTCCCACCTCTGCCTCTGCTCTGCCCAGGCATCACTAACAGGGGGGTCTTTCAGAGATGCTGACACGGCTGTCACCCCTGAGCCCCCAACCCCCCGATCTCCTAGACACAGCACACAGGCCTCTGGGGACTTGTTCTGCACTCTTCCCTGCTCCTGGCTATAGGTGCCCGCCCTCAGCTTCCTCAGGGCTTTGCTCATGCAAGTGATGTCCCGGGACACTCTCACCGCCTCCTCCTGCTCCCTGCCTGACCGGTCCTCTCCTCACTTTCCCTGCACCGTCCACTCAGGTCTTTGAGCTAGAAGGGCAGTCCCTGGCTGGACTGAGATCTTGAAGGTAGGGTCATGCCTAAGTCACGGTGTCCCCACTGCGTGGTCCTGCTGGTTTCTGATCTAACCAGGTGTGGAAGGGGGAAGGAGAGAGACCCCCCCAGCTATCCAGGGAACCCGCGGTTCATTCCCAGGCCCACAGTTGCTGTGAACCCTCCTCCCTCAGGCCCACACTTGCTGTGAACACTCAGCAGCCAGGACCCCTAGGGGGCGCGCGAGGACAAGTGGCTCTCCAGAGGAAGCAGGGTTGCTAGCGCTGAGGCTGGCCTCTGGCAGCGGGGGAGGATGCAGAGAGACCTGCACTCTCCAGAGCAGGGCTCAGCAGGTCAACGCCACCTCTGGGTTTAGATTCAAGGAGAGAGGAGAATGGAGACCAGTGCGCAGGAGCACGGGGGGGCCACCCCTGTCCCCAATAGTAGCTGTAGTGGAGCCGTCAAAGTCCACGCCGCTGGAACTTGGCTCGTCCCTCAGAGTTGCTGACCTGGGCACAGCTTCCCAACCTGACCACTAACAGTATTAAATAAAACATGCCAGGCATTTGGAATAAGAGCCAGAGAAATTCATCCTCCACGAACAACCACCATTTCTATAATTATCCACAGCCATCGCCATCTCTTGGTGAGTTTTTCCCCGCCTTGTCTGTCTCAAGAGACTGAACCTGATAACTTCTGGGTCCACTTTAAGGGCTCTTCCAGTTTTGAGTGATGCTATGTGACACATTCCAGGTCCAAATGCCTGGGCAGAGCCACTCAGGCACCAGCCTGAGAACTTGGATTCTCCCAGAATTCATCAAGAATGAGTTCTGAGAGCCCGGCTACATATTTCCTCTTGGTACACAGGATGCCGGGGACAGAGTTGACGTGTCCCTCTTCTGCACAGTCATAGCCTGTAACCCTTTCCATTCATCGTTATGATGATCTGCTCATATCAGCTTCACCTGCTGATGAGTGGCAAACTGGGAAGCTTGGGACTCCACCATGTCATTGGGGCAGGACTCTAGGTTCGTCACGTAGCTACTTAGTTGGCTCTGCTCCTGCTCGCTGTGAATATCTGCTCTGTCTATCTTTATGGGTGCCAAGGAAACAAGGAGACGGTGGTGGGTGGCTCAGTGGTAGAGCCCCTGCCTAGCACATAGGAGGCCCTGGGCCAATCCCAGCACCCGCCCCCTCAGCCCAAAGACCTTACATGTACATGGTGATGAACCACAGTGCACACCTGGGAGCCTTATTAATGTGCAGATTTGAGAGTGTCCATAGCCCTGAGTGTTGGTTCTTAAACCTGGCTACATGTTGAAATTACCTGGAGATACTGCAATAGTCCTGATGCTTGGGTCCCAGGTGGTCTCCACCTTGAGGTCAGGCTTAATCAGGCTGCGGTGCAACCTGGCATCAGGTTTTAAAACCCCCAGATGGTGATGCGGAGCAGCAGGGGTGATGTCCACTGGTATGGACACAGTGTCAGCTTTTCCTGCTGACTGCCCATGTGTCACTGGGAGACTTTATAAGATGCCTGTGCCTGGGCCTCACCCCCACGGATTCAGGTCTGGAGTGGAGCCACTGGCATCTTGGGGTTTAAAACTCCCCAGTGACTCTGATGTGTAGCCAAGGATGCAAACCACTGGCTTAGAGGAATCTATGGGTCCACCTGTGAACCCAGGCTCAGCCACCGGGACCTGTATGATTTTAAACACAAAACTTAACCTCTCTGAGCTTCTATTACTCTACTAATGGAGGATGAATGGATGGGTGAGTGGATGGGTAGGTAAATGGATGGATGGATGAAGGAATGAATGGATGGGTGAACGGGTGGGTGAATATATGGGTGGATAGATGGGTGTATGTGTGGATGGATGAGTAGATGAATGAGTGGGTGGACGGGTGGATGGGTGAGTAGATGGATGAGTGGGTGGATGGCTAAGTAGATGGATGGGTAGGTGGATAAAGGTGTGGGTAGACGGATAGGTGGGTGCATGGATTCACTGGGGATGCTACATCCCCACCTATAATATGAAGGTGTTCAACATAATGCTCCCTAAGGTGTTTGGGCCACAGGATTCCCCACCTCCAGCTTGAATGTCCTAGTGCCCGGCCCCACGTTACCAGAGCCTGCAGGTCCTGAGACGTGCACAAGAGCCCTTCGGCTGCAATCATTGTCTCTGTCAGCGTAGCCATGAGCTGCCGCACTTTGGAGCTGGAACATTTAAATTGGTCCACAAGAAAGTGCTGGATGTTTTCCATCTGTTTCCAGAAAGCTTCCATCTGTGAAATGAGCATGAGAAGCAAGTGACGGGGGGAGAACTTATTTAAGAGGGCTCCACAGCTCGGGCTTGGGAACTGCAATTCATTCCTCCTCGCAGGCGGAGACTGGGCCACTCCGCAACGCCAGTGAGTCTCTCCTGGAATGACCGCACTCTACCGAGGGTCCTCCCCGGCCTGTGGCAGGTGCCAGTCAGTTCCGAGGTGGCTTTTCAGAGCACACCAGTGAGCTGCCTATCAGGAAGGAAAGCAATGAGCTCACCCCACTTAAGGGCTCTTCAACTGGTTGTGACTACGAGCTGGGGACACAGGAAATGCAACAATGTGCTCCTGGGAGCTTCACGGTCTTTAAAAGGAATTAAACACGGTTGGAGATAAAAACACGGATGGCCATTTAAATATTAGTTATTATCCTTAAAGTACGAAAGAACAATTTGCAGAGATGATGCTGATTGTGACAATATTTTGCTTGTAAATTCTCTCTCCCTTCCCTCTTATCAGGAGCAGGGTGTAAACCAACAAACACATGGCTTAGAAACTTGGGGGCTTTAATCTGCAACATGGGAGCCTCTCTGAGCTTTGAGATCGATGATCCCAGCTGTGCTGCGTGGCACTCGGGCGTGGGCCAGGCTGCCCGCCTCACAGGCTTGCTTCTGGATAACACGCACTGGGAGGAAGGGGCTCTGGTCCTGGAGCTCGGGAGAGTCAGAGCCAGGATTTGGTTCAGGTCCTTTAAGCCCACTGCCTGGATTTTCTCCATCTTGGCTGGGCCTCTCAGACGCCTATGTGTCACTTGCTGCTGGAGGGGCCAAGCCCTGTGGACCCTGAGCTCTGAGTCAGCCTGGCCCTGCCAGGAGACAGCCGGCACCTGGTGAAGCAGCCTGCCACCATAGGGGCCTTGCCGCAGCTAGGAAACCGGTCATCTGCCACTGGGCACCTCCTATGCACCCCCAGCAGGGACCTCAACCTCCCCAACACTCTCACATTCTCGCTGCTCTCACCCCTCACCTCTCAGATGACACACTGCCCAGCTCATGTGGGAGAATGCAGACCCTCCGCCATGCCCCCGCATGCCCAGGCAGGGCCCACGCCCTCTGCTGGGCCTCTTCCCTCCACCCCTTTGGGGCCAGGCCGTCCACTGGCTTCTCCCCAAACCCTCATGGTTTGCACATCCGTGATGAGACTTGCTGCAGTTCTTCCCAGGCCCACACACCCCTCCCCTGCCTCTCCTGGTCCTTCTCTTTCCACCTTAAGTACTGGCAGCACCCAGAGCTGGTGCCACCACCCATACTTTCAAGAATCTTATGAAAACTATGAACTCTCTCCACGGTGTTCTACTCAGTGCTGGGGAGTCACCAACACGGGAATCCAGGCTGAGTACCTGGCTGAGCGCCTCTCCACAGCTCCAGGGACGTTCATCTTCTTACATGGGCCTTCAAAGCCCCTCTCTGCTGGCCTCTCCCACAGGAGACGTCGCAGGGGGCTTACCATCTCCCTCCCAGCTGGCGGCTCTGGGACCCTTACTTCTGCAGAGCTGAGCTGGACACCCTCTTCCTCCCACCCACCACCCCACAATGCATCACCTAGCAGCTCTCGGACCTTTGCTTACCTCTGTCCTGACTGCACTTGCCCCATGAAGGTCCTGCTGGGTTTGCCCAACAGCTCTTCATGATCCTCTGCACAGACCCTGTGGTCCTTTGAACACAGGAGGAGGACGAAGCCACCCCTGCTTCCCACTCCGTGACTCCCACCTCCCTAGTGTATGAAAAACCCGCAGCCAGACCTCTGTGGCTTGTTCCTGCTCTCCCGGCTCTCAGCTCCTTCTGGCTCCCCCTCTGCATGCCCGCTGGCCAGCATCTACACCGTCCCCAGCTGGCCTCTCGGTCCCTTCCTCTAGAGATACACCCCAAGCCCTGGAGTGAAAGGACTCCCAGCCCTGTGGTGTCTTGGTCTTTCCTGTCACAGCTCTGGGAAACAAAGCTCTCCTCTGCTCACCTGGGTCTCCCCGACACCTCTTGTGCAGAGCCACATCGAAGTGAGTTTTGAGTCCCCAGTGTCCAGCAAAGTGACTGGCCAAAATCAAGAGCCAGGGAAATGTCGTTTGATATATGATATGTGGTAGGGGGAGGTGAACCCCCCACACAAAAAAAAAAAAAAGAGAGAGAGAGAAAGGAAAAAAGACTGATTTCAGGCAGCCATCCCCTCTGGAATTGGAGACATGCTTCCTGAGGCCGGCCTGGGGGGTTGAGAAGTCGGCAGCTGGCCTCTGCTCTACCCCTGGGCAGTTGTGACATTGAGGGCCAGAGCAATCCTTGCCTTGAATGGTAAAAAGGTCAGTCTAGAATATAAATCAAAATCCCTCCTCTGTAAATCTGTGCTCCCTAATCACCCCTTCTCTGTGTCTGAACCTGAGAACCGAATCGCTGCCTCCAGGGCAGAGCACCCCACGGAATTCAAGGATTAGACCTGCTCCCAGCACCCTCTCTAACCAGCCGGCGCCACCATCCCAGAGACCAGGGTTTTCATAAGGGCGCGGGTCACCACACGCACGTCATCTAGGAGCTGCTCGCTGTGCTCCCTCTCCTTCTTCTCCACGTCTGCCAGGGTGACGTACCCAGAGTCACTGGTGCCCAGAGTTTCTGTGCTCGACAGTTTGACCTGAAGTGCCTTTTCCAATTCCTCCAAATCCTGAAGGAATAGGAAGGAAGCAAATAAAGACAAAATCAACCGTATCTTAAATTCTAGAAACGTAGGTGCTTTATTCTTCACCACGTTATCAAGAGCTATTTCTCACTGGCAATTAAATGTTCAGGGCACTGCCCTACTTCAGTTTTGATGATAAAAATCTATTTTCCTCATTAAACACAGAACACTGAGAATCAAGGATTCTTCTATATTCTGCGCTCAAAAATAACCAGCCATCCTTTAAAAGCAATGAAATCCTATTTTTTCAGTCATTACAAAGTCCTAGAAAAGATCACGGCTTCAGAGGTAGGAGGGAATGTTTCTCTCCACTCCTCTGGTTTCCGTGGGGAAGGATCACAGCGACCCCTCAGGGCAACACTGCTGCGTCTTCCTTGGGGCTGGAGAGCCGGAAGTGAGCGCCTGGCTTAGCCAGACCAGGCTGTCTCTGTGGGACGGACCACCGGGGAGGCCATTGCTCTGCTGTGGTCTCAGCACGGAGCGAGCCGGGCAGCAAAGGCCCTGCCTGCATGTGGGGAAGCCAGAGTGGTCAGCTTTGCTGGTGACGAGGTAGGTGACGGGGCTGATTCTGGGGTTCAGTGGCAAGAAGCCACCCGAGGTTGTGACGTCTCTCAAGTCCCATCCTCCACTTTGCCCTCCATCAGTAGCAAAGCCACGTTTCTGTAAATGTCTGGCTCTGTCTGAATGGGTCTGGAACTTGGGAAGAAACGCAGGAGTCCCCTGCATCATGGTTCCTTCAAACCCCACCGTGGAGCGAGGGAGGGGTCTCTTTTCTGCAGAGCTGTGTTAACTGCCATGTGACCAACACTGGGGGTGGGGGCAGCTTCACCAGGAAAACTCACTGAGCCAGAACGCTATGGTTGGGCCCGCTGAGGCCACATGTGACTTCTAATCCTCACAGCGTCTCCACAGAGGGAAATGACAGCTTTCCTCCTGATGAGGACCATGATAAATGGAAGTCAGACATTCTGTCCTAAGACTCCTGGGTAGGAAGTGGCAGTGCTAGGCTCGTCCCCCCTTCCACCTTCATATGTCATGCTGCTTCTCTCCAAAGGGCGACTGACATTTCTAAGTACTTCTTGTCCTCCTCGAGAGGTTTCAACTCTGCTGTGAGCATTAAATTGAATTACACCTTCAGGCACCTGGCCAGACTGTCTCAGTAAACAGTAGCCACTGCGATAACTAAGATGCTTCCCAGGGTTACGGCTGAGTGAGCAGGAGAGGGTGATCTGAGCTGAGATCTGCGACTCCAAACCTCTCATTCTTTCCATGACAGCGTGTCTTACTTTATTCCTACGTACATGATTACAAATATTGCCATTATCATTGTTTTTACCACTGGAAAGCCACTTAAGCACACCGAGCCTCAGTTTCCTCAGCTGTAAAACAAAGATAAGAATAGTCACTCGTGGGACTGTCACGAAAGGTGCATAATGTAGGTCTAGCACTGCCTGCTGACGGTGCTCGGGGTGGTACTGAGGGTGAGGATGGCGGTGAAGGTGCAGACAGTGAGGAAGATGACCAAGGGAGGAAGTCTTCCTGTAGAATCCGAAGAGTGATGAGGAGACAGTCTCTCCAAGCCCCCAATATCATGGTGGGACCAGGGATGATCATGATGGTGACAATGACAACAACGATATGACGATGAAGATACAGGGAGCAGTGATGAGGATGAGGAAGATGGTGGTGGGGTAGCCAGGCCGACGGTGACAATGACACAGAGTACAGTGGCAGTGGTAGTAATGGAGAGGGTGGTAGTGGAGTGGCCGTGGGGGGGTGGGGATGGCGATGAAGATGATGTAACATCTGGTCACTGGGACAGAGAGGACAGTAGTGGAGGTAGCAGGGTGATCTTGGTGACGCTGATGAAGAGATGGTGGTGGTGACAGTACATGACAGTGCTGATGACCACCCAGTGATGATGGTGAAGAGTGGCCATGAGGTAGTGAGGAGGAGGATGGTGATGCTGCTGTTGATGCACATGATGGTGGCGGTGGTGACAGCAATGACGTCATGACGGTGGAGTGATGGTGTTGGTGGTGGTGATAAAAAGAAAACGCTGGCAGTGATGACCATGGTGATGAAGATGGCGGTGACATCGGGGTGGTAATGACAGGTGATGGCAGCGCTCACACATCACTATTACTAGGATTTTGAAAACCGGTAAAAGGTGGAGCCAGGGTTCCGACTTCACCCAGCCTGACTCCAAGCCCTGACTCTTTTTGTTGCACATGAAATAAATGTAAGTTTTCTCAGATGGAAAAAAGACCAAGAAGAGCAGAATACAAAGCAGAATAAACAGCTATAACCAATAAACACATGACTTCTTTTTTTTGCAGGAAAAGACAGTTTTGTACGTGGGATGAAACAATATAAATTCAAAAATTACTTCTTTATATTGAAACTCATGCAAGAAAACAACATTAACAGTGATTGTGCCTGAGTAGTTAATATGACCAACATTCTTCTTCTGTCTGCTCTGAATGTTCTCCTGAATTTTAATAATACGCATTGTTCTTTTTGAGCTTGTACACATACTTTTAGATATTATTATGAAGACGTGGAGACATGTATATTTTAATAGATCATTTTTATACATGAAAGCAAAAAATAATTTATTGTAATATTATATTTTTATATAGTAATCAACTATTTTTTAAGCTATCTGAAATACAGGTTCAAGACATACCTGTTCTTGTTTTGACAGAAGCTTCTGATATAATTCGTCATCAAGCTTTTTCTTAGGAAGAAGGTCCAGGAGGCACATTTTAAAAATCTGAATAAACATCTATTGGCAAAAAGGAAGGACAACAGGAGACAGGGTTAAACACAGGCCTCCCTCCCGTCTGTCTCTTCTTCCGCTCTCCTCCCTCCCTCCCCCTCCTCCATGTGCTTTTGGCTGCAGGAAAAGACCTCAGGTGACACCTCATGACGATGGCCTTCTTCTTTCTGAATGATGTCCACCTTCATTTATTCATCGAGTGTTTATTAGGTGTCCACTTTCTGCACCGCCCCCACTTCACAGGTGTCAGGGAAATAGAAATGGCAAAGGGAGGCCGCTTCCTCACGGGGAGGATTAGAACACAGTCTCCCAGAACCAGGGTGGACAAAGTATCCCTCCAGCCTCCTGCTCAAAGGAGAGATGTCCCTTAAACCCAAAAGAGCCCTCCTCGGAGCAGGGACCCCCACCACAGCCCAGAGCTGCTCCGTCCACCCCACGCTTGGCCTTCCGCCCCTTGTGAACCTCGGGGTGGTTTCCAGTTGGGGTTTTGAACGCATGTACAGGTTTGGGGGTAAACGTGAGCTCATCTGGGACGAATGCTCAGAAGGCAGTGACTGGAGCCCACCACAGGGCCCTCCAGAGTGGCCGTCAGCACCACCCAGCAGCCCAGTCCCCGCACGGCCTTGCAGCATTTGGGTTGTGGCTGTGTTGTGTCCAGTCATTCTGACAGGTGTGGAGCGACATTCATTGTGGTTTTACTTTCTTTTCCCTGATGGCTTCATCGTGCTGAGCGTCTTTTTCTGTGTCCTTGCCATCTCCAGCTCCTTCTTGGTGAAGTCCTGATTAGATGCTCATTTCCCAGGAGGCCCCCGGGGTTCCTCATGTTCCAGGCCCTGGTCCTGGAGTGGGATCGTGGCTTGGAAGCTTTCCCCTCGCTCTGTAGTTCGGGTTTTCATCTTAAGGTCTCTTGCAGAGCCACAGTCTTTAGTCTTAATGATATCAAGCTTTTAGTGTCTGGTGTAAGAACTCTTTGTGGTGTTGGAGACTCTGGAGATTTTCTCTTTTGTTTTTGTCTGAAAGCCTTATACATTTACCTTTAAATGCAGGATCCACTTGAGTTTGTGTGTGTATAAAATGTGAGGTTGAAGTTGTTGTCCAATTGTTCCAGCACCCTGTATCCCAAAGTTTCTCATTCCTTCATTGAACTGTTTTTGCATCTTTGTCAAAGGTCACATGGATATGTTCATATTATAAAGCATTTTTTGATGCAGGGTTAGCAACTTTTTTTTCTATAAAAGCCCAACAGCAAATATCTTTTGGTTTTGCTGGGCATAATTGTATGATTATATCATCTCTTTTGCAACTAGCCAACCCTTGGTAAGTTGTATTTGCAACTAACAAATGCATAGCTTACCACAGACTTTAGATCTCTCTAGATTACTGGCAGTACCCAGTACAGCACAAATGCTGTGCCAACAGTTGTACTGTGGTGTTGAGCAATACCAACATGTCTGGTATAGACACAGTTCCTTTTTCTCTGATTAATCTCCATCGGTGGCTGGTTGAATTGTGGATGTTGAGCCCCTGGAAGAAGAAAGCACCCTATTCCAGCTGCAGCCTCAGTGTGAGGTCGCTAGAGGAGTAGGCAGCTCTGGGCCAGTCTCTGAGTGAGTTCGGTTCCAGACACTCTCAGCTGACAGGCTCACATAGTACACGTCACCACCTGGTTGCCAGGGCAACAGGCAGGTGGGCACGTCTTGACATGTCACACACAGGATCCTAGGGCTGGGAAGCGGGACAAGGTGCCCCCTGTTGCATGGCCACAGGGATCCTCCTGCTGAGGGTCGAGCCCGGATCTCCTCCCACACCCTTCATTCCATTTCCCCGTGTAACAAGCACCAAGACACGTGTCCTGGCTTTCACACACTGAAAGCCACGGTGTGCAAGGTGACCTTCTCTCCCCAAGATGTTAGCCTCAAATGCATCTTTTTGACCCCAAGTGTAATCAGTAACACGTACCCTGTTCCTGTCGCTTTTAAGATGGCCATTTTAAAACTTCCCATTTTGAAATAATGATAGACTCAAGAGAAGGTGCAAAAAACAAACAGGCCTAGGAGCTCATGCCCAGGACGGCATCGCAGATCACTGGGGCACACTGTCAAGAGGAGATTGCCCTGGGCTCAATATGTCAACACCAAACTAGAGCCGTTTTCACCCCAGCCATGTACATCCATATGTGTGTGTGTGTGAGAGTGTGCATGTGTGTGTGCATGCGTGTGTGTGTTTGGGGGTGGTTCTATGCAGCGTTACCACAGGTAAAGGCCCAGGCAGCACTGCCACAGTCGAGACACAGACGGTCCCAGCACCAGAAGAAAACCCCCTGGTCCTGGTGCACCCCTTATTCTAGTACCCCGCCTCCCAGAATCTGCCCTCATCTCTGCCATTCTGCTTTCAGAGGTCACAGCTGCAGTGTGTCCCCATGTCCTCCCTGTCCGTGTCCAGGCCCGTTCTCCCCTAGCGAGGGCCAGCAGGGACCTCCCAGCATCGGTTGCCCTTGGCCTGAATCACCCTGAGCCCCGCCCATCTCTGCTGGAGAAAGGATGTGGCATGGCTTCCTGCACTTGCAGAGCCCCTAGAGACTGCCCTGGAGGAGGGCGAGTCCCACTGAGTGAGGCCGTGTGCCTGTCAATCATACGTCAGAGACTCCTCTATGCAGCACCCAGTAGGTGCAGGGCACATCTCCAGGAACTCCCTGGAGGCCCTGTTTGTGTCTTCCCTGGGGACACCTGCCCGTTCCCTGACCCTTCACTTGCTCAGGTGGCCCTTGCACACCTGGGCAGCACTCTGTCATCTCCATGCTGTGCTGACTGCCACTGTGCTTTGTGGGATGTGTTTCCTGCTGTCCCCACTGCACCAGAAAGTGGGCTCCACAAAAGCAGGGGCTGCTGCTGGTGTCTGCCACTGCATCCTGCAGGGGGCAGAGGCCACACCTCCCTGGTGGTGAGTAACCGCCCCACATGACAGTAGGCTGCCCTGGGGGGCGGGGCTGGCCAGGACCACTTGGCTGGCTGGCTGGAGGCGCTCTGAGAACAGGAGCCCCCTGCCTCACCCCAGGAGCACAGAGCCCCCAAGGCGGGCGGGTGAGGCCAAGGGAAAGCAGGCTGCAGCCACAGGTGCCTCTGCACTCAGGGACCTATGTGGAGCAGGGCAGCGGGGTGCAGGGACACCTCTATGTCCCGATTTCTGGAGTCATTTAAGGCTTCAGACACTGGCATTGCTTATGAGGCCAGGCCTGCTCACACAGAGCCAGACTTCCTCCAGGTGCACTCTGGGTGGGCACCCTCGCCGTCTCCAGCGTACAGACAAGCGGCCTGTGGGTGCATCTGCGTGTCTGAGTCCACTGCTCTGTTGCTCTTGCACTCTCTCTTTCCCAGACGCTTCTCTCCCCTGCCTCTCTATGGAGGTCTCACTCCTCATTCAACAGCCCAGAGAGTATGCCTCAGGGAAGAACCACTGCTCCTTCTGTCCCCTGTGGTCTCAGTGCCGGGCTGAGGGGACTCGTTTCTGGCTCCCAGTAGCCCAACCCCAGGCGGGATTCAGCCAGAGCCTGGCGCCTCTGCCGAGCTAGTCCTGCTGTCCCAGTCGGCCCGCTCCACTGTCTCACTCATGGCCCAGATGGCACCACCTGTGAGACACTGAACTTCCCGTCTCTGCTCCACATCTGAAGCTTTATGACTGAGTGAGTCCATCTTTCTGTGCCTCAGTTTCCTGTGAAATGGGGAAGCTAATGGCCCCACCTCTCTGGTTTGCAGTGATGCTTAAGTGTAATCACCTGTTTAATACACCCCGGGCCTAGCGCACAGTAGGTGTTCAGTGAAACTAGTGTTCATGGTTACTCTCAGCACTACTGTCACCCCACAGACACTTGGAACGCCCCTTCTCTGCCTCTACCAGGAGACGCGCTCTGGTTAAGGGAGGCCCAGCCACTGCCAGGCACGGCTGCTTTCCAGGCTGTGCTCGGAGGCTGACCCCCGGCCCCCTCCCCAAGGGCAGCTCCGCTTGTCCTGAGTCTGTCCCTCAAGGTGTCCACGCTCCCTAGACAGAGAAGGGGAGGAAAATGGACAACTCCACATACCATGTGCTTCTCCTGCCTCAGCGCCGTGTCCAGGCTCCGCAGGTCTTTTAGGTGAAGGCTGTAGACACACAGGTCGATGTCCACACTGAGAAGTCAGAAGAGAAGGTGGACAGACGTCAGCACATCTGACCAGAGCGGTGAGGACAAGAACACGGCCCTGCTGCTCCGAGTGGGCTGCGTGCACCTGCCTCCTGCACTCACTCCTGGGCTGAGGTCCCAACACTCCGGGCTCATGAGGAGGCGCTCGATAGCTGCTGGATGCTGCTCATGGCCGACGGGAACAGCAGGGACCCGGTTGCTGACCACTCTCTGCCCAGTACTCGGGGGCACTTGATCAGTGCCAGCTGCCACCGTGCAATGCACGGAGCACAACAGTGACTGAGTGAGGCCCCCCGTCATCTGTCCCCAGGGCTCAGGCCTGACTCCAACCCTTCTGCTGGCCAACATCATGAGGTGACAGACCATCTGGGGTCCCAGCTCTCCTGCTGGGGCTCTGTGCATCTGTGGCCGAGTCCCTTAACCTCTCTGGGCCCTCCCTCCTCTTCTGACAATGGTGTGACCACTGGTGACCTGAGACTGGAGTCCCCTGCCTCATTCCCTGTCCTCACCTCTCGCAGGCCAGCACCTCCAGGAAGCTGCTCACCCGCAGGAAGCTGCGGCCGAGGAACCCGTCGTCGCTGGCCGAGTGGAGGCTGGATGAGGAGCTGCCGCCGTCCTTCTCGGCCTGGCTCAGGCTGCCCAGGCTGCTGGCCGGGGAGGCCTCGGTGGGCTGGTGCGGCAGGACTGCCTGCTTCAGGTGCTCGTGCAGGGACGGGTTGGAGGAGCCATCAGCCAGGGGCTGGGTGGCAGAAGGGCAGGGACACTGTCAGCATCCGCGGTGCATCCCCCGTGTTTCTAGCAACTTCTCCCTGATGGACCAGGGCACCTCACCAGAAGGCCTGGCTGGGCAGGCTGCAGGGTGCTGGTGACCCGACAGAGCGTCTGCCCTGGGACCTGGCTCACACTCACATTCTCTGTCCCTGGACTTGTCCCCTCTGTGCTGAGGCCCATCTCAGCTGTAACCTGATTCTGTCCTTAAATACCACTTGCACCAACTTGGCCTCCCTGCCCTCCTCCCCTCCTCCGCTGCCTCCGATCCCTACCTGTACTGGCCACGAAGCCCACTGAGGCAGGAGCCGTCCCAGCCCCAGGCCCTCGAGGTGGCTCTCACTGCCCTCCGACAGGCCCACTCCACCCATGACCAGTACTGCCCAGGCCACAGCCTGGTGCCCAGCGCAGCTGCAGAGTTCATCGAATGTCCACACCTCTGCGCAGCCCTGTCCCCTACTGTACTGCCCGAGCTGTAAGGCCAGCTGGCTCTGGCGGTCAACCTCTCCTTGTTTCCTGCTTCTGGGCCACCCCAGGCTCTGCACCCATCCTGAGCACCCTCGCTCATTGTTTGCTGGAATGAACTGACCCCGAGGTCCTGTGCTGGGTTCCAAAGCTCCCTGGCCATGCCTTCACAGCCTGTTTTACCACAGGTCATTCCGCCTGGACAGACTCAGCAGTGGGTGTTGCTGTTGTATAAATGCCCTTTGTCCACCCACCAGAGAGTGCAAGAAAGATGTGGTTCTCAAAATGTGTTCCGGGGAACACTTCACGAACTCTGTCCTGTTATTGTTCATCCCAAGAGTTCTGTGGAGAATCAGTTTGGGAAATGCTGCACTGCACACGGAGTCACTTCCGTGGTGTGGGAAGTCTCAAGAGCCTCCAGGGCACTCTGGCTCTCTTCAAAAGCACATCATTTAGTGGGCTGGGGATGTGGCTCAGGGGCACAGCACTTGCCCAGTGTGCGCAAGGCCCGGGGTTCAATCCCCAGCACCAGGAATAAAAAAGCACGTAATAATCTAAAATCCTGCCGTGTGCCGAGTGGCTGATGCCGCAGTCCTGAAAACAACCAGGTGAGGCATTAGAACCCATCATCCCCACGTCACAGATGAGGAAACCGAGGCACGGGAACAGCCAACAGTAGTAAACGGCCGAGACGGGAGTGGGAATGTGCCCTGGAGCGTGTCCCCCTAACACCCACACACACTTGACCAGGAAACTCTTCCAGAGCCCCCCGGGGGCGCGGGCTCCTGGAGCGTGGCAGAGGCACTCGCTGCAACCAGGCCTCCCCCCCCCCCCCCCCCCCCCCCCCCCCCCCCCCCCCCCCCCCNCCCCCCGGGGGCCGCGGGCTCCTGGAGCGTGCAGACGGCACTCGCTGCAACAGGCCTACCCCCCCCCCCCCGGCAGGGAGCGCCAATCACGGGGGTGAGGTCTGCAGGTGTGGCGGACTCTGGCCCTGCCGGGGGCCACAGGCAGGGCAGTAGCCTCCCTGGGCCTTAGTCCCTTTATGGGTGAATTGAGACAACACTGCAAAGCTGAGATGCCCAGCTTGTGACAAACAGCCCATGCCAGCCCCTCAGACGCACACGGGAAGGGCACGCTGGCCTGAGTCCAGGCTCTGTGAGGGAGGAGAGGGGTGACCTCGTCGACATCAGGCTGTGTCAGTGTGGGAAGGCAGGGGGATGCTGCCCCACTGTGCTGCCACTTGGTGTCCCTGGGGACACAGGTGCTGTGGTCATTCCCTCCTTGACACAGCCTGCCCCAGCCCTGACAATCCTGTCATAAATGGAGTCACCGTCAAGTTTTGCTTTCAACCTCAAGGTCTGTGTGGGGAAGAGCTGGCGTAACACCCTGACTGGGACTCAGCTGCACGTTGGATCCCCACCCCACGCCAAGCCCTAGTTGTCACCAAGATCACGGGGCTCAGAGCTCTCACCCGGAACTTCTGATTGATGGGATAGATGACTTTGGCCTTCAGGGCGAATGCTGTGATGTTGCTGTTGAAGGACGGCTCATACTCCTGGGAAAGAGAACGGACAATGTCATGGCTCAGACCTGGCACGAGCCCCAGCGCTCACAGGTGAGGCAGTGTAGTTACCTTCAGAGGAGGGTGATTGGACCATCAGTGGACTAGCCCATCGGTGGATTAATAATCTGACCAGGCCCACTGGGAGGTGGTGAGGACCGTAGGCAGGTGGCTGTGGCTGGAGAAAGCAGGTCCCTGGACCATATTGGTCCCTGGCGCCTTCCTGCCTCTCTCTGCGTCCTGCTGCCGTGAGCGAGCAGCTCTCCCCAGGCATGCCCTTCTGGCAGGACGTTCCTGCCGCAGAGCCACTGGCCATGGGCTGAACCTCTGGACTGTGAGGCAAAATGAACCTCTCTCAGGTGTTCTTGTCAGGGAGTTTGGTCACAGCAAAGAAAAGCTCATACAAGTGGTCTGGGAGGCTTTCTGCAGAACAAGACAGACCTCGAGTCCAAAATGCCACGATCCAAGTGAAGGGGTGGTCTCAGAGGGACTGTGATGGGCACCTGCAGATCCTGGCAAGTGCTCTCTTGGTAGAATGGATGGATAGATGGGTGGGTGGTGCATGGATAGAAGGACAGACAGACAGATGGTGGATGGGTGGTGAAGGCACAGATATATGTGTGTGCATGAATAAGTAGAGAGAAAGATGAATGGAGGATGGGTGGACAGATGGGCAGGTGGATGGATGGGTGGAGGGGTATATGGACAGAAAGATATGATCACTTAATTCTGATTCTTTGGCTTAGAAAGCAGTAAGGATTTGAATAACTTGAGACTAATTAAAAGTGTCTTCTAAATAATTTTGAACAATCTATAAGTGAAAAGAACAAAAACAAGGAATGACTTTACACAGGAGGACTCAGCCCCGTGTTCTACAGCAGAGAAGGAGCACAGCCTGCGATGACTGGTGACCCATCTGAACACAGCGAGAAGAGCTGAAGTTTCTTAACATAGGATGATTCCTGTCTGAGGAGATGGAAATGCTAACGACCTTGATTTGAACCTTACATCTTTACACATATTGAATTATATTGTACCCCATGAGTCGGTATATCATTATGAGCCAATTAAACTTCTTTAAAAATTAAAAAAATGATTTTTGCACTGTTAGTAGTATAAACCCATGACACATGTTCACACAAGACTTGGATTGGACCCTTAAGCAACCTGTCTGAGCCCGGTCCTCCCAGGCAGTAAGCAGGTCCAGGAGACCCACCCACAAGGGCCACATGAACAAGCTCCCAGATGAGTCTCTGGACCAGGGGAGGACCTCAGCCCTGGGCCCCCGGTGCAGAGGTGACAAGCCATCCCCTGTGGCAGGAAGGACTTCTCTGGGAAGTATCCCGACGTCCTGTGCTCCTGTCTGCCAGTAGGCGTGCCCTCCTGTGCGCGGCCCAGGCAGTGAAGACTGGCTTGGGAAACGTGCTGGGGACACCGGGTGAGTGAGTGAAGGCAGGCGCAGGGGACTGCTCATAGGCCCTGGGCGACCTGCCCCAGAACGAGGTGCTGCGGGGGACCCTCCTCCTCCGCTTTGCATCCTGGAGGAAGCACCCAGAGCAGACGACCAGCTTCCTTCCAACTGCTCCACTCACCCAACTGGACGCCTGCCATGGGGCTCGCAGAGGGACTGGCCACCTGCTCATGATCGAGGGGCCGGGATGCTCCTGACCGAGCTGCACTGTGGCCCATGGTCTCCAGTTTGACCGGGAGCAGCCATGTGTGGAGGCCCTGATTCTGGCCTCCTGTCTGCACCTCACAACTCACAAACAGGCCCAGAGGTCAAGAACCGGGTGGTGCATGAAGCTTCCCGGGACCCTTCAGGAGTCCTGTCTCCACTTCCCAGATGGAGAGGACGGGATGTAGAAAGGTTAGGCCACGTGCCCAAGGTCAAGGCCACACAGCTCATGAACTCCAGAGCCAGGATGGGAATGCGAATCTCCCCGCTCCAGGTTCGTCCTCTTGAGTTGACAGGCATCCTTGCGCTGTTTTGCACACTAAGGGCAATTAGTTGACACCATGCTAGTTCCTTCAACATAACAAGAGGGAAGAACAAGAGCAAGAACAGGGAATCAAAAGGGAAGTGGGAATTCAGTAGAGAAGGCCCCAGGCGTGGCCTTGCCACGCCCAGACACGAGGCACCCCATCTCCCTGCTCCCCAACTCCCCAGGTCTGACCAGCCACAGTCCCACTAATCTCCCTCTCCAAGCCCTCGGGAGTCCACAGACCCACCCTTAGCCACCGTTTCCCTGAAGGGCTGCAACGGCTTCCCTCCTGGCTCCCCGCCATGCGTGCCAACTGCATGCCAGCCACGGTGTGCCCATCTGCTCATGCAGTCACCAGACAGCAGCCAGCTGGGGAGGCGGGGACTCCAGGGTCACACCCACTTCACAGAGGGGCAAACTAAGGCTCAGGGGTGAGCACCTTCCAGGTCAGTCGCCACGTGGGAATCGAGTGATTTTTAAACATGCACTTCCTGTTGCTGCTCATCTGAAAACCTTCCTGGCCTCCCTCTGACCTGAGGGCCAGAGCAGGGCTGCTGTCCACCCCAGCACCTGACCCACTCCTTGCTGAAGCATTTTTGATGAAATGGTGCAAAAGCCAAGAACAGTGGTGAGACTAACAGACAGAACCCAGCCTGCTCCCACCACGGTGGGGCCTCGTGCAGAGCAGACAGAGGGCTCTTGTGAAAGCTGTCAGAGGCAGGGACAGCACAGCCCAGCAGCCGAGGCCAGGGCCCCTCCCAGCAGGGCCTGCGTGACTGCACAGGTCACGTGCTCAGGACGCTGGCCCTGGCTGGTTCTCCAGGGGGGACACATTTGCTCAAGGGAAAGATGCAGAGGCAGAAAAGCCCTGGGCCTTCTGACCTCCCCTCAAATAGAGGTGGGAGGAAAGAGAAGAACGCGTGGAGAATGAGGGCGAGCACAGACACAGGGAACTGCACTTAGTGTGCAAAACAAGGCAAGAACAGGGTGCCGGGGCAGGACCCGTGGAAAGAGCCCCGGGGACGGGGAGCCTGGCGAGCACAGTCCTGGCTGCAGGTGAGGCTCCACGGGTGTGGCTGTCTGTCTTTTCCATCCCAAAACCCGCAGCAGGCAGTGCCCTGGAGGACAGGGCGGGGGGACAGTCACAGCCTTGGCCAGGAAGTGAAGGACCCAGGAGCCCGTGGCGTGTGGGACCAAGGAGGAGGCAGCCTGGCTCCAGCCACCCAAAGGGGACCCACCAACTTGAGCTTTTAAAGCTCTCCTTATTAAGTCTGGGAGTCCTCTGGATTCTGGCCACCTGCCCAGCCGAGTCAATGCAATTATTCAGAAAATTAAAGCATAATTGTAGAAAAAGCCATTTCGCTACCATAAAGGTGTTCCCAGCGAGTTCATGAGCGCGTCACAAAGACTCTGTCCCAAGGGACAGGACGGAGACCTAGGGCGGACTCAGAGCTCTCTGGAATTTTGCCTGGCTTTGATGATTGACAGGAGCTACTCATGAAACAGAGTTCACCTGCGGAGGGGCACAGCACAGCTCCTTCTCTGTGCAGGAGGGGACAACAGCCATGGCTCTGCTTGTCGTGCCCTAGACAGCCCTGTCCACACATGTGGAGTCCACCGAAGGCCAGGGAGCCCAGCAAGCAGTCACTGGAACAGGCAGATCTTTAACTTAACCCTGGGCAATTATTAGCTTGGTCACGGGCATCTGCCAGGACTAGGTCAATAGTCAGCGAGTAACACACCAGGCAGGAAAATGAGCCGACCCTCCAGGGGCAGGAAACTGGGCCCTACAAACACCCAGGGAACACCTATCCTGGGGCGGAGCCCCCACCTGCACCCTCAGCCTCCCCAGGGAGGAGCCTTCATGATTGCCACCGTGAAAGTGAGAAGCCCCAGGCTCCGAGGGCTTATGTTTCTTGCCCGACATCACACAGCAAATACATGGCAGAGCCAGCACTGGGCAGGATCTAGGTCCCAAAGCTGCTGCCACCCCCCATGTCCAAAGCTGCCCCTGTGTGAACAGGGCTGTTTTCTGTAAACACCTTTGGCGTAGTCCACACACCACAACTTGCCCCGGTGCAGGATGTAATAGCTCCAGTGTCTGCACAGACACACAGAACATCACCACAGCTGCCGCAGAAATCCTCATCACAAGGGGGAGAAACCAGGGCCGTGGGCCATCGCCTCCACCCTGCCTTCACCTCCCCAGCCCCCGGCAGCCACCATCCACTGTCTCTATAACCTTCTCAGTCCTGTTTACTTCCTACCAATGCGGTCCTGTACTAGGTGGCCTTTTGTGACTTTCACTTAGCACGACAGCTTCAAGGTTTGTTTACACTGTAGCACATATCAGGGCTTGGTTCCTTTTCAATGGCCAAATAATATTCCACTGCGTGGACAGACTGCATTTCAGGTATCCATTTGTCAGCCAGTGGCCCTCTGTGTTGTTTCACATTTCAGTTGTCGTGGATAATGTTGGTGTGAACGGTTGTGTACAAGTTTTGTGTGCACACAGACTTGCCTTTTGGTGATACCATCTTCATAGTATGAGGGGGTGAGCAGGCAGTGGAGAGAGGGAGGAGAGGCGATGGGAGAGGCAGACATAGGAGGCACACATGCCCCCAGACTCAGCTGTCACCTGGACACCCCTGCACACAGAGCCCAGAGGTGCAGGTGGAGAGAGGCTGCAGATTCAGGTGCACACACACACTCGGGTGGGGCAGCGAGGAGCACACGGACACAGAGACAGGAGACGGACCAGAGACGCACAGCGTGTGCCCGTAGGGCAGGCTCTGCCCTGGAGTCACAGAGGCGGTCTCCGTCTCCTCCACCTGCCTGGGTCAGCCCTGGGGACAGCAGCCCACCTTCCTCAGGGTCCTGCCAGCAGGCAAGAGGAGCCAGGTTACGGGAACCCTTGGGAAGTGCAGGGGTTGGGCGCCTTCCGGAAACCGATTCTTCAGTGTAACCAGAAGCTGCCCCTGTTGGTTTCAAGGCTTTGGTGGGTTTGTTTGAAAACACCCGGCCACTCTCCTGTGGTCACTGGGCCACTGAGCTGACAGAGGGATGTGGTGATGGCAGCACTTGCCGGGCAGGGGTCAGAGAGACCCAGGCGCAAATCCAAGCCGGGCCACTCCCCAGCTGCAGGACTCAGATCCCTCATTTGGAAAATGGGGGTGCAAATAGGAATTGGGTCATTCACAGGAGCACGTACGTCACCCAGAGAGGACACACGGACAACTGCTGGCGCCCACAGGCGCTGACCAATGTCAGTTCAGTCTTCCCCTCCCCCAGGAGATGAAGCCCGCCGTCCTTCCCTGGGCACAGGAACAGACTGGAAATGTCACAGCCTGTCCCCTGGCTCACCAGCGATGCTCTTGGTTGGGGCAGGCTCAGAGAGGGTGACAGGAAGGAGCAGGAGAATCCCCTTTGACCCCTCTGCCGCGGCCCGCGCTCCCTACGCTGGACGTGCACTTGGAAGGAACCAGGAGAAAGGAAAATAAACCAGCCACACAGACAGGGTGGAGCCTAGTGCCCGCCACACAGGAGCAAGCCAGGCCGCCAACCAGACACCCAGCAGCCGGTGGACGGTGACCAGGGCACTTCTGGGCCCAGGACTCCTGAGTGGTGACGATGGGACAGGGAAGTCTCGAGAGTGCTCTGCTGGGAACGCAGCACAGAGAGCACAGGACACCCCCCACACACAGTCCCCGGACGCAGGGGCAGCCTGGCGATGGACAGCCAACTGGCATCCCCTCTGGGAGCACGTGTGCGAGAGGTTGGCCCAGAAGGGGCACTGGGGGCTTCCGGGGTGACAGAATCACCTCCACGGTGGGCACTGGTTCCCAGGTGGAGACGTTTGTTAAAAAGTGTCAAACTTTAAACTTGAACTCTGCATTTTATAGGTAAGTGACCCCTCAAAGGAGAAGCCCGTTGGGAAACACGCCATCACTGCCGGGTGGGCAGCAGCGCCTCGGCACGCGGGCAGACACACAGGCAGCACTTACATCTGGGGCCTCTGCGTCCCTCGACGGCTGCGCGTCTCTCTTCCTCCTCCTGGATGGGGAGCCGGTCTCCGAGGGGCTCTGTGCACCAGGCTCCACGTTCTTGAGTAGATGCTGAGTGTCGTCTTTCTAAACCCCGAGAGGTGGATGGACACAGGATGTCGAAGTCAGTCAGGCTTGTGCCCCTGGACTTCAGCCCAGGGGTTCCCACCCGACAGTCCCACCTCCGTGCCCCTCAGGACCCCAAGGACAAGCCTGGGGCAAAGCTCATCCCTGCTTCTGATAGCTTGGTGGCCCTGCTGACCACAGCCTTGAGGACGAGGCTCTGCGGGGAGATGCTCGTCAATATTAACCTCCCTGGTTGTTTTTTTCTTTTTCATTAATGCCACTGGATGATGGTAAAGAAAAGCCCTTGGGCCACCTTAGATTACAGAGCGATTCCCGCTGCGAACTGTGATCTTGTCGATCCTGTATCTGCAAACTCCCCGGCTAAGTCAAGCCATGCCTGTGGGCGTTCCCTGTTCCCCGCTGCATGTGCACCAGGCCAGTGGGAAGGAAGGGGCTGCCCCCACAGGCCAGTGGGAAGGAAGGGGCTGCCCCCACGGACCTCAGTGCAGGTGAGGGAGGCAGGGCCCCCTTCCCCACCCACTCTGCAGACAAGTGTCCTTTCCACAGCCCTCTTAATGCATTTTCTAAATTCCAATTTTGTGTTTCATTGTCACTTTTGCTGTTGGCAATGGCCCCAGCTGTGGCGCTGAAGGACCCTCTTGTGCCCCCTGGCGGGCAGGGGCTGTGATGTGCCCTGCACAGGCAGAAGGAAAACAAGGGCCACTGGCTGAGGTCCAGGGTGGCATCGATGGTAGGTATTAGGTGAGGGATCTCTAATCAGAAACACGCAGAACAGCACCCCGATGACTGGCCACGGGAAACGCGAGCAGAGGCTCCCAGGTCCTGACCGGCACCTCCCCTGGGGACCAAAGCTCAGTAGGCACCAATTCACGATCTCCGTGAACTTAGCCTAACCGCCGCGAGCAAGGGGAACAGAGTGCATTTAAATTTGGACACAGCAGAGACACTTCCCAACCCCCGTGACCACTAGCTGCGTGTGGACGCCATCTCTCCACTGCAGAAACCTCACGCTTTGCACTGCGTTGTGTTAGTCTGAGATTTATTCTAGGTCCTGGGAACAGAGTCACGAACAACAAATGCAAACCCTCCACAGAGCTGCCTTTCCAGAAAGGAGAAAGAGCTAAACAGATCCACAAATAAATATGGAGCGTGGTGGGGAGACGAGAGCTACAGAGAAAGCTGTGGAGCCTGGGCGGATGGGGAGAGACAAGGTGGCTTTGAGAAGAAACTTGAAAGTGAGGCTCTGAGATACCTCAGAGAAGGGCTTCTAGGGAGAGGAAGAGCCTGTGCAAAGGCCCTGTGCCAGGCACAGGTGCAGCTTGTCTGGGGAGGTCCCTGCACCTGGAGAAGTCTGGGTGTCCTGGGGTAGAGAGAGGGCAGATAATACGGCCACAGACTTCAGGACTGTTGGCTCAGCAGCTGTAGCTGACCAGTGCAAGAGCTCTGAGTGGAAGGCCTCAGCCAGACTGGACCTCAGGAAACACCCCAGAAGAAACTCCCCCCGCCAGGGGCATCAGTTGTTTAGTTCCCTGTTTAAAATGGACTCTGAGGACAAGGGCCACCAGCGAGGACAAGGACCTCCAGCCGTTTGTGGACAGACACTAATGTGGAAAGCAAGCAGGAGTCAGAGGCTGCACAAAAACTTGCACAAAAACAGTGCACTGTCCTCTGATGAGAGGAGGTAGCTCATTCACAAGGTAAGAAGAGCACGCTGTAAACACGGGGTTCTAGAACAAAACAGAGTGCTTGATTATTAAAACTAGGGAGATCAACTGTGAGCATGAAATTGAGAAAACTCTCCCAGAAAGTACACACACCCAGAGATGGGATACGGGAGGGAGAGATCAATAATCAGAGGTCAATTTAGGCTGAGCATGATGGAGTTCTTGGAAGAAGTAAGCGAACATATGAAAGGCAAGAATCTTCAAACAAATAAGGAAAAGGAGTTTCTGGACTGAGAGAGCCACCCAAAGGCCCGTACAACAGATGGCACAGATGCCACCAAGGCCCGTCCTGATGCAATTTGATTCCCTGGGGTTCAGTCAGCTTTTTTGCTGTTGGGGCCAAAAGACCAGCGAGAACAAGGAGAGGAAGAGCTCATTTGGGGTCATGGCTTCAGAGGTCTCAGCTCATACACGCTGACTCCATTCTTTGGGGCCTGAGGTGAGGCAGAACATCACGGCAGAAGGGACTCGTGGAGGAAAGTGGCTCAGGAAACCGGTGGCCACCAGGAAGGAGAGACAGAGGTCCCTCACCACGACAAAATATAACCCCAAAGGCACACCCCCAATGGAGCACCTTCTCCAGCCACACCCTACCTGGCTAGGGTCACCACCCTGTCAATCCTCCTCAGGGGACTGATACAGGGGTTAGGTCAAGGCTTTCAGAACCCATCCTTTCACTCTGAACTTTCTTGCCTTGTCTCACACATGAGCTCTTGGGGGACATCCCATCTCTAAACCATAACACTGGGGCAAGGAAAAAATTCTTCAAGATGCTACCAAGGAGCAAAAGAAAAAGAGCCTTCATGGACAGTATCAAAAATCAGAACAGAACCAAACTTCTCAACGCCAACAAAGGCAGTAGAAGGAAATGGAAAGATGCCTTCAAAATTCTGAAGGAATACTATTTTCAACCTGGAATTCTATACCAACTCACCTAACCAAATTGGGGATAAAGCTGGAAGGATAAAGACATTTTCAGACAGAGGAGTTCTCAAAATAGTTTAATCCACCCCATTCTCAGAAAGCTACTTCAGGATGCCCTCCATCCACACAAGGAAATCAGTCAGAGAAAGACAAGTGCTCCAGATCCTGCACCTGGATCCAACCAGGAGAGAGATAAGGAGTCCTGTTAGGGTGGCCCTGTGAAGTCTCCACGGTGACAGAGGAAGCTCAGAGCAGGTGTTTCTCAAACACTAAGAAAATTTACTGAGAGGGATTATTAAGCATGGCTTGCTGGGACCCATCCTGGAGGTTTTCATACTGTGAGTCTAGGATGGGACCCAGAGTTTGCCCTCCTGTCATGCTGGAGGTGATGCTGATGCCGCTGGTCTGTTCCAGACATTAGAGAGCAGCCGTTTCAAACTGGAGCATGTCAGAATGTTTTTCTCAAGAAGATAAAAACTGATCAAATGCCTTATGTATTCCAGTGTTTTAAAAAGAAATGTACAACAAACAAAGGAGAGATAAGCCCGCGAAATCTAACAGAAAATCTGACACGTTAATTTCAGGAAAAACAAAATGTTCTGCAAGAAAGGAAAGTATTCATGACCATAACTGATCCCTGACTTAGAGTGAGTCATGTTTACAACATCATCGTAAGAGAAACACTGAATACGATTTAACCCCAGCTCCCCTCTCGCCACGCAGCAAGAGGGACTGGTGGGATTGGGGGTGAGTGTACTGATGGAGGGGGGAAGAGAGCTAAATCCTCCTCCTTCCCACCAGGGAACTCAGCGGGTGCTGCTAAGGCCAGAAAGCAGCCGCAACCCAGCCATGTTATTTAGAAATGGGGAATAAGTTACCAAAAGCAGCAGCTGAGAGTTGAGGACACTGGCTTCTGAGACGTGGGGATGGCGGGGGTGCTGCTCTCAAAGGAGCACTTCACACGGCGTGCAGGGGTAACTTGACTCAAAGTTAAAGATTCTAGTGATAAATAAAGGAACAAAAGAAAAGGAGAGTAATGCACAGTAAACTCCTGGGCTGGGGGACTCGGAAGAGAAGAGAACACGTGTGCAGGAGGCAGGAGAGGGCGTGCGGCCTCCAGGGCCATCTCTGTGGGTGCACGGCCACCTTCGTGCTAGGCAGGTGCAGGGGAAGGCGCACCACCTAACGCACTGTGCGAGGAGCCTGGCATTATCTTGGAGTCAACAGGGGGCACGGGGTTTTCATCAAGACAGCCATACTGTAGGATGTGTGTTTTAGAAAAAGACTGCAGGAAGGACAGGGGAGGGAGGGAGTCCCATTAGAAAGGAGGCCGTTGCATAGGTCACATTTAAGCCATAAGAGCCCGTGGCTCTGCCCTTGAGCCAGAGCCTCCTTGTGGCTACCATGCTGGCCTGGCCACCATCATCCTCAACTGACCAGCTGTGCCAACCCACACAGCTTTGTTAGACTGTGAGCCTCAGCTGACCCAAACAGGATGCTAAGGACCACCTTACCAGGTAGCAGGTGGTTCAAGCTCTGGCTCTGGGGTCCCGCCCCCATGCTGGTTTACTGTGTGAGCCTGGACTAGTAAGTATCAACCTTGCAGGGCCTCCATCACCTCACTGTGAAGTGGCTGCTGATAGGTCCCTGCCTGCTAGGCCCCACTGAGGATAAAGAACCCACAAACCCTGCACAGGGCCAGGCCTGGCAGTCTCCCTTCCTTGGACCTTTCTGTCTCCACCCAAGAAGCCAGACTCCCTTAATGTTTCCTACGGGCGGTGCAGACAGCCCCCAACTCCCTGCAGCACCTTGCACTGTTTCCGATTCAGCCCTTGTCCCTGTGCAACGTGACACTCCCAGAGATCAGCTCACTGGGAAAGAGCCTGTGTGCCCAGGCCAGACACGTCTCCTTTTCACAAGGACCAGGAGCGGGTGGGAGCCGGAAACAACATCACCTCATCTCCAATCCTATCTCTTTACTCCTCATGGAGGCAGAAGCTAAAAGGATCTAGAACAAGGTCCTCCTTGACCACGACTGACCCACACCTACTGTGTGCCAGGTGTTTCCACGACGCCCACTTCATCAGCACAGCTGGGGTGTGCAGTACCTGCTGGTCTTCTCAGCAGCCGCCCGAGCCTCATCCACATAGAACACAGTGGCTTCGGGGTTAGGCTCACATGCTCACTGTGGCAAGTTACTTAACCTCTCTGTGCCT
>NW_026000108.1:5055793-5057998 GCF_001458135.2 Marmota marmota marmota
CCTTTAAACTGATAGACCGCTTAGATAAGCTAAGCATTTAATCTGATGATCTCATTAACTTTCCCACTAACCTTCCGTGAAGGGTGCTGTTCACTGCCCATCCTCTAGAGGAGGAAGCTCAAGGTCAGAGCAGTTCAGTAGCCTCAAGCAGACTGGACTTCAGCTCTTGCTCCTTCCTCTAAGGGCTGGCCTTCCTGGGGCCTCACAACCTACCACTACCCCAAATTTGCTACCCTGAAGTTCCCCGTTTCCTACGGCCTGTGCTTTTCTCTAAAGCAATGTGTAAACAGATTGCCACACCCTGGCCCCACTAGCTCTGAGACAGTGGGAGCTCTTCCATTTGCTGGGCATTTGCAGAGAACATGCAGTGTCTTTCTGGAGCAGGGATGAGCCTGCTGACGCCCAGGCTGGTTGGATCTCCAGGCTGTGTGGAGACACACAAGGCGATGCCATCGTCCTGCTCCTTCTGAATGCAGAGTGCCTGCTAGCAATCGTCCTGGGAGCCAGAGTGCAGCCAGGGGCACATGAGTGCTCCCAGATGTGTGCTTGTACCGGCTCCTACCTGGATTCCCCGTGAGAGGAGGGCTGGAGGTAATCCAGGGATCTGTTTCAACAGAGAGGGCTTCTGTGCTGAGCTTCTCGCCCTGGAGACCAGGCTCAACTCTCCAGTCTGTTTCATCATTTCCCTCTACCCTTCCAGGTGGGCAAGGTGGGAACTATTATCCAAATTCCTCATCTTTTTTACGGATGAAAAAACTTACAGCTAGAAAGGAGAGGTGACTTGCTCAAGGTGCAACTAAGGAGTGCAACACTCAACCCTGCGCCTGTCTGGCTTCAAGGCACACAGTCTCTGCTAGCTGCTTAAATGTTTCCTCAGAAGAATTTCCAAGGCTCCTGGGCACATCTGCAGGGACAATAACCCTGTGCTTTATGCTGGCTATTTCGTGGCATGCTCAGGCTTCAGTTTTCCAAATGTAAAGGCTGGTGCAGTGGCATGCATCTCTCTAGTCCCAGCTACTCAGTCCTCAGGAAGAGGGGCAGGTGGATGGCTGCATCCAGGGATTCAAAGTTAAGGTCAGCCCAGGCAACACAGCAGGACCCATCTAAAAAAAGGGAATCATGTAATGTTCATTGCACTTTACTTTACTACAAGGTTGTTTGAATATTAAAATGTCATTTTAAATGACTCGCTGCCATATAACATTGCTGCTCCAGCAGGATGCTTGGCATTTAGCCTTTGGCCTTGTCTCACTCTTGACACAGCCAGGTACCACCTAGGACAGCAAACCTACTGTGGGAATGTTGGCCTCTCTCTCTCTCAGATCCTTAACCCATCACCTTATCCGTGACAGGTCAAGAAGGCCTGTCCTTGGAGGTGTGTGTTTGGGAGGTGAAATGCCAGCCTCAGAGGCTGCCCAGCAAGAAAACTGGCAGGAGAGGAATTCTTTCCCCAGTGATCAGGCATGAGCTGTGCCCATAGGGGATGAGAAAGGAACAGGAAGCAGACAAACTGCACCCCACCCCCAATCCCCAGGGCAAAGCAAAGCCAAGCCTAGTCTCCACGTGTCCCCAAGAAGGGCTCAGAGGAGCTGCTCAAAGGCTTCCAGGCTCCAGACATGCTCTGCCCTCTTTCTGATTCTCCAGAGAGAGTCAGAAACTACCTGCCTCTCCCTGGGAATGTGCCCCCCTGGGCAGTTCCAGGGGCTAATCCAGTGAATACTGAACCCAACAGGAAGTGCGGGTCACCTTTTTTCTCTGCCTGCTCCCTGCCAGCTCCTCTGATAGAGACATCGCAGGCTCTCTGAAAATGCCCTAACGCCTTTCGGTTTCCTAATAGGTGGGTGAGGGAAGCGTGGGGATCTAGTCCGGTGTCCAGGGATTTCCTAGAGGAGGTGAGGCTGAGCTGGGATCCAGAGAACCGGGTGGGCTTTAGTAGAGGACCCCTGGTAATCCCTGGAGTCGGAAGAGGGACCTGCTCTGATTTGGGTAGTATGGGACACCCGGCAGAGCGCGAGCAACCGGGGCGTGACCGCGCAGCGCTCAGCCTCACCAGCCTGGCTCCCTGGCTCCCTCCCACACCCCGGGCGCCTCCCGGCCCGCCAAGTCCAGATGCCCGTGTTTGTTCCAGAAAACTTTCCGCGGCGGCTCGCACTGAGCATGCTCGGCGGCGGGGCGGGCCTGGGGTCCGGAAGCCCAGCGACTCCG
>NW_026000108.1:5059142-5154182 GCF_001458135.2 Marmota marmota marmota
CCGCGCGGCCCACGGTCTGCAGGCCGGGCCGGGCCCTTTAATATTGGGCAGAGGACGAGGAAGGGGAGGCGGGATCCGACCGCCGCGCCTGGAGGTGTCGCTAAGGTGCCTTCCGCGCGCCCCAGAGAACCCCGACGGGAGGGGGCGGCTCTGGATTGGGGGTGAAGGCTTGGCCACGACCAGCGGCCAGGTTCGAATCCTGCTTCGCGTTCTAGGAGCTCTGTGTCCCCGAGCAAATCACTTCACTTCTCTTTCTTTGCACATACAACCCTGCCTAATGGTGACTCCCCCAGAGGCCACTGTGCATCAGTTAAAGCGGTGGCCAGCTCTTCTTGGGAAGGTGCAGCTTGTGACATGAGCTTCGGGGGTATTGGCTGGATTTTTACCACACTACACTTTCCCTGATGAGTTTGGCCATCTCCCACTTGGCCTTGACCCTGGTCTTTCTCTGTGTCCAAACTTGGAAAGGCACCGGATACCCTAGCTCTCTCCTCCTCCCCAAGCTGGTCACCAGCCTCATGCCTTCTCTCTCTGATCAGGTCCCTTGTCTGCCTCTGGCCCTTGGTGAAGATCTATCCTAGATTTCATTCCTTAATTTGTGCCCCATCCCTTCCCCCAGGCTCTAGGGGGATCTGTCCAAGGTCTGTGTCCCACCGCTTCCCTCTTCCTTCCTGGCTGTCTCATGAATCCTGGCTGCAAACCCAGAGATTTCCAGGAGCGCCTTTGCCAGGTGCTGGATCATTGATGCCCTTGGAGTCCTCCCACTCTCCCCCAGGGCCAGCTTGCAGTCCTGCCGCTCTGTCTGGTGCATGCCCCAGGGCTCCCTCATGGCTGCAGAGGTTGAGAATGCCTCTGATGCTTCCTATGTCATGTCTTCTCGGTTGGTTTCAGTATGAAGCACTGCACTGTGTCTGTGAACTTTGAGCTGTAAGTAGCCCAAGGACAGCGCATTTTCACTGGATCCTTTCACTTGCTTCTGCCAAGGGAAGTGGGAATTATCTGGCCCATTTGTGGAGGAAAAAACCAAGGCTCAAGAAAGCATGGCCCTGGCCTCATGCTCTTCTGTGCCTGCAGGTGCAGGGTGGGCTCCAGGGCCAGATTGTGCTGGAACATTGAGGTGGGCGTGGGCCTCTGTCAAGAGCAGGTGTGGAGGATGGGCCTGCTGAGAGGAGGGACAGTGCCCTCTGGGAAGTGCCTGAGGCCATGCAGGACCAGAGTGAGTCCAGGTCATCTCCTGCCCTTGAAGGAACCTTCGAGTGAGCATCTGTGTCCAGGTGCCCTCTGTGTCTCTAGTACCTGCCTCACCTGGGTCCTGGCCCTGCCCATGCCAGTTCTTCCTGCATCACTCTGGGCCTGTCTCAGACAATCCTTCCATAAGCTGGACAGTAAAGAACTTGGGGCTTCTGTGGGTCTTGGGTGTCTCTGCCGCCGTGAGCACTCACCCCACTCTGTGGGGCCTGGGGCAAGGTTCCCCACAGTGGTGGAAGACTCTCTCCAGAGCACGATCCTAGTTCCTGAAGGTGCCTGTTAGCTGTTTCTGTGTGATTGTCTGAAACCTTCCCTCCCTCCATTCATTTTATACACACATACATGTACATATACACACATGCACATGCACACATGTGTATACGCAGACATACACATGTTCATAGGTATTTACACCTTTGCTGAGGGCCATGCTGTGTGCCGGGGGCTGGGGAAGTACGTTCATAATTGCACAGTGATTAAGTACTTTGAGCAGAGTGGTGGGGAGCTATGAGGGAGGGCTGGGGAGGAGGGTCATTCAGTTAGGTGGTCAGATGAAATCGTTCAGCTAACATTCAAAGGATGAGTGGGTTTATCTAGGGAAGGAGTAAGAGAGAACATCCTGTGTGCACAGAAGTTCATGGTGAAGCCCCAGGTGGGAGGGACTGTGACATGTTCCACTGTCTTTGGACCCGTGATGCCCTGCATCCCTTGGTTGGAACATTTGCTTCATTGCCTGGGCCCCTCGCTGTCTCCTTCCTATGGGAGTGTCTTCTGTGGTTTCTTCATCTGATGCTCACTGAGATTGCCTCTCACTGCCCAGTGGTTCTCAAAGTGGGGCCCAGGAACTGCATCTGGGGTCAGAGGAGTCAGAGCAATTTTTATAGTGATACTGAGACATTATGTACATTTCCCACTCATCTCCTTACCAGAGGACAGTGGACTTTTTTGAAAGTGACACAATATGTGTATAGGAGAAGATTTAACCCAGAAGCAGAGTTGAGAATTCAGCTTCTTTCATTAATCCAGACTCAGATGAGATTTGCAGAAGCATAAAACACTGCCATCCATACTCTTATTTTGGAGAATGTAGTTATTTTTCATAAGATATGCTGCTTATGTGGATGTGCAGTGGGATTATTATGCCTATTTAAAAGGGAATTAGTGGTTTTTTTAATGAGGATTGACCCCAGGGGTGCTCTACCACTGAGCTATACCCTAAGCCCCCTTTATTATTGAGCTTCACTAAGTTGCCCAGGCTGGCCTCAAACTTATGATCCTCCTGTCTTAGCCTCCCGAGTTGTTGAGATTACAGTTATGTGCCCAGCTTGACACTCAAAAATATTCTAACTCTAATTTGAAATATAGTAAAAATATTTTCTCTGTGCTAAGGAAAAAAAGAAAATATTAATAAATATAGTCTGGTCTGGGGTTGTGGCTTAGCAGTAGAGCGCTCGCCTAGCACGTGTGAGACCCTGGGTTCCATCTTCAGCACCACATAAAAATAAAATAAATAAAATAAATATAGTCTGCACAAAGCAGAGTTCTTGGGAGCCCTCCATACTTGTGGAGGGTGTGAAGGTTCCTGAGACTAGCACGTTTGACAAGCACTGCTGTATGGAAGCCCTACCTGACGCCCAGGGACTTAGGGAACGACAGATGTACACTTCAGAACGAGGCCCACATCATCACGGTTTGTGCGGGTATTGTTGTGTTTTTGCTCTTCTACTTGAATATCAAACAACAGTGATCTGGTTTAGCTGTGAGGTTAAGGCGAATGTACTGGGTGTGTCCCAGGTTGGGTCAATTAATGGAAAAAGAGAAAAAAATTCCAGCCCGAAACACAAAAACACCCAAGGTGGTGGACGCTGCCACGTTGCTGTTACGAGGTACACTGATCTTGGCTTTCTGAGCAGCTCTCCTGGCCAGGGAAGCATCCTCAAATACTTCTTGAGAGCTTGGCAAGGTAAAACGGGGTCTCTGGGGGCTTCCGTGCTCCTCTCCACCTGCAGGCTGCAGCACGGCAGAGCTCGGACCCCTCTGTCCTCCATGGCCACGCATGCCTGGGGTGATCTGTCCACTGACAGCCCCAAATTCTGACCTCCAGGGGTGACTTCCAGGAAGTCCAGCACAGATCCGCCTGCTAGACTCCGTGGAGGCCCAGGGGCATGCCACAGGCCTGTGCACAGCGTGAATCGCTCCTCGCTGCCCTGCTGCTGCTGGTGCCCCTCCTTCCTGTGCTGGGCCACAGCCTCGGCACTGCCCTCGGCCTCCTCACTGGCTCCTCCCCATGTCCATCAGCCAGCAGGTCCCAAGGGTTCCATTTCAAAACATCGGTGTGGCCTTCACTCTGTATGATGACCCCGTTGGTCCTGGCTGCTGCCCTCGGGGACCATCGGGAGCCTTCCAGCTCGTCCCCCTCCCACCCCTGCCCACCTTCTCCGTTGTCAGCAGAGCAGCCCGGCGGGTGTCCCACTGGAAACAGCCTCCTCCTGCCACCTTCACAAGGCAGCCCACCTGCCCCCCCGCCCCCCGTACTCAGCAGAGGCAAGTTCCCGGGTGGCCTGAAAGCCCCTCTATCGCCCGTTGCACTGTGACCTCACCCAGGTCTGTCCTGCCAAGTCACCCTGCTCTGGCACCTTGGCCTCTGCTGCTCCTGACCGCTCCAGGCACACACCCTCAGGAGGGGATCCCCAGCCCGAAGGCTGCTCCCCGAGAGGCCCAGCCCTCTCTCACCGCGTCACCCTCTCAGGAGGCCGTCCACGTGGCTGCTGGGAGCCACTCTGTCCTTGCCCCAGTTTTCTTCCCAGCACCCTGACGACTTTCTAATGTCCTCCTCTCCCCTCCCCGTCCGTGGATAGCATAGGACGCGCAGCACATTGTTGTTTACACTCCTCCTGTTCCTGAGAGCAGGACGTCTGTGCCTTCTCCGGGGTTGACCCCATTTACTAAGCAGCACATGGTAGTGATCAAGAGCGTCGTTGTGCGTCTTTGATTCTCCCTCGCCTGCTCCAGAGGAAGTAGCGGTAACCAAGACGTCATCGTCCTCCTTTTCTTTAAAAAAAAAAAAAAAAGAAAAGAAAAGATTTTTTTTAAAACAGATACAACACTTTTTAAAATCTTTATTGTATATATTCATTTTTATGTGGTGCCGAGGACTGAACCCCGTGCCTCCCCCACGTTAGGCCAGCGCTCTACCACTGAGCCATAATCACGGCCCCCATCTGTTCTTGACAAGAGGCTCGGTCCAGCTCCAAGCCCCATTTTTTTCTCATTTACAAGACAGCAATTTTTCTAGTTCCTTCTCAGTTTTATTGCAGATGATGGAGAGGTGACACGGTAGTGGCAGTGATGACATAGTTACAGTAGTGCAGTAACGGAGGGCACGAGTGGTGTGGGGCATTCCCCGGGTGATTGCTGTGTGCTGGGCCACGCTAAGTGCTCTACGTGCATTATCTGACTTAATTCTTTAGGTAGTTCTGATGAAAGGACTCATCTCCATCTTACAGACAAGGAGGCTGTGATCACAGTGGTTCCAGGTGCGGGGAGGCTGTCCACCCAGACCTGTGCTCCCCTGGCACTTGCTGTTAGTGGCTGGCTCCACAGGAAAGGGAGGAGTAAACCTGGGCATCAGTGCTCAGGGTTCGTTTGGCATCTGTCCCCTCTTACTGGGCAGTTCCAACTGTCTCCCAGATGGCCAGTGTGTCAGCCATATTTGAAGTGCGGAATGGCCCCCGCGTCTGGAGGCTGCACAGTGGACAGTTCTGTCACAGCACATTTCCTTGGCTGCAGAAGACCCTGCTGGAGCTCACGGAAGGCAGAAGGCAGGGAGGGTGTTGGAGAGGAGGCCTCCCAGTCAGCCATCCCCCATCCCCTGCCCACGGAATGCCCACCAGACACTGGCCACGGCATGCCTGCCAGCCACTGGCTATGCCCCACAGCTTGGGTGGGAGAACGAGGCAGACCAAGGTGATGCCTGCTCTGGATTCCCAGAGTCGGAGGAGGGTAGCCAGCAGTGTGCTGCTGTGTGTGGTGGGCCCCGAGGGCTGAGTGGGCACACGTGTGGGCAGAGTGGATGGAGAGCCATGGGGGTGGTCAGTGAAGGTGCTGAGGAGGTAACAGATGCTGCAAGTGGAGTGGAATGAGGGACAGCTGGGAGGGCTCCACATGGTGGGGCTCACGCCCTTCCATTAGGGCTGCCCCCAGAGGGTTGTGTCCAGGGCTGTAGAGGCCTGCAAGGACCAGGCCTGGAACCCACAGCCACACAGGGTGGCTTGCTCTGACTACGAGACAGGACACGGGAAGGCTGTTCAGGGGACAGAGACAGTAGCCACACAGCCCCTTCTGTGTCTAGTGTGGTCTCAGCTGGCATGTCCCAGAGTCTTGGTCCACACAGTACCACAGGGGCCATCTGTAGCAGTGGAAGAGTGCTCCCAGTCCTGGAGGCTGGACGGTCCCAGGTCAAGCGCTAGCAAGTTCCATGTCCTGTGAGGGTCCAGTCTCTGCCTCCAAGATGGCTGTGTCCTCATGTGTTAGAAGGGGCAGGGCCAAAAGCTCAAGAAGAAGCCTAGCTAGTCCCCTCCACGTGTCTTAGGGGGACTCACCATGTCTGTGAGGGCAGACCCTCGTGGCCTAATTACCTCCTAAACCCCTTAGTACCGTGACCTGGGTGCCCACTTCATCCTGAGTGTCGGAGGGACACAGCGCTCTCATCCACGGTGCACTCCTTCCCCCCGTAACCCTACGCGTCGACCTGGGAGTCCGAAGTCTCCCAGGAAGCTCACTTCCGTCGACCTGGGTGAGACGCAGGCTGGGGGAGAGCAGGGAGCCAGCCGGGGCAGAGTCCCTTGCGTCATGATCCCGGAGGTCCAGTTGGTTAGGAGCTTCTGCAGAACAGCTGTGGAGCAGCGCCAAACAGACGTTCCCTCCCAAGCAGGAGAAGCGGGGAGGACGACGGCGGGGCCCAGCAGACCCCACACCTGCAGGGAAACGTTAACGCCCCAGGCTGGAGAATTATCCTGGCCTGCGTCCCCTGCCTTCTGGACACAAGGGCGGGGCTTGGCACAGGAGGCCCTGGTGGGCCGGCCCCGCTCTGCTGGGTGCACTCAGAGCAGCCCCCACGGGTGGGCTGGGCGCCGGTGACCCTCCAGGCTGGCCTAGGAGGTTTAGCTGTCCTGGGTCTGGGGGCAGCCCCACCCCTGCAGTTCACTGCTGCCCTGTGGTGCTTCACCCCATTGACTGTTCTCATCCGGGCCCCAAGCCCGTCCAGGCACCCTGTGAAGTCCAGCTGGGGACAGCCATGTCTCTGTAGCTCCTGCAGTGTCACACCCTGTACAGCTGGTGCCAGGGGGACACCACCAAAGCCTCTGCTTGTGGCCTCCAGAGGACGCGGGGCAGCTCTGCACTGGGATTCAGGAAACAGGCTTGAGGCGCCCTGGGCCGTGAGCACCAAGGTCCTGTGGGCATCCTGGGCACATCCTTGACATTCTTCTGCCCCCGAGACCCTGGGATGGGAGAGCAGCCTGGAAGGTCTTGAGGATCCGCAGGATGCAGTCAGGGTCCCTCTTCCGTTGTCCTGATCAACAGCCTGTGGCCTCCTCAGGGCCACACGGATCTTTCTCCGGGAGCTCCCTTGGCCGCTGCCTTGGGATCCTCTCCGGAAACCTTTTTCGTCTTCACGGCCTGGCTGCCTGAGCGTTTCCCAGATAGTAAGGCCGCTCTTCTTCTGATTATAAATTCTCTTTCATTTGTTGGTTTTCTCTCTGGTTTTGCTACAAGCAGTCAAGGTGCGCCCTGGGCCCTGCTGAGGTTCCTTCTGCCAGATGCCCCTGTGCCTTCCTGCGAGCTCTGCCTTCCCCAGAGCATCACAGGACAAGATTCAGGCGCGACTTCTGCCACTTTGTAACAAGGATGGCTTTTCCTGTGTCCATGTTCACCTAAGATTGCATCAGGATGGCTTTATTGTCTGTATCCTTACCAACATTCTGGTGGGCACCTGACTCATCTGCAGGGAGTCCCTACTTTCCCTACAGCTCTCCTCCTGCTGAACCTGGCTCACGTCCGGTGTGGGCGAGGGAATGGGCACCCACCGGAGGGATGGGCTGGCTGTGAGATAAAAGCTATGAAGGTAATGTGTCAGGATTAAAGACAAAAGGCGAGGATATTTTTAAAGCAGGGGCGTGACCAGTTGAGTGGACCAGAGGGGTCTGGCTTCTAATAAAGAAGAAGCTCACACTTGCTTTATTTATCGCGGTACAGATCAAGGGACGGGTAAGTGTAAAGTTTCTGTGGGGGAGGAGTCTTGTTTAGGGGCTTGCTGCCCGTGTGCCAGGGGTCTTGCAGTAGACAGGTTATTTGGCATTTGGTGGGCTACGCCCATCTCTGGGAGGCTGTTTGATCCTAAGGCTGTGAGCTAAGATGGGGCCAGCTTGATCCAGGCGTCCGGGGAGTTACACCCAGGAGTTCCTGAAAGAGTGGCCTCTCTGCCTTAATGGCTTGAGCAAACCATGGTTTATGCACACATGGCCCCCAACACCCGAGTCCCCTCGAGAACGCCTGTTACGGTTTAGCCTCCCCATTACCCAGTTCCCAAGCTGCTTCCCAGTTTTAGGTATTGCTACAGCAACCGCGCACCCCGTATCAATTTCTGTTCATTGCCAATTACCCAGTCTCAGGTGTTTTGTTATGACAGCACAAACAAGTGAAGACACCCACTCCCGTGTGGCCATTGGGACTGGACCTGAGACCAGGCCTGAGTGTCCTGCTCAGCCCTCCTGCTCATGCGTCCTTCTTAACTACACAGAAGCCAGCGAGAGCGGATGGTGGGAGCCCAAGTCCAGAGCAGCTGCTTGGGTGAAAGGCAGTCCCACCACCGTTCCCGTGAGGCCTGGAGGGAGTTCCTAGTTACCCTGAGTCTGGGGAGAGCACTTTAAAATGAGGCTAATACTCCGCGGTTCTTTCGCGCTCTTGTACCACAGGCTTGGAGAGCCAGCTCAGGACCTGGCACGCTGAAGGGGCCCCATCCAGGGCAGCCCTTAGGAGCATACAGGAGAGGGGGGGGCTCTGGCCTTCCAGGGTCCAGAGTTCACAAAGTGGAGTGGAAGGGCCTGGTTGGGTGCAGTTTGGATAAGATCTCATCAGTCATGAGGTAGGCAAGCTGGGGGAGCTTTGAGATGGCCCCTTTTCAGAGAGGGAGTGGGCTCAGAGAAGCTGAGACTTGGCCGAGGACACCCAGTGAGTAGAAGCTGCTAACTAGAACCCAGTTCTGACTCCCCGTCCGGTGTTTCACTGCCACCCCGGCAGCTGGTGGGTTCTTGGGAATCACGATGCTTGGGGCTTGCTGGGGCCCCCGCCCGTGGAAGCAGACCTGGGATTCCAACACAGATCTGTCGGCGGCATTTCATCCACACCGTGCTGTGCCCTAGACAGCTCCCAGAAGGGCAGTGTGTCTGGGCAGGTGCTTCCAGACGTGGAAGAGAGGTGCCGCTCCTCTCCAGGGAGCTGTTCTGGAAAGTGACCGTGGCCCGCTCCCTAGGAGTGTGTTCCTCAGCTCACAACTCTGGGCCTGTCGTGTGTTTTAGGGCCTGTTCTGTAGGACGTGGCTGCACGTGGAGCGCTCTCACCTGAAGACGGCAGGTGAGTTTTGCTTCAGGTGGTTTCTCATTGTTCTGACCCTGAGTGGCGGCACCCAGAGCCCACCCTCACCTGCGTCACCCTGTGGGTCCTCGCGGTGTCCCCCCACCTGGGCAAACAGGTTGTTCTCTGAACTCACAAAACAAAACACGGAGAGCATGCCTGAGCGGTAGTGAGGACACAGTGCTGAATCAGGGCAGGCCGGGCTGTCTGGACGCCTGCTGAGGGAAACAGCGTGCTGAGCGCCAGGCTCTCGGTGACCTGTGCTGCTGTGACAGCTTCAGAGCTCATTAAACAACACTGTTCTCTGTTCCCCGGGCTGAAGTGGAGGGTGGACAGGGCCGCTCCCTGGGGGGATCTGGGCAGGGTCCACCTCTGGTGGCACCTGCAGCCCACTCCTGGAGTTCTTCAGGTCGAGGCCCCTCCCACCTCTTCAAAGCCAGCTGGGTGGCCATGTCACCCCCCTCCCCTCAAGTCTCCCCTGGGCTCTTTCTTAGGACCCCTGGGATGACATTCAGTGCCCATCTGGACGACCCAGCTCTTGCCCCTTCACAGGCCCTCGGTGTAGTCCCTCTGCGCAGTCCCTGCTAAAGATCAGGACCCAAGTATCCTTGGGGCCATGATTCAGTCCATCACACCAGGTGACACTAACTGTCCACAAGAGGAAACTGATCACCCGTAACAATCTCACCCCAGGGACGAGGTCCCCATGGGACCCAGGTGCTGCCCTGCTGCTGTCCTCTGGAGGGCGTCCTTCTCCGAGCAGCCTTTCCAGGCGGTGGCAGCCCTGGGATCCAAGCCCCGTGGCTGGCACTTGCAGAGTGAAGAGCTTTCCTCCACTGTCCTCGTATAAATTCAGGGAAACCAATGGGCTCAGTTTGTCATGTCTGTCCCAGAACCTGTCACTGAGGCCAGGTTGGAGTTTTCTGGACTCTTTGCCTAACTGTGGCATCCTGGGACCCAGATAGGCTGGGACGCAGGTGGGCCCCCTGGTCCGTAGACCCAGCAGGATTCCCACTGACTAGAGAGGGGCCTTCCTGGGGGGGTGCTCCCGAGGACCAGGAGGAGCCAGTGGGGCACACACAGGTGCCCAGAGACGAGTCCTGAGACTCATGTAGGTCTTTTACATCCAGTATAAGATTTTACGTCCAGTGGGTGTGCGGGGCGAGCCGTTGCCCTGAGTCCAAGGGACTGGGGTCTGGAGAGAGCACTGTGCCCACTTGATTCCCCAGACCTTTCTGACCAGCTCAGCGGCCGGCCTGGGAAAGAGCCTGGTTGTTTCGTGGCCAGGGCTGTCAGGTCCCGGTGCCAGCTTCTCAGTGTGAAGAGTTGTGCGGTGGGGACCCTGATCCTCACGGCAGCTTCGCGAACCAAATCCACCAGACATTGTCCAAGGAACAAGAGACCTTAATTTTATCTAGCGCCCCATCCCACATCTTTTTTATTTTTTCTCAATTTAAAATTTTTCCCTACCTGTTTTTTGAAATTCTGTAGGTTTAAAACGTACTATTAAAGACCTTGCTGTCAACACAGTGAGAATGACCCAAAATGGGTGTGTCTGCAGGCACACTGCAGTTGTGCTTGGACAGAGATGGATGTTAAAGGAAGCGCAGCTGCACAGTCTGGGTCATCGTGAAAGTATAGATTCCTGCCAGGCGTGGTGGGCACTCCTGTAGTGCCCGCTACTTGGGAGGCTGAGGCAGAAGGATCATTTGCGTCAGCCTGGGCAGCACAGTGAGACTTGTCTCCACACTGCCTAGTCAGTCGGTCTGTCTGTCTGTCTACCTGCCCATCTAGATAAATTTCTAACTTCAAGCATGTGACCTGTGGTGGCTCATTGGCTCCCAGGGCAGCCCCGCCCCATGGGTGTCTTAACCACATTCCTGGTGAGAAGGACCAGGCTCAGAGAACTCTGCTCCCCTGGCCAGAGCCCGCGGCCCACTAGCAGCCAAGCGGCACCTGCTCAGCAGGATTCCTGAACCCAGCGCGGGTGATTTAAGAGACATTTCTATACATACAACGCTCATGAACTTTCAAAATATTTCAATGTAGAGCAGATTCTCAAGGGAGTCATCTTGTGTTGGTTGGCTCAGCCTGTGCCTGTCCTCCTTATGATGGCCACCAGAGCTTGTGCTGCAGTAGGTGGAGGCTCTGGGGTCCACTAACACAGGAGTTAACTCCTCTTCAGAGTTTACATCTTGGTCTATTTTTGCATTGCTGCAATCAAGTGCCTGAGGTTGGGTACTTGGATCAAGAAGTTTATTTAGCTCACGGTTTTGGAGGCTCAAAGTCCAAAAGGGGACAGCCCATCTGGTGGGCCTCTGATGAGGGCTTTTAGGCTACACAGCACAGCTGATGTGATGGCCTGGCAGGGGTGTGTTTGACAAAGTTTCATAGCAAAACAGAAAGCAAGAGACCAGAGGGGCTGGGCTCCTTTTATAAGGAGTGACTGGCTCTGGCAGAAGTAATCCACTCCTGGGAGACCTCACCTGCTCCTCAAGACCAGCACTGGTCCCTTCTGAGGAGGTCATGACCCGGTCGCCCCCACCTCAGCCTCACCTTTTAAAGGTCCCACCACCTTTCAGTGCTGGGGGCCATGTTTCTAGCACATGAGCCTTTGGGGGCAAACCACAGTAACCATAGCAGTTAAGGAAAACAGGCACAGAGAGGCTAGGTGACTTGCCCAAGGGCTCACAGCTGAAGAGTGGCAGAGCCAGGACTGGAACCCAGGACTATCTCATCTCATGGTGAGAATCACCCAGGGAGTGTCCATAGTCCAGTGGTTCTGATTTGTGGCCAGGGCCCGGGAATGTACACTGCTGCACAGGGTCCAGGTAAGGAGACCACGCTCAGAAACACCCCTTCCAAGCCCTCGGCTTCCCGTGAGCCTGCCCCACTTTCCTGGCAAAGAACGCGAGTCACCTGTCCATCCCCTCTTCCATCCACTCACTCATGAGCACAGCCCCTCACCCAGCGTCCCTTTGCAAGTGCCCTCCACACACTGTGAGGTCCGTCTCAGAGTTTAACTGCTGTGTTTACTGCCTTTCGCTCCTGTCCTGCTGTGCTTGGCTGTCTTGCATAGAAGTCCCACTTGGAATGAAACCCAACAGGAACACCGACGTCCCCAGCCCAGTCCTGACCTCGGCAGCCTCCCCAGGGCTGTGGACTCATTCCTTATTTGCCTTCGCACCTTCCTGGCCCAAGAGGAACCTCTTTAAAAGAGAGTCTGCTATAACGCCCCACCTGGTGAGTAACGAGGCAGCACCTCCTCACGAATGTCAGCAGGTGGAAGGACCCTCCTGAGCATGTCAGCAGGTGGAAGGACCCTTCTGAGCTGGCCGTGAACAGCACGTCATAGGCTTTTGTTCCTTCAACCAGCTGCTCCCTCTCTCTCCCTAAATGTGACCGTCACTGGAACCGCCCAGTTACCTCTCCCCAGTGCTCTTCCTGTGCACAACAGAGGATTTACACAAGGAGGAGGTTTGCACCTGCTCTTTGGGTGGCTGCAGCCGCGGAAGTAATCCCTCTACCCGCCTTTAAAAAGTCTACCATCGCGTGTTTTTATTGAGTACGTGTAGAGTGGAATAGTCTTCACTTTTAAATAATTTCTTTCTTTTATTTTAGTATGGAGATATTTCAAGACAAGTTCAAGGGACTTCAGAGAATGGAGTAATTTTTCAGAAATGTGCACTGGTGAGTCTCCACGAATGACTTATGCTTGATTTGGACTTTTCCTAGGTCACTTAGTAGAGTCGGCCCACGAGCTGTAAATCGTGGGCTTTTCTGCTCTTGTCTGGACCCACGGTGATGCTGTAGACAGCAGGGGTTTGATCTCTAGATGGCAATGCTGAGACTGAGGGTGGGTGGGAACACTTAAATTTTTGTTAATAAAAATAACAGTGATCAGGGGCTGGGGCTAGGGCTCAGTGGAAGCGCACTTGCCTGGCGTGTGGGAGGCACTGGGTTCGATTCTCAGTACCGCCTAAAAATAAATAAAATAAAGGTCTGTCAAGAACTAAAAAAAAACAGTGATCATTTAGAATAGGGAAGAAAGGGTTATATATTTATATTCAGATTACAAAAATATGGTTCTTGATAGTTTCAAAAATTTGCTTACTGTTTTAGGTCTTCCATGTTACTAACCCCGTGAGACAGTTTTTCACCTGAGTTGGGCCCCAGGAGCACCCTCAACTCAGGGATTGCGGAAGGGCTCAGAAGGCAGTGGAGCCCTGCTGCTTCCAGATGTGGTGTATTGCAGAGAAAGCAATGAGGCGAATGGGGAGCCCTGGAAGACCAGACAGGTGCTTCTGGTGTCCTTGTGCAGTGGCGTGGTGTGGCCCAGTCACCCGGTCCTCCCAGCACCGTGTGTGGCAACATCTACAGAGTCTGGCCAAGAGCAAGGCTCACTGGAGACCAGCTTCCAGAGTTTTCCTCAGGGCTCAGTCAGGCATGGGCCCCTGCAAGACTGACCTCTATGCTCAGTCCTCTGCCCCCTGGAGGCCACACTGCCACTGTGTGGCCCATGGCACCCACCATTGTTGACCTCGATGAGCAGGTGTGGTCCCAGGCCCCAGGTGTAAAACCTCCTTATCAGGCAGGATATTCCAGGAGCCTGAGAGGTTATCTCCCAGAAGCAGGTCAAAGGCGAGCCCTCTGGAACGTGCAGGGTCTGGACAGCCCAGGCCTGCGGGGCTCCTGCTCACTCCACTGCCCTCACGGGGCCCTCAGCCACCTGGCTGACCTTCCTGGGTGCAATCAGTGCAGTGTGTTCTCACATCCCTTCTAGAGGTATTTTCTAACATGCACAGGTGGTTGTGTGTGTGTGTGTGTGTGTGAGCCTGTGTGCATGCAGGTACACATTCGTGGTGGAATACTATACCCACGTTTCTGAACCTTGTTTGTCACTCAGCTCGGGACATACATTGCTTCCTTCTCTTCAGCTCCCGCATCTATTTCAGCAGGGCTGGGCAGAGGGGGTGCAGGGTGGTGGGAGATAAGGCTAGAGGGCAGCAGGGCACAGTTGTCGAGTCCACCAGCCACATGGGTCATGGACACATCCTACAGCAGGCAGAACATGGATGGAGAAGACCGACCAGGATGCAGATGACCAGCTCAGGTCTTTCCTGGGGGACCAAATAGCCATTCGGCCTGGGCTCTGAGCTGGGGATGCATCTTTAGAATAACTCAGTACAAAGAGCTGTTGCTTGCTCTTTTGAGTCTCTCTCTCCAGCCTGACCTTGGGGTAGTTTTCCTTCCAGAACACTTAGCAGGATGATTTCACTGCACTTTAGGGTCCCAACTTCTTTGCAGTTGTCTCTGGGCCAAAGCTTGACCTTGTGGGTCAACATCCTCTGGGGCTTGGAAACCAGAGGAGCCTGGTAAATTCTCAGGACCCCCGTGAGACCTGACGTGCAGAGGTCAGGCTGGTCTTGCAGCCATGGGCCCTCCCTTCCTCTCCTCCTATCCCAGGTGTCGGGGCAGAGTGAATCACAGGCAGTGCTCATTCACCTGTTCGTGAACAACACCAAGACGCCCTCGTCAGCCAACCTCTCAGAACTGCTCGTGCTGGATGACATCACAGGCCTCACCCTCAGGGAGTCGGTCGGGAACAAGACCCAGGATGGATTCCAGGCTTTCAGAAAGAAGTTTCTGCAAGGTGATGGCAGAATCCTGTGTTGTTGTTTTTTTAAATACAGATTCAATTTTAATTGTGAAAAATTTCAGCCAGACATGTTCTGAGTGATGGAGTCCAATGACTCTGGTGCCCCCATCACCTGATGACCAAAATTGCCATCACTCAGAAAGGCAGAGAGTTTGTGTGCGCTGGGCAAGTTGGGAGGATGTTGACATTGGCCTCGGAAGCACGTTCATGAGATGTCCAGGTCGCTCCAGTGTGTTCACGGTGTTTGGGCATGTTCCTCTGGGACGCTGCTGAATGGCTGTTTTGCTTGGGGTGCTGCCGTCTGGGCTGGCTGTCAGGGGCCCGTTGCTGAGGGAGCTGGCATTGATTGATGAAGCAGGTTCTTTTTTCTGGTACCAGAGATTGAACTCAGAGGCACTCAACCACTGAGCCACATCTCCAGCCCTTTTTGTATTTTATTTAGAGACAGGTCTCACTGAGTTGCTTAGCGCCTTGCTCTTGCTGAGGCTGACTTTGAACTTGCAATCCTCTTGCCTCAGCCTCTAAGCTGCAGGGATTACAGGCATGCACCACCGTACCCAGTTCTTTTTTTGTAAAATATTTTTTTTAGTTGTCAATGGACCTTTATTTATTTATTTATATGCAGTGCTGAGAATCGAACCCAGTGCCTCACACATGCAAGGCAAGCACTCTACCATTGAGCTACAACCCCAGCCCACCCAGAATCTTTCTTAATACAATCTTGTTGACAGAATCTACTAGTGGAGCTGATTCAAAAGTTGTGACCTCTTTGCTGGCTCTGGTTTCCGTGATGTCCTAAAAGTGACCCCTAGGGTTTCCATCCTTCAATGATATAAAAACAAGTCCCCCAGTTCTTAAGCTCCACTAGCAGAGCACAGACAGCTCTGGGTTTGCTCCATTGAGTCCCACGTTGACTTGAGATCCCCACGTTTCTCAGGCGTCCTTGTGGACTGAGTGGAGGAGATCCTGTGGCTTGGACGCCGCCTGCTAAGGGGAAGGTGCGGGCTCCTGCAGAGCCCTCCCCAGCCCACTGCACCTCCGGCCCTGTCTTCCGTTTCCCCTTGTCTTTCCTCGTCCACGCTCTGCCAGACAAACCTGCCACCGACTCCAGCTCCCACACCTGCCCAGGCTTCCCACCTGAGAGCTCTCCTGTTCTGACTCCGAATGCACATGTCTCCTCTATCCTTTGGGGCTTGGTCCTGGGGTGACCTTTTCCAGGAAGTATGACCTGATCCCCTACTCCAAAGGCATCCTCCTGCCCCCAGACCCTGCAAGGACCCACCTGTCCCTCCCTTCACTGCTGGGAGCCCTGGCCACTGCAAGCCCTTTCCTCACCCGAGTCCATCTCACTCTGCTCTGGGGATGCCTCCTGCCCATCTCCTCATCCTTGCACTGAGCAGGACACGAGGTCAAGGTCATAGTGAGGATGAGGAAGCTAATCCCTGAAAAACTCCGGGATGGCCGGGCCGCGGGGGTGCACCTGGTGTTGGTGGGCATCTCGTGGCTGTTTTTGTTCTTGTTAGGTTCTTCTTGTGGCTCTTAAGCCCATGTCCAGACTCTGCCCAGCACCCTGCATTCCCTCCGGTCAGCATGTTGATAGTGCTTACTGTGAAGTCTGCTGTGCCAGGGGAGGTGGCACTGATTTTCAACTTAGGGGACAGGCAACTTTGTTTTTCTCAAAGAATAATTAGATGACGATAAAATCAAATGACCAGCAGACTTGAGTCCTCTGATACTCTGACCTCATGACGATGATGATGAGTAGTGGTAGTATTTGCTGCTTTTCTTTTATGAAAGCCAGCATCATTTAGGGACAAGACAGTGTCCACTCTTCATTCCTACACAGATCAGTCTCAGTTTCTTCTCAACGTTGCAGAAAATAACCTGTTCCCTAGCCATCGGCCTTGGGGGACTTGGGGATGAGCCAGGCCAAGGTCTGGGAGTGCATGGAGAGTATGGCCTGGCTGTGCCAGGCGGGGTCAGGCCAGGACAGCCGTTTCTGGACAACAATCGTGGTGGTCTTCTCCCTTTATCACCTGTCTTCAGAGTCTTGGCGTCATCCTTATGTAAAAGTAAAATGAACCTGTTGAAGATTTTAAAAACAACAAAATCCCGTGGTTCCTAGGATCAGTGCTCATTTCCTCCTTTTTTACACTGTTTTGAGGTCGCCAGGAACTGGGAAGTAAGCACACTGTGTTAGGGTCAAGCTCCAGTCCTGTTGGGGATGAAGGCGAAGTCGGAGGGTAGGCTTAGGTGGGAAGAGTGCCCCTCGGTGTGGAGGAGCCCGGGTCCCTCCTGAGGGCAGAAGGCTGCCGCCAGTGGGTGGGGACTGCACTCCCATGCTCACGGGAAAGATGAGGTGCAGCACGAGGGAGAAAGGGGTGCCGGCCCTGTTGTGGGTGGGGTGCACCGGCTCATGGCTGGGAGTCCAGGAGCAAGTGAGGCTAGCCCATGCCCACGACCACTACCAGACCGCCCCACCCCGGGTGCGTGGAGCCCACAGATCCAGTGCGCTGTGTGGGGGGCGTGGGGGGTGGTGTCTGCGAGGGGGCGTGGCCGGCTATGGGCGTGGTCTGGTGGGCGTGGTTGCCTAGGGGGCGTGGCCGGCGCCTCCCTGATGCGGGGTTTCTCTCTCCTCGCAGTTGGAGACTCCTACTGGGTGACCTACACGGCCTCGCTGGACTCGGAAGCAGTGGGGACGGGAGAGAGGCTGACCCTTCCTGCCCAGCTCACCTTTCAGAGCTCCTCACCGGTATCTCCTGTTACTTGGCTTTCTGTCTTGTCACTGGTGGGAGGTTTTAGGAACATTGACACGAAGGGCACAGATCAGTAGTGCCTGCCTGCCTACTCTCAGTGGCACCTCACCCAGGGCAGTGGCTTCTGGTCAGTAACCTCCTGTCACCTGGAGCAGTCACGTAGTGCCTCACCCAGGGTCACCCTAAGGGTGTGCCGTCAGTGGTATGCAGCTTGAACTACTCTTGACTCTTCACATTGTGGGCACTTCCCCAGTGGGTGCCTTCATTGTGAGTCTGCCAGAACCCAGCACACCAACCGGGTGGCTTCCAGAGGAAAGCACCACATCGATGCAGGTCCTGGAGGCCGCGGGCTTGAGAACAGGAGCTGGTGGGTGGCTCCTCCTGAGGCCTCGCTTCCAGGTTGCAGAGGGCTTCCTCCCCGTGTCCTCACCTGGTGGTTGTCCTTCTGTGTATGTCTGTCCTGATCTCCTCCTCTTAGGAGGATACCAGGCCACCCTAAAGGTGGCCCACAGTCCACCCTAATGACTTCATTTTATTTGAAGCCCCTGTCACATTCTGAGTCACATCCTGAGGCACTAAGGCTTGGGACCTCTGCATCTGCATTTTCAGGGCATGATTCAGCCCATAACACCATTATCCTTGGTCTCTCCTTTGCTCACTTCCCATTTTGTGGATCCACTTGTGCAGTGAACACCCTGGTTGGAGGTCCTGGGCAACAATGTGCACCCTGGTACAAGATGGAGGAGGCATAGCTTTGCTCTCAGGGAGCTTAGGATGCTTTGGCTCCTTCTGCCATTTTATTGTGATTTTAGTCCCTGGATAAAGTCCATTTTCATAGATGTGGAAATGTGCTTTAGAGGCTATTGTGACGGCCCCAGGTCACATGATAGAAGCAGAGTGGGGGGGCAGGGGGGTGCCTGCAGCCACTGGCAACTTCCGGGAGTTCCTTCATCCCTGAGGCCACAGAGCCTGGGCAGCATTTCTGCTGCAACAGGAAAAGGAAAAAAAAAAGCTGCAGGTAAAATTGGACAAGATGAAAGATGCTGGAGGATAAAGACCAGAAGCCAGAAAACCGTGAGGCTGTCGGAACAGAGCCATCCGTCAGGAAGTAATTAGGTACAAAGTCAAAAAATAGGACACAGAGAGATAAGAAATAAGGCTCAGACGGCCCAGAAGGAATGCCATCGATAGTTTCAGAGGACCCGAACAAGTCAGCTAACATAAAAATTTAAGACAAAAGAGTCAGACACTCAAAATGACACTGGACTCTTCCATGTCCTCTGGCAGGAAAATCAGGACCTCAAGCCAGGGCCGCAGTGTAGCCTTAGGCTTCCAGTGCACCTGGCATGGGGCTTGGGCAGCAGAGGTGCGGGTCCTGAGCCTGAGTGACTGTCCCTGCCCTGCCACACCCTGCTGTGGTCCTGTCTGTACTGCTTGTCCTTGTCTGTGATGTTCACTCTGCCCCTTGTCTCCTGCTTCTACTAGCATGTCAGCTCCATGAGCCCAGGGACTCATCTGTCCTGATCTTAGCTGTGTCCAGTGCCAGAAAGAACCCTACACAGAGCAGGCGAATGAACAGATCAATGAGCTAATGAATCTTGGGCATTTTTTTTAACTTCCCTGAGCCTCAGGTTTTTCATCTGTAGGAGGAAATCATTGTATCAATGTCTGCAGTCTTTGTGTGTGTGTGTGTGTGTGTGTGTGTGTGTGTGTGTGTGTGTTGCAGGTTCCTCCCTTTGTGAGCCTTTAAGGCACTCTAGGCAGTTCTGTGGACAGTCAGGGCAGAAAGCACACCTACCTGCCCGCCAGAAGATTCCAGAGTTCCGAGCTTCACGAGCTGAGTTCCGGGCTCCCTCCTGCTGCTGTCTTGAGCTCTTAGCCTCAGACCTGCCCTGGAAGTGCAGTGTAGAAGGTGCTTGGTCAGTGTTTGTTGAGTGAATAGTGCTGGAAGTCGGCAAGGTCCCCATCCCTTGTTCTCAGCTTGTTCCACTGGGTGGACTTGAGAGTCTGGGTGACTCCTGGGATTTCCTAAATGCTATGGAGTGTCAGTGTGTCTTTAGGACTGAAAATGATCAGACCCTGAGTCTGAGTGAGACTTATGTGAGCTCCACATGAGTGGTCGCTCTGCCTGTCCAGCACCACCTCCCGTGCCTCGGGACTGCAGCCACTGTGCCAGCTGCGTGCTCACCCATACTCAGACACTCAGTGGGACTTCACCAGGCTTCAGTTTCTTCATCTGAAAAATGAGAGCAGTGGGAAGATTCCCCAAGTCTCATCTAGTTCCGCCACTTTAGAATCATCTGGGAGTAACAGAGGAGAGAATGAAAATAATCTCCACTTCCTGAGAGCCTGCTGGGTGCCAGGCATGTGTGACCCTCAGAGCAAGAGGGAGAAGCATCAGAAATGCTTTGCAATTGGGTCCAGAAATGCTTTGTCAAACGTACACACTTGCACACGGGTGCGTATACACACACACACACACACACACACACACACACACCCCAAATCCAAGTGGGTTAGGTCACTGATCCTAGATGAAGGCAGATCAGGAAGGAGAAAGTCAGGACAGTGTGTCATGTACACTTCATGGCCACTTTGTAAATCCATCGCTGCAGTCCCCTGGCCCATGTCTTCTGACTTGTGCTAAGGTTCAAAACATCTTTTCCAGCCTTGAGTTTACGCGGTAAGCCAGGGGTTAGGGTCTGAATCCGAGCTCCACGGCACATGGACACTCCTGTTTTCCTAGACGGGAGGCAGGGGTGCTGTGGGGGACGAGAGCAGGGCAGAAAGCCCCCAGGTGTGGCCTTCCAAATTTAGCCTTAGCTGTCCAGCTCAGGGGACCTGAAACCCACAGAGCATCATAAATACGCCAGAGCAGCGGCCGCTCAAGCAGAAAGGGCAGGGCGATTGCCCTCTGGTTGTCACTTCTTTTAAGACTCATATTTAAATTTTTTTCTAAGCCCCTAGAAAATGAGCCATGGTAGTTGGTCTCTTTCAAAGCCTCTGACAGGTTGCCTGCTGCCCGAGCTGGACCTGGCATGCTGCAATGCCGCAGTCTGGCTGGGCACAAAATCACGAGCCACCACACAGCTTGTAGATTCAAACAGCAACTCTTTATTCCCGAACTCACACCAGCCGTCTACAAACACGTTCTGGGGAAATCCACGTTCTCTGCCCAAAATCCACGTTCTCTCCCAAAATTTACCTTCACTGGGCTTCTGTCTCCCAAAATATACTGTCTGAATCCCGTGAGAACTCAAGGGGAACTTAGGCAGCAGGATACGCCCTATTCCCAGCAGGAATAATCTTAAACCTTAAACCTGGAACCTAAACTGGGAACGCCCTAAACACGATTATGTTAAACCAGGAACACCCTAATCCGCCCTGGTCCTTGAGCAAGGTCAACTACATTCAATGTCACTGCAAAATGTCAGCAACATGGGGTACGCTGGCAAGGAAATTGTCATACCTACTTGGCTAATGGCTCCCAGCACTGCGTGCCTCCTGGGCTGTTGTCACAGTGGGGGCCCATGGGCCAGGGGGTTTTCTGCCTTGGAGCACAGGTCAGGTTAGAGAGCAGTGTCCCTGATGACCGCTGCACATTGCACATGGCTCACGGGACTTCAAGCCCCAGGCCCAAGGTGACGTGCCGGGATACCACAGGAGAGCACTGCTCATTCCCGAACCCCAAATCCAAAATGCTGACAAACTGGTTGAGCACCCACGTGACACCGCAAATGCGGAATTCCATACCTGACCTCAGGGCATGGGTTCTGGTCAAAATGCAGTTGCACTTTGTGTTGTATAGAGTTTCTCTCCGGTGTGTGCGGAAGGCGTCTGCGGAACTTAACTGGAGTTTGTATTTAGTCCTGGGTCTCAGCCCCAAGAGGGTTCTTTATGAACATGCAGATATTCCTAATATGAAAACACTCTGAAATACTTCTCACTCAAGCACTTCGAATCAGGGACGCTCACCCTGTCTTCCCACCACAGCTCTCTCCACTCCCCCCACCTCCCCACCCAGCCCGGCTGGGCTATGCCTCGCCCCCGCTGGGCATGGAGCTGTGCTCTGGCCTGTGCCCTTCCAGCTGTGGGGGGTCCTGCCTCCACCCCGCAGGCCTGTCCTGTGGTGGGTTTTCTTGGGCACCCCACGGCTGCAGAGGGTGTGGGAACACTCACCCTTCATGGGTCTGGTGTCTTCTCAACAGAGGGACATTGAAGCCATTAGGTGGGTCCACAGGGTGGTCACAGTGAGAGATGACCCTAGGCAGAGAGTGGATGGTCTCCCCTGGACACACAGCTGGCAGCCGTGGGCCCACCCCTTTCCGGGAGGCCTGACCCCCACCTGTGTTTCCCACACACCATGCCGCGGGCTCTCCTGGGTCTTAGGAACCTGCTGCTGTGTATGCGCGTGAGCGTTTGGTGGAGAAAGCAGGATCCAAAATCACAGACTTCCCGGCAAGGGATTGCAGGACTCCGCGGGCTCCTCCTTGCCCAGCTGTTGGCCGGGTGCCTGGTGGGCTGAACGTGACACCAATGCTACCCTGCGGACCAGACTCCGGGAGCAGTGACCAGAGTGTTTTTTTTTTTTTTCTTTTCCAGAACAGGACACAGCTGAAAGCCCTTCTTACCATAACAGCAGAAGAGAAGGTAACGGTAAGCGACACGTGACCCATGTCCCTCACAGTCACGGTGTTGGCCTCTGGCCTATCCCGGGAGCCAGGGGAGGAACCAGCCACGGGCCTCAACAGCCCAGATTGGGTGGAGGCTGGGGACTGTGTGGTGTTGCAGCTCCTCCGAGTGGCCATGGCTGTCTGGCTGGCCTCCCAGGTGTCACCCCATGGGGCAGCCGCCATCTGGACAGGCCAAAGTGCCACCTGTCCCCCTGTGCTGCCCCTAATCCTGGCCTCACGTTGCCACCAGCTGCTGGTGACTTCCCGCATCGTCCCAGAGCCCTGTGGTTGGCAGCTGGCTCCTGCCTCTGCTGATCCTGTTTCCATTCATCATTTTGGTGGCTCCTGGGGCACACATCCACATGTCCATCGAGCACTGTGTCCTGAAGCGTGTCAGAGCTCTCCAGAGGGAAAAAAACGGACGGATGTGTGTAGGTGTTACAGGAGGGGATTCGTTAGAGAGCTTGACTCGGGATCTTGGAGGCAGAGAAACCCCACGGCAGCCCGTCAGCAAGCAGAGACCCTGGCGTGCCGGTAGCATGACACGGTCCAGATCTGAAGGGTCAGGACCAAGGAAACCCATGGTTGTGCGTCTCAGTCCAAGGCCCCAAGTCCCAGCACCCGGAGCTGCTGGTCCTCTCAGCCCAGGCCCAGAGAGCCCAGAGTTCTGACGTCCAGGAGAAGAGGGGTGTGTGTGTGTGTGCCCCCCGTATTCTTTCTCTGTCTGGGACGCAGGAGGTTGGATGGTGCCTGCCCTCACTGAGGGTGGGTCTTCCCTCCTGGGTCCACTCAGAGCTGCCCCCAATCACCCTCACAGTCGCATTCCGAAACAGTGCTGTCCTGAGTGTCCTTATCCCACCGAGGTCACCTACCTGACCCCCTACCCTCTCCAGGAGCACTTCCTGAGTGCCTGCTGGTGCCAGCTGTCCTAAGCAACTGACAGACACCGACTCCCGTCATCTTCACCACCATCTTGGGAGATGAGTTCTGGCTTGAAATCACCCCATTGCCCAGCCAGGGAAACTCGGGTCGAGTGATTGCCCAGGGTCCCACGGTTGGAGTGTTGTGGTCCCCAGGCCACCTCCAGGCCTGATGCTCTCTCGTGGGATTCGCAGGACTTACGGAGTCATACAGGGCTCCAGGTGATTCCAGGGAAGGACCCAAACCAAGAGGAGCAGAGGGGAGAGACGGCGGGGGAGGAGCAAACCAGCCACAAGCCACCAAGACCACCGCACAGGGGCGGCTCGGGGTGCGCCAAACCCTCGGCCAGTGCTGTGGTAGCACGTGGGGTGTGGCATCCACTAGGAAAGCTTGAGGGTCTCGCTGACAGGGTGTCGGGGGCTGCCCACGTGGGCACCTTTTGCCTGCCTGGCAAGTACCAGGATTCCAGGCTCCTGCAGGAAAACAGGGTTGGACACAAACCCCCTTGTTTGTGGGGCATTTGAGAGCAGAGCCACGCTCACCAGTGAGTGGTGGGAGGCCATGTCCCCAGAGGCCAGGACCCCACCAGCCCAAGTCCCCAGAGGTCAGCCAAGGCCCAGCCTCTCAGGCAGCCCTTTGAGGCTAGCAGTGTTGGATATTTAACCCTTCTGCATGGCCAGTGGGTGGAGGTCAGCAGTCAAAGCCAGGCAGGGTCACCAGGCAGCAGGCCACATCACGTGCTAGTGAGCTGGAGCCCTGTGAAGACTAGATGGAGAGTGACGAGCCCACAGTCTAGTGGGCCTCGGGACACTGGTGACCATTTCTCCTTGTTGGCTGTGAGCTCCTGTGTCCCCAGTGCCTTACCTTGCAGGTGGCATTGAATAGGTCAGCATCCCTTGGTTGAGCTGACTGTCACCAGTGGTGGTCACCGCTCCAGGGAGAGGGCTGGCTGCTGCGTGGCTGCATCCACTTCACGGCTGTCCTTGCTTCGTGCCCAGCCCTCTGGGAGGATGGTGCTGATCCCTCCCAGGGCCTAGGGCTGCCTTTCTGGGGAAGCAGGAGCAGTGCCCCTCTGGGGTGCAGCCTGCCCTGCCCAGGTGCCCAAGGGCTGGGGGCCACGTTCAAGCAGCACCCTATTGATGTGAGGAATACAGAGATGGCACCCTGCATTGCTGTGGGCACAGCGGGCGCTCAGACCAGAAGGCCTGGCCTCGAGTCCCCGTCCCTCCACTGACTGTGGTCTTGGGAGGATCACTTACCTCTCTGGCCCTCTGGCTCCCCAGTCGTAACTGAGAGTGATCCTTGGACCCACCTCCTGGGTGGTTGTAGAGGCAGGTGGATGGCAGGTGGGCACCCCGTGCAGGGCCTGGCGGTTCACAGTGCTCAGCACACACCTGCAGGGGGTGTAGGTACTGTTGTCGTGTGACCAAACTCTGACAGCCTTGCCAGGTGATCTGCGATGGCTGAGAATGTGTGCCGCTTCCTAGGGCCCCAGGCTCATGTGCCCACACTGTGCTACAGAGTGGGTCTGGCCCAGTGCAGGATTTTAAGCAGCAGTGGAATCTGGGGCCATCTGGGGACTCAGCCACTCATGCCACTGTCCCCACATCACACTGAGACATTAAATGAAAAACAAAAAGACCAAACGATGCACAGTTATGATTGAATTTCTGAGTTTATGACTTGAATATAGATTGTCCTGTGGGTCCCAGCAGGGGAGGAGAGCTCTGGCTGGGTAGACTGGCAGGCTTCCTGGAGGAGGTGAGGCTTGAAGACAGGAGGGATATTCTGAAGTGTGCAGCTGAAGGTTGATTTCAGGGTTAAGCCCATGCCAACTGCTGGTTAGATGGAACCAGAGTCCACTGGGGAGACACCCAGGGCAGGGCCCTTGGAAACCAGGTGTGCCCCACAGGGCTGCCTAGTACCTGCAGAGATGCTGAACTTACACTAGGAAGTTGCAAGTGCTCATGAAAAGGAGCCCAGGGAGGCCGGCAGCTCCCCTGGAGTCTTCATCAAGCAGCTGAAAAACACAGAGTAAAGACAGGAAGTTGCTCTTCGTGCAACATGCAGAGGACCCTCCATCTCCTTGATGAAAACTGACACATGTCACCCAAGGAAAAGGAGGCCTCAAGAATTTCTTTCCATTTTGTCAAGATGTTGTCTGATCCTCTCTTCCTCCTGGGTGAGTAGAGTCTTTGAGGGAAAAAGACTATCACACTGTGCCCTACCTGTGCCCCGTCTCTCTCACATGCAGGTGAAGGGGCCAGCACCTGACCAGGCACCAGAGACCTGGATGCAGTGTTCTGCTGCAAGGATCTCAGGTCCAATCGAGACGTTTACAGCAGTTGCTATGGTGCCCAGAATCATCCACTGCGAGTCCAATAATAATTCCCATGAGACTTTGTGGGCCATGTGATCAAGTCAAGGTTCGCCTAAAAATCTGAGTTCACAAGGCTGGATGGGAAGATTTTGAAAATCAAGAGTAACATGGGAAAATGTACCCTATTAGACCTTAAAAATATCACAGAACTACAGTAACGCTGTGTATAGCGCTGAGGATGAGAAAGGTCTAGTGTGTGCAGTAGAATGGCATTCTAAATCAGTGGGAGAATGCCATATGTAAATTTGGGGGAAATGACTAGATCTTTTGGAAGAAAAACAAAAATCGATTTCCTAATGAGATTAAAGTCTAAATAGCTAAAATTATTGTAAAAAGTAAATATGAGCTAATATTACGTCGTATAAAGAAAACCATGGATTTGAGTATATAAATAGTCAGAAATAATTGAAAACTTGACATTTAAAAAGAGCACTAAAAAAAATAAAAAATGAAAATAAATTGTAGGGTTAAAAAAAAGAAGTAAAAAAAAGATTAATGAGAAACTTGGGAAAGAATTTATAGTGTATGCAAAAGACAAATGATTTATGTCTTTTGCATATGTCAGAGCCACTACTTACTACCTTGTAACCTGGGCCATTTAGTTAACTTATTTAGACCTTGGCATCGTGCTTTATGAAATTGGAATTAAAATAGCATACACATCATAGTATTGTGAGGATCAAATGGATTAAAATATGTAAAGCCATGGAACCACTGAGCTACAATGTGGTGGTGGTGACGGTGATGGGGTGATGATGGTGGTGGTCATGGTGATGGTGAGGATGATACTGATGGTGGTGATGGTGAGGATGATGGTGATGGTGGTAGTTGTCATGGTGGCAGAGATGATGGAGACGGTGATGGTAATGGTGATGATGATGGTGAGGATAATGGTGGTAGTGATGAATGTTGATGGTTGTTTCTGACAACTTTTCATACCTGGGACCAAAATATTCGACAAGATCGCCTTAGAGGAGGGAAAGTTTATTTTGGCTCATGGTTTCAGAGGTTCAGTCCATGGTTGACCGACTATAGCTCTAGGCTCGAATGAGGCAGAGCATCTTGGTGGAATGGCATGGCAGAGGAAGTCTACTCAGTTCACGACAGTCAGGAAACAGAGAGAAGGGGCGGGGGAGAGACAGAGGGAACTCCACTTTCCAGGGACAAAACTAAGCCCCAAAGGCATGTCCCCAGTGACCCACTTCCTCCAGCCACGCCACCCATGAATCCTTTCAGAATAGTAATCCGCCAAGTGGATTAATCCCCTGGTCTGATCTTTTCATCTGAACATCCCTGCATTATTGCACACATGGGCTTTTGGGGGCACCTCGTATCCACAGCATAACTCCAGGAGTGGTGAGCATGATGATGGTGGTGGTGATTGGGTGGCCTTTTCTCCTTCCCAGAAAGCTGCATCTTGAGACCTAGCTCTTCTTTGTCCAACTTCATGGTGGAAGTTGAAGAGTAGAGGTGCTGTGGGCAGGGAAAGGACAGGGCCTAGTGTGATTTAGCACTGCAGATAAATGAATATGGTAGTTAAGGTGGTCTTCCCCAGGAGGCAGGCTCTGCCTACAAGATGTGCCTGTCTTTTGGTGTCAGAAAGTAAGATTTGCAAGTGAGAAGACAGTAGGATCCACAGAGCCGCCCTGCTCTGTGTTGGTGTGGACGAGCATCCTGGCTGGGTGCCACGTCCAGCCAGACCCCGCCTCACTGAACTGCCCGGCACCTCTGCTCTTCCAGTTATCTCTGCCACTCTCCTGGCCAGAGGAGCGCAGAACCTCAGATTCGGATTGAGAAGGTGGAGGTGGGAAGAGGAGAGAGGGTGACGGGGAGGGAGGAGAGGGGGAATGTGGAGTGTGGGCACAGCACAGGACCTGCTGCCTGTGATTCTGGCCCAGTCTTTGTTTGTGGTTCTCACCAGTCAAGTAGCTTCTCCCCTGGACTAGGAGAGTGGGACTAGGAATTTCACAGCAACCTGGATGGTGGTTGGTGTGACCTGAAGGGAGAACATGGGCACTGGCGGCCAGCAGCGCTCAACTGGCATTTTTCAGCCGTGGACATGAGTTACTGAATTTCCTTGCTCATCTGCTTGTCTGCTGGGCGTCTCTGCAGGATTGCTGGGCATTGAGTGACACTGGCTCCGTGTCCTGGAAGCCCTGGGGGACCTGCACGGCTCAGCCCCTTGGTCAGCAGGCTCTTGCTCTCTCAGGCTGGAGGCGGGAGTCTCAGACGTTGGCGGGGCCATGCTGCCTGGGAAGGTTCTGGAGAAGCGACCTTCCTCGTGCCTCCTGGCTTCACCTGGCCCGGGAAGCCCTTAGCCTTCGCCTGCTCCCAGCTGCACGCTGGCCTCTGCCTCTGTCTTCACAGGGCCATCTTCTCTGTGTGTCCTGTGTCTGTCCATCTCCTCTCCTATGAGGACATGGTCAGGGGACTTAGGGTCCACCCTAGTTCAACACGACCTCATCTGGATCACATCTTCATAGATCATATTTCCAAATAAGATCCCTCATAGATCCTGAGAGTTAGCACTTCAGCGTGGGCTCAGCTTTGACAGCAGATCAGCTCAGCCTGGCGCCTTGCCCGGACACCTTGTCTAGGTGGTCCACAGGGCCAGTGCCCGGAACCTCCCTCCCTCTTCCTAAAGCTGTGAAACAGGCTGCCCCTTCTGCAAGAGCAGACCTTGGTAAGCTCAACCCCAGCGCCTTGGCCTTTTTAGAGACATTGGGGGGGAATGTCTTCTCTATCAATATTTTAATGTCACCTCCATGGAATACTATTCACATTTATCCAGTTTAGTGACATTTTCTTGTCCAGTGGGTACACAATCAGGGCTCAGAGGGATACTCCAGCACAAAAAATGTAGGGGACCCTGGGTTTCATTTTGGTGTTAATCAAAGTCCTGATTTAGGAGGTCCAAGTGGGAGGCAGAGTGGCTGCCCACCCTCTTGGTAGACGGCTGAGCCACGGGGCGGTGAGGCTGCCATTGTGCTTTGGTTCAGCTGCCCTCAGCGTCTAGGGGAACCCCTGCATGGGGCTCAGCTTTGACAGCAGGACGGCTGGGGTGGCCTGGTCTGTCGGGAGGACTTGCTCTTGACTGTCACCTGCATGCGGCTGCAGGAATGAGGAGTGGGCTACTTGTCTGCTGGCTCCTGAGCAGAAGGTGTCCCTGTTGTCTGCGGCCGTTTTGAATGAGACTTGTCCTCCTGGGTTGGCTTCTCTGGAGCAGCTGCTGAGACAGAGGAGGGCACAGTGTATTTCCAGGTTGCAGAAAGGGTAGCCCCTGGGGCTGGGGGCTGCTCCCAGGCTGGCTTGCAGGGTTGGCCCGAGCTGGCATCTGATTCCTTGGGTCTCAGGAGGGTTCCTCCTCTCGCCAGGCTGGTGAGCGTGGCTGGCTGTGACTAGGCTGGCTTCACAAACACATCCACAGTTGGTACTGAACACCTTCTTTCCTTCAGGAACTCTGTTCATGCCAAGCAGAGGGGCCTGCGTCCCCAGCCCTGGGTGAGAACTGGGACGCTGCGTCCTACTGAGCCTCGCTGGCAGCCAGCATCTCACAAGCGGCCCCACTCCCTGCTGGGATTGGGCACCTCCTCGTGCCGCACCCAGGGGGCTCTAGGAGGCACGTGTGCTGTCTTCCTGGGGCTTTGCAGGTGCATCTCCCCAGCTTCTGATTTTGCTTTGTATCTTTGTGGTCATTATTGACCTGCAGATGACACCCCCAGCGAGGGGGACAAGGAGGAGCCAGGAGCGGGCAGAGGAGGAGGTAGGGTCGCCGTCCTCAGCCAACCTGGTGGGGAATCCCTGGAGCCTGTGTGGCCTCAGGGTGTCCTTCATTGGGCCGCAGTTGCTGGCCGTCACGCCCTGCTGTGCTCTGCTGCCAGGTGCAGGCAGTCCTGGGAAGACTGTGACATCAAGTGAGGTGGCTCTCTGCTGCTGATTCTGACCTCGAAGCCAGGGGCTGTCTACTGGCCGCATGCCCGCAGCTGCACACCAAGTCCCTCTTGACAGGCATCTGGGTGGCGCGGCTCCTTGTCTGCCAGTCGTGCTGAGCCCTCGGGGCTCCTGCCCAGCTCGTGGAGTGGCAGGATGGCCCAGTGCCCACCCACCTCCTGAGAGAATGTCTGCTGCCCTGTGCATCCTCCCCCTCTCCCCGGTGTCCTGGCTACACCTCTTATGGGTGGACCTCCTGGGGTGGGGGTCTCAGGTGCACTGAGGTACTGGCCCCTGCAAGATTCTGCCCCTTACTGTTAGGAAATACCCAGGTCTCCAGTGCTGCCTGATGTTTGGTATGTGTTTGACTTTGGAAATGATCATTCTTGAGTGGCGAGCCTTAACACCAGGAGGGACTCAGGCCCCCGAGAGGGCCAGCAAGGACCCCAAGGCAACCAGCCAGGCACTGGGAGAGCTGGTCCCAACCCAGGTGGCTCTCCTGACTCCCTGTGTGTTCTGCTGAGACTCTTGGTCATCTGCTGACCTTGGCAGATGGGAAGTGTGACCGCAGGTGACTCTCACTCTCCCTGTTTCCTGCAGGTTCTACCCAACCATGGTCTCCACGCAGCGGCCTTCTTCACTGCCTTCCTGGTCTCCCTGGCACTGAGCTGGACGGTACTCTTCTTCTTCGCGCGATACCAGTGTCTGCAGGGAGGTGTGCTGGCCAGACGTGGGGTGAGCTTCTTCCTGGGGCAGTGGGTTGGTGGTGGGGCGAGGTTCATGCCGAGCGGGTGGCCGCTATGCGCACCAGGTGGGAGCCGGCTGAGATCTGCGGGCGAGTCTCACCCCCGCTCCTCCAGACACTGACCATGCGTCCTGACCACTAATGCTTTTAAAACCCTCCCTCAGTGATTCATTCTAAAAAAATTATTTCGTTTTATTTTTAATTGACAGAATAGTCGTACGAGTTCATGGGGTCAGCGTGGTATTTGGATGTCTGTGTAGAGTGTGCAGTGATCAGATCAGGGTCCTGAGCACATCGTTGCCTCACACACGGAACATTTATTTGTGGGGAAAACATTGAAAATCCTGTCCGTCCTCTGTTTTGTCTGCGCGGTCGCCTGAGCCTCTGGCTGTGCAGTGATCAGCAGAGCCCCAGTGCTGCCGGCGCTCCCTCTGCCTCCAGCCCACTCTCTGCCTCTATCCGATCAGCCTCTATGGCTCCCGCACGTGAGGGAGGGCATGTGGCACATGTCCTCCTGTGCCTGGCTCTTGTCATTCAGCGTGACGTCCTCCTGGTCACCCAGGTTGTGAGAGGACACCATCTGCTGATGCTGAACTCTGTTCCATCGTGGGAGTGTGCCACCTTTCCTTCCTCTCTTCACCCCTCGTGGTCACTTAAGCTGGTTCTGTCTTTGGCTCCTTGGGTGGTTTCCACCAGTGGCCGGGCTCCGGGCCCTGCAGTCCAGCACCCACTGCGGGCAGGTGTGTCCTCGCCACCCACTTCAGGCCCTGGTCCACACTGCCTGCTGGTGGCCTTGGTGCTTGCTGTCGTCCCTGGGGGAGCCCAGGCTCCTGCCCCTTCCCTGTGCTCTCTGCTCTGCCACTCCTCGGGACATACGTCCTGGGAGGCTGAGCTCCTACCGCTTGTGCCTTGTCTGCCCAGTGCCCTGTGCTGTTCCCTGGCACCCGCTTCCCCTGCCAGTCATCGCTGGCCACTTCCTGGAGGTGCGGGGCTCTCTGGGTTCCCCCTGCCTTCGCTGGACACCACCCAGCGCTCCTCACAGTCCCGTAGCCTGGCCGCACCCCTCCGTCTCTTGGTCTGGGCTCCACAGCACATCCTGAGGCCAGGATTCAGGGTTTACGTGGAAGTGATCCCCACGGGGTGAGGGAGGGGGAAGGCTGGAAGGCAGCTACGCGGGGGACGCGGCACCAGCCGACTCCTGCCCAGGGCACGAGGCAGCCCAGGGTGTTTATCTCCAATCCCACCAGTGACTGTTTGGGGCCAGGAGGCAAGGAGAAAGGATGACGCTGTGTCCCTGGCATAGGATCTGAAGGCCAGCAGGATCCTCCAGGGAAGGGTCATGTGTCGGCTGGTGGCGCTTGTCTGGTGGCCACTGCAGGGTCGGGGCAGGGGTTCAGCGGGGCCAGGTGTTGTCTGTGTGGCCCTTGCCTGGGTGGAACCTGTGCTTGAGGCACCCCTCCAGGGCCCAAGGGGGAGTGAGCACTTGGCCAGTTGATGGGTGGACAGACAGGAAGGAAAGCCAGGTGGCGGGGGTGGGAGGGCACCCCCTGGGCTCTTGGTTGGTTTGTGCAGGGCCATGGAGGGCTGGAGCCGCTGTGACTCAGGGCCACCCCTAGTTGCAGCCCCTGGGAAGGAACGTCTGCCATCCCCCTCCTCCTCTGTGTGGGAACCTGAGGTTTGTGAGTCTGGACAGCTGCAGGTGGCCCAGCGCAGGCCAGGACCCGGTGCCTGGAGACCCGTCTTTCTGGAGGTGGAAGTCCTGTCCAGTGAAGGGGCCTGCTGCTCTTTCTGCCTCCGTCTCCTGGAGGAGAGGCGCCATCACAAAGTGAGGCTGGCCTCTGTCTCCTGGAGGCAGAGGTGAGGAGGAAAGCGGCCCACGTAATGACACCTCGTGTCACTGACCCAGCTCTACCTGCCGGGGGAGCGGACGTGCCGCGCTGTGACGGAGCGCAGCTGCGGGCGGAGAGCAGAGGGGTGAAGTCTGAAGGCCCTGCAGCACTCGCCTAGCACCGCGCAGTGGAGTCTCTTCACATTTTCTTTATTTTTCTGCCAGTGGTGGTGACCAAGGAGACAATGTGCTGTAACACGGGGGGTGCCTTTCCAGTGGAGAAGCCTGGGACTCGGGCTGCCTGGCTCCTTTGAGCTGTGTGGCCATCATGTGCTGTTCACTACTCTGAACCTCAGTTTCCTTATCTGTCAAGTGGGACACTGAGTGTTATGACATCACATGTGCCAGGCTCCTCTGTCCCATCAGAGTTGGGGTTAGTGATGACGACTGTCACTTCCACCTCAATCCCATGTTCTAATGAGAAACATGCCAAAACCGTGTCGCGGGGTCCTACTGCCAGGTGTGGGTCCCCGCCCCTGGTGATGGTGATGAGGGTGGTACAACACCAGCACAGATCTTTGTGGGTCCCCAAGGCCTTCCCAGCCTCTGCTGTGCCGTAGGCGCACAGCCCTTGGGAGCAGGCCGTCGGAATCATGATCCCATTTCTCCACTGAGCAGTGGAGGCTCCAAGAAGAGCAGCGCTTGCCCGAGTTCACCTGCCCACGGTGGCCAGGCAGCCCTGTCCCCTGCCTGCCGACTGCCAGCCTTCCCTTCCCTGTGGAGGTCCTACGGAGGCCCACTAAGTCGCTGTGTCTGCCTTTCTCCTGAAGGTTCAGCGAGCCGAGAGCAAGTTGGAGCCCTCGCCTTTCACCTCGGCGGGCGGAGTGAATGAGGACCTTTCCCTCAGTGACCAGATGGTGGACATCCTGACTTCCGAGGACCCCGGGAGCATGCTGCAGGCCTTAGAGGAGTGAGAATCCCAAATCCCATTCTGCTTCCAGCCGGGCCGTGAGCGTCTGAGCTGCAGGGCGGGGAGGAAACAGGCGTCTGTCAATCGCTTTGTCTTGCATCACTCGGTCGTCACCGTCCGATGTTGTGAGCGAGACGTGCCGTTAACATAGACCAGACGTGCTTGGGTCTTTCTGTGACGGCAGGATTTATTGAATAGCAGTGAGCTCACAGGTCCACCACTTTCACCAGTGGCCACTCAGCCCGTGCTCGTGGGTCAGCTGACAGCCACAAGCCTGGCAATCACAGTTTTTATCCTCCACTCCTAATCACTTCTGTCTCTGACCCTGGAGTCACACTGCACACTATACAACGTGTGTGTGTTCATATGTATGCCTTTGTGTTTGCAGAAAGGGTTAAGGTGGCCTCGGGGTTACAGGAGGCGCTCTCCCGAGCAAGGGCGGAGAGCAGATATGGATGCAGAGAGTCACTGTAGGTGGCCAGGTGTGCAGTTCTGCAGATGGTCCAGGTGAGGGTCCAGACTGATGGCAGTTTCAGTGTCATCTTGGAGTGGGCCACGTGTTGACATCAAGTCTGGAAAAGCTGCACTGAGCTGAGGCCCGGGGTCAGAGAATCAGAATGTTGTCATTGAGGACTAGGCTTTTTTCTGGACCAGGCTCGTGACAAGGCTATAGGTCAGGGTGCTCTTGTGTCCAGCCTGGGGTGCTCCTCCTCTGATGGGTCTCAGGTGAGGGGCTGCTTCCTTTGCTGGTCTGGTGTGTTGCTCGTTGGTCTGGGTTTTGTGGTGTAGGTCTGATAGGCCCATGGAGCTGAGAGCTTCTGACTTAATTCGACAGGTCCACAGGAGGCCCTTTTTATTAGCACAGTTACATTTTTATTAGTTTATGCCTCGTGGCTGTGCTAAGCAGAGGTGGTGGTTTACTTGCATAAACAAGGTGCAGAGATACTCAGAATGGCCAACTACTGCTTTATGAAGTGGAGCAGCAGGGGGTCAGGCACCGCCTGGAAACTGCTCTCCTGTTCACAGCGGTGGCACTCAGAGCAAGGCAAGGCCTGCTCTCCACATCAAAACACTGCTCGCACTGGACACTAGACTTGGTGCTCAGGAAAAGAGACGTGTGAGGCACAGTCAGAGGCAAGCCCCCCCGGTGGGTAAGACAGACACAAATAGGACTGACCCAGGTTTGCTAAGGGGAACTCAGGCTGGCTGAGTGCGGAAGGGGAAGTAGTTACCTCTCGGAGGGCCATAGAAATGCTTCCCAGAGAAGCTGACATTGCAGTGCATTCTTGAGGATGGAGTGGAAGCTTTCCAATGGGCTAATCAGGGAAGGGCGTTTCAGGCACAGGGGAGAGAGGACAGGTGAGGACAGGAAATGAGCAAATGTGACTGGGGAGGTGTAGGAGAGTGAGTGTGCCTGGGGTGGGAAGTGGGGCCCTGAGGACAGAGGTAGAGAAGAGGCATCTGGAGAGGGAGGCCAGAGCAGGGCTGTAGTGGCTGCTGGAGCTGAACTCATTCTTCGTAGTTAAGGAAGGCTTAGGCTGCACTTCCTGGTACGTAGAACACCTTGCCGGATTCTGGTGTAAGAACTTGACAGACCCAGTTCATGGAATCCCCGCAGCCACCCTATGAAGCAGGTATTGTTTCTACCATCTCTCAGATGAGCACCTGAGAGAGGTTCAGTGACTTCCCCAAGGACACCATTGGGTGGAGGCTCGGGCCCAGGAAACAGATGCAGGATCTGGGCAGGTGGCCGAAGAGGTGAGACGCAGTGGGACAGTAGACGTGCTTTATTTGGAGGCAGCAGTAGACCCAGCCAACCCCCTGAGTCCTTCCATGGGCCTTTTAGATCTATATGCAGCCCAGACAAAGAAGGCACATCATTAGGTAACCAGCAGGTAGGTAAGTGGGCACCTGCTCACAAGCAGATGTTCACGCCCTCCAGTGCCTACACTGTGTCAGGGTGTTCACGCCCCCGAGTGCCTGCGCTGCGTCAGGGTGTTCACGCCCTCGAGTGTCTGCCCTGCGTCAGGGTGTTCATGACTTTGGCCACACACTAAAAACAGCCTGCTGGAGCCTTGGCCAGGGAGCTTAACCATAGCCATCTTGGCCTCCCCAAAGGCCACTAGTAAATAATAAGGTCAGGTTTTCAACCCAGACTAGCTCCCTGGCCCAGGCTCTTAGGGTGCTACACTGCCCAGGATTTCTCCTGGCCAAACTCATGGGTCACAGCCACATAGCTGACTGTCACTAGATAAGGTTCATCAACCGAGAGCTTTTGAGATGACTTCTTTGTGTGTTCCCTTTTTTAAGTCACTCAGTTGTATGTCAGAATTCTTAATCTTATTGTTTGTTTCCTTGAACATAGTCAGCATGATTCATTTAAAATTCCTGAAAACTTCATTATTATACACTCATTTTCTCTTATCTGTTTTCCTCTTAGTGTTTGAACATATTGTCTTTTCTCCTCATGTGCCTGAGTATTTTTAATCATGTACCAGACATTATACGTGAGAATTGAGGTGATAATTTGAGGACTAGGATGATATTATTCTTGTAGGCAGCTAGGGTGTGCCTACAGATTACCTTAACCCAATCAAGATTACTACTAGTTAGGGCTTCATTTCCTCCTTGTTGGATTTCATTTTGTTATATCTGACTTTCATCCCCTTTCTTGTGACACTCCTCTTCATTACTAATAGGACCATGTGGAATCTCTCAAATTGGAGGTCACTTACAGGAAACTTTTCCGATTCTAGATTCTAGATTCCTAGTTTCACGCACTCACTGCCCACTGAGGAGTGATTTCTATGGATTCAGAATTATAATGCTGATAAACCACATGGCTTATTTTTGTAATATTTATTTTAAATTTTAAAATGTGCAGTCTCTTTCACACACCTCATTTAATTTCGTCCTCAGGATAATGCTCTTTGATAGGCCTTCTTATTTTTGATGTTTGACAGTTGAAGAATCTGACTTTACTAGGCCCAAGAGGTTTATCCATTGTTATACATCCAAGTGAGAGAGAAAAGATTTTTCTTTATTTAGCGTTTGGCACATTAGATTTTGCAAAATTCCATGAGCCTTAGCATCCTCCTCTCTCTGCTGGGGACTCATTGATGACTTGGAGGACACTCGTTGGCAGGTAGAGCATTTTTACAGTGATAGTTGCTGCTGAGCATGGGTCACATTGGTGGATACAAAAGAGAAGTGTTCAAGGGACGAGCACTTTCTCAAAAACATTGAAAACTAGAGGACTTAAAATCGAGTAACTCCTTGATCCTGCCCCTTGGAAATGATGGCGGGGGGACAGTGTCCTGTGGCACATGGCCATGGATCAGGCAGGGCCAGAGCAGCTCTGCCTCTTCCTTCTTGGCAGTGACTACTTACTGCCTGGAGAAGGGCCCTACATTGTGTGACTCATGTCACTTGGAGAGCGACTGTCATCCTCCCTGAAAGGGTGCCCCCCCCCCACCCACCGACGACCAGGTACCTTTGTGAACAGCCTGGCCTGAGCCTCCAGGTGCAGGCTGGCCTTGCCCAAGGTGGGAAGTGGGCATGTTGATCATTCTGTCTTCCAGGGTTGGGTCGTTCAGCTTTGGGCGTCCATTCAGATGCCCGTGTTCATTGTAGCTTAATTCCCTAAGTAGGGTACCAAGGTTGACAGGCAACATTTGCCCCCCTGTCCAAAGTTGGGGATGTGGGTGGGTGATGGGGAGAAAAGTTCTGACAGAGATTCATAAATGTCACTTAGTGGGTTAAGCAGACATGATCAGCTTGGTTCCTAACTAAAAGTCATTTTCCCCCAAAACTCGGAAATGAAAAATAGAGTAAAATGATTGGATCAGTAATTAGCCCCTGGATACTTAATTTGCAAATAGGTAGTTCTCTGTAACCATTTGACCAGATTAAGTGGTACTTCAAAGCATAAACCCTCCTGCCTTTGTCTTTGATTTGGAAATCGGTGGAAGGTAAGAGCCCACTTTCCATGTCCCTGTGTCATGTGAGATCACAGTTGGCTGCTGTGGTTCACGGGTCCTGGTGTTAGATGCAGTGGGGTGTCTGTGTTTATGAGGAGCTCAGCAGCCCTGGAGTTTGGGTGCATTGCTCCTCGGGAGCTAATCTGACGTTGCATAAGGACTGTCTAACGTTGATTGTCACTCAGGCCCCGAGATTGTTCAGCTGTGGGCTGAATTCCTTCCACTTCCTGGCACTTGGTATCGTTGAAGGCCAGCTCTGTGTCAGGCACTGCGGTTGGACACAAGTTTGGGGGATCTGGTCCTTTTTTTTTTAATTGTAGCATTGTCAATTATTTTTAATCTTTCTATCTTGGCTTATAGTCAGGCTTAGGAGCTCCCAGAAAGCAAATGTCACTCAGAATGTCAGGGGCTTAGTATGCATGGAGATCTCTGATAGTCTTACCGCTAAAAATAGCCTTTTCCTCTAGCAGACATTTATCCTGTTTGTAGCTCTTGCTTGAGCTTTAACTGGGTTCTGAACTTGCCGCTTAGGTGAGTTGATTGCCACCTCGTTTCCACGGCCCGTCAGACCCTTATCTTTATTTCTCCTGCTGATTTATTTTTGACGGAGCGTTTCCTGGCTTTACTTGGTTATTTGGCTTTTACATCATTTATTCATAGGTGCCTCTTACAGGGAGGACTGGGGTTGGGGGGGCTCTTTGCTTTTTCATCAGGCTCCTGGATTGTTGTCATGGTGGAGGTGGCTCAGGCCAAACATAGGCTGGGACTGGGGGGAAGGAGGGACTGAGAAGGACTGGCTGGTCCCAGAAGCGTCTGGAGGCCTGGTGCGCCCCTGCTGTCTAGCTCTGGCCCTGCTCGGCCCTGACCACTGCCAGGCCCTCACGCCTTCAGACCACATCTGAGGTTCAGGCAGGTTTGCTAAGGTCCATGGGTGGCAATGGGCTGGGACGCAGGCCTGCCTGCTTCCCAGTGCACTGTTATATTGAGAGAAGAGCCTTGTAAATCTAATCTGAGCTTAGAGTTTTCAGATGGGCAAAGAAGATAAGGAAAATAGGAGTCCTGTGTTTCTGTGGTCAGGAGACCTCCCCCCTGGCCCCGTGCTTGTCAGTGTGCAGTGCGTGCGGCTAAAGGGAAACTTGATCTGCACGCACCGAGCTTTATGCCGGCTGGGTAGTAGACCCTCTTTTTTATTCTTTCCAAACATTCTGCGGTGATGTGGTTGTGCTCCTGTCTCGAGGAGCCTGAAGCCCAGGGAAAGTGTCTCACCCAAGGCTCTTTTGTTCTTTCACCCTTTGGCCTGCTGTCTGGGACGTAGGCCTAGTGAGAAGCAGTTGCCTGATGGCGTCAGCAGGGTCTCTCCGCCTGTCTCTGCCAGTCTCATGCTCACCCGGGGTCTAGCCTCCCTTCCTGGCCAGCCTTTGTCTTGCCGGGTTTGTTGTTTACCCCTTTTTCTGTGGGCGTGCACATAGCCATGGCGTACAGCTCACACTCATGTACACCAGGGTCACTGAAGGGCTGGGCCTTCCTGACCGTGGTGTGTGAAGGAAGGAACATCCCTGGAAGCCCCCAAATCGTCCTTGCATTTCGGAGCTGGAGATCAGCCCCCAGTGGATGAGTGGTCACCCCAGCTGCTGAGACAGGAGTGGGCTGTCGCCATCTCCCTTCCCTTCTCAGCCTCGGTCCTGCATTCGCTCCCTCCCTCCCTCTTCAGCCAGTGTTTCCTGAGCACTTCCTTTGTCCAGGATGGTTTGCAGGGACCTCTGGATGCAGAGTGGCCCAGGAACGCACAGCTGCTGGAAGCCAGGCTCATGGTCCTGAGGGTGGGTGTGAGGTGCAGGGGGAGGGGACAGAGTGCTGCACAGGGGACCTCAGTCCTTTCTGAGGAGGCCAGGGAGGCTTTGTCCAGATGTGGCTCAGGCAGAACAAGCAGAGGAAGAGCAAGGGAACCGGACTACTGGAGCAGTGTGGCCCCGCAGATGCAGGCGTCCATCTTTACCCATCCAGGGACACTTGGTCCAGCACTGCTCTGAATGTGTGCATACAGCAGGCACCACAGCAGTGTCCTGTCCCCATGAAGCTGTCCTAGTTGGGGACAAAAAGCAGGAAGATGAAACGTCAGGAGGTGAGGGGGGGTGATGCAGATCTCGCAGGACGTGGGAGCTGTAAGTGGGTGACTTGGGAACAGCATCCTGATGAGGTGGCCTTGGAGAGGAAGGAGCCTGAGGACAGTGTCACTCCCTGGGATTGAGGGAGGAAGAAGGCGAGACACACAAACCCAGAGCCTTGGATCATGTGTCCCTCTAGGGGAGGAGGCCAGCAGGGTGTCAGGGCACCCGGTTCACTTCCCGAGGCCCTTCCCTAGCCGCGACTCCTCCTATGGCTCATGTCCAAGAGCAGGGGACAGGTCAGTTTCGACTTTAGGAGATTCTGAAAGAGGTGGAAATGAGGCATCCGTTGATTTAACTTTGAGGCCAAGATGAACCTGAGCTGAAACTTCACTTCTAATTCCCCATTTCAAACTGATCGCAATGATAAGGCTCAGCAGAGAGTTGATCTGACATGATCAACCCCCACCAAGTAATCAGTGAAAATGCCCACCAGGGAAGGCCGTGAGCTCCCCACAGGGGCTCAGCAGAGCGGACCTGCCACCCAGAGTGAATCTCCTAGAGTTGAGGTCCTGGGAAATCCAGTGCATTTCTCACTCTGTCCCCAACTGCCTCTTCTGGTCTCTTGCAGCCAANGGGGTTGAAGAAAGGCCCTTTTGTCTTTAGCCTGAATCCACTTAAAGAGTTCTCACATGCAAATAGCTGTTGGGTGGTGACGTCCTGATGGCCCTTCTCACCTCCTCTCTGGCCCCGGCACCAAGCCCATCGCTATCCCTCCCTGAGCTCTCACCTCTTCCCCTCTCACTGCCACTCACTCGTCAGCCAGAGGGTCTCTTGTGGGAAGTGTCCTGGGTCACCTGCTGATAAATAACCCTCCCAGCTTCCTGATGCTCTTGGGCACAGTCCTAAGCCCCACGTTGGCCTGCAAGGTCTCAGACACCCACTCAAGGCTCGTGAGCCTGGCTTGAGGTACTTAGTGTTCCTGTGACCGCAGTCAGCAGGCATCTGTGAGGTGGATAGGATGGTGGCCCCTGCCACGATGCACACTGTAGGGAGGAAGACCATGAGGAAGACCCTGCTCACTGTCTGAGCTCGGAGGGCGCAGCCGCCGGGAGAGGCAGAGAGCTCCTCACCACAGGGCCAGGCAAAGCAGAGTCTAGGAGGACGGAGCTCTGAGTGCTGGTGGGAAAGGTGACTCAGCGGACGCAGGTTTATTTCATTTCCAAATCCATCGTCAAATTTTTCATCCCAGAGTTTCTTTCATATGACACCATTGAATCTGACACCATTGAATCTTCAGGTAGATGGCAGTCTGTCTTTCCAAGTGAGAATTTGAAATGTTACCTGTCCATTCATCCATTCATCTATCCATCCATCCATCATCCATCCTTCTGCCCATCCATCCACTCAACCACCCACCCACCCACCATCTACCCGCTCGTTTGTCCATCCATCCATCCATCTGTCTGTTTGTTACCTGTCCCCTTCATCCTTCCCATAGTGACACAAGGAAAGACTGTGACAGACATGACAATAGCAGCAACAATGCAAAATAGCATTTTCCAGTGTTGTGCCGGGCACTGGACTCAGTGCTTCCTGCCTGCCGCTGGGAGGCCATGGGAAGAGGGTAGAGCAAGGACACTGGAGCCTCAGGAGATGGGTTTGAATCCCAGCTCTGCCACTCAGTACCTCTGAGACGTTGAACACATTTTTAAAAATTTTTCGGGCTGGGGATGTGGCTCAAGCGGTAGCGCACTCGCCTGGCATGCGTGCGGCCTGGGTTCGATTCTCAGCACCACATACAAACAAAGATGTTGTGTCTGCCAAAAACTGAAAAATAAATATCAAAACACACTCTCTCTCTCTCTTTAAAAAAAAAAAAAAAAAAAATTCTGTGCCTTAGTACTTCAACCAAGTAGTTGATCACCTACCTTGTAAGATTGCTGGAAGGATTTAATGCTATAAGATGTATGAAGCTATTAGAACGAAGGCTTACTATTATGGTTTTGATAGGAGGTACCCCCTCAAAGCTCACATGTGAGACAATATAAGAAGGGTTCGAGGGGAAATGATTGGCTAATGAGAGTTTTAACCCAACCAGTGAATCAGTCCCCTGATGGGGACTCACTGAGTGGTAACTGAAGGGGGTAGGGGGTGGCTGGAGGAGTTGGGTCACTGGGGCCTGCCTTTGGGGTATAGACTTTGTACCTGGCAGTGGAGTCTCTGTTTCCTGGTGCCACGATCCCAGCTGCTTCCTCCACCACAGTCTTCTGCATGACGTCCTGCCTCACCTCTGAGGAATGCAGTCGGCCAGCTACGGACTGAGACCTCTGAGACCATGAGCCCCAGAGGGAACATTTCTTCCTCTGACTTTGTGTCGGTCTTTCGGTCCCAGCAGTGAAGGAGCTGACTCACACACCCACCCAACACAGGAGGCCTTGCTGTCAGTCCCCTCACTGACGCGGCGGTTCTGTTCTCACTTAACAACAGGGAATGAGGCTCGCTGTTCATAACTCCCCCGCGCTCCCCCGCACTCCCCCGCACTCCCCCGTCTCCTGTGGGGTGAAGCTGGGATTGAAGCTGTATTGGGTGATTCTCAGGCCCAGGCTTCCAAACCCAATAAAACACCCCCTGCCAGGAAAGGGGGGAGCACACAGGTGAGGAGGGCTGTTCATGGAGGTTGGAAGTGGACAGAGGACCTCTCCCTTCCCCCTCTGTCTGCTCTAGAGCCGACTCCTGTGGGCGCGGGCCAGCAGGCGAGGGCAGGGACAGAGAGGTGGCACACATCTGAGCTGGCACACATCTGTCTGTACTGCATCCCGTTGAGGCAGGAGGGCCCTGTCAGACCTCTGGGCACAGAAAGAGGAAAAATGTCCAGGACAAAGGACACAAACTGTGACCTCTGGTTCTTACCACCTGTTAGAGTTCATCCTCAGTAGACCCCAGGGTCCCCCCCCCCTGAGTCTTGGGGACGTTCTGCCCACACACAGTGAATACGTGTACCCTGATGTAACCCTCCAGTTGTAATTGGGATGGTGAAGCAGCTCAGGAGGTATTTTTCTCCCGAGTTTCCGTTGTCCAGGCTTTCAAGTCGACAGGACATAAATAGGATTCATGGGGGCTGGGCTGGGGCTCAGCAGTAGAGTGCTCGCCTAGCACGTGCGAGGCCCTGGGTTCGATCCTCAGCACCATGTAAAAATAAATAAAATAAAGTATTGTGTCCAACTACAACTAAAAAATACATATTAAATAAATAAATAAATACGATATATGGTCTTGGCACAGAATCTGGCAGTATCATCTGTCCATGGAAATTGACTTACAATGAAGAAGATTCCAGTGCCACCACTCTGAAATTGGTTCTTGTGGGTCTACGAAGCTTACAGTAGCCAACTTGAAGATGCCACATGAATACTGTTAAAAAAAAAGGCATTTTCCAAATTAATGACCCTTTATATAGATTAACCAGTCCTTGGAACAACATTTACTGTCATTTACTGCCTTTGTTCCACATTGTGTCCTTATTTTGCTTTGACACTTTGGTCACCATCCGGTGAGAACTCGATTAATTTTTGTATGGACTAAATAAGAAAAAAAGACGCCTCTTTGTCACTCTCTTTGTTTTCAGCAGCAGCTGATCAAAGTACCAGCCGGCCCCTGGGTGATTTCAGCAGTGTGTTTCCTTCAGGGGACGCTGTCGTGGTGAGCCTGTCCACGGGTGTGAATGGCCGGCTTTGCTTCCGAGCTTCTGGTGAGCTCGGCACGCTTTCAGACTCCCTGGTGAAGCAGGCCGTCTATCCGAGGTGTCCCTTGAGCAGAGTGTAAGCACGGCGCACCTCGTCCCAGCAAACATGTCCGTCTTTGAAGTGCAGTCACAAGATGATGTCTCTGTAACCTGAAAAAAAAAATAATGTTCCCCAGGAAAGCAGCGTGTGAATTCTGCCAACTGTGCCCAGTGTTTGAAGTAGTAAAGTAGCGCAGCCTCAGAGCCCACCACCTGCGGCTCCCGTGTCTCTGCCTCTTGGACTCATTAGGGGCTGTTTTGGGTGCTAGAAAAAATAAGCGTATTTCACTGCTGTCTGAATAATTTAAAATGCCACCTGGGAGGCAGGGGGCGGGGTGAAAATCTGCCTCTACCGGTGAATCTAATCCTGTAGGTGATGAATTTCTAGTATTTATTTCCCTCTTCTGAGGCCATTTGGGAAATTAACAGATGAGAGTCGACTTCATTAATATGGGCCGTTTTCATTCTTTTGTGGCTTTGGAACGCTGACAGCTTTTGTTGTTGACTGCAGACAGCTGAGCCACAGTGATTGACACTGAGGCCACCCAAGCTGCCTCTGAGAGCCCCTTCCCAGACAAATGGGACGGGTGAGCTGTGGGCTCTGTTGTGCAGCCCGTGTCCCGGGAGAGCGTATCCCTGCACTATTGCTGCGAGGTGCAAGACTCTTAGCACGCTGGTCAGCTTTGCATCACTGGGGCCAGAAGGCCTGAGAAGCAGCTCAGAGGAGGACGAGTTTATTTCAGCTCATGGTCTCGGAGCTTCAGTCCATGGCCGGCTGACCACATAGCTCTGGCCCAAGGCAGGGCAGAGCATCTTGGTGGAAGGATGTGGTGGAGGAAAGCAGCTCGAGCCATGGCAACCAGGAAGCCGAGAGAAAGCTGCTGTACCCAGGGACAAGGTATAGAGTCCAGAGTCACACCTCAAGAGACCCATCTCCTCCAGCCTAGAGTTTCTACCCGGTTAGTCCATATCAGTGGGTTAATCCACCAGTTAGGCTGAAGCTCACATGATCTAGTCATTTCACCTCTGAACATCCTTGAATTGTCTTACACATGGGCTTTGGGGGAGCACCTTATATCTAAGCCATAACAGCTGAGCAACAGAGGAGGTCTCCATTATGCTGTGGGGGAAACAAGTACTTCACTGAAGCCCTTTAGCTGGCAGATGGTTTGGCAGTGAACCACCAGTAAAGTGCCCGGGAAAGCCCCTGCAGTTTGTGGACAGCACAGCCACCTTCTTGTGTGAGTTAATCAGTGTAGGGAATGACTGATGCATGAAGCAGTCACCCAGGGTTTGAGTTTCTGCTTCAATATAATAATTCACCACATTAACTTGGTGGCTTAAAACAACAGGAACATATCATCTTAGTTCTGGAGGTCAGGTACACAGTGGGTCTGACCAGGCAGAAATCAAGGTGTCCACTCTAGGGGAGGTCCCCTTCCTGTCCCCCAGCTTCTGTAGGCTGGCCGTGTGCCCGACTCCGACCCCTTTCCCTGTCTGCCGAGCCTGGTCCTCACTCCTGCCCCCGCCGCCTTCTTCACGTGGTCCACCCTGACTCTGACCCCTCTTCTCCCTCCCTCTTCTGATTTTAAAAACCTTGTTATTGATCTCCCTGTGTCGAGGTCAGCTGACGAGCAGCTTAACTCCACTTGCACCCTCAATGGACATGGCCATTGCTGGGGAGCCGGCATTCTCTCTGCCACATGAGCCTTCCCGGAAGGTGTGAAGTGTTTTCTGTCTCAGAGTAGAGGGGACTTTTGTTTTTGAGCTTGTGCACACTCAAGCAGGTTTAGCATTAACCACGCAGCCTGCTGAGTTCACTGAGGAATCCGAGGACAAGGACTCGGGGTCTCCTTGGCTCACAGAAACACAGGGCAGCCCCAAGGACAGCGACATGGCTGCTCTGGAGTGGAGAAAAAGGCTCACTCCAGAGCCCAGGGTCTGGGGGACCCCACAGGGGGCAAAGTGGCCCCCCCTCCCTGTCCACCCGTAAAGCTGTCAGCCTTCTGTTGGTCCATGTGAGGCCTCCCAGGGGACACTCCTGCTGGTCGGTCTCTTCTTTCCACCCCGGGAAGTCTCCTGGCCCCTCTAACCCAAGAGCCCCGCATCTGGCTCTGGTGGCTCCAACTATTGCTTTTATCCAATCCTTCATTCTTTTTTCTTTTCTAATTTCTTTCTTTTCCTGTTTTTATTTGTCCTTTTAAGATATACATTCACAATATTCAGTATTCTGACATATTAGACGTAAGTGTGGTGTCACTTCCCATTCTCGTGGTTGTACATGACGTGGAGTCACACTGGTCGTGTGCTCATATATGAACACAGGAAAGTTAATTCCGATTAATTCTACTGTCTTTCCCATCCCCATCCCCCTTCCTTCCTAACCCAAGGAACTTCTGTTCTCCCCTCACCCCCTTATTCTGTGTTAGCATCCGCATGTCAGAGAGAATGTTGAGCCTTTGGCTTTGGGGATTGGCTTATTTCACTTAGCATGATAGTCTCCAGTTGCATCCATTTACTGGAAAATGCCATCATTTCATTCTTTAAGGCTGATTAATATTCCACTGTATATGTGTACCCCATTTTCTTTATCCATTCATCTGCTGACAGGCACATAGGTCCCATAGCTTAGCTATTGTGAATTGAGCTGCTGTAAACATTGATGTGGCTGTGTCACTATAGTATGCTGATTTTAAGCCCTTTGTGTATGTATCGAGAAGTGGGATAATTGGGTCAAATGAAATGGGTCAAAAATCCATTTCAGATTTTCTGAGGACTCTCCATAGTGCTTTCCAGAGTGGTTGCACTCTCACCGGCAATGTGTGAGTGCACCTTTTTCCCCACATCCTCACCAACATCAACTGTGACTTTCATTCTTGTGATTGCCATTCTGACTGGAGTGAGATGAAATTTCAGTGTAATTTTAATTTGCATTCTCTAATTGCTAGAGATGTTGAACATTTATTCATAAATTTGTTGACCAGTATTTCTTCTGTGAAGTGCCTGTTCAGTTCTTTGCCCATTATTGATTGGGTTATTATTATTATTATTTTTTGGTGTTAAGTTTTTTGAGTTCTTTATATATCCTAGAGATCTCTATCTGAGGTGCAGTTGGCAAAGATTTTCTCCCATTCTGTAGGCTCTCTCTTCATGTTTTTGATTAATTTCTTTGCTGTGAAGAAGCTGTTTAGTGTGAACCATTATTGTTCTTTAGGAGTCTCATTGAGGTAGTTGGTTCCGAAGTTGACATGATGGAAAGTCGTGCCTACATTTTCTTCTAGTAGGTGTAGGGTCTCTGTTCTAGTGCCTAGGTCCTTGATCCACTTTGAGTTTTGTGCAGGGTGAGAGATAGGGGTCTGATTTCATTTTGCTACATATGGATTTCTAGTTTTTCTAGCGCCATTTGTTGAAGAGGCCATTTTTTCTCCAGTGTATGTTTATGGTGCCTTTGTCTAGTATGAGGTAGGTGTATATATTTGGGTTTGTCCCTGGGTCTTCTATTCTGCACCATTGGTCTTCATGTCTATTTTTGTGCCAATACCATGCCATTTTTGCTACTGTAGGTCTCTAGTATGATTTAAGGTCTTGTATTGTGATGCCTCCTGCTTCGCATTTTTTCCCAAGGATGGCTTTGGCTGTTCTGGGTCTTTTGTTTTTCCAAATGAATTTCATGACTGCTTTTTCTATTTCTATGAAGAAAATCACTGGAATTTTAATTGGAATTGCATTAAACCTGTATGGTGCTTTTGATAGTATGGCCATTTGACAATATTAATTCTGCTTATCCAAGAACAGAGGAGCCCTTTCCATCTTCTAGGGTCTTCTTCAATTTCTTTCTTGTAGTTTTCCTTGTATAGGTCTTTCACCTCTTGTTAGATTGATTCTCAAATAGTCTATTTTTTATTGAGGCTGTTATGTTTCAGTGTCATTGACTTCAGCTCTGATTTTAATTATATCCTGTCTTCTGTTGTTTTGGTGTTTATTCGTTCTTCTTTTTTAGGGCTTTGAGATGTAGTGACAGGTTATTTATTTGGTGACTTTCTATCCTTTTAAACAATGAGCTCAGTGCAGTGAACTTTCCTCTTAGAGCTGCCTTCATGGTGTCCCAGAGATTTGGATATGTTGTATTGCTAGTCTCATTTGTCTCTAAGTAATTTTATATTTTATCATGATTTCTTCTGATATCAACTGGTCATTCTAATGGATTATTTAGTTTCCAGGTGTTAGGGTAGCTTTTTTAAAAAAATTTTATCATTGATTTCAAATTTCATTCCCTTATGATCTGATAGAATTCAAGGTATTTTCTCTCTTTTTTTGTGTGTGTTTGCTAAGAGTAACCTAAGGTAAGGTCTATTTTAGAGAAGGATCATGTGCTGTGTAGAGAAAGTGTACTCATTCATTGATGGATGAAATATTCTATGTATATCTGTTAAGTCTTAATTATTAATTGTATTTTTTTATTTCTATAGTTTCTTGAGTTTTTGTTTGGAGGATCTATCCACTGGTGAGGGAGATGTGTTAAAGTCACCCAGTACTATTGTGTTGTGGTCTATTTGATTCTTGAAATTGAGAAGGGTCTTCTTGATGTATGTAGATGTTCCATTGTTTGGGGCATAAATATTTATGGTTGTTAGTCTTGTTGATGTATAATTCCCTTATGTAATACAAAATGTCCTTCTTTGACCCTTCTGATTTTCTTTGGTTTGTCATCCACTTTATCTGATATGAGGATAGAAACCACCCCTGCTTGTTTACAAGATCCATATGAATGATATGTTTTTCCCATCCTTTTATCTTCAGTCTGTGAATGTCTTTGCCTGTGAGGTGATCTCTCTTGTGTATTGTTGGGTCTTGTTTTTTAATTCTATCTGCCAGCCTGTGTCTTTTGATTGATGAGTTTAGGCCATTTACATTTAATGTTATTATAGAGAAATGCTTTTTGTTCCCTGTAATTTTGATTTATTTTGGTTTTTACTTTGAATTAGTCTCTCCTTTGAGTATTCTTCTAGTGTAGTTCCTCCCTTTGCTGGTTTTCACTTTTATTTTTCATTTCTTCTTCATGAAATATCTTATTTAGCATGTTCTGCCGTGCCGGCATTCTAGTTGTGAATTCTTTTAACATTTGCTTATCATGGAAGGTTTTTATTTCATCATCAATTCTGAAGCTTAATTTTGCAGAGTGTAGTATTCTTGACTGCATCCATTTTCTTTCAGAGCTTGGTATATATTATTCCAAGACCTCCTGGCATTGGGGGTCTGGGTTGAGAAATCAGCCGAGATCCAGATTGGTTTTCCTCTAAATATGACCTGTCATTTTTCTTGTAGTAAAATTCTATCCTTATTTTGTAAGGCATTTTTATAATAATGCACCTTGGTGTAGGTCTGCCATAATTTTGTATTTTTGATGTCCTGTAAACATTTTGTTCTTGATTTTCCATTTCATTCTTTAATTTTGGGAAATTTTCTGATATTATTTCATTGAAAGAAAGATTGTTTGGTTTGTATCTCTGCACCTTCATCTATCCCAAAAGATCTTAAATTTGGTCTTTTCAGGTTATCCCATATTTCTTGGAAGTTCTGTTTATGGTCTCCTAACATCTTTTCTCAATGGTCAACTTTGTTTTTAAGGTTATATATTTTGTCTTTATTGCCTGTCTTCCAAGTGATCTAGTCTATTAGAGATGCTTTCACTTGAATTTTTAACTTGGTTTATTGATTCCTTTATTTTGAGAATTTCTGCTTTTTTTTTCTTTTCTTTTCTTTTCCCCCAGAATCTCTATTATTGAAGGGATCTTTCACTTCTGTTTTCTTCCTGATTACACTCCTTACATCATCCTGTACCTCACAGACCAGTTTTAACCATGTACATTCTAAACCCCTTCTCTGCCATTTCTTCCACTGTGATATCGATGAATTCTGTTATTGGAGTATCTTGGTTTGTTTGTGGAGATTTGTTCCCTTGCTTTTTCATGTTGTTTGTGTGTCTACCCATGTGACAGTATGGATCTGAGGCAGTAGATTCTACCCTCTGGACTTACGGTGTCCTTGAAGGTTCCTATTACCTCACTGATTTGGCAGAGACAAGTCATAACTACAAGCAGTGCAGACAGTTAGAGCACTGAATCAAATAGTCCCTGCCATGCTGCCTACAATTGTCACAATAAGCAGAAATGATGTGACCAGATATCGCCTATGATAAAAATCGCCAGTTTGCAAAAGGGTCTACAGTTTTTAATGGTGGAGAGGGAGAGAACAGGTGTGATTATGATCGATTATGAGGGAGGAAGAGAGACGATAGAAGTGCAAAATTAAAGGAAGAGTGAAAGAGAGAATAATAGAGATTGGCTGTTAGAAGAGGAAAAGAGAAGAAGAACAAGGGAAACAGACAAGTGAGAGAAAAATATATATAAAGTAAAAGTTTTAAAAATTAAAAGTGACCATAAAAGAAAATGAATAAAAAAGAAGACTAAAATCTACCAATCAAGCGTCCTAGTTCTCAACCTACTCGTCTGTGAAGAACAACTGGCTTCAGAAATGCTACAAGTGAAAAAACAGCAAATGTGCACATGTGTAAATGTCCATGAACCATTAGGTCACAATTAAACAGGGGAAAAAACAAAAGTAACTTGATGAAATATTAAAGAATTGTTTCTGTTGGAGTTCAAAGGATTCTCAGCCTCCCTTCTCAGCAGTTAAGTGGAGTGTGGTGCTTCCCCACCCTCAAGGTGGGGTTGCTGGAGTGAGAGGTGATCCCACAGGTAGGCTCCAGGCTTTGCACTCGATGCCAGTTGGTCTGGAGATTCTAAATCAGTGCACCTCCAGAGCCCAGCAGTAGCTGGTCCACACTGGAAGGCTGCACCCCTGGTCTCCCATGGGTCCAGTCGTGTGGTGGAAGAGCAATACTTAGTCCCTTGTGATACCCAAGAACCCCATGTTTCCTGGTCTCAGGTTCAGTCTCAAAACTGAGTCTCTCCCCCCCTGCCCTTTTGAATCCCTGGCCAGCCATGGTTCTCCCAGCCAGTCCTGCCAGTGGCTGGATTGGAGCGGGGCGGGGGGGGGGGGGGGCGAGGTTCCAGTGGGTTTCCACGAGCAGAGTCCCCTGTGTACACCTCTCTCCACATTTGGCTTTCCCTGGCACACTCTGTGTTGTGCAGTGTGGGTTTGCAGGCCTGTATTTGGGCCAGACCCGGGTTTGCCAGGAGTCAGCTCCCCCAGTCTCTGGCCCCCGCATCGCGGCTGCAGAATGGTTCCTTCCTCTGCCCTGTGTGGGGAGAGATTCCGCTTCTTTCCTGTGCAAGGCATTGTGCAGTGCTCCTTTCGGTTCAGTCGGGCAGTGTCTTTGATCCCTGAACTCTCACAGCCAGACACACCTCAGGCCTTGTCCCTCCACGTGGCTCCTGGAGGGACCGCCCTGGCTGGTGGCTCTGGCTGTGGCAGTGGCTGTGGCTCTTGGGATTTCTTCCTTATTTTATCATATCCAGCCTTCCGAGTCCCTGATCTGCTTTGAATGCCCAATATCAAATCCCAGTAGAGACCCCCACCCTTTTCTGTTGTTCACCCACCTTGCCGAGAAGCTGCTTATCTGCTTCTTGGTTTCACCCCTCGAAGCAGCCAGGAAAGTGCTCTTCTCTGTCTTGGAACTCTGACCCTTCATTCTTTGTGCTAATTAGTCTGTGTCCTTAGAACTTGGAGTGGGCGTTCATATGCTTGGGCTCTGGACTGATCACTCCTCGTAGCTCCTCAAAACAAAACAGAATAACAGTGACTTCAGTGGACTGGACCCCGCCACCTATGGACAGCCAGTTTCCCAGACACGCGGAGGCAGAGTCCAGGGGCCGCACTTGGCCCACTCAGTCCTCAGGCTTGGGGACCGGACACAGCTCCTGCGATGGCGTTAGGCATTCTTCTCCACGGGTGTCTTTGTCACAGGTCAGGCCGCAGCTGCAACAGCTGTCCAGAAGGTGTTCCCTGGGCAGGTGGCACTGTTTGGCAGGTGTGAAAGTTTTTCTGGCTTAGGAGCATCCTGCCCCCCAGGTGCTCGTGAAACTCCTCAGGCACAGCTTCTGTGGTTCCCACAAGGGACAGGCCCAGTTCCAAGTGTCACCTTGCTCAGGGAAGCTCAGAGTGGGCCCTCATCAGGCATCGTGGTTCATTGACAAGGCCGCCCATCAGAGGAATGTACCAGTGACATCATTCTCCCACGCCTCCATTGTCCGGGAATGTTTGATGGTCTTGCCCTGTGTGGTTTCCAGGTGACTGCAGCTCAGGCGCACGGGCTGTTGACGTGGCATGATTCTAATTATTAGAATTATTTTCGATATTTTCAATATGACAGTGTGATATGGGAGGGGGAGAGTTGACCCGAGAGAGTCACGGGAAGGCAAACCGTTTGGAGAAGTTCTTTGTGACGTGAGGGTCCCCCCCAGGGAAGGAGACACAGAAGCAGAGCCAATCGCATCACCCTGGATGACGAGTGGCACGTTGAGGAAAAGCAGCTGGGCGGGGTGGGGTGGCTGAGGGGGAAGCAGCTCACCATCAGCAAGGCCTGTTTGTCAGAACGCTCATCTTGGTGTCCATCCTGGATGGGGTGACCTTTCTCCTCAGGTCCAGGAAGGGCGTCTCCCAGGTGCAAATCTTACCTGCTTTTCAGGTGTGGCAAGGTCAGAGGGCTCCTCTACCCACTGTCATTTATTGAATTTTATGTTTCTAAAGTGCTTTTGACTAAATAATACAACAGAGCAGGGTGTTTTGGGTGGCGTCTTCTGCCAGTAGCCAGGGAGGTAGAGTCGACAGATCAGTGAGCCGACACAAGCTCATCTATTTCCAGGGTCTCTCTGTGTCTGTCTCCCTCCCTGACGGTTACAGGAGCGTGCTGGGGTGTTAACAGGTGAAATGAGAAATCTGAGATTTGCTTTAAAATGCTCAGTGCAGGGAGTAGATGAAACAAGTCGGTGCACATGGGCAGTGTTGGAATTTGGGTAACGTGGGAATCGTCCTGTTCCCCCCACTTCTAGGTGCTTGGAAATTTTTCTAATAGCTGTCTTCAAAACCTTGTGTTTTTTACAACTACATGCCATCTTCTCTTATCAAATTATGAAAGATTTCTAACGTTGCATTGGCTGGGATGTGGGAAGGACCCCAATGTGTTGTCAGGAGCTATCTGGGGAGCAGTTTGGGACATGTTCCGAGGGACTTGGAGACACTGCTTCATTTGACCTTAAGATTCTTTCTGTAGGAATCTGTACCAAGGCTGTCGCTGTGCATATCAAAAGCTCTGTACAAAGTTGTCTGTTTCAGGGTTATTTTAGATTTTGCAATTTGCAAGAAACCTGAATGTACAGTAGAGAGAGGCTCGTCGAATGGCATCCATCACAGGGTGAAATGTTCTTATTCCATTATCAAGGAAGGTTGCAATTTTTAGAAACCACAGGAAGGTGTGGGTTACAATGTTAACTGGAAAAAAGTGGATAAAATTGTAAATAGTCTACATTTGTAGAAAAGATATTCAGAGGAAGAAAAATTGGAAGAAAATGTAGCAAAATGCCATCAGTGATTCTGATTGCATGGTGGACGCACACTGAATAAAGTCTTTTTCTGTTTGTCCTTATTTTCCAGATTTTCTTTTGTGTATTGGGGATGGAACCCAGAGATGCTTTACCATTGAGCTACATCCCCAGTCCTTTTTATTTTTAAATTTTGAGACAGCGTCTTGCTAAGGTACAAGTTGTTAGGCCCTCAAACTTGCCATCCTCCTGCCTCGACGTCCCAAGACACTGGGATCACAGGTGTGCACCACTGTGCCTGGCTGTTTTCCAGATTTTTAAATCATGAGTATGAGTCGACTTTCCCGTGGATCTTCTTCTTTTTTTTTTTTTAATTTTTTATTGTTGGTTGTTCAAAACATTACAAATTTCTAAGGAAGCAGATTACATTTAGGGGTAAGCCAATCAGGATAACACCGTGGATCTTCTTCCAGCTGCCACGAGGTGTCATCCGCCCCCCACAGAGCTCACCGTTCGTGGCCTAGGGAAGTTCCTCGTCAGTACCTCTCAAGTAGACTGTAGTTTTAGATTTACAGAAAAATTGAGATGTATGTCCTGCACCTAGGTTCCCCTGTTAGTAATGTCTTATATTTCTTACAGTTATTACATCTATTCATTTATGTACATTGTTACAGTTAGTGAAACAAATATCGATATGCTGTTAACTAAAGCCCATGCTTTGTTCAGATTTCCTTAATTTTTAATCTGATGCTCTTCTTCTGCTCCAGGATCCCTTCCAGGATATAGCATTCCATTTAGTTGTCCATAAGTTAATTCATTCAGTACGTCAGCTGTGCCTCCTCCCCTTGGTCTCCTCCTTGTTGGCGGGCTCCTTGTTGACAGAGACCCTGTTGAGATGGCTCCCATCCCAATTGTTCCTAGCATGGCACCTGACAAATCTGCTAAATAGGGTCTGCTCACTCCATGACCGGCCCTCAGGAGCTGGACGGAGCAGAGCCAAGGGGGAGGGAAAAGGGAGAAGGAAGAGAGGCCGTGGCCACCAGGAGTCCAGCCTCAGCGCCCTGTGGGCCGTGGCCGCTGCTGTGGTTGGTGTGACGGGCTCTCTTGACTTCTGTGCCTCCCAGGCTGGAGATCGCAACCCTGAACCAGGCAGATACAGATCTGGAGACCTGTCGCACCCAAATCAGCAAGGACATCATTGCCCTTCTGCTGAGGAGTCTGACCAGTGGCGGCCACCTTTCCCCCCAGGTGGAGAGAAGGATGGTTCTTGTTTTCAGAAAGCAGTTTCGACTCCTGGAAAAGGAAGTACAAGAGGAGTATGACCGGAAGATGTTGGCCTTGACAGCTGAGTGTGACCTGGAAACTAAAAAGAAGACAGAAAACCAGTATCAGAGGGAGATGCTGGCGACGGAGGAGGTAGAGGAGTTGCTGAAGCGTGTGAGCGAGCGGGTAAGCCAGGTCCCGGAGGTCTGCGCCTCACTGCTCCTCCGCCTTCATACCTGCCCGTCCCCCACCAGCCCACTCACGTGTCCATCCACCCTCTGTCCACCCACTAATACACCCATCAGTACACCCATCTGTCCATCCCTCCCCATCCACCATCCATCTACCCCATCCATCCCTGCCTCCATCCACCCATTCACCCATCCACGTATCACCCAGCTTCCAACCATGACTGCATCCATCCATCCATCTATCCATCTATCCATCCATTCACCTACCTATGTACCCATCTATCCACCCACACTTCTATCCATCCACCTGCCCATCCACCTACCTATCTAAACATCTACTGACCCATCCATCCATCCATCCATCCATCCATCCATCCATCCATCCATCTGCCCATCCGCCCATGGTCCATCCACTCATCTAGAATTCATTTGGAAGCGTTTATTGACCACTTACTGTCTCTCAGGCACAAGGCTAGGCACTGATGTTACAAAGAAAAGTGAGACATGGTTCTTGCATTAAGTTCATAGGGTAATGAGGAATCCTCACATATGAAAAGATAAGACACCATTCTGCCATGTTATCATAAAGATACGTTTCTGGTGCCGTGGGAGGTCATGGAGAGGTAGAGGGCTTCATCTGAAGAGAGCATGGTTCACAGATGGGTGTGGTGTCATTCAGCCACCTCTAGCCTGCCTGCAGACCCTGCTCTGTCCATGACCTCGCTGGTCAGCACCATGTCCCCCTGAGCCCTGGCACTTAGAAAGAATGCCTTGAGTGTGCCGTTCTGGGATTTGGGCCCCTGAACTCTCTCGTTGCCCCTCCCTCTCTGCTAATGTGTTTGGCTATTTTTCCGTGAGAATCACACCTGCTCCAGGAGGGGCTTGAAGAGTGCTTCAGGGCACCAGCTGGCAAGCAGGCCTGACCGCCCGCCCGCCTGACTCTGCTTGGCCCAGGATGGGCCCAGAATGAGGGAGCTCAGAAGGGGTCAGTCTGTATTTAAAAGAGTCATAGAAAAAACAAATGGCCGAGCGCCCCAGGCTGGTGTGGCTGTGAAATCTGAGATGCTGATGTGGCCCTTTATGGCACTTTGCCCATTTCACCTTAAAGCCCAAAAGAAAGGACTTGGGGGAAAAGGTGAAACCCACACCACGGCTCGGCCAGTGCCTGGGCCGCTGACTGAGCTCCTGCTGTATGCATTCATGGAGGCCACTGACTGGGCTCCCCCCGGGCACTGTGCCAGCTCAGCCCGTCCTGCCCCACATGCCCGTGTGTTCGCCTTTGGCTGTGTGGGTGGGTGGAGGTATGCAGTTCATCTGGTTTTACGTCGTGCTTGCTTTCGCTTCATCTCACCACATAAACCAAATGTTAATTTATTAAGTGCTATTAAATAGGCTGCAAATCGAAGCTCACGCTTGTGGTCGAGGGGCTGGCACTGCTAGAGGGCCCCGCGTCCCCCCCCCCCATTACCCCAGCTCACTGGCTCATGGGCTAGGAGTGGGAGGGTCCCGCTCTGGCAGGGAGGAAGGTGAGACGTGGAGACACCACCCGAGGACCTGCAGGCGGCCCCGTGACTCATGCAGCGTGCTGCCAGCCAGGACGCCACATTGCTGCAGTGGCACGCGGCTCTCCTGCTGTGCCGGCCACAGGCACCCGCCCTCTTGGGCGTCCCTGGCTTTCCAGGGCTTGGCTAGTGGCTGCCTGGGCTGCTGCGTCTGCATGTGGGGGTGGGAAGGCGGCTGCTGGGCTGCTGGGCTGGCCTCTGCCTCAGGCCCACTGGCCCTCCCCGGGCTGCCTGAAGCTCCCATCTGCAGGGCTGGGCAGCAGCCTCCCGCGCCCTCGCCCCACCTGCTGGCACGCCGGGGAGGACACCCTGAGTCTCGCAGGTCCCCTGTTCTGTGGGCTTCCAGAAACACCGTCTGTGCTGCTGCGAAAGGGCCTAGAGCGCGTTCTCCTGGTCCTTGCAGGGCTCCCCGCCCAGGAATCAAGGCTCCCTATAGCAAGCTGCGTGTCCTGCGGGCATCTGAAGATGAAACAAAGGAGAGTATTGGGGTTCATCGTTCCACCCAGGACAGTTTAAGGGGGGTAGGGGAGCAAAGTGGACGGTGTCAGTTTTTTAAAGTCGGGAACTCTAGTGAGGACAGAGGAAGACCTGCTCACCTTCCCAAGCCTGTGCAATTCCTTATGGCTTCAAAGCACGGCTCCACAGAGCACCCAGGGGCAGGTCCCCCGGTCTCCTTCCCCTCCTGGACATGGCATGATAAGGACGCCTGCCGCATCCCGAGACATCAGTCAACACTTGCAAAGAGCTTCAGGGTGGATGGGAAGAGGCGGGCCATGGGGCTGAGTGGCCTGGGAGCAGAGCCAGGTGCTGCTGCCCACAGGTGGCTGTAGGTGACCATGAGGTCCTGTGTGACTCCCAAGCTGGAAGCAGCATCTGCCTGTCTTCAGATAGAGAAACCGTGTTCAATGTGCGTTCACATCACAGGATGTGTGTGTGTGTGTGTGTGTGTGTGTCCCGATGTCACGTGGTCCCCAGTACCATGCGTAAGGGCCATGTTCTGAGTCAGTTAAATCAATTTAAATGTCAGAAAAGGGAAGAAAGAGGACCCCAGTGCTTGGCACAGCACCCCTGTGGGGATGTGCATTGTGGCTCATGGCTCAATGTCATCTTCCCGGAAGCCCCAGAAGGGAGCAGAGTGGGAACTGTCTGCACAAGGAGGGGGGAAACCGAGGCCCAGAGAGGCAGCGCCTCACAGCCCGGCCTCCTGCAGCCACGCGGGCAGCGGGGGCTGCGTCTCCTCCGGTCTCTCCTGCACCCAGGCATGCCCAGCCATCTGAGGACAGGAGTCGGGCCTGCATCCTGCGCTGGCTCCCCGAGGCCTCCTCAGCCCCCGGGAAGATCTCGAAGGAAAGACTCCTCATGTGCAAGAACGCGTACATCTTAACCATCTCGGGTGGATTTATTTTTATGAAACAATTTTACAGTTTGCCTGTCTGGCTAAATTGAGTACAAGGAGCGTAATTTGGTAGTCATGATTTCCTGAGGACGATTTTACATTTTTTCTTGGTATAAACTCGACATTGTACGAGGCGGTTGCTCTGGGACAGCCCACTGCAGGGCTGTTTCTCAAATCAGAACTGAAGTGGCCTCTCCTGACCATGCCTCCTCTCCATGAAAAGTCCATTTTTTAATTAGAAAGTTCAATAGGGAGATTAGGGTAAATGACCACTACTTTAATGCTCCTTTAAAAATGCACATCTGTGGACAATATTTAAAATATAAAACTGTACATTAAAAATACAGATTTTCAGCTTCTCTTAAAGAATGAGAAAATTCGACCACATTGGTCCTGATTTTCACAAAACCCCTTGGTGAGCTGGCTGTCCCTGCTCCTGCAGGAAGACTTGCCCTTTCTGTTTTGCCCCACTCCCCACCACTCCCTAGTGCCTTCCAGGACAGGTTTCCTCACCCATTTGCATATACAACCCCCTGCTTGACTGGCCTGGGGGTGGGCATCTTGCTTCATGGCTGAGTCTTCTCATCTTTGCTGCAGGATGTTGAGCTTCGTTAGTTGTGGGACACATTTCCACAAGGCCTTGAACTCCCAATAGAGGGGCGGTGCCTGTGGAAGTAGGTGTGGGGTTCTGTCCATGTTTTTTTCAAGGAGTGTTCACTATGGCATGAGGGTGCAGAAATATGATGCTAAACAGGACGGAAATTTGTGTTCTAAGATGTGCGTGTGTTTGTGTGTGTCTGTGTGTCTGTCTGCTTCTTGCCCCAGCTGCGAGAAACCAAGTGGGTTTTACCCCAATACTTCATTCCTGTTAATTAAAGTAAATTGAAGTTTGAGGCTTGTAAAATTCAGTTCTGTCCCCCACCCGTGTGGCTGAGAAGTCGGAGACTGGCGTCCGCAGCCCCCACCTCCTGAACCTGCCCCAGCTACTCACCCTAGCAGAATGCCCGGAGTCGGGCCCTGACCCTCTCTCCGCTGTTGGTGAATTGCATCCTTTGATTTAGATCCAGTCGCCTGTAAATGCCATTGCTCTGCAATAGAAGGACTCGGATGAGTCCAGTCCTTCCTATAAAGCCTGCTTTTTAGAAAGCTGGAGCTGTGATTTGGTGGCTGAGGCAAAGCGCTCCTGTTGGGATGGATGCCGGACGCGGGGGCAGCAGGAGGTGGGCTGCCCTCTGGTCTCCTCGAGGCTTTGCTCTGGTCTCACCGGCCCCAGGGCTGCCGCGCGCTGACTGCTGGGCTTCTTTGAGGGGCCCTGGGTAAATGCTTCCCTTCCTCCTGGATCCTGAACCAGCTGAAGATCAGTGAAAGGGGCTGGAGAGACCGAGTCAGGTACGAGGCTTGGTGAGTGAGTGGACACAGAGGTGACCGATCTGCCACCAGGGGGCTGTGTTCCTGGGACAGAGAACCTGAGGCCCCGGGAGCTTCCAAGCCTGACTCCACCTGGAGGAGCCCAGCCCTGGCCTCTGCTGCACAGCCCCTCCTGCCTTCCCAGCCTCTGCTGGCCAGGGCACAGCTCCTCCCCGTGACCAGGCCCCACACCTGCCTCACGCACGTGCACCTGTCCCTGCCTTCGCTCCCCCACGTGTGGCTGAGAAGTCGAGCCTGGAGCCCAGCGTCCTCCTGAGCAGGGAGGACTGTGGGAGGGGCCCTTAGCTTCTCTGCACTCCTGGTCCTCTATGGGGTGCAGGCTGTTTGTTTTCCATGGCTGCAACAGAACACGCCCTGAGCAACCTCAGCAGCGCTCCCTGGGACCTCGGGGTCTCTGTGCCCAGGAGCCTGGTGTGGCTCCGCTGACCCCTCTGCTGGGCTCCAGTCTCTTGTGGAACTCGGGGTCCTGGTCTGTGCTCATTCATGCTGTTGGCAGATTCACTTCCTTGCTTCTGGAAGCTTCCTTTTGCCATGGAGAGTTCATAGCACAGCTGTTGGCTTCTTCCAGGCTAGTGGGAGAGGGTCTCTCTCTTCGGGGGGGCCAGTCCCTCTTTCATGGACCTCACCTGATGAAGTCAGGCCCACCCAGGATGGTTTCCCCTGATTAACCCAAAGTCAACTGTCTAGGGACCTGATTGTATTGTCAGGACACCTTCATCTTTGCCATGTCATGTAACCTCATCACAAGAGTGACCATCCCATCATGTTCAAATTTATACTCTCATTCAAGGGATGGGAGTTTATATGACATTTACAGAAGGGGGGGTCCTGGGGTCCTGTTAGGATCCTGACCACGCATGTGGAGTTAGGGCAGCTCCCTCCTCGGGCTCAAGTCTTGTTGAGATGCTGGGGAACAGCTGCGTTAGGGCTCAGCAGAGGTGCGTTTCCACCTTTCCTCACATGGGACCCCCAACATGCAGGTGGGCCAGCAGCCACTTCTTGGTACCTCCTCTGCCTCCTTTACCCGAAGGATTCCAGCTGAGGCCTGGTTGCTGGCATTTCTCTCTTCAATTAAGCTGAGAATGAAAGATGAGGCGATGATCTCGTGAGCCGAGCTGTGCGGCCCTGGAGACTCCCAGGTCTCCGTGTTCACAGGCTCTGTTCAAGCAGTTTGATGTGCAGATTTCCACCCTGTGAATTTTTTGCTTTGTGACTGTTCTGGAAAATTGTTCAGATAACAGGGTGGGGACAGGTTGGAAGGGCATCTCCCAGCCCCATCATGGCAGCTTGGGTCAGGGCGTGTGTGCCTGCCCGTGCACACACGTGAGTTCCATGTGTGTTCTGGTTTGTGCCTGTGTGCACCTCTGGGTGTGTGTACTGTGTGACTGTCACACACAAGGCGCGTGGGCAGATTGCATCTGTGGTTGTGAACATGTATGTGTGTGTACTTCTGAGCACCGTGTGCACACTCAGGGCATGCACACACAGCACTGCTGAGTGCACCTTGTGTATTAAATGTGCATGTGTGTGTGTATGTGTCCACGTGCGTGACCATGTGTCCACGTGGGCCAGTTGTGCTTGGAGCGCCAGGCTCACTGCTGCCCCTTCTCTCTGCAGTCTGCTGCCGAGTGCCGGGGCCTGCTGCGGACCCTCCACGGCCTGGAGCAGGAGCACCTGAGGAGCGCCCTGGCTTTGCACCAGGAGGAGGACTTCGCGCAGGCTCACAGGCAGCTGGCCATTTTCCAGAGAAACGAGTTGCACAGTATCTTTTTTGCCCAGATAAAAAGTGCTATTTTGAAAGGGGACCTGAAGCCAGAGGCCGCTAAAATGCTGCTTCAAGATTATTCTAAACTGCAGGTAAGGCCTCCGCTCGGCTCCCTGTGACCGAGGCGTCATTTTCCAACTCCTCCGTAAACCGCTCCTCTCCTGGAGTTAAGCCCCACCTCTGGTTTGTGCTCTGTCCTGTGACCCCCATCCTCTTCTCAGCCCCTGCTTCGGGGGCGATTGTCCCGTGTGCAGGGGGATGGTGGCTTGGGGCGCAGGCCGTGGACCAGGTTGACCTAGACCGGATTCCATTGCCACCCCCATCAGCTGAGTGAGCTTGAGCCGGCTGCCCCCGGCCCAGTGTCCTCTCCTGTGAGGTGGGAATAACAGAGGCCCACGCTCACAGGGCGGAGGAGGAGGTCACGAGCTGATCCTTGAAGGCAGTGCTTTGCCTGGCTGGTGTGACGTGCAGCGCTGTGACAGAGTGGACGTGCACATGGTGTGTCGGCGTCGCTCATGTCCCTGTGCCAGTCCGGGCTTTCGGGTCAGTGTCTGGCTGTGCTTGGGTGTGCGTGTCTTCTGGTGTGTAAGCATGCGTGTGGATATTATTAATCCAGACCCGATTCTTAGATGGCGGGCCAGTCGTTTCCCCCAGCCTGCCGGCCTTGCCGTGGACGGTCCCGTGAGGCCTCATGAGGCTCTCTGCAGGCACACGCATGCGCAGGGCGCAGTCACTGGGGTGCAAGGAAGGCCTTCATCGCTCTGCTCCCAAGTTTTCCCGGATGTTGGCGACTTGCTCCAGGTGGTGGTGATGGTGGTTAAGAGCAAACCCCTATCTTAATTTGCGAAATCTTGTGGATTGACTAGGACTAGAATATTTGAGAAACATGGCCTTAGAGAGGCCGCCTCTTCCAGTTTATGAGCCAGTCTGTGTGTATACAGCAGCAGCTCTGAATGGTGCCGGAGATTGGGGCACTGTTGGGCCTGCTCAAGTCTGCAGGGGCTGATGGTGTCATGGTGCCTTGGTCCATGACGGTGTTCGTTTGAAGAATGCAAAGCTGTGGTTCTGATGGAGCAGTCATTCTGCTATTTCAGTTTTAGCTTCCCAAGTGAAGATCGTCCCAGAAGGTCGGCTTGCTGGCTGATTTCCCCCCTTGAAATTCTCTACTTGCTGCAGAAGTGCAAGTTCTGCCCACACTGGAACATGCCGTGGGACACCTCAGCAGGCCCGGGGCACAGGGAGGGGACATGGAGGTGTGCCGTTGGCCTCTGTTATGGCTGTTGCCAAAGCAGTGGTGAAAAATAGAGCCACTGGACAAGGTGTGGACATGGAAGCCACACCTGTGCCTGTGAGCAGGTCCCAGCGATGGGGCCACAGGACTTGGCGTTCCCCTGACCACCCACAGAGACAGACTGGCACGCCCATGCCTGGGCGTTGTGTGGTCCTGGTACAGGCACAGTGAGTAGGGCTGAGCTGACCCCGGGCACCCAGGAAGACAGCAGGTCACCATCCAGAGCATGTGGGGAAGGGAGGGCCACCCTGAGGAGACCCCGGAATGGAAAGGGAAGACACTGCCTCTGCATTTGATCTAAGGGCTCATAAACCTTTGGTGAGATTCAGAAGGAACTCTGTTGGATCCACTTGCAGGACTCAGACTCACCACCTTACATATAGGAAGGGTTTTCTTGTCATCTTACTCCCATGACGGGCAGTGCTGACCCTCTGTGCCAGAGCCCTCACTAAGAAGAGCACGTGTCACCGGGATATGTCATGGTTAAGGAGGTAACTGGCACAGAGCTCTCTGCCTGGAGCCCTCAGGGAGTCTGGAGGCCAGCTGGGTCCCCTACAAGCTCAGGTCCAGCTCCAAGGAGGAGGAATGGGAACGTCCCAGTGGTGGTCTTCCTGCTGATTCTGGTGCCAGGAACCCCAGGGAAATGGCAGTATTAAGCCACCTCTGTGACACCCAGCTGTTCCCTGTGTGGACAGTGCTAGTGCCCAGAGATGTCACGGCTCTTACGTGGAAAGGAGAAGGTCCACGCATCGCAGGTCTCCCCTGGAATGCAGTGGGACCCTCTGGTAATCCCTGCTGTGCATGGTATTCCTGTAGGTGGGGAAAAGAGGACAAGACCATGGGACAGGCGCTGACCTGTGACCAGCTGGTGCAGCTAGGTGGGTCTCCTTCCAGTGTTGCTGGTGGAGCTGGACTTGGGGTGGCCCCACTAGGACAGCACAGCGGGGTGGACAAAGAGGGTGGCCTGCACATCCTACTCAGTGCCCATGGCCGTGTGCCGTGGACTCAATTTCCTCACTGGAAATGTGATGATGTCCTCTTCGCCTAGATTAAGGGATGAGGCAGGCAAGCTCTTGGTCCAGCACCAGGCTGAGGAGAGCCCAGTGTGGACCAGGCATTGTCCCTCCTGCGTGTGGATTTGTTCATGCTGGGATGAAGGGTTGTGTTGCCACCATGTGCCCCGTGCCTGCCCGAGGGTGTCGCCTGCATCGGTGGGGTGCCCTGGGGGTGGGCTGGCGGCTGACTCACCAGAGCTTTTGCAGGGTCCTGGTGGTGGCGGAAGGATGCTTAGCCCAAGCCATGAATGTGCATCCTGCTTGGTGCGCGGGCCGCCGCGCTGACTGCCCTTGGCGGCCAGGTCTAGTGCATGTCTCATAGCTCTCTGGTTGGCATATGACTTTGTCCCAAGTGAGGAAGATAAAGGTGTCAATCACTGCTTCTGTTCCTCTGCTTTCTTCTGACAGGAAAATTAATATTTTGACAATAATTTTTCCTAACGTTTAATGAGACATACTTCAAAAAAAAATTTTTTTTTTTCTTTTTTAAACAGGAGAATGTGGAAGAGCTGATGGATTTCTTCCAGGCTACTAAGAGGTATCATCTAAGTAAAAGGTTTGGCCACAGGGAGTACCTGGTTCAGAACCTGCAGTGCATGGAGACCCGAGTGCAAGGCCTTCTGAGCACCGCAGCTGCACAGCCGACCCAGCTCATCCAGAAACATGAGAGGTGAGCCCCGCCCCAGCCTCGCCCAGCCCCGCCCCCAGGCTAGCCCCGCCCCAAGCAACCTGCCCCATCCAGTGGCTCCCTTTCCATTTGCTCATAATATGCAAAGGTCACTCTACTTGTTCTTAAAAACAGCCCTCAGTTGTAAAAACCCCGGGCGTCATACTGTTTTTTAAAGCACACGTGGCAGATGAGTCGTGTGATGAACCCCCGCGTGCCCATCCTTCTGCTTCCTCAGGTACCAACCTGCTGCCAGTCATGGTGGAGCTACGTGTCCCCCCATCCTGGATATCGTGGAGCAAATCTCCAGCTCCATTTTCTGGAGAAAAAGATGAAGGAGGTCAGGTTGACCATGGGGTGGTCGGGGAACAGCCCACCCGGGCCCTGGTGCGCCCTGGCATTAGCATTTGTCTTTGGCGTGAAGTGTAAAGGCCCAGAGATGCTTCTCTTGGTTTGACTAGTTTCTCTCAGCAGCACCTGGGCTCCACGTGGTCAGGTGAACGGTGGTGGGCAGCGGTCTCCACGTGGGATCACCCCTCTCTGGCATCCTGCTCGGCTTTTCTTTCAGGCAGCTTACTCGTGAACCATGAGATGTGCTCTCTTTGGGATATGAGAAGCTCTGAAGTGAACAGGAACGTGACTGTGAGGTTGGCTTTCTTACCACAGTTTGTGGCTTAGCAATGGGTTCTGTGACTTGGGTCATTTTACTAGGACTTCACAGCTTCCTGTTCTGGTGCAAGAGGATTCTGTGAGGTGCAGATTATGTGAACACCCCCACCTCAAGATGCTGATGGATGATCCCTGCAGTGGGCTCCACATGCCTGGTTAATCTGCGCTCCAGTGAAGGGAGCCTTCTTGCCTTGAGTTGAAGGCCCGACAGCTGGGTGTCCTTGGTGAGCAGCTGCTGGGGATCCAGGTCTTGCCTCTGGTTTTTAAGTTCTATTTTGAAGGACTGTTGTCGAGATTTCTGAAATGTGTAGTGCCCGTGCCTTTACCAGGTCACTGCCTCAGGATGCGTCCATTGAGGGTCTGTCCTGTGCTGGCTGGGGACCAGCCCTGGGGTGCAGACAGACTGGAGTAGAGGTGGTGTTGGGAGCAGATTGTCACAGTCAGTAACAGATTGTTACTCACAGTAGCAGAAGCACTGGAGACCATGGGAGACTGGGTGTAGGAATTGGCTCACGTGCTCATGGAGCAGGGAGGTCCCACCACCTGCCCTCTGCAAGCTGGACACCCAGGAGAGCTGGGGGCGTAATCAATCCAAGGTGGAGGCTGGAGAACCCCGGAGCTGCAGGTGTCAGCTCCAGCCAGGGGCTGGAGCAGGGTGGGGTGTGTGCTCTACAGTGTGAGGCTGAAGGGACGTGTTCCTCCCTCCTGGCCTTCTCTTCTTCATGAGTCAGCATCCTGGATGATGTCACCACACGACGGAGGGCCCTCTGCTGCTGGACAGAGGGCCACGGCCAGGTAGACAGTGGGCTGGAAGCTTTATCTGGCTCATGGCGTGTGGTGAGGGCCACCTCACGTCGCGGCAGAAGGTGTCATGTGGTGAGGGGGCGACTGAGGGACGGAGGGGAAGGGCCCAAACTGCCCCCCTGGTCCTCAGTGGTGGCGCCTGTTCCTGGGAAGCCCTCAGGACGGCTCAGCTCTTGAATTCGGGTCCCAGGGCTTAGCCCGCCACAGTGGCAGTTCAATTTCTGTGACCTTGGCTGAGTCCACCTGTTCACGGCTGACGTCCTCTGGAAAGACCGCAGCCCGTGCACCCGCGAGCCTGTGTGATCTGGCCACTCTCGTTGGCCTTCGTCTCCTGGACTGACTGTCCTTGCTGACACATGGGATTCCTGGTCCACCGTCTCCTCTTGGGAAACTCCCCGCCCCGCTGGCCCTGCGATGGCTGCTTGCCCCGGAACTCCCGCCATTCCTGCCCTCACAGCTGAGTCTGTCCTGCCTTGAGCTTTCCCGCCCGTCCACCTGACCCTGACCTTGGTGGGCTGGTCAGCTGGTGTTTCAGTCTCGTCTCAGCCGCCGGTGCTCCTTCTGGAGGGTAAAGGCTTCTCTGATCCGAACCAAACCAATGAGGAGCCGCACATTCAGCCCCGGCCACCTCAGGGTTCACGGGCTTTGGTCTCTCTCCCCAGGGCGGGGTACCTGGACGAAGACCAGATGGAAGTGCTCCTGGAGCGGGCTCAGACGGAAGTCTTTTCTATAAAACAGAAGTTGGAAAACGACTTAAAGCAGGAAAAGAAAAAGCTCCACCAAAAGTTGGTGACCAAGAGAAGGCGAGAGTTGCTTCAGAAGGTACGTCAGGTGCTGCGCTGTTCCTCTTCGGGCAACCCCTGCCAACACCACCAGGTCACGGCTGCCGTCCACCCTCGGTCGGGCAGGGCGCCTGGGCACAGTGCCTGTGCCATCTGCAGTTGATTGGTGGTGACTTTTTGGGGTGCCGCTTTACGGTGGCACATCAGAGAGCCGTGGTTGACTAGCCATGTCTGCGTGGGGAGGGAAGTGGCGGCTGGTGTGAGTGACGAGGACGATGAGGCCTTTTATTACCGAGTGCTGGGCCCCGCGCGAAGCCTGGGACCGGCCTCCATCACTGCAGTGTACGCCATCGGGGTGCCGCCTGTTCTCTGAGCCGCAGGTTAAAGGACCACAACAGGCCCGAGCCCCAGCTCTGAAGGCCTGGTCCAGCCAGGGCTAGTGACTAGAAGAAGGACTGCAGACCCCAGGAGAGAGCCTCCCGGTCCTCTGCGGGCTGAGTGACCCAGGGTTAGGATGGAGCGTCACAGAGCAGACTCTGCTGTCGTGTTCCCTGTGCTGAGGACACTGCCAGACACACAGGGGCCTTCCTTAGGAGAAGGAAGGAGTGGACCCTCTCTGGTCACCAGGAACCGTGAGCAGAAGGCAGGCCGCCTCATGTTCTGGTCAAGTAGAACGAGAGCAGCTGTAGACACCTGATAAGGACACCCGTGGGCATCTCACTCCCGTCAGGCTTCCCGCCACGAGGCCCGCATGCCCTCGGTTCTTTCTCCCCGGCCTCTTGTTCCCATTTCTTAACCTGAGCACGGCGAAGCCTCCCCCTTCGTGTCCGCTTGGCGTCCTTCTCCCCAGGGCCCTTCTGACTCCTCCTGGAGCCCTCTCACGTGGCTCTCAGGTTGGCTTTTTCCTTATAACATCACCATGTGCAGTTCCGGCCTGGCCTGGGGTGTGGTCATGGCTCTGAGATCTGCACCAGGGGCTTTCCTGAGGCTGTGCCGTATCAGGCCACTCATAATCGTCACAGCCACACCGTGTGTAGGTCCCATTACATCCCCGTTTTACAGAGCAGGATGTGGAGGCACTGATCCTCATTCAGGTCGCTCGGCTTGTAATGGAGGAGCCAGGATTGAAACCCAGACGGCCGGCCTCTTGACTTTACCTACTCAATAAGTCTTGTTCAGTGAACATCAAACATGAAGTTTCCAACGTCGTTCCTTTGCTCTTCTGCAGGATAATTTCTCAAATATGAGATTGTCGGGGAGGAGTGGGGAGTCGCTAAACCTTCCGTGTCCTCTGCCTCAAATTTCCGAAGTGTTTTCCCAGAGGGCTGTGCCTACCACCCTGCCCCCATTTGATCGTCCTTTGTCACCTTCCTGCCAGCACAAGGAGCAGCGGAGACAGCAGCTGTCCACCGGAGAAGCCCTCCGGGCTGCTGAAGACGCCGGCCAGTACCTGGGCCAGTGGAGGAGCATGGTGGCCGAGCACAGCGCCGCCCTGGAGGAGCTGCAGGAGGGCCTGGACCAGGCCGCCCTGGACGACCTGCGGGCCCTGACCCTGGCNCCTGGCGCTGTCGGAGAAGGCCACCGAGGCGCTGCGGCGCCTGCAGAGCTCGGGGATGACGCAGGAGCTGCTCAAGCGCAGCGTGCCCTGGCTCTTCCTGCAGCAGATCCTGGAGGAGCATGGCCAGGAGTTGGCCGCCCGCGCCGCGCAGCTGGAGGCCGAGGAGAGGGAGCGGGGCCAGGAGGGCATCCGGAGCGTGAGGCAGAGGCTGCAGGAGGACGCCCCGGAGGCCTCGGTGGAGGAGCAGGCGGAGCTGAGGTGCTGGGAGCGCCTGATCTTCCTGTGAGTGGCCCTGCAGGCCCCCTCTGCCCCCACCGCTGCCCTCCACCCAGCTGCTGAGGCGGGAGCCCAGGCTGCGGTGCCTAGGGTGGCCCAGCACAGGGCACCGACCCAGCAGATGAGTGTGCTCTGCCACCCAGACTCACAGCTCGCGGGGTGGACGGCGGGGCCAGGGGAGGAGGGTTCTGGGGACCGGGGGCCCTGGGTGCCTTGGGAGTGTGGGTGGTTCAGTGGACTGGCAGGGCCCGGCCCACTGCTCAAGGAGAAGTAGACTGCCCCCTCCCTTCCATAAGAAGTGTGGTTTGGTGAGGGGAGCTTGCAGAGTGGGGAGAAGGCTAGGTGAGGTCATGGCCGCCCTGTGGTCTCCCCCAAGTGTTCAGGCAGCACTGGCATTGGACCATGGGTGCAGTTCTCACACCTGGCCGCACCATATTTCCCCTGCTCCTTCATTGGCTGGCTCATTGGGCCACTGGTTCTTATTGATACCAGAACCACGAGGACTCCCACTCCAGAGTGGGACACACTGCTGGTCACAGCTGACCAGCACTCCTGCCGAGGAACTGGAAACCAGTGCATGAACCATGCACGGTGTCTTCCAGCCACACGGAGAGACCCAGTGTCAGGACCAGCTGGAGCCGGCTCTGGTTGGGGAGTCTTCTGCTTGCCCCAGTCATCTGCTGGTTCTTTGTGCAGACTGAGATTTAGCTCAGCCCAGGAGGGAGGCATGCGTGGCATATTAGACCCACAAAGATTTTGGTGGACATTGGAAACCCTCGGAGCCCCAAATATGACCAGTGTGGAAAGAGATGCAGGTGATGTAGAACAAAAGACCAGGCTTTAAATTCCAGCACCCACCACCAGCTGTGTGGGTGGACAAGTTACTTAACTTCTCTGGGTCTCGTCTTTCTTGCCTATGAAACAGGGATGACAGTATTAAATAATTTATAGCACTTGATGCTATCAGGTGGGTTAACACGTGAAGCGAATGTTTATGTAAGAGCCTGTCTCTATGTGGGGACCCTTGGACAGGTGTCAGGTGGCCGAGCATCTGCAGGATCTTGCTGACCTGAAGGACTTAATGCCCCTTCCCTCCCAGTCCTCCTCCCTAGCACCGACCTTGCTGTGGGGAGTCGGTCCCCAGGTGTTCATGCCGAGTGATGTCATCTGGTTTTCAGTGAGTGACTCCGCTCTTCCCACCTCTCTCTTGTGCTCCTGGCTTCATTGATTCCCTGATCTTCATTAGTTATTACTTTCCTGACACGGGAGCCGAGACGCCGTCTTCTCCAAGCCACACAAATCAGACCCTTACGGGCCCTTGGCAGCACTGTGAGTGGCCCTTGGCAGCACTGATGCCGCCCAGGCCTCTGCTCGTCCAGCTGGCTTTGGACTCTGTGCAGCCCTTGAATTAGACTTGATGTTCCCATTACTTGGTGGTCATTTTCTTCAATTTCGTTTGGGTCCATTTTGCAGGGACCATTACTAAAACTGCCACTGAGTTAGCCACCAGCGGGGAAAGAGAAATGTGGCTTGGCTATCGGGACTCTTCAAGGTTTTTCCGAGGATTAAAGAGGGTTAACCCACAGTGACCGCGGCGTGAGCTGCTCATACGTGTGGCTTATTTAAGGTCCCAGGGGCTGCGGCCTTAGTTTCCATGGCGTTGTGTAACGATGGCTTGGTACCATTGTTTGGAGACACGGTTTATGAGCCTCCCATCTGCACACAAGACGGGGTTGCTGTGAGCCTCTTCAGCCAGAGTTGGGATTAAGAAGGAGGCCTGTTTTTTGCTAGGGAAAGTGTGTCTTGATACTCCTTTCCTAGGTTTCTAATCTGATTTTAACTGCCAGGGCAAAGACCTGCCTCCTGTCTTTCTATATTCTCTGGTCCTGGTAGCAGAGGACCAGGACCAGGCCACAGGGGCCATTCTGCTGGAAGGTGCGAGATAGGACCTAGGTGCCCGTGGGGTGCTTTTGTTCTGGACAGTAACCGGCAGACAGTGGGAGAGGCTGTGCATGGGGCGAGGGCCAGGGACGGGCTGCATCACTAGAAGTGCTCTAGAAACGGGGGGGGGGGGGCCTTGGAGTGAGGACCCCATGACAGGGTGCCCTGCCCCGGGGCCCTCGCCTGTGGCCTGTGATGTGACCCTCAGGCCTTCTGTCTTCCTCTGAGGGCCCCTGACATCCTGAACTCCTCCTGCACTTCCACAGGAGAACTTCCCTGGTGAGCCAGGATGTAGAGATTCAGGTATGTGAGGCTTGCCCTGGCCTCCCTGGGAAGTATTCTGCAAATGTTCCCAGAAAGCCACTCCCATGCAGCCTGTTGACAGCGCCAGAGTGACAGGAGAAACTCAGGTCGCTCTGCAGAGATTGGTTGGATGAATAAACAGACACACCCTGTCGGAAGCAGGAGCGAGAGGTCAGGCCCCTTCCTGGTTGCTCCCTCCCGAGTTGAGGAGGGACTTCCATCCAGACATCCACCCTGGGACCCATGAAGCTGGGAAAGTGAGCGGGTGGCCACTCTCCCTTGGGAGTGGCTGTGGGCCTGGCCAGAAGGAAGCTGGGGATGTTCCTCAGTCTCCTCTCGTGTAAGTTGAGGATCAGCAACGATGTAGGTCAGGGTCTCTGATTCCCAGGGCTCCTTAAGGGGGCACCACAACCAGGTGGCTTCAAACCAGAGGCACATGATTGTTTCCCCGTTCTGTGGGCCACAGTGAACTCAGGGTGCAGGAGGGCCGTGCTCCACTGAGGCTCTGGGGAGGCCGTTCCTCACCCTTCTCTGAGCTTCTGCATTGGTCTGTAGACACGTCACTCCCACCTCCACCTCTGTTGTCACATGGCTCCTGCCCCGCATGATTGTCTCCTCACCTGTCCCACCAGGACATCAGTTATATCAGAGTTCAGGTCCACTCCATTCCAGTGGGTCTTCATTTGCAAAGACCCTGTTTCCAAATGGCCCATTCACATCCAAGGGACACAATTCAGTGCATAGCAGTAAACTGCCTGGCATGGTCTGTGGCGTGGAGTAGGTTTGTGATAAATGACAGTTGCCATCCTTTAGGACCCTTTCCCTGACCCCGACCTGTCCTGGGTGCCACTTGCCCCTGCTTACAGTGCTGTTGCCTGGGGTTGGTGGACAGGGCTTCATTTCTTGTCTGTTTCTCCAGGGGGGCCAGGTTGTGGTCACGGGCGTGAATGCCAGAAGACCGATTCCTCCTCTTGGGCTGCCTCCTTGAGCTCTAGGTCTCAGCTCCACGTGACCCTGTGCCCAGCAGTGCATACATTAGGCACCCAGGAAAGGCTTGCGGATTGAACGCCCAGAGGAGCAATGAGTTTCCTCCACACAGGGACTTAGTTCATGGGCCGTGAAGTCCCAGCTCCCACCCCAACCCCACACCTGCGTTTCCTCTTGGTGGAACATGCCACTGTCCCCTCCACAGGCGGCTCTGCTGCTCGGCCTTCTCACTGTCTGAAGAGGAGCTGCTCAGGATGAGGCAGGAGGTCCACGGCTGCTTTGCCCAGATGGACAGGAGCTTGGCCCTACCCAAAATCCGGGCCCGAGTCCTGCTGCAGAGATTCCAGACCTCCTGGCGGGAAGCAGAGGTCCTGAAGCTGGACCAGGCTCTGGCTGCACCCGAGCTGCAGGTAGGCGGGACATCATGGCCTCTCAACTGCAGGGACTGGCCACTACTCCGCAGCATCTGACCCTGCGGGGTCCTGTGTCTCTGTCCCCCACCCAGATTCCTCTCCTCTGTCCTCTCCTTTCCAGCCATGGTAGGTCTTACTGTTCTTGGAATAGCCAGGTTTGTTGTGACCTCAAGGTCTGGGGACAGCTCTGGGGCCATGCAGATGCCCTTACCCAGTTGGTACAGTGTCCACCTGCAGCCGCCCGTGGTTTGCAGCCACACTCTTCTGTACTCTTCTCCTGAATGTTGTGCCGGGTGGAAGGGAGGCACCTGACCTGAGAAGTGGCTCTCTTCTCTTCTCCCATCGTTGTGGACAGTGACTGATTCAGGGTACAAAAGGCCTCTCTGCAAGTGGCACCAAGGAGGGTTGCTCACCTCAGCTCAGTGGGCTTGGAGAAGAGTCTCTTGTACTGGGATGGTGATTGACAGCTGCCTTTTAGTGACCACCTGCGTGTCTCAAGGGCAGATGAGTCTGGTGCAGCTGATCCTGCACATGATCTGGAACTTGCTGTTGCAGACCTCTGTGGCCACACCTCCTTAATGCATGTGATCTGGAACTTGCTGTTGTAGACCTCTGGGGCCACACCTCCTTGAGTGCCATGATTTTGATCTTGCTATTGTAGACCTCTGGGGCCACACCTCTTGAGTGCACATGATCTTGAACTTGCCATTGCTCCTGCCTGCAGCATGCTCTGTAGTCTCTTCACCCCTCAGTTCAATGTCACCTCCACCAAGAGGCCTTCTCTGAGTGCCCATGTAAAATAACCTTCTCCCAGGCATGCTTTGTCACGAGGCCACCACCTGGCATGATCCAGGAAGAGACTCGTCTTTCCTCCCCGCTGGCCTGAGGTGGAGTTGGGCAGTTCTGTGAGCCAGAGTCTTCCCTTGGCTTGGGGCGACCTGGGGCTGCATGAGCTTGCTGGTGACCATCTTGATGCCAGTGTTTTCTCTGACCCCTCTCCACCCACAGTCCAAGGCAAGGAAGCCACGGTCCAAGAGTAAAAGCAAGGTAGACCTTTTGAAGAAGTGCATTGAAGACAAGATTCGCCTCTTTGAGGAACAGGCTCCTGAGGACCTGGTAGAAAAGGTGGGTGCGTCTGCTTCATTGGTTGCGTCTCTCTGCACCCAGCAGGTGACGCTGGCCGTTGGCAGGTGTGTGGAGTTCTCCTGGGCTGCTCCGTCCATCTGTCCCGAGCACCGTGCTCTGGAAGTCACCATCCTGCACATGTGGCCCCTCTCCCCTGGGCCCTCCCCGCTCCCTGGGCCTTCTATCTGAGCCTCTTTCCCCGGGTCTCTGCCGGGAGATCTCGTCACCTCCGGCTCTGCTCCTCGTGGCCCTGGTCCCCCTGTCATATGCCTGGCTCTGTCCTGGGGCATTGCGCCTGTCCTCTCTCCCCATCTCCTTTTTACCTGTGAGTCCTGGGCTGTGGTCCCACGTCCCCTCTCCCTCCAGCCTCTCCTCATCGCCGTGTTTGGTCCTTGTGTCCGGCGCACCCTCGGGCTCCTGCTGCTCCAGGCTGCGTTCTGCCTGCTCCTGCAGTCGCCTCTCGGGTCACTTCCTGGACGCGGAGCTCTGTCTTTTGCTGTCCTTAGGCGTTGCCTCTGTGTCCTCTCCGGGACGTCCCCCTGTACACCTGGCGCCTCCCTCCCCGCAGCCTGCGCAGCCCCCTTTCAGCAGTGCTTCGGGCACTGCTCATTTGCTCCCTGAGTGTTTGAGGAGACAGTGACGTCCTGGCACCGTGTCCCCGAGCTCTGGGTGCAGCCTGATTCAGATGGTCCTGCTCCTGCTCTCTATTTGGGGACCCTGATGAGAAACACTTAAAATTGTCTCTCTGATCAGTGCTCCTCAGGGAAGGATCGAGGTGCTGTGGCCACGGCAGGCGGAGCAAGTAGGCAGCAGGTGCACTGTTGGTGGGTCGGGAGGAGAGGGCTTCCGTGGGGTCGCGTGGAGTGGACGCCACACGGGCTGCCTGTGCCCGTGTCTCCGGCGCTTTGCCTGTGTTGGGGGCTCCCCAGAGGACTGTGTTCAGGTGCCCCCAGCCAGGCCGGGTGGAGCAGCTGTGTTTGTGCCTGTCTTCTGTCCGTGTCCTCGCCTAGTTTTGTTTTTAATTAAAAAAAAAAAAATTTAAGGTAGGTGTACCTTGTCTCAGAAGGCAAATGTCTGGACCTGTGAAGGGTCCTAGAACCTGCTCTGGGCGCGGTCAGTGGCTCCTTTCCGGGGTCTAGGGGTTGACCATCAGCAGTCATGAGGAGCAGGCAGAAGTGCCTGTGACCGGTGGGGGAGCAGCTCATGATGATGCCTTGGGCCACGTGACCCGGGGCATCATCAGCGGTGACCTTTCAGTGAGAGGTGTCCTTGCAGTCTGCCTTCCCACCTGGCAGGTGCCCACCTCAGGCGCTCCCTGACGGCAGCTTAAAGGGCCTCCCTGCTCAGCAGGTAGACTTTGCTCCCATTCCTTTGCAGAGTGATTGTGGAGGGCAGCAACGGCCCCCACTCGCTGAGGGGCTGCCAGGTCATTGTCACAGTCAGGGTTCTGCAGACACAGAACAGCCAGGTGTACACCCTTGTAGGCACCGACAGGAGGGTTATTACGGGGATCTGCTCAGGCAAGTGTGGAGGCCGAGAGCCCACGATCCGCCCCTGTGAGCTGGGCAAGCCGAGGCAGTGGTCAGCTGAGTCTTGCCCACAGGCCTGGACCTGGGCTGCGGTGTAAGTCCAGAGTCCAGGGCCCGAGAACCAGGGGTACCGACGTCTCCCAGGGCAAAGAAACCACGGCCCTGCTCAGCGGAAGGCCCAGGGTCCCCTTCCCCCTCCCTTCCATTCTGCTGGGCCCTCCTGAGGCTGGACGGCCCCTGCTCACACTGGGGAGGGTCTTATTTGCTTAGTCCCCCAATTCCCATGCTGCTGTCACCCAGAAACACCCTCACAGACGCTTCCAGAAACAACACTCTGGGCATCCGTTAGCACAAGCCAGGTGGCACTAAAATCAACCCTCAGGGTCACATTTCAGGGGAGGGAGGTCCTCAGAGTCTGTGCAGCGGTGGAGATGGCGCCAGGTCCTCTGACAGCTGCCCAGGAGACCCGTGGAGGAAGCCTGTGGGAATGGGGTGCCTCCAGGGCCGCTCTGGTCTCTGGTTCACCTGGGGCAGCAGAGCATGCTGGGAACACTGTTGGGGCCCCTCCTTGACTGGAATCTGCAGGCACCAGTCCACCCTTAGCCCTGGATTGACACCCCCTTGTCTGGACTCCTCCGTGTGGCTGAGGGGAAGTGGGGTCTGGGGAGGGAAGGAGGACGGTTCACCCACCACCAGTGATGGCCAGGGCTGGGGTGAACCGCTGGCCGCCGTCCCCCTTGCCCTGCTGTGCAGCAGTGAGCTGGGGGCTGGAGGGCGTCACCTTCCTGGGAGGACTCTCGGGGACTCTCTGTCCCCCCTGCCCCACCCTTCCTCCCATGTTCCTTTGCTTCTCCTTCCCAGCCTGCCCTGCCCCGGCTCTTCCTCCTCCTGCTGGGAGCACGGCTGTATGCCTTCCCTGGGCCGGGCCCCTCTGGGGTTCATGGGTGCAGAGGCGCAGCTTGTCCCTCACCCCTGCAAGTCTGCCTCTGCTTTCAGAAAATCCACTGCCAGTCTGAAGCTCCACCCAGAATCCAGGGCCGTGGGTGAATTTGGGAGGGACAGAGAGGGACGGGCAGACCAGTGCGGGCCTCCTGGCCGCCCGCTTTCTGAACAGCTGACAGGTTGATGGGCCCCGGTGACACCTGTGTGTGAGGTCTGCACTCCGACGAGAGGCGACACAAGTGCCAGCCATGTCTGGCCTGTGCTTCCTGGCGGCTCCTCCCGGGCCTGTGGTAGCTCTGCCTGAGCTGCAGCTCCCTCCCCTGTGGGGCTCTGCTCCGCAGACTGTGGACACAGCGGCCCCCAGACTTGACTCTGGTTTCCTGAATCTGCAGAGCCACTGGGCTCCCCTGAGCTCCTGCCTCCCTCCGCTGCCTCTGAGCAGAGCGGGCAGTTGTGCAGCCCACCTGGCCCTGAGCTGCCGTTTTCTGGCCTAGACTTTTCCTAAGATCCTGGTAGTTTAAGGTGGAGAGTAAATCTGTTCACTGCTATTCCATCCTGGCCAGAAGCCGCATTTCTAACCCATCCTTTCATCCCTGGCTTTTAATTTTATGCATTATTTAGAGAAAAAAGTATGGGTGCGATCGACTTTGAAGTGGATTGGGGCTTCCTCGTGGCTTTATCCTAGGCCCATCTGAAAAACGACTTCCTTTGTCCTCAGACAGACTAAGTGTTTTCTGGTGGGTGGGGAGCCAGGCCCCAGGAGGCAGGGGACTGCCCCAGAGAGCGCAGACATCCTGAGGTAAAGTGGACACCACGCAGGCCCTGGGGAGGGCTGGGGGACAGGGTCACCTGCCTACCTGGCCTGGGAGACTCCCCGGTGGAGTTGGTTGGCCAGATCTATTGGATGGAACCTCCTGCTCAGATGGCCCTGGCCAAGCTCCGGTTTGTTGAAGACCTTGATGGGGACATAGGACATGTTTTCCCCCCACCTCAGTGTCAGGCCAAGCCCACGGCGGAGCAGGTCTGCGGCACAGCTGCGTGGCTTGTTTTCTGACTTTCCGTGAAAATAGACCTATCTTTCTTCTTCTCCTTCCAACTCTGTCATCTGTCTGTGGTCTGTTTCTGCTTCTTGCTTAAGCTGAAGCTTGGGGACTCCCTGTTGACACAAGCATCCTCCTGCCTTCGACAGTGGCTTGGCAGCTCAGCCCTCAGCCGGCAAGTTGTCTTCAGCCCCTCGATATTTCAAGGTCCCTGGAGCCTCCGCAGCCCTCCACGGGGAGGGAGGTGGACCAGCTGCCTCTGTTGGGTGAAGAGGTGAGGCTCAGGGTGGTCGCAGGCTCCTCCCAGGCCACACAGCGGGCGGGTGGCAGAGCAGAGCCCACAGCACAGCACAGCGCAGCCACCTGCTTCCTGCACCAGCAGAGTGGTTTGGTGGATCCAGAATGGAAGGACGTTGGGCCTGTCTTGGGTGTGCTTCTCCTGCTGTCTGAACAGATTCCTCATCCCTGTTCTCCAGGAGCCGGAATCACACGACTGCATTCCCCACTCGCCCATTATTTCTGGTCTTGTTCTGATGATCTTCCTCCTGTCTGGACAGCACGCCCACCACAGCCACCGCCCATCCGCCCATCGTATCCACGTCCCAGACTCCACTGCCTGCACGTGGCCCTCCGCTTGCCATAGTCTGGGCAGCTGCCTGGGCGAGTCTGCAGAGGCGGCTGGCACAGTCAGAACCGCTCTTCACACTGCTCTGACTTCAGCAGGATGGAGCAGGAGGATGAGGTGCCTGACTAGAGGGGGATGGAGGGCCAGGCCTCCTAAAGCTGGGACACAAAGGTGCCGTGAGCAGGGACCACCTAGGCAGGGGAGGGGACATTCCCCCATCCACAGAGACGGCCGAGGTTCCACAGGGCTCTGCTCACACTGTCCCCCTCGTCCCCCGCAAGCTCCCCGCCCTGAAGCTCCCTTTTGAGAGTCTGTGGCTTCCCATTGCCCGCCTCTTGGCCACGGGGCCTGGTGGTCAGACCTCAGCTCGCCTTTCTGATCTGTTCTACCTTTCACGTTCCTAAAGACGACGGGCTGTCCCCGGGTGGTTGGACGTGATGGCCCTTTTCCTACTTTCCATTGGTTGTTCATTTAAAATGTTCCCTTCTGTCTTCATCAACCCTCCTGTAAGTAGTCAAATGCCTCTTTCTACAAAGCTTGGGCTAAAAAAGAGCCACTCCCCCCAACACACACACACGTATTGTTGACTCCTCAAGTTAATAGTTCCTAACTTTTTGCTTGATGTTTTGACCTTGGTGTCTCTAACACGCTTGTCTTGCTGTTGGATCTCCACCTTAAGATTACTGATTTGCAGGCTGGGGCTGTGGCTTAGCGGTAACACACTTGCCTGGATTCTCAGCACCACGTATAAATAAATAAAATAAAGATCTATCAACAACTAAGGAAAAAAACTAAAAAAAAAAAAAAAGGATGACCTATTTGCTCTCCTTTGTGGAAGGTGAAGATTTACTCTGAGTCTTCTCAACCTGTACCCCACATGCCCTGACATAGTTAGATCAGCATTTACATTTTCTATTATTATGACCACCTGAATGTTATCCACAGGTGAATCACAGAGCAAACTGGGGTCTTCTTCATTTCTGCGTTAGCTTTCTGTTTTTCTTGGAGTTACTATCATCCTTTAGTTTCTCTTTGGTTACTTTTCCCTACTTACCACCAAAATTCGGTCCACTTCTTGACAGCTGGCCAGACTTCCCACCAGGACCATCACCTCTATTAATCGCATCTCCATGAGGACATCTCTCTGTGCCTCTGCACTGCTGCCACCTTAGGGTCATGCTGCCAACCCTCTTCAGCCTTCTCTTTTCTAATTTCTTCTTTGTTATAATGAAACACATCTTCTGTTAGTTTCCTAGGAAAGGAGTTAATACTTTGAACTTTTGCAAGACTGAAAATGCTTCTGTTTTGCCCTGTGCTTGACATCAGTCTAACCCATCTTGGGATTCTGGAAACTTCCTTCAATTGTATTAAGGATTCCTCCCCTTCTGAATATCCAGATGCTGATCTCTTTTCCTTCATTTTCCTCTTTCACTGTTTTCCTTCTCTTTGTCCTTTGCTTTACTTGTGAGACATTCAAAGGTCTTACAAACCTTTGAGTTTTTCTCTTCTGTTTTCAATTTCTAAATCTTCAAGAGCACCCACCCTCCATACTCTCTTCCTTAAAAAAGACCATGAGGGCTGTGGCTGGGGCTGAGACTTAGTGGTAGAGCACTTGCCTAGCATGTGTGAGGCACTGGGTTCAATTCTCAGTAGTGCATATAAATAAAATAAAGGTCCATTGTCAACTTAAAAAAATTTAAGCCCATTTTTAAAAAAAGAACATGTTTTTTTGTTGTTGTTTTAAGGCTCATTTAACGTTCTACCTCTTTCTGAGAATGATTTTCTTTTTTAATTCCTAGGTATTCACTTCTGTGTTCATTAGAAGTTTTCCCAGGCTTGTGGTCCTCCTTGGTGGTCTGCTCATATTTAAGAATGGGGTAGTAAAAAGCTGTCAGGAGTCTCTAGGCCTCCAAGTGGGGCTCATAGACTGTGACCTTCACTCTGGTGTGATGAGACTGGGCCATTCTGTTGGGGAACCCCGAGGTCAGTGCCTTCAGACCTAGTGCCTTCAGGCTAGTTGGGTTCCTGAACGAGGGCCACTGCAGCCTCCTGCCTACACGGCAGAGCCTGGCTGCCCAGCTCCTGCGGAGCCAAGTGGGGAGAGAGCTGGGGATGGAGGCCTCTCAGCCCAGTCTCCAGCGTGGGGCCTCTGCCACCAGATGAGCCTGGTCTCCTCCTCCTGGGTCAGACTCCCAAAGAGCAAACCCCAGCTGTCTGCTGGGCAGGGAGGGCAGGGGCTGTGGATGGAGGTGGGGGGGACTTCCGGGGGCCTGCTCCCTGGTTAGCTGGCCGCCCTCTCCTTTCCCAGCACTGCTAGGTGCACCTGATGGTGCAGTTTCTAAGGCGGGGATCCTGCGGTGTGGGTCCTGTTGCTTCTCTGTGCCCCCACCCGGGGGGGACTGGCTCTGGGTGTCCATCCAGTTCCTTTCCACTCGGACGTCCAATTTCTGGCTTTTAGATTCTGCTCCCTCTGCGCCCACCCTTCCTTTCCTTCTTAACACAGTAGGTGCTCCTTGTAAGTCCCTTTGTCATCAGCCACCTCCAGTGTTGACCTTTCTGTACCTCGTACTGGATTTTGTGATCAGAAACAGACAACCACAACCTCCCCTTCTAGAGGGGGAAAGTCCCTCAATATTGCGAGCCATTCTTCCCGTCTTTCCTGGCTCGACTTTAGAGAGGTCCTCTTTATTAAGGGTCAAGGTGGTGCTAACGGCAATGATGCAGTGAGGGGACTGGCAGCTCCTGCTCATCTGGTGCTCACTGGGTACCTCCTGCTCTTTTGTTTCCTTTTCACACACAAACCTGAGGCTCAGAGAGGTTGAACACCTTGGCTGGGTCACACAGCTGGTTGGGTGGTATGTGGTTTCTTGCAGGGAAGAGACGGCAGACCAGCCTTAAACTCCAGGTGGCCAGGCAGATGCCCCTCGATTGTGTGACATTTGTGCTCTGATCGCGGTGAGGGCGGGAGGTCGAGTCTTTCCAGGAGCAGAAGTGAATAATCCTGAATCTGAATGGGAGTGGAGTGATGGTCCCTGAGCAAGGTCATGTTGTTCCACAAACATTGATGCAGGGGACCTCACAGGTCCGCTGTCCTCCCGATGGAAGACGCGGGAGGGTCTTCTTCACTTCCCGCCTGCCTTCCCACCTCGTCTGGGCACCTAGAGCCACTGAGGGGAGGATCCGCCTGGAGAGGGACCCTCCAGCCGCAGCGGTGCTCACGGAGCGTGGCTCAGCCCCCTCTTCCAGCTGGTGGACGCGGGAACCTTGATGTGGCCTCTGCTGGCCTGACTTTCCGTGGCAGGCACTGGACTCTCCCTCCGGCCCCCTGTTCCCCCCGGGTGTTATGGGATGGGTGGGATTAAGGGGGTGGGCGCGGTCAACTCCTCCTCTCTCTGGGAGCCCGAGGCCTGAGGGGCCCCTTCTCTGCAGGTTGTGTGCCGAACCTGGGGGCCTCCCGGTTGGAGACCCGCCTGAGCCCCCTCCTCTGAGCTCCTCATGGTGCTGAGGCTGACCTGACTCAGCCTCTGTCTGGCTGGCCCTTGCATCCGGTTGCATGGGCTTCCAGACCTGCGGACTGTGACTTCAACGAATCCCCGGAGTCCCCGTGGCTCTGCTGGCTGGCGGGGTCTCAGGGCATACCTGGGATTCCTCCTCTGAGCTCCACGTGCTGCAGGGAAAACTGGTAGGAAGTTGGTCAAGCTTCCAATTTAAAATAAGGGAATTTAGCAGGAGATTGTTCAGCGAATGAATTATTATTTCAGATGCTTGAATATTTAATGAAGCCTGTCCTTAATAACCTCATAGAAATGCAAATCTGTCCTTTCCTAGGAGTCCTTTTAGACAAGGACTTGAACCCTCTCTAGAGACATAATTTCATAGTCTGGAATGAATAAATTAAGCTTTCCAAGGAAGCAAAAAGGATTTTGGAATATCTTAAATTTTGTAGTCCATGTTGTTCTTATGGTATACACAAAGAGCTAATTGTTCCCCCACATTTTAAGTTTACATTTGCATAAACAGAACTCCAGCTAGCCCTGTGGCCACCTCATTCTGCCCTGCATCTCTGTAGGAGACTGGCCCTTGTAAGACTTGGACCTCTGCTTGCTCACCCAAGAGGGAAATCGAGACCATACGGTGTAACCTGTAAAACTGAGCTCATGCGGGTGCATGATGAAGGAGACAGCTCGTCCATTTCTTGCTCATCTTTTTATTGTGCTGAAACATTAACTTCACACAAAACACACCTATTCAATCATTTTTAAATGTACAGCTCACTTGTATTAGTCAGATTTCCATTGCTGTGACAAAATACTTGAGAAAAACAAAGGAGGAAAGAGGTATTTTGGCTCTCTGTTTCAGAGGTTTCAGCCCATGGTCAGCTGGTTCCATTGCTGTGGACCTGTGATAAGGCAGAGCGTTGTGGAAGAGAGGGCGTGGTAGAGAGGTGCTGCCCACCTTGGTGGTTGGGAAGCAGAGAAAGAGGGAGAGGGAGGCTGGGAACCAGATATGGTCCCCAAGGACATTTCCTGAAGGACTCTCTTCCTGCGGTGAGGTCCTGCCTCCTGCATTCCCTCCACCTCCAACAGTCCACTCATTCAGGTGATGCATCAATGGGTCCACCCACTGACGGGGGCAGAGCCCTCAGGATCCCATCACCTTCCCAAAGCCCCACCTCGGATCCCTGCTGCCTTGGGGCCCAACCTGCAACACAGGAGCCTTTGGGGACACTCCAGGCTCAATCCTCACGAGGCACCAGGTACCCTCGCACATGAGTGTCATCACCATCCCACTCCAGAACTTTCCGTCTTGCATATGCATCATACAGTGTCCACCGTTCCTCCTGCCCCGTCCCCAGTGCCTTTATGCATCTGACTTCCCAGGGACTTCAGATGGGGGGTCATGCAGCACTTGTCCTTTGGGACTGGCTCACGTCACACAGCCTGGTGTCCTCGAGGTCTGTCTCTACCGAGGTCGGGATTCTCTTCCTGGGTAGGCTGAGTGGACCGCGTTTTCCTTGTCCGGGTGTCCCCCGTGGACGCGGGCGTGCGCCTTTCTTTGGGTCATGGTGACTTTGAGGAGCCACGGTGCCTGTGCAGCTTTTTTTCCGGGTCACACTTCTGCTCCTCCTGCAGAGAGTGGGGTGCACAGAGTGCAGCCTGCCTTTTAGGGCTCGGGTGAGGTGAGAGGCACTGATGTCACACCTGTAGCCTTGACAGAAGAGAAGACAGGTGGACGCTGAGGGACTGTAGCCGAGTGGCCATGGTCGGGTCTGCTGGCTGGACACGTACAGAGCTCCGGGTGCAGCCTGCCCTGCCTCTAGCAAGTGTCCCCAAGGGGAGGAGGAGCTGGAGGGACGAGCAGAGAAGAGCAGGACAGGCGCTTGCTCCCAGAAGTGAGGATGCCCAAGGGGCCGGTCAGGAGCTGGAGACCAAAGGAAGAGAGCATGGCGGGCACTTCAGTCAGGCAGGTGCCAGGCTCTGCACAGGGTGGAGGGGCCTGGGAGCTGCGCAGGGAGAGTGAACGGAGGGTCTGAGCCGACGGCAGCACGCCCCGCTCACCCTCGAGGGTGGTAAGTACAGCATGAAGGACAGGCGTGGTCCTCAGAAGCTGGACACTTCTCGGTGGCTCTTGTAGATTCCCGTGCTTCTGTGGGACGGCTCTGGTCTCTGTGAGGTTGCTGGCTCTCCTTCCCGTCCCTCGGCTCACTGCCCTCTGGTGCTGCTGGTCCCCCAGGTGCGAGGGGAGCTGCTGCGGGAGAGGGTGCAGCGGCTGGAGGCCCAGGAGGGACGCTTCGCGGAGTCGCTGGTTGCTGTGCAGTTCCAGAAGGCGGCGCGGGCCACCGAGACCCTGTCGGCCTTCACCGCCCTGCTCAGCATCCAAGGTCTGCTGCTGGAGGAGCTGAGGGAGTTGGAGACACTGAGCCAGGCGGCTTGCGGCCAGATCCTGCAGTCCCACAGCCTGGTGAGTGCAGGAGGGGTCGGGAGGCACCGGCACCTTCTAAAGCCACCGTTTCCTCCAGCTGCAGATGGGCCATGAGCGCCCGGCCGGTCTATGCCCTGGGTGGGCTGAGGACCAAGTGGGGTGCATTGTAGGTCAGCAGCCTGCAACTCTCAGCCCAGGCAGCTCCAGGGCATTGCCTCTGGGGAGAGACCGTGGGGAACTTGTGAATCTTCTGGTCAATGGCGGGGGCCACAGTTTAATGACATTAGTGTTTCTTTCAAACAACAGAAGTGCATGTTTGAATGAAGATGCAGTAGGGGAAAAAATTGCATATTTCAATTAAGGGCATCCTGAACGTCACCGTATATTGGATTGTTTATCTTTGCAATTCTAAATTGTCATTAAGCCTGCAGGCTGCACTCTTTCAGGGTGAAGAAGAGGATCCATAACATGAGAGCTATGGTAATAACTGTTTTGAGGACGAATTTGAGGTCCTTTGTGCCTGGACTTTAGAATTTTATGTGTCACCTATTACTGTGATAATTACATGCAGGGGGAGGCCTCCCAGGTGTGGAGTAGCTCGTGGGGGCAGGCAGGGGCTCGAGTGTCCTGAACGGACCAGCGGCCAGTTAAGCATCGTCAGCTCTATTCTGTTTCTGAAGACTGCCATTTAAGTGTGATTAGCACTGAGTGCCGTTCCGCGCCCTCTGTTGTGGGTTATATTGTTGATTATCGTGCCCTGCTGTGAAGTGGGTGTTGTCAGCACGCTCACTCCTCAGGGAAAGAGAGATGTGGGCAGGTGGCAGGTCACGGCCTTCGTGAAGACCGTGTGGCTGATCAGTGACAGGAGCCAGAGTCTCTCCCTGACTTGGTGCACTGTCACCTTGGTGGATGGACTGTCCCAGCTGAGTTCATCAAGATGGGGGTCCCATAAATTCTTTAAAAGGTGGCAAATCACAGAGTCCAAGACTGTTTTCTGGCCACATGGTGAACGCTGTGTGGTGACAGCTGTCTTAAGGACAGAGCTCCCGTAGGGTCTCTGGGTGCTCCAGCACTGAGCTTCCAGTGCTGCCCCCGTAAAGCTCAAGCACAGGAGAACGTCCTTCAGGACTGGCTGCGGGTGTCCCCGTCAGAGCTGCAGGGAGCCTTGAGAGCAGATCGGGAGCCAGCACTGCGCTGACACCACCGACACCCGGAACCCGGGTTGGGATGAGCCCCGGGCAGGAGGCTGTGGGATGTGTCCATGGGGTAGGACACCCAGACAGGCTGGGGGGCCAGAGCCCCTACCTTCCCGCCTGCTGCATGCGCGGGGGGGAGGGGGAGCTGCCCTATGAGTTTTAAGGAAAGGCCTCAGCAGAGTGAAGACGAGAAGGGACCAGATGCATGCAGCCCTTCAGCCAGGACACCCCAGGTGACAAAGGAGCCAGCAGGACTCCAGGCTGGTCTCCAGTCCTGGTGCAGAGACTCGTTCTATGCAGAGCAAGGTGTCTGCAGAGGACACATCGGGATTTCTAAAGACTGAGTGCAGCCAGAGGTGAGCTCTCCGTGGGCAGGAAGTCACTGGGCAGTGAGAAGCCAGGGGAGATGACCTGTGTGAGCAGGCCAGGGCCTTCGAAGACATTGGGGACCCAAAGCATCAGCAGAATGTCATGATCTGTGAGTTTACTGAAAAAATAAAGGTCATACAAAAATGATGTTGAAACGCTGGTCACCTGGAGCATTAGTGATTCTGGACTTGTGTGAACTTAATAAAAGAAAATAAGAAGAAGGAAAAGTGAAAGAATAGGGAGGAGTCAGGTTAAGGTGAGAATCTCGGCACACACGCTTCAGTATGATTGGTGATCAGATGGAGCCCAGAGGGCACACAGAAGAGCATCTGAGAAGCCGCCCTGAGTGCACCCAGGATTCACAGCAAACAGGTAACCAAAATGTGTCCTTAGCACACACTGGAGCAGTGACAAATAATCACCATGTGTCACTCTGGCTACCTTTCAACAAAGGGCAATTAACCTCAAAACAGTTAAAAAAGATAATTGCTAAAGAGTCCATAATTTGTGACTTCAGAACATACCTCTGAATAATTCCTAGGTCAAAGAAATAATGGAAAATATTTTAAAAACATAGAGCAGAAAAATAATGTACATATGACATACCACAATGTGGAATTCAGCTAAAGCAGGTTTTGGAGGGAACTTTATACCCTAAGCTACATTAGGAAAGAAAGGCCCACAGCTGACCATGTAGGAAGCTGGGGTGGGGGAACTGGGGTAATTGGCCTGTGGAAAGCAGAGGAAGGAACATAGCGTAAATAAAAATAAAAACAGAACTGCCACAGGGAAGTGGAAAGTTGAATTTTTTGGGGGAAAAAAACTTATAAAATATACAAATGTCTGGCAAGACTTGCCATGACAAAAAGAGGTGAGGGACAAGTAAATAATACCAGAGTTTAGAAAGCAACTGTAGATGCAGCAGTTTTTTAAAATAGGAGAATACTGTGCACAGCTTTATGTTGAAGAATCTGAAAAGAGAAAATTTCTAGAAAAGTCTGAAAGATTGACTCAAGATGGAAAAAACATGTACATTCCTAATGCCATGAAAGAAACTGGTGCATAGGTTAAGCACCTCCCTGTTCACAGAAAACACCCAACCGAGACAGTTCTGTAGGCGGACTCCACCAAACCTTAAGGTCTTCAGCTGGTCTCGGGTGCACATTATTCCTGAGATTAGGAGGATGCTAATTTTATGATGCTCAGCAAACCTTGATACCGAAACCAGACACGAGCAGTCTAAGAAGGAACAATGGCAGTTGTGATCATAGACACCAGATGTGAACATGACCCATCCATCTATGAGAAGAAGTCAATACATCGGGGCCAGGTTGAGTTTCTCCCAGGAGTATACGGTTGGTCTCTCAGGAGAAATCAGAACACCATTTTGAAAATCCACCTAACGGCTAACGGGGGAAACAACCCAGACGCTCATTTCCGCATATACACCCACTCGAGGTGGACTCCTGGTAACAGGAGGAGGCCTGGCCCAGCACTTACCCAGACACACAGCACGGGATGCACTCAGAGTGGTTGGCACGGAGGGAGCCCTGTCCTGGATTCCAGATGGAGGGAATGAAGCCTTCCCAGGGAAGGACAGTCTAAGGTCAGGGAGTCGGGGGCAGAGCGAGACACTAGGAGCCCTGGCTCTCAGTTCACAGTTACATGCTGCCTCCACCTGCACGGGGAACACCTCAGTGCGGCCTGGAAGCCCCTCGTGGTGCTGAGATCACCTGTGTCCACTGGTAACTGAGACCACAACACCCTGTCCATCTTGAGACTTTGAGTAGGACAGAGCTTCCTACCACTGGTCTGTGGGGAAGAGGCCGTGAGTCCTGAGTGGAGATGACGTGGTGTCCTCAAGGCCAAGGTGATGGGTGACCGCTGTTTCATTCAGTCTGCAGTTGGCAGGAGACGGCCATCTTACTCCAAATGTTGGACTCCATTCTGCATTTGATCGTCTGCATCAACCGCTCTCCTGTTGTAAATGGGCTTTTAAGCTGTGAAACATGCAGGAGGATTTAAAAAGCATGCAATGAAATGCTGTGGGAGAAAGGACTCCTGCGAGGGTGACGTTGAGTGCACCTCATTGATGAAGGGTTCAGACTCTTTTTGTGATATTGGAGCATATGCAAGGTGTAATTGGATCAGGGCAGAATGGTTGTGATGGGCAGATTTAAACAGGAAGGACTTCCAGGGAGCAGATGCTGTGACCCCAGACTAACTGTACGCACTGTATGTGCATTTGGTTTGAACTGCTGAGCACGCACCTCCAGGCCCATGGGCACCTCCCTTCCCTCCTCCCTCCTCCTCCCTCCGCCTGGTTCTCCTGTGCCAGGACTCACCCTCTGATGATTCTGCCTGAGTTCTTGCACTTGGTCTTCTGTGGCCTGGCTTCGCGGCTCCCAGCCACCCGGGCTTCAAAGGCAGAGAGCGTCACTATTGGCTGCACCCGCCAAGCTCTGCGTGAGGCCCAGGCACTGACTGTGCTTCTGCCCCTTCCTTCCCTCCACGGTGGCATTTCTAGTCCCATTCTTCTGGGGAAGAGGCTGAGCTTAGGGAGGGACGGTCATTTCACCAAGGCCCACAGCAGCAAAGCAGGCCTCCTGTCCTAAGATCATGCCCCTGGCCCCCTCCCTATTCCAGCCTCCCCTCCACACTGCTGCCAAAGGATTCTTTATGAAAAATAAAATGATCACGCACAGCCCCACCCCCAGGTCCACATTCCACCTCCTAGCTGGGAGCAGTGGCCCACGCCTAATAATCCCAATGGCTTGGGAGGCTGAGGCAGGAGGATGCAAGTTCAAAGCCAGTTCAGCAAGTTATCGAGGCCCTAAGCAGCTCAAGGAGACCCTGTCTCTAAATGAAATACCCAAAGAGGCTTGGGATGTGGCTCAGTTGTTAAGTGCCCCTGAGTTCAATCCCTGGTACAAAAACAAAAAAAATCCTCACCTCCTACCATTCCTCCCTCAGACCCTGGGCTTCAGGCCCTAGACCTTCCTGCTGCTCTGAGCCCTGAGATACATTCAAGCATCTGTTCCTTAGAGGGACCTCTACCTAGAAGACTTCTGCCACACCTCCTTGCAAACTCCTGTCTACATTCTAAGACAAGCCCAGGGATCGCCTCCATGAAGCCACCCAGGATGCCCTCCGGTGGCACCATCTGTCCCAGCTCTGTGCTCCCAGAGCCCCATCTGAATCTGTGATCACCGAGGATGGTGTTCTGTCTCTGTCTCTGCATACAAGCTGCCCCCTCCCCACACTGAGTCTTCAGGATCTAGAGACATGTCCCACTCACTCTGAATCCCAACAAATACCTAGCAAAAAGGAACTCTATCCTCTGTCCACCCATCCATCCGTCGGTCTGTCTGTCTGTCTATCCATTCTCTGCCTAATCTATTTCTACCATCTTTCTATCCTCTAGTCTATTGTCCATCCGTCTTTCTGTCACCTGTCTACCTATCATCCCTCCTTCCACCACCCATCGGTGTCACCAGCTGTCGCTCTGTTCATGCATCTGGCAGGTACCTGGTGGTGCTCTCGGAGGCCGCTGAACTGAGAGATGGGACCAGAGACCAGAGAAACCTCAGTTCTCTCCAGCTGTGTTTTTGCCCAACACTGTGACTTCAGGAGTTTCACTTACCCTCACTGTGCCTCAGTCACCTTATCTATAAAAAGGGATAATGGTAAATTCTGATTTTGTGTCATTTTGTGAAGATTAAATAAGTTGTGTAAATGCTCTGGCCCAGTGTAGACATTCAGGAAATGTTAACTGCCATTATTATTATTATTATTATTGTTATTATTATTAACTTTTAAGACAAGTCACCACAGCCTGGGATTCGTGGTCCTTGTATTTAAAGCCTAGTAGCAGAGCAGGCTCTAAAGAAGGCAGGCCCAGACGGAGCTTGGAACCCAGCGGGCAGGTGCGGAGGGGAGCAGGCTTGGGGCACAGGCCTGAAGCTCTGGAGAAAGTCCCACCAGAGAACGCTGAGCTGCAGGCCATGTCCACCTGCCTTCCCTTCCTGACCAGGGACTTCCAAGCTCCTCTAGAAGAGATGGCCTCTGTGCTTCACCACTTCCCTGGTGACCCCAACAGGCTGGGGTTGGAGTCTTCCATCCCACACTGGTCCCAGCAGAGGTCTGGCCAGGCTCACAGCTCGACAGAACACTGTGGGAAACCACGTCGGGCTACCTCTTCTCCCCTCAGGGTGCTGCAGTGATCAGCGGTCAGGATGGCAGACCCCAGTGGGTGGACGTGCCGCTCCGCAGCTCTCGAGGCTTCCCAGGCCCTGGATTGAGGCTGGAGTGCGTGGCCAGGCTGCCAGTCTCTCCACGCTGTGTCCTCGGGGCTCCTCTCGGCCACTTGTCCCACTGTCGTGGTTCTCGGGTTGTATCTCTGAGCCTTGGGGACTGTGGACTCTTTTGAGAATTTGATACAAACTTTGTTCCCTCCGCAGAAATCAGAGTACTTTGTACATATTTAGGAGGATCAGGGGCCACTGTCCCCCGTGAGGCCCACCAGGACCTCTCAGGATGAGCCCCACTGACCTCCACCTCGGCTTTCCCTGCCTGCACCTCCATGGCCTGGGGGCTTCCTACCTACCCGGGCCCACCTTGGCAGACTCCTCTGCTGAGATTTTCTGGTGACTTGGGAAGGCAGGTGCCCCCCCGACGGTGTCAGGCAGCGTAGCCCAGTGAGAGCACAAGCCCGGAGTTTGCTGGCCTGGGCTCAGATCCCGACTCTGCCTCTCAGTGAGTGTGTCACCTGGAACATGACCGCCACTCTGCCCCGATTTCCTTCTCCATAAACTCAGAGAAGGGGGGGTGTGGTCTAGAGTCGCTGAAGGACAGAGATCTTCCCACAGATGCCCCCCGACCTCCAGGGTTAGTTCACGATAAACTGAGCATAAGACACAAGTTCACTTGTGGCCCTGGCCTGTGCGGCAGCCCAGCACACGCTGGAGTGCTGCTGTCCACCTCAGCACCTGGGTCTGGCTGGGGACTGTGCTGCCACCACGGTCCACTATGGCAAGAAAACATTGTACTGCGGGTCACCCGCCTGGGACACCATCCAAATTCCAGAGTTAGCGTCCGTCTTCCCTGCGTGTGCTCTGCCTGCGCACCATGGCGAAGGCAGAAGTCGTAACGGAGCCTCCTAAGTTGGTGCCACCAGGGACCAGCAGCCCTTTGGTGTGCCTCTGTGCTGTGGGCACTGTTGATAGGGACCGTGGTGCTGCGTCCCGTGACTTCTTCAGTGGCAGATGCTGACAGGTACTCTGCGGTGACCCCGGGACAGGTGGCAGCTGCCCGGCACCGTGCACCTACTCCCTCAGGGAGCCCAAGCTGTAGCCAAAGGGTGCATGACGGTGATGCAGGTGGCTTCAAAAAAGTGCGTGTGAAGGGTGTCAGTGAGATGTGAGGAGGGATGTCCCTGTCCCCCAGGGACTAGGGAGCCGGCCACCCAGGAGGTATGGTCGGTCGGCAGTCGGGAAGTCCCTGTAGAGGAAGGAGCACCACCTGCTGGGTGGAGCTGTGACAGAGGAGGTGGGCACATCCTACATCTGGTCACTCTACCAGGGGAGCCAGGCAAGATGGGCCCGGCAGGCTTCCAGCGCGTGCCGGGAGCCCAGGCTTTGTCCTTGCTCCATTCACATTTGTAGTGGGACTCACCACCCGTCCCCTCTGTGTGCAGGAGCTCCAGGACCTGGACAGGAGGCTGGAGGACCAAGTGGCCCAGCAGGAGGCAGCCCAGCAGCAGCAGGCCCTGGCCAGCTGGCAGCACTGGGTGGCTGGGGGGCCTGGGCTCCTGAGCGAGCCTGGGGAGGAGGACTCTGAAAGGCCCGTCTCCGCCGTCCTGCAGCAGGCCCTGGGCAAGGGCCAGAAGTTACTGGATCTCCACCAGCAAAGGTAGGGCCCGTGGCCCACGGTCCCATGGGTGACGTCCCCTGCAGGCCTGGGGAACCTGCCTCTCACCCTCCTGCCTACGGTGCCAGCCAGCACGTGGCACGAGCCACCCAGCTTGGCGGGAATCGGCTTCCTTGTTCCCTGATGTCCTTCTAAGATACCTTATTTTCCTATCACTGAGGTCTACCAATATTTTAGACTTTTTAAATGATCGCAGACTTACAAGAAATTGCAAAAATAATAGAGAGAGGTCTTGTTCCTCTTCACCGGCTTCTCCGTCATCTTAGTGCAGGACCGAGCCGTGGGCCGACATCAGCAGAACTCAGGCCTCATTCGGACCTCACTGTAAACATGGCGCTTTATCAAGATTGCAGAGCCGAGCTCCCGTCTTCTTTCTCTGTTCTTTGTGTTATTCTTCAATTAACACTGGACAGTTAGCTTGGCCTGTGGCATCAGGAACTCTTAGAAAAACAAGGTTCATAGCTCTGGCGTTTTCCACTGTGAACCTGGCGTTGGTGTGGAGGGAACGTGAGGCCATCTGGACTGGGCAGTGTGACGGGTCCTGAAAACAGACACAAGTTAGTCGGAAGGAAACAGACTGGAGTCTGATGGGCATGATTTCCGGGTGGTGAGATGCTGTGTGAACGGAGCACGGCTTGGGGCTCTGAGGTGACCGTGAAGGGCTGAGCTTGTGCCGAGGAGCTTCTCGGAGGCGTGGGTAGGTGGGCTGGGCGTTGGGGTGTGCAGCACTCACGCGCTCCCTGGAGGCTTTGAGCTGCACCTGAGGACGCAGTGGGTGTGGCCACCAGCAGGACTGTGGGCAGGCCACGTGGACAGCAGAGCTGCTCCCGTGGAGGACAGGAGGCTCCTGCGAAGGGAAGCCAGCTGGTCCTGTGGTCAGGGCACATGGACCAGGTCTTGGTCTTCTTGGTGCAGGCCTTGAGGACCGCTGCCCAGCCTCTGTCAGAGTCAGTCGTCTCCTTCAGGGGCCCACGGAACCTCACTCGAGCCGCCCTCTCCTGGCCACCCTCCTTGGAAGAGGCCTAGGCAACAAGAGGCACAGGCCTCCCCACCATCTCTTCGTATATCTGTGTACGCGTGCATACGTGTGTGTGTGTGTGTGTGTGTGTGTGTGTGTACATATATATGTCCATATACTTCTTTTTCACACGGCGGTGTGGCTTTGATCCCTCTTCCTTATTTGGAGCCTGGATGGCCTCATGGTGTCCCTTCCTAACACAGTGGCCTCACTGGGCTCTGTTTTCCCTCTAGTTGGAGACAAGAGCAGCAGGACAGCGCTGTGCTGGAGGATCTGCTGGAGAACATGGAGACGGACACCTTCGTGACCCTGTGCGGCCAGGTGAGGAGACACTGCCCCAGACTGCCTCTGTCCCTGCCTCTGTCCCCTGCACACACCTCTTCCCCTTCCTCAGAGCTGCCTGTCCTCAGCCATTGAATGGGCTGAGGAAGCTGGCCTGGGAAATTCAGAGCAGGTCATGAGTGGCCCCAGCACAGGTGGCAGGCAGGGGACACTCAGGCAGGTTCCATGTCCCCACATTCAGCCAACTGTGGATCCAAAATAAGTTGCATTGCTGTGGACAGGTGCTGTGCAGCTGGTCGGGCAGGGCTGTGTCTCTACCAAACACTGATGGCCTCTCCTGCCCACCATTCCCCAGCCAGTGCTGTGCCCAGTAGGTCACCATCGTGTCCTGTGTCTTAGGTAGCACCAGTGATGATAGGAAGGTACGAGAGGCTGTGTGCAGGGTATCTGCAAATGTGATGCTGTTTTATTTCATTTTATTTTTAAATATTTATTTTTTAGTTGTAGGTGGACACATATCTTTATTTATTTTTATGTGGTGCTGAGGATCAAACCCAGTGCCTCATGCATGGTGGGCGACTGCTCTACCTTTGAGCCCCAGCCCCAGCCCTGATGCTGTTTTATATAAAAGGAAACGTCTGGATCCCCTGACCACCCCCCAGGAAAGCCGGGCTGAGCCCGAGGGGTACAAACACCAAATGGACTCCCCCGGGTCCTTCTGCCTCTGCAGGGCTCTCCTGCTTCCTAGTGCACATGAATGACCGCCTCCCAGAGGGACATGTGGCTGGCAGTCCTGGCTCCTGGCCCTTCGATGCCCTCCCCACCCCAGCCTTGCTGTCTGTCTTAGGCCTCACTGAAGTCCCAGGGGAGGTCTGACTGGCCAGGTGGTCAGGTGTGCCTGCCCTGACCAGAAGTGCTGTTACCTGTGCCTGTGTGATACAGGACAGTGGGACAAGCTCTAGCTCCATTTGTCCTCCCTGAACCCTGTGCCACAGTGTCATCCTAACCCGCATTTTACAGATGAGGAGGCGGAGGCAGAGAGAGACGAGAACCGGCCCAAGGCCTCTCTGTTCTGCTCAGTGCCGCTGGGTGCCAGGGAGCTTTCTGGAGTACCAGATCTGTGCTGGTTTCTCCACAAAGATTTCGTTCTGAAATCCTGCGGATGCACAGGCGGTTGCGGAGCCAGTGTGGGGCATGCCAGCGTCCACCGGGCTTCGTGTTTCCCGCTGCTGTTGCCCAGAGCATGTCACAGTCAGGAGCTGACATCGGTGTCAGCACATGCACTGTTCTCTGTCACTTGAGCACAGCAGGTCCACCCCGTCAGGATGCAGGACTGTCCTCCCCACAGAGCCCTCCTCGTGCTGCCCCCCACTGCCCACCCTGGCAACCCAGGGTCTGCCCCAGCTCTGAGTTTTGTCCAGGCCGCAGACCTGTGTGCCTGGAGTCAAGCAGCCTTAGACTCTAGGCCCTTCCAGCCCTTTTACTTATTGCAGAACGGTGTTCTGTGATAAGGACGCAGCACAGTGTCCCTGGGACACTCTCTGTCCCCTGGTTTAGGGACACTTCAGTTGTTTCTGGAGCCTGAATGGTCCTCAGGGCCGTGTGGCCTCACAGAAGTGGAACAAGGAGGAGAAAGGTGAGCAGTGTCCCTGCTGCAGGCCAGGGCCTTTGCCATGTGATTCGGGCAGTGCCTGACAGAGCCGAGAACAGTCACGAGGGAGGGACGCAGCCTCAGGAATGCCGCGGTGCCACAGGTGCTCACCAAATAGGTTTTTCTGACAGCTCTGTGAATTTAGAAGCTGTTTTCCAGACTAACTACTAAAATATTTATTCCCCTTAGACAAAAAGCCCTAAGAATGCAATAAATTTAAAATTGACGCATGTCAGGTCTAGAGGTGGCGCGGGCTGAGCTCCCCTTCCCCTGCCTGCCCTAGGAGCTGAGGCTGGCGTCGTACCTCTGCAAGATGGCGATGGTGCCCGGGGCCACGCTGTGCCGCCTCCTGAGTGTGCTGCTGCCCGCGGGCTCCCAGCCCCAGCTGCTGGCCCTGCTGGATTCGGTCAGTGAGAAGCACTCGGACCGTGCAGCAGACCACGAGGGCAGGGAGCAGGCCGACCCTGGCAGGAGGAGGTGAGTGCCCTGTGGTGACCGCCTCTGGAAACCAGAGAGAGGGTGACCTGTAAGGGGACTGGAGCAGGGGATCAGACCTACCACCTGGAAAAAATGTCCATCAGGCTCACCGTCCGTTGGTCACATTTCTCCCTCCACAGGCTTTCTGAGTGCATGTGCGTGTGTTGAGTGTGGTTGAGGTGTGCATGTGCACACCTGTGTGCACACCTCCAGGCTTACCATGAGGTCGTGACTCTCGTCCCCATAAACCCATCCTTGGTGGAAAATGTGTGGGTGGGAAGCGTGTTTGACGCCCCTCGGGTGGAACACCCCACTGCAGCACAGCCTGGGACAGTGGGGATGGCCCTCGTGGCCCTGTGGTGACTGGGAGCTGCTGCTGCCCATCATCCAAGAAAGCCTGGGCCACAGAGGGGCCGCCTGGGGAAAGACCCCGACTCAAAGCTCCAAGTGCTGTTTCCACTGAACGCGTTGCTCTGGCCCCGCCCCAGGCGCGACTGTGGAGTGGAGCTGCCCTGCTGGCCCACACCTGTGTATTGAGTGTCGCGCGCCCGCGGTGCTGACGCTGTGCCCACAGGCCTGAGAGCGGGGGCAGCTCTCCATGTTCCTGGGCTATTCCTGTCCCAGTGTCTGAGCTGCGTTTCCTGCTACTTTAAGTCGTGCTGTCACTGTTATCGACACATCTTCTCAGACATTGTTTTGAATGGCGGCCTAATACTCCAGACAGGTGTAGCCTAGGTAGGTGGCTGTCCCCATCTGTCACTGGGGCCACTTTTCCTCAGCTGTTACAACCCTGCAGATATTTTCCTTTAGGTTCCGAGTCCAGGTATGAATTGGGTCCATGGAGGGAAGGCAGGAAGCCGGGCAGTGTCACTTGAGAAGGGAAACGTGGACTAGGTTGGCAAGGGTAGGGCCCCAGCTGCCAGAGCCCGCCTCATCTAGGACCCACAGGAGGCTGTGGCTGGACGGCGGGGGCTGGCGGGCCGCTGGAATGGCGGTGGTGGGCACACATGTGGACACTGCTTTCCTGACATGGGGCTGTTTGGTCAGAGCTGAGGAGGGGTCTGACTCCGGAGGTCGCGAGCACTGCTGAGGACACGTGGGCAGAGCTGGGTGAGGGGAAGGGAGGGCGTGAGGCCAGCCGTGAGGATGAGCGGTCCAGCAAGTCCAGAGGGCCTGCGGGGCTGGGACAGCAGGAGGACTCGGGTGGCAAGTGCCTGCACTTTGTCCAGCCTCCTAGCCGAGGGGACTAGGGGATTCTCCCGGCCCGGGCCACCCAGAGTCCCTGAGGGCGGGCAGGCCCTCTTCCTGGTCCTCCGCCCAGGGCCTGGCAGCCCCTCCCTGAGGCCTTGGCTTTCAAGCCACGGAAGCTGACTGGCTGCACGGGAGCCGGTGACTGAGGGACCTGTGGGGTGTGGGGAGAGCTATGTCCAGCCCCGGAGGGACAGGCCCAGGAAGCACCGCGGGCAGCTGCTGTGTCTCCTGGGAAGGAGAGCCCCCTGTCCACTGTGGGGAGGGACGAGCTGTACCCACCTCCAGCTGGGCGGGTGGGAGCCACGGCACAGAGGAAAGTGCTCCCTGGGCTGGACTCTCCAGCCTGTGCCGTCCTCTGCCGACTGGGGCCCAGGCCCACCGAGCTCTCCTCTCAGTCTCCCTGGCAGTGTGACAAGGTCCCTCGCCTTTGGTCTGGAGACACACACGCCCATGGCCTGAGGACGCCCTGCCACCACCCTCCTGGCTCCCAGGGTGCTTCTCCATGTTGCACGCGCATGTTCAGGACACGCTGATGGCTCCGGGTGTGTCCACTGTCTCAGGCAGGAGGACCAAGAGACGGAACCCCACCCGCCCCGCCATGCCTCCCCGGCCAAGGCGGGCCCCACAAGCCACACAGCCCTTCATGAACGCCCTGAGCTCAAATGTCCCCAGCTCTGTGTTGCCTTCTTCGACTGATGTCACCTGTCTCTGTGATACCCCGAACTGGGAGCCCTTCGAGGGCAGAGATTCCTCCTTGACCAGGCCAAGAGCCTGCTTGATGGGTGTGTCCTGAGCAAGGGAAAGGAGGCGTGGAGACCAGGGGTCCTGGTATCAGCGGAGGTCAGCGGAGGTCACACGGGGGGAATTGAAGGCTGTTATTTTTAACCCGAGCCTCTCTCTGCTGTTAGGAAACACCAGGCCTGGTGGCAAGCCCTGGAGAGGAAGCTGCGAGGTGATCTGATGGCCAGGGGCCTGGAGAAGGTGCGCTGGGCCCAACAGAGGAAGGCGAGGTAGGCGCCGGCACAGGTGCGGGGAGGGCCGTCCACGCTGCCTGAGAGCGTGGGGAGATGCCCCGTGACGGGGCAGCGTCCTCCCTGAAGGCCACACATCTTTAGTCCCTGGGCTTAGTTTAGAAGCTGAAGATAAGCTGCAGCTATCAGGAAGAGAATGTTATAACATTATTAGCATTTTTTTTTTTTTTGGCATGAACATACTTTTTT
>NW_026000108.1:5154190-5176633 GCF_001458135.2 Marmota marmota marmota
TTTTTTTTTTAGGGTTATGTTCTCATTGTCCATTGAGATTCTTTTTTTTTTTTTAATTTTTTTTTATTGGTTGTTCAAAACATTATAAAGCTCTTGACATATCATATTTCATACATTTTTAATTACTGTATTTATTTTAGTTAATAGCTATTTTAAGGGCTATAATTAGAAAAGGAATAATTCCTTGTAGCTGTTCAGACATTATTATTCCCAAAGCCCTTTCACTTCTCATTGCATTGAACCTTCCAGAAAATGAGGATGATAGACCTGAAGTCCAGAGACCCCAAGACCCAGTACCTGGTGGCCATGGGACGTGGACCGTAACTGTCCCTGCGTTTGCCTAACGCTCCAGGCCTGTGCGTGCTCTGTGTGCCCAAGGCCTGCATCTCTGGCCTGTGACTTTTGCACACCTGGAGATCAGAGGGATGGGAGGGGCACAGTGGGTTAGATGTGACCACCTGTTGACCAAGAGTCTCCTGGATTCCATCTACGAGGGATTTAGGGAAGTCACATCAGGCGAGCTCATCAGGGCTTAAAAAGTGGCAGGCGCCCTGTGCTCGGGGAGCAGTGACTGTCCAGGGGGAGGGTCTGCCGAGCCCCCTGCCTCCATCGTTCCAGAGCTCAGGTGGAGGTGCTGAGCCCGTCACTGATGGTCCATGGTAACAGCTTGGGGCTGTCTGTGATGGGGGTCTCAGAAAGTCGTCCCAAAGAACTTAGGCCAGGAGGTTGGTCGGGAGAAGCCACTCTAAGTCCAGATTGAAGCTGTGTGACTAGCGTGTTCCCCTGGGAGTGCTTCTGGGCTGCACTGACCGGTGTGCAGCAGGTAACATGAGGGGCGATGGTCACAGCACCTGGCGCACTGTGGTAGCCTTCGCCCCGCCCAGAGGCACCAGGATCTACGGTGAGAAGGGACGTAGGATATGAGCCAGAGCCACCTGGGAGTCCTCGCTCAGGGGACAGAGGTGGAACTGAATCTGTCCCAACCCTTCAGATGGTCCAGCACCCCACTGGCCAGTGACGTCCCCTGCAGACCCAGGTTGTGGCCTTGTCCTGCAGTGCTTGGGCAGAGAGCACCAGTGGTTCTCAGGCCCCAAGGGCTCTCAGCAGTAGCCACGGCATTCTCAAGAGCAGCTGGGGATTCAGGGATGGCTTGGGCAGATTGCTGCAGTCCTGTCCCAGGACCCTCCCTAAGTGTGCTACCCTCTGCTGACGTCTGCCCGGCCTGGAACTTTTGCTTAGTACCCAGTTTCCTCAGCTGGTTTACAGTGAGGCCCAGGGTCTCCTTGTAAATGTCTGAGAGTCGGCGGGAGGGGGGTGGGGGGGGGGTGGGGGGGGTTGGGAGCCTTCCTGGGGCCCTGCCAATCTCCATGGTGTGAACTCCCCGCCCGGCTGAGCCCAAGCTGACAATGTCATGACATCGAGCCCACAAGTCTTCTGAGAACTTGAGTCACAGGCCAGTACGGCTGGAGTGCTGCCACAGGCCTCCACTGACTTCAGGGGCACTCTGGTGCCCAAAGGTGGGAAGGGTCTTCAAATGGCACGTGGCTGGGATTCTCCTGGAGAACTCAGAACTCTCAGGAAGGTCAGAGTGAGTCCCACATGTCAGCTCAACCTTCTGTTCTCTCCTTAGCATATTAAAGAAGACGTATGTCCCCATCAGGGAGAGGATGGCGTTCTGCGGAGAAGGCTGGCCGCACCTGTCCTTGGAGACCATTGGCGAACCGGCCCCTGTCCCCATCCTAGGTGCGGAAGCCCTCGACGTGTTAAACACAGGCGAAAAGCTCTTCATATTCAGAAACCCCAAGGACCCGGACATCTCTCTGCACATCCCTCCCAGGAGGAAGAAGAACTTCCTGAACGCCAAGAAGGCCAGCAGGGCCCTGGGCTTGGACTAGGGGAGGCCCATGTGTGCTGCTGTCTAATGCTTAGCGTGCAGCGTATCCGTTCCCACGCAGAAGACACGGGTCCCCTGCACACCCTGGCCTCAGTGACGATTCAGCGTGGTCTCATGGGTTTCCATTTGGCCTGCTCTCTTCCGCACCATGAGGATGTGGACACTCCTTTCTTTTGGTCCCGAGTCACCAGGGACCTGGAGGACACTCTGCCCCAGCTCGCACCTCTGTGCCCGGCTGTGTGAGGACGGGCCTCGCTGTTCTCCTATTTTGTGTTTGCTACATATTCTGGTTTTATAAAGGGAACTTTTGAAAATAAATATATTTTACACAGAGCTCTCCACTTGCCTTACGTGGGGCCCTTGTTCCTGATTCTGTTCCTGATTCCCCATCGTGATGTCCAGCAAAGGGCTTTGCCCTGTCCCTTGAGCTGCCAGAAAACACGCCGGCCCCTGGGGAATGCCATCGCCTGTTCACATCTCAGTGGTCTTTCCAGTTGTACAAGGTGAAGAGATTCAGAAACCAGAGGGAAGTGATTTTTAAATCTTGAAGCAGAATCAGCTAATAAGCTGCTCAACGTGCTCTTTGGACCCAAAGAGCCCTTCCCCTGGGCCTCGGTCAGGGGACACCCGCAGGGCTCCCTGCATCAGGTCTTAGGAGGACATGGTGCCTTGGTGTGTCCTCTCACAGCCATGGCCCTGGCCAGTGACGTCTGCTCAGGGCTGGCCAGGTCACTGTAGGAGGAGTACAACACAAAGGGTCTTTGCTGAGGGTGGAGGTGACCAGGCAGGATCCTGTCACCAGCGAGGGGAGGAAAGGGATCACGGATGACATGTCTCTTTCTTGACAGCTGCTGCCAGAACCTTCCAGCTTCAGTCACCACTAATACCCAGCAAGGCGGGTAGCGCCATTCCCGTCTCACAGCCAGGAAGCTGGGACTCCGGGAGCACGGGTGACTTGCCCTCAGTCACTCTGCCCCGGTGGAACCTGGGCCTCCTGACTTTGGAGCCCTCGTCTGCCACAGACGCCCCCTTTCTACTGACATCCTGGAGGCAGCTCCCCATCCGCACGCGGCAGCCCCTTTCTTTGTCTCCTGTCCAAGACCTCCAGCTGCCTGCTGCCTGCCCGCCCTCCACGAGTGGCCCCCAGGACCTTCCCAGCTGTGGGGTGGGAAGCTCCTCCTCCAGGGGCCACTACGGAGCCATGGAACATCCGTGGACCCAGATTCCCCACCTGCTTGACAGAGTCAGTGGGTGGACCCTGCACTGGGCCCGGCACGGGGAGCGTGGCACAGCCGCTGGCATTGCTTGGTCTTGGAAAGGTTTCAAACAGGAGAGCACAATGGAATTTGCACTTTGGGAAGGTCACTCGGGAGACCCTGAGGAGGGTAGGTGGACCGGAGGTGGAAACCGTGAGCTGGACCTCTAGTCGATTTCTGTCCTCGGATGGGTGGGCAGCTGCAGGGGAGGGGAGCAGGTGGGCTCCATGCTGCTCGGGTGACCCGTGTTCTGACCCTCAGGCACCCTCTGGAGGTGTGACTGGATGGGGCTCAAGCTGCAAAATGCCTGGCCCATGGCCACCTGTGGGCAGCAGCCACCATTTCTGCCCAGCCCAATGGCATTTGTCCTCTGCCCACTTCACAGCACCATGTCCAGGGAACGGCCCTGTGGGGACTCCTGACCCCCAGAGATGGACACCCACTGCTCCTCGGCTTCCTCACGGGGTGTGAGGCCGTGGTCATCATCCTCTGGGGACGAGTGGCTTCCACCCGGCCTGCCATGCTGCTCTCCGCCCCTCCACTTCGTCTGGCCCCCTGCCTCCTCCCTTCCTGCTTCCTCTCACATCAGTTCAGGTCTTCATGACTGAATCCCTTATTGGCACATTTTCTCTACCCCCTTTCTTTGGCGTCTGCCTTAGTATTCAGTGCGGATCTTTAACTCACTCCCTACCATCAGGGGCATTGAACCCCTTCAGACAGCGTGGGAACAGTTTTGTCCGTTTCCCCATCTGCTCTTGCTGTAGTTTGGGTCTTAAGTGTCCCTAAATGACCTTGTACTAAAGTCTTGTTCCCAGCTTCGTGCCGTTGGGAGGCAGGGTGTTAAAGAGGCGGGGCCCTTAAGAGGCGGGGCCTAGGGGAAGTCAGTCATCGGTATGCTCTTGAAGCTGATTGTGGACCTGGTCCCTTCCTTTCTACTCTTAATTCTGGCCACATAGTGGTTTTGCTCTACCACAGCTCCCACCATAAGGTGCTTCCTCCCCATAGGCCTAAAAGCAACAGGGCCAGCTGATCAGGGACTGGAACCTCCACCAGTGTGAGTTGAATAAGCCCTCATGCTTTATAAGTGGGCTCCCTCAGGTATGTTGTTACAGCAGCAGAAAGCTGATGTGATTCTTTTTGCCGTTTCTGCTATAACTCCCACATATTCTGGTGTTGTTTTACTTTCAGTATTCAGTTATCTTTTTAAAATATTTTTTTAGTTGTAGATGGACATGATACCTTTATTTTGTTTGTTTATATGGGGTGCTGAGGATCCAACCCAGGGCCTCACACGTGCTGGGCAAGTGCTCTACCACTGAGCCACAACCCCAGCCTCCTTCAGTTATCTTTTAAAGAGGTTAAAAATGGGATAAAATCTTAGGTTTATGAAATATTTGGAATATATGAAGTCCTTCTTTAGTGCAGAGTCATATTTCCACCCGTTTATATTTAGTCTCTGTCTCCAGTTCCTGTTGCTGGAGAGATCTTGGCATTTCCTGGGTGTCTCTTGCTAGGAGTGTCTTCTGTTTCCAAAATGGGCTCCTTTCAGTCACACCTGATTAACTGATGTAGGGCGGGGCCCTAGATAGCTTCTGGGTGGGGCTGTTGCCAGAAAGACCAAGAGATTAGGAGGCTGGGCCTTCACCTTCTGAGGGCCCTGGACACAGCACCAGGCAGTGGGGCCCCCTGGAGATGGAGTTTGACAGAGACTTGGAACAAGGAGCTTCAGGGAGCTATGGGGCTGCTGGAGGCGGTGGCCTCTGAGAGGCTTTGGAAGGTCTGCATGTCCCCGCCCCATCCCGTGCCCCTGCCCTTGTCCATCTGGCCGTTCCAAGTTTTATCCTTTGGAATCAGCCATTGCGTGAGGATGGTCTTCCTCGGTGCTGCGAGCTGTCCAGCCGGTCAGTCAGAAGGGTGGAGGGTGCAGGGCCTGCAGCAGGCCGGGATGGCTCCCCCTGGGTCTGAGCCATGCCGCTGTCGCAACCCATCGTGTGAGGCAGCTTTCTGTCACTGACCGAGACACTGGCAAGGTCAACTTAGCGGAGGAAAAGTTTGCTTGGGCTCATGGTCTCAGTCCACGGTCAGCTGCCTCCACTGCTCTGGGCCTGAGGTGAGGCACATTCCCCCCCTCACCGCAGCTGGGAAGCAGAAGGAGGGAGGGGGAGAGAGAGGGACGTCCGGGGGACAAACTACAGTCAGAGGGCACACCCCAAGTCACCTGATTCCTGCAGCCACAGCTCACCTTTCTACAGCTATCACCCAGTTAGTCCTTTCAAATGAGTCATCCATCCAACGGATCAGTCCCCCATGAGCTTACAGCCCTCATAATCTCATCATCTATTAACACAGGGGCTTTTGGAGAACGTTCAAGGTCAAACCGTGTCCCATCAGGCAGCTGGCCTGTGTTTGGGGGGTCCCTCCCTGGTCTGCAGGCACCCAGCTGTGTGCGGGAAGGGCAGCCCAGGGCACTCTCTCTCCTTCCCTTCCTGCAGATGCCCCGCCCAGTGGGACCTCTGTCCTTGTCTGGGAAGAGGGAGCTGCTCTGGGACGTGGTTAGCTCCCAGCTGTTTCCAGAGGGAGGCTGAATTCAGCCTCCGTGTCTCGGGGCCATTTTGAAGCAAATCAAGTCATCCTATAATTTCATGCATAAACGTTTCAGTGTGCATCTCCAGAGGGTATGGAGTCCTTTTTAGCATTTAGCACAGAATGAACCAATTACTAACCCTAAGGCAAATAAAAAGTTTCACCATGAAGGAAATTTAATTCAAATACCCTTAATGGCTCAGGTTTAAATAAAACTTTATTAGTTACAATACTGCAAATACCAAGTATTTACTTAAAATCGGGCTTTAATAGCATCATTAGATAGTGAGAGAAGGGAAGGGAAGGTAGGGGCGTGTCTGTTTATGTGTGTGTGTGTGTGTGTGTGCATCCTTGTGTGTAAGAGCTAACTCCTCGTCTCCCCGCAGTAGAAGGTCTAGGTGTATGGATAATTCATGGGTAGTAAATATCGAGCAGTTACAGTGTGTTCCTTAGAAATACAAATGGTAATACCATAAGAAACAGCTAAACAATTAAAAGTACATTTATTCCTTGGGATCAACAGGAAAAATGTGTCCAGCACCCAGCAGACACTCAAATCCACACTTCGATGACTCTGCACACTTAGTACAATGAGCTGGGTAAATCCTTGCTACACTGTATGGTTTAGGGAACAAAGAGAAGGAAAAAAAGTCTGAACATGCTTAATAAAGACCCTGTTTTTAGAATGTTTTAAGTCCACAGTTGGTTGGATTCGAGGATGGGGAGCCAAGGACTTCAGGGGCCGGCTGTAGGTGCTTCTTGGGAGAAGAAGTCAGGGCTCGGAACAGCTGCCGGCTCCATCCTCAGTGCCTTCAACTGTCACCTAACACTTGGCCCGTGCACTGCCTTTGTTCAGAACCTCGAGGGCCTTGGCTTCTGAGTCAGAGCTCCAGTTCCTTGGCTCTGTCACCTCCTGGGTGTTGACCCAGGCCCACAGCTTCAGCGTTTCCGTTTGCCAGTTGAAGACGGTGTCAGTGACCCTTCAAGGAAAGGCAGACCAAGTGTCCCCTGTTGGGGGCAGCGTATGAAAAATCCAAGTGCCTTAAATGACCATGAAGAGAGGCCGTGAGGCTGTGGGAGCTGGGCTGGGGCTGGAGGCTGGGGTAGCCCCTTGGCCTCGCTGGGGCCTGCACAGACCCCCACCTCTTTACTCCGGGCATTCACTGAGCGAGGACCTGGGGTCCACTCCTCGCAGGATTGCGTTGAGGATGCACAGAAAGCACCCGCCTGGCACTCTGGATGCGGGAAGCTCTTGGTCAGCCATGGCTGGTGGTGGGTTGCGCTGTTGATGGAGTGGTCCTGACGGTGGGATAACACAGCTCAAAACAAATCCCATGTTAAATTTCTGTTGCTTCCAGGTTTTTAGATATGTTAACGAATAGTTAATGTCATGAGGAGAAGGCTTCTGAAAACGCTGGTGCATAAAAAAGAATGGGGATTAGATGAGGAGGCAGGAGGGAGAGGGGGAGGGGCAGGCCTAGTGTTTAAGGTGCAGATTAAAAGGAAATTGAGGAAAAGCAGAGCAAAACCTCAGTGCTGCTTGACTCTGGAGGGCTGACCACAGGTGATTTTCTTGTATTTTTCCCTCGTGTTTTTCGATGACTTCCAAATTTGTTGAAAAGATGTCTATTGTTTTTGTCATAAGGCACAAAAGGGTCATATAGAATCTGAAGTTTGCAATAGAGGAAGCAGTTTTTCACTTTCCGTATTTATCTGGTGATTGCATCCCTGGTTTAGGAGTCTCTAAAGCCCACTTCACTCAACAGCGAGAAGCTCTGAACCACTGTTCTTATCAGCTCTCTGTGCTTCTGTGAAGGGGAAGATTGAGTGACCTGCGGATGGTGCAGGTAAGGACTGCGCTTCTCTGCTTGTAACGGGCATTGGTGGTGATTTCTATAAGTGGGTGTTTAGTTTTTTTCTCATGAATCGTGCAGTACAGAAGTGGACAGTCCGGGCTAGGGCAGGAGTTACACAATGTCATAATGTATCTCTGCTGCCCTAAGTGCCTGGCTTCCACCCTCAAGGTTTTCCTGTGGTCCCAACATGGTTGTTGGAACTTCAGTCATCACATCTTTATTCCAGGCCAAGAGAAGGAGAAAGGGAAAGAGCAAACTCTGTCAGCAGTGTCAGTCCGCATTAAAGAGGTTTCCCAGAGCCCCTGGCCCCTAGTGATATCTGTTGGGCATCACTGACCTGAAGTGGGCCCCATGACCTCCAGCTGCAAAGGGGGTGGTAGGAGTGCATTCTGAACCAGCTTCTTACAGATCGGGGTTCTCTGAGAAGACAGAAAGGAAGGAAAGAAACGGGGGGCCCAACTCAACCTCTCTGCCAAATTCCCAGGTGACGCCCCAAAACAGCCCAGCTTCTTCTCCTGCAGGGGGAGAAGGCCTTGGCACCCCTCCTCCCCAGGGAGTAGCGGGAGGAATTTGGGAAGCAGGTTGTGAGCCCCTTTCTTACCTGTGAGGACAGACTGAATTCCACGCAGACCCGCCCAGCTCAGAAGGTCCCAGAGCCAGTTTCTCACTCGGCCTGTCTGACCCCAGGGCTTGTCCCCTTTCCTTACATCACCCTGACTTGGCTCCTCTGAAGGTCCAGTCTGTACTCACTCATCCTTTCAACCCCACTTCTAGGAGCCCTTGACTGACTGGCAGAGTGGATATTGTGAATATTGTTCCATGATGAGTGGCGAGCTAGGGCAGACGCGTCCTGGGCCGGAGCTCCTTCTCTGCAGGGGCAGGGGTCCTTGATCAGGGCATCGCAGAGCCCTGTGCAGGTGTTGTGGACACTGATCAAGGAGCCCCTTTCTGGGAGCACCCCAAGAAAACTTCACAAGGACCTAATTGTAGGAACAGGGTTAGCTCAGGCTGGAAGCACCCCAGGGGTTCACGTTGTTGGGGAGCTGGGGAGATGGGCTCTGGAGCTGGGGGAGCCTGGGCAGGGCAGCTCTGGGTGGCTGGGCTGGACCCTCCCACAGCTTTGTCCTGGGGGGCGGCCAGATGAGGAAATGAGTTCAGCCTGTGGACCTCAGCCTCCAGCGTCCAGCGGGTCCACTCCTGTTCCCACCCAGCATTTCTGACCCTCACCCCACTCTCCTCCACGTACTCCCCTGTGATTCCCGTGTGGATTTACAAAGTGAACTTCCAGGTGATCTGTCCTCAAGCTCCAACTTCATTTTTCAATTATGGGATTGACTCTTCCCTGTTGGAAAACCAGGGAGCTGGGCAGGGAGCCAGGATGACCAGGGGCTTGCTGGGGCACCACCTCCATTCTGGTCGGTGCCACTCCTTGGGCAGTGTTTGTTTTCAAGGTTAATTAATCAATAGGTGTCCCAGGCCTTCCTTGGGACAATAACGTGTGGGGTGGGGTGGGGGTGGGGCATTTCAGTCGGAGGCGGCTCAGGAAAGCCCGGTGCTCGGTTTCCTTCCGGGTTGGGTCCAGCACTTGACACCTCACAGACTCGGCTGCAGAAACGTGATCGCCTCTTTTTCTGTAACAACTTCATCTACATTTCTGGCTGATATTCCTCTTGCAAGAAACGTGATCAAGCCATGACCAGGTGATTCATGGTCAGCGTCCCTCTAAACCCCGGCCGTCTCAGAGCGGCTGCCTCCCGCCGCTGACACTCTGGTTTTGTGCTGGTGGGATTTTGGTCCAGGGCCCCTTGGTGAGTGCCTAGGGACGTGCCATTCTCCTGCCCCTTGGTGTGTGCCAGCCTCCCTCTCAGCTGGTGATGGGGGCGCACATGCCACCACCTGTGGGGTGTCCCCTTGTCGTGGCCTGGAGCCTCAGGCTCCCCTGGTGAAGGCTGGTCCCTTTTCTGGATGTGGGAACACACCAGGCAGGGGAGGGGTGGACTGTGACACTGCCACCAGCCACCTGCCCAGGCCCCTCCTGCAGCCACCGTGCCAACTCCAGTTTCAGGCACCCTCCCCTCTGGGATCCCTGGTGACCTCACCTGGGCTCCCCACAGTCTCCCCACCCAAAACTTTGCCTGGAGGAGGGGGTTGTTGTGTGCTTCTTCTGGAACATTCTCTCCTTAGCATCTCCCCCACTCCTCTCTCCCTCCTCCCCGTAGAACATTACCTTCTATTGGGTTGAAAAAGTGGATTTTATTCAAAATGTATGTTTGCCAACTCTGTTGATGGTGGCGTGATTCTGCCCCCTTCTGGATGGGGAAGCACTTGGACCCCCTCGGGCTCTCCCTTTGCGGTAGGAGGCGCTGGGCTTCAGAACTGTCTTCTGTGGGTTCCTAGGGAGCCCCCTGGAAGTCAGTGGCTGGGAGTCCGACTCTGGTCCTAATGTGTGACTCAGACGGGAACCAGGAGTGGTGCAGAGCGGTGGGTAGGTGCAGAGGGGCGGGGGCTGGAGGACCTGGCTCCGTGGGCTCTGCTCTGTTCACGTGCAGTATTCAAAAGTGTTTCCCCGGAGTCTGGTGGTGTCTGCAGAGAGATTTTGTGGGTGGATTTCAGAAAAGTGAGAACTTACCTGCAAGTTTGTCCCCAGCATAGCTGACAGCTGTTGGGCTTCAGAGCCTCTGTTCCCATAATGATCGTCAGTGACGCTGGGGATACTGCTCCCCTCTAAGCAGAGCACCTGCAGCTGTGGTGGAGGCTGAGGAGCAACTTTCTTACCTCTCAGGGCCAACGCTCGCCCCGTCGTCTTGTGAGGGTGCAGGCATGTGGGGCAGGCTCTGATCCTGCCCATCACCTACAAGCTTGTGGGTCTGAATACAGGATTGAGCCATTAGGCCTCAGTTTCCCCATCTATAAAACGGGATGGCAGCAGTGGTATTGTGATGGGGCCTAAGTGGGTTATTCCTCACGCACCCCTGGCAGCATAGGAAGTCAGGGGCAGCTCCCCGGAGGCCTCCTTCTGAGCAGGGCCACAACTTCCCGTCCTGCACATCCCTAGCCCACAGCCTGCGCCTGGGAGCGGCAGCAGCTCTGGGCACACACATGCGCACACACGCCACGCACTCTCCACTCTGGCCGACCTTCAGGGATCATCTTCAGTAGCCCTACCTTGGGGCCACGTTCTCTGGCCTTCAGTCCATCTGCCCTCTCTGTCCCGGTGCCCTGTGTGTCTTGTTGGTGACACGCCTCACCCTGCTGACGAGTGTGCCCATGTGCCTTCCCCGATGTCACAGCCGGCTTGGGCTGCTGTGGAGAAGTGCCCTGGACTTGCGGTTCTGGAGGCCCGACTCCCGGGATCGTGGAGCCACCAAGGTCGGCTCAGGCTTCCGGGGGCCACCTGCTGACTTCTCGCTGTGTCTGCAGGTGGTGGGAAGAGCAGCCGGCTCTCTGGCCTCTGCTCATAAGGGCACTACCCGAATTCACCAGGGCTCCACCCCCGGTCTAATCGCCTGCCAAGGGCCCACCTTCAAATGCCCCACACTGGGATTGGGAGTCTACAGTCCTCCAGTTCCTGTGCCAGACGTCGGCTCAGCCACGGAGAGACCTTCCTCCACCCCTCTGTCCCCCCACCCAGCACAGGGCCAGGCTCCTGGAACTGCCCGGCGCGTCCTGTTGAATCGGTGAGTTCCCAATCATCTATTTATATGTAGAAGATCGAAGTTCAGAGACGAGCAGTGACCTGCTTGGTCTAGCTGCTGAGAGTGGGCACCGCAAGGCCCTGGGCCTCTGGGCTCTCGGTGACAAAAGCCTCCACAGCTTGGTGGACAGCACCGTGGACAGGCTGGGGGAAAGCGGGAGCCACATGCTTGACAAGGGGCTGGTCCAGCCCTTCCCAACAGCCCACTCCAACACTCTCTCCTCTGCGCAGGCGCCACCTTCCACTAGACCTGCCCGAGCCCCTCCTGGAAATCAGAGCTGTCCCCTCCCCTCCCCTCCCACCCCTGCTCGGTCTGCTGCACACATGCGGTTTGTCACGTGGGACACACACCTGTTCACTTGATGGTGGGTCATTGTCTGCAGCCGGGGCTGGCTGGGCTGTCGGCTCTGTGGGAGCAGGGACTGTGAGGGGCTGTCCACGGAGGCCCCGAGTGCTGCAGCAGTGCCTGACCCTGGAGGGCCCGTGGTGAGCGCAGCGGCCGCAGAATGAGGCACACTGAGGGAGGAACCCTTCGTGTGGGTCCCGATTCCTCCCTTCACGCTCCGTGCTCTTCCTAGGGAGGCTGTCACCTCAGTGAGACCGAGACTCGGCTCTCTGGAGAGGCCAGAAGCAGCTGGAAGAGCTAAAGTCACAGTTTAAAAATCCATCAGCACAGAGAGGGGAGGGCTCACGCGGTGGGCAGGTGGTGTCCAGGTTGAAAGGTCCCAGCAGCTTTGCCGGCAGCATGATCTGCCCAGGTGTTAGAATTTGGGCAGTGAGGAATTGCCTGTCGGGGTAGTTGAAGGGCGGCACTGAGGTGGAACTCATGTCTGATGCCCTGTGAAATCCACGATGAAGACAGACACCCGCCTCCTCCGCACTGGTCTGCTGTGGCCTGGCCAAGCCCTCCCTGCAAGGCGGCCTCCCACCCCCACCCAGGCAGCCACGGGCCTAGTGCATTTTAGAGCATTTTATGTAAATGGAACCCACCAGCCTGCACTCTTTTGCTGAGTTTCTCTGGGTAGAATTATTTTGCGTTTCATCCGCGTGGTTGGAGGTATCCATGGTTCATCCCTTTTATTGCAGAACAGTGTGGGTATACCGCAGTCGTTCATGACCCTGTTGGTGGACGTTGGGGTTGCTTCAGGCTGTGGCCGTTTCAGGGAAATCAGCTGGGAACACTGGTGTGAATCTTCGTGTGGACGTGTGCTGGCACCTCTCTTGGCCACGTGTCTGAGTGGGCTGGGTAGCTCGTGTGGCACGTCAGAGCAGATGTTGTACGAATCTGCATCCGTTTTCCAAGCAGGTCACGCCACTTAGAGCCACACCAGCAGCGGGAGCTCCAGGTCCCCCACATCCTCACCACAGTGAGAGCCCTGGACATGTCAGTCATTCCAGTAGGTCATTCTGATTGCAGGTTAAGTTTGAATTTCACGTCTGTTCTCGCGTTTGCTAGCCACACAGCTTTGGCGATGCATCTGGTTAAATCTTTTACCCACTTTTTCTTGAGTTGCTTTGTTATGTTTTAGTTTTGAGATTCGCTGTGTATCCTGGACTCAGTCCTTCATCAACACACGGTGTGCAAGTCCCCCATCTGAAGCTCATCTCTGCACTCTTCTAATGGTGTCTCTGGAAGGGCAGAAGTTCTTAATTTGTCACCGTTTCCTTTATGGATTTTGCATTTGGGGTCCATCTAAGAAATCTTTCCTCAACCCAAGGTCACAGAGAGCTCATCCCATCTTTTCTTCTAGAAGTTTTATGGTTTTAGGTTTTATGCTGACATCTACGATCCTTTTTGAGATTTTTTTCATGTATAGAGCAAGCTATGGCTCAAGATTCTTCTTCAAAAGCAGTTGTTACAACATCATTTTTTAAAAAAGGCTTTCTCCACTGAATTTTCTTTACATCTTTGTCAAAAGTCATTAAATGCCTACGAATGAATTTATCTCTCAACTCTCTATTCTGTTCTATTGATGCATTGTGTATTTGACACCAATATTGGTCTTGATGACTGTAGCTCTATGGTAAGTCTTAAATTAGGTAGTATCGTACATATAATTTTTTCTCTTACAAAGTAAGTTGATCCTTTGCATTTTCATATAAATTTAAGAATTTCTTGTCACTTTTGACAAAAATACCCGCTGTGATCTTCATTCAGATTGTGGTGAATCTGTAGATCAACTTCAGGGGAAACACCGAGTATCCCAACTCCTGAGAACAGTGGAACCCTCCTTTGTTTCAGTCCCTCAAGATTCTCTCAGCATGTCTAGTGGTTTGCAGTGCGTACTTGTGTCAGGGTGATCTGTAAGTTCTAAATATTTTAATATTGCTAACCATGGCTGCTTTTCAAAATTCCAATTTCTGTTTTTTTCATTGCTAATATATAGAAATGCAATAGATTTTTATGTTTCTGTCAGTGTGATATAATTGTGTATAATGATGAGGTTCATTTAAACATATTCACAGACGATGGAGTATAACTTGGTCCATTTTCATCCTCAATATTTCTACTTTCCCTCCCCTCCGCCCGCCCCTTCTCCTCCACTGGTCTTCCTTCTACTTATCTGTCTGTTTGTTTATTTTAATTGGTGGATTCCCTGTGGCATATTCACATATGTACACAGCATATTTGGTCAACTTCATTCTGCACTTCCTCCTTTCCCCGTGACTCCTCCTTGCTCCTCACCACCCCACACCCCCATCCTAAGGGCTTGCTTAACTCCCTCATTGGTTTCAGTGGTGTTCTTGAATCTTCCGTTAGGTTTCTATTTAGACAAACATGGTGTCTTTGAATAAATACAATTTGATGTCTTCCATTTTAATCCCTATGCACCTTATTTCTTTTTCTTGTCTTATTTCACAGTCTAGGAACTCTAGGATGAGGTTGAGTAGAGGTTCGGTTGGAGCAGATGGAGCTGACCAGTCCTCAGTTGGGTTTTCACCCTTCAGTCTGTTAGCTGTGGAGTCTCCACCAATGCCCTTTACTTACCCCGTGGGGGCTTTTCCTTCCCTTCCTACTTCATTAATCATTAAAGTCAAAAATGGATACTGGATTTTGCCAGATGCTTTCCCCACTCATTTATGGAGATGGCCATATGGTTCTCCTTCCTCATCTTTCTGTAAGTGAATTGCATTGTAATGTGAATTGCATTGGCTGATTTTAAAAAATAAAATCAACTTGGCGTTCTTGGGATAAACTCAATGTGGTCGTGATATATTTTCCTCTTAAAAATAGCATCATTGGTTTTATTTGTTGGAATTCTGTTAAGAACTTTTATATCTATGTTCATAAGGGATATTGATCTGTAGTTTTCCGTCTGGTTTTGGAAGCAGGGTACTGCTGGCGGGGCACTGATGGAAAGTATGAAGAGAATTGTTATTATTTCTTCCTTAAATATTTGGGCAAACTCACCAGTAAATTTTAGTGCTTGGAGTTTGTTTATTAGAAAGTTTTTAGCTAAAAATTCAATTTCTTTGAAATGTAGAACTCATCCGTTTCTTCTTGAATAAACTTAGGCTGTCTGTCCTTCAAAGAATTTTCTCATTCATCTAAGTTATTGGCTGAGGTCTAGGAGTCCTCTTAACTTGCCTTTCTCTTACAGGGTCACACATCTTATCATGAATCAAGACTTTTTCTTTCTGTGAATTGTCTGTTCACTTCTTAGCTCCTTTTTTCTCTAGAGATTTTATTCTCCCCATGATTTTGGAAACATCTATAGAGACTTATGTATTAGGGACAATAACTCTTTGTGATTATTGTGATTTAAATCCCAAATATCCCTCAGTGTAATGTTTGTCTGAATTTCATGTTTTTTTGTCTTGCAAATGTTTTTGAGAGTTATTACGTAAGAAATCTTTACCTTATTGCTTCTAAATTATTAAATGTATTTCTTAAGAAATTCACAGAAGGGAGCCCATTAGATGGGAACCAGGTGATTCAGGGGCTCTCTAGGCCCCCCGGGGGGGGGCGCTGAGCCCCTGAGGTGGGAGGGAGGCGTCCACACCCACGCTGACTTAGAGAGGACTGTCGCAGCGGCACGTGGCATTGCGTATTGGCGCCATCTCTGCAGGGCCTGGCTGCCCAGCCTGGACGAGGGGACCAACGTCTCCTAGGAATCCTGTCCTGCAGCTGGAGCTGCGGTGGAACAGCCCGTGGGAAGGAATGGCAGACAGGGACCCAGGGGGACAGACGGCCTTCGGGGAAGGTCAAGGCGTCTTCGCAGGGACGTGTGTCTGGGGGAGGACGCTTCCTGAGCACCTGCTGCGTGGCCGGCCCTGTGCAGGGCGCTGTGGGGAGAGGAAGGCTGCAGGGCGCGGTCAGGCCCGGCCGCTGTCCCAGGAAACCCCGCTGCCTCGGGAGCTTCCCTCCTTAGACTCAGGCTGCGGGAGGAAGGTTTCCGTCCCCCTCCTCAGTCTGCCCCCACCTCAGTCCCTGTGTCAAGTCCCCGATGGCTGATGCGATGGCATTAGATGGTGGGCCGGGAGGTGACAGGCTTGGATGACGTGATAAGGCCCGCTCTGGGGTCCGTGCCCTGATGAAGGAGGAAGAGACAGAGGACCCAGGAACGAGGCCGGAGCCTCACAAGCCAGCCTCCGCCCCAGACCTGCCGCCCGCAGGACGGTGAGAAGGGAGGGCACTGCCCAGCCCAGTCACACAGCCCAGAGGGACGGAGGCAATGGGACCTCAGTGACACGCTCTCCCTGCTTCCCTGGGGTCCCAGACTGGGCAGGTGACACAGGCGTCACTGGTCATCCTCACCCACAGGAAGCTCTGGTTTGATGGAGAGATGACTGGAGGAGGCGGACACCGGGACGCTGGCCGTCAGGGACAGTGACAGAGAGGGCACTGAAGGAGGGCAGCAGGGCCGAGGCGCTGGGCGCAGAGTCCATCAGCACTGGGAGCCACGGTCCCAGCTCAGGGGAAGGGCAGCTGTCGCCTTCTCTGGGGTCACCAGCAGGGACGGGGGCACTGCTCTGGTTCCAGTGGCCACCACAGGGGTCCTCAAGCCCTCGGGGGGCCTGGAGTGTCCCTTTAACCTGGTGCTGACAGCTGCCTGTCATGCAAAGCTTCAGCCAGGGGACACCTTGACAAAAGAGGTCAAAAGAAGAGGGACACAAGGAAGAGAGACCCTCGCTTTCCCCGGGGAATGGGGTGAGACTGGTTCAAACCAGGGCGCCACATCCCTGAGCGACAGACGCCCAACTGTCGGGGGAGAGGCCAAAGCCCCCAGCACACGGGAGCCGTCTGGAGACCCCACGCAGCCTCCAGAGGCGGAGGTTGAGGATGCCCAACACGAAGCCCAACCTGGTGATCGGTAAGTTAGCAGAGGTCACTCCCTGGTGTCCCTCATGGGAAGTCACAATGTGCACACTGAGTGGCAGTACTGGGGACATCTCCAGCTGCCCTTGGCCCCTGTGGCTGAGGTAGGTTCTGTGGGCAGGGCTTAATGCGGGGCGATGAAGACCCCAGGCCCTCACCTCGACGGGGTGCCCCGAGGTGCTCAGACCCTACGCGCCCAGTTACCGAGTCTGTGAACCCTGCACAGGGTTGGTGGGGCGTCCCCTGCCAGGCGCTGACCTGGGACGCAGACGCAGCTGTGCCACCACCTGGAAATCCCGCCCTCCTGGACCAATGGCATCTCCTCACAGCCTCTGCAGGGCCCCTGAGGACGAGGATCATTCCACAGGGAGACGGGGTGCAGGCCGAGCAGCTGGCCAGGCCTCCCCTTCCCCAGGCTCTTCTCCACAGAGCAGCCATTTTGACCTCATCTTGCACCTCCCCCGTCCGTGCTCCTCATAATTCAGCAGCTTTTGTCTTCTCTTTGCCATTTAGTCCTCCAAGCCAGGCCCCGCCACAGGGCCTTTGCACTATCTATTCCTGAACACTGTCTCCATAGTGTTCAGCTCAAGTCCTCAGCTCATTCCTATGGTCAGGTTTCAGCTCCAGTGTCCCCTCTGCAGGGAGACTCTCTCGGACCTGTCCACCTTATCAAAGCAGAGCACGCCCATCCGGCCTTCCCCAAAGCCTGTTTTGTTCCTTCCGTCCCTGTATCAGGCAGCTTTCTTAGGAAAAAGCAACCTGCAGACTCCGGCTGATAGAGTGCCGAAGGGGAACGGGCTCAGCTCCACGGCCAGGGGCCTCCCCTTTTCCTCCTCTGCTCAAAGCTTCTAAGAGCTTCCTGTCTCAAGCAGAGAGAAAGTTCCTTCCTCTGCCCTGTGAAATCAGAGTGCTGGACCCACGAGCCCCCACTTCTTTCTGCTCTCTGTTCAGCCACTGGGCCCTTGCTTTACCTTGAGCAGCCAGCTGCCCCAGGATCTTTGCACCTGATGATTTCTCTCTCTGGAATGACCTTTCCCAACATCCACGCTGTGGCTTCACTAGTGACCCTTTTGAAAGCGGTGATGCCCTCCACCTCCTCTTGTTTATCTGTGCCCCGGCTCTCACAGGCTGCGACGTGTTGTCGTTTGTTTATTTCCTGGCTTTTAGTCCATCTTCCCCACCACATGAGAGGATCTGGGTCCGCGCTGAGGCCTGCTGTGTCCACCGTGGCCTGCGGCGCGGGATCTCCGCTGCCTCTAGTCCGCCTCTCGGGGTGGAAGGCCAAGTCCCTTCCTGACTCAGGGTCATGAGGATGACGAGATGCCATCAGGACAGGGTTGGGCACGCTGCCCATCGGTGCTGTCCCCCTGGGCCTCCTCCAGTTCAGCTCACAGGCTGGACTTCCCGCCAGGACAAGCAGCCCAGGGCTTCCAGGGTCCACCTCCTGCGTCCCCAGGGCTGTGCTGAGAGAAGCCAGGGACACTGCTGCTGTGCCCTCTGCTGGAAGGTCCCCGGGAGTGGCAGGGGCCACACTGGGTGGCTGAAGGGCAGCGAGGACGAGGACAGGAGCTCAGAGGACAAGACTCAGCGGTTGGCTCACCGGCAGGGGGTGGCCCGTGACCTCGGGAGCTCCCTGATCCTGTCGTCAGAACACGAGCGCAGGGCTGTCCACACTCAGGACCTGGTCCCGGCCTCTGGAGTCTGGCAGTGGTGGTGGTGGCTGTGCTGTGTCCACGTGGCAGGGCCACGGTGCCCGGAGACTTGGGGGAGCCTTCCTCTGGGCATCTGTGGGGGCCTGTGGGTGACAGAGCCCTTGTCGGTGGGCTGTGAGTCAAGCAGGTGGCTCTGCCCACCATGCGGGGCCTCGTCCATCAGTGAGGGCCTCAGAAGAGGCCCGGCACCCGGGGAGGAGGGGCTCTGCAGCAGGGGCCTTTGAACTTGGGTGCACGTGGGCTCTGCCCTGGGCTCAGACGCCGACCTCCAGCCTCCTGAGGGTCAATTTCTTTCTGTACAAACCCGTCCTACTGGTTCTGCTTCTCTGGGGAGCCCTGACCAGTCCATCTGCACGCTGTGCATGACAGTGACCCCCAGAGTCAGCCACTCATCACCGCAAGGCAGCGGGGTGGTGGGCAGAGGCGCAGCCTGGTGCTGGACCACCCACTGCCCACTCTCTCTGTAGCTCTGTGGCCTCAGGAAAACCGCCAGGCTGCTCTGTGCCCCAGCTTCCCCTGGCTGGACTGACACAGAAACGGTGCCCACCTGGGTGACCACGAGGACCACACATGGGTGCCCTGAGTGCTGAAGGGCTGGCTTCCTCAGGGCAGGGAGGGGGTGGGGAAAAGGCACAGAACCGCTTAGCGCAGCAGCCAGCGGGCGGGCCATGGGGCCAGGCGCCGTCCTCAGAGCCTGCTGGGTGGCGCTGTCCACCCAACTGTCATCTCCAAGCCAGCAAAGCCTCGTTCTGGGTTGAGTCTGGATTCAATCAGGCCCAGGAGAAGCCAAGACTATTTTTCAATCAAGAATTTATCTCGTCAGGCGGTCAGATGCCTGGGAGCGTCAATCACGGGATTTGGCTGCAAATCCAGGAACTGAAACGTCCTAGTGACGGCAGGTCAAAGGGCACAGACTGCTGGTCGGGCGGGATGAAGACACCTGGCGCTAACTCACAGCACGGGGACCGCGGTTAACACCCCTGCACTATAGACCAGGAGCTGCAGACAGACTCTTCTCACATGCCACACACACACTCATGCACACACACTGCACACACATACACAAACACAGTGCACACATGCACACAAAGTGCACACACTCACACACCCATGCACACACACAGTACACACAGTACACATGTGCACACACAGTACACACACACACTCACAAGCACATGCACACGAACACACACGCCCACACACGGACAGCCATTGTGTGAGGAGGTACATGTTAATCTGCTCGGCTGTGGCAGTCCCTTTGCCGTGTGTGGCAGAGCGCCATGTCTACACTTCCCACCTCTACCAGGTAAACACCTAGGGACAGGGCATCCTAGGGACAGGACATCGGGGGCAAGCGTCACAGGACGCCACACACTCAACCCAGGATGATTCGTGAAGTCCTGCTCGGGTCCCCAGGCTCTTGAAGCTGCAGGCACAACCTCATTTGTAAATTCAAGCCTTGGAGACTTGAGGACCTTGGGGCCCTGGGGTTCTCACAGGCAGTTTTAGGAGCCTGATGCCTAGCCAGGCCTCCACGTAGCGGGCAGTGACAGTTTACTGAATTGCATATGAAATGACAAGTTAATATCAACCAACAGATCTTTAAAATGGAAGCATTTAAACAGACTGGCAGAGGGCCATTTTTTGTGTAGAGTTGTTAAGGCTCATGCCCATCATAGCCTCCAGCGCCCCATCGGGAATCCCACAGAAGTTCTGGAAGACGTGTTTCCAATCAGTGTTTTCTATTCAGAGAGGGAGGGTGGCGTAAACCCTCAGCCCCATGAGGACACCCTGGTTTAGCTCCGATCTTACTTCGCAAACACTTATTGAGCACCTACTATGTTCCTAACACCAGGTTGGTGTGGATGTCAAGGTATGTTCTGCAGCACGGTGGCGTGATAACGCTCCACGACCATTCGTTGCCTCTTTTATAAAGAACCAGGAGAGCGGAGTGCAAAGGTCCCCAGCACAAAGAAAGGGAAAATGTTTAAGGGGATGGCAATGCCGAGTACCCGTCCACCTCGTGGCACATTGTGTACCTGTGTTGAATCATCGCGCTGCACCCCATGAATATGCACGACCACTATGCCTTAATCTACACTCAAAAAGTCACATACAACGATGTGCTGTCGCCTGAAGGGGCTGGCAGTCCAGTTGCCTTCACAGATCTCACAGAGCACGTCGGATGTCAGTAAACAGTAACCAGCTCTGGACCCTCCTGGGCGGGAGCAATCCTTGGATTGGAGATGAGGCATGAGGCGGGGCTTCCCTGGGAGGGAAGAGCACACAGAATCACACCGTGAGAAACCCGCTGGCGTCTCTGGTGGATGAGGCAAAAATAACGCGTCTTTCTTTGTCTCCAATTCTGAACGAATGCAGACAGAGGAGAGGGACAGGCAGAGATGGAAATACCACCCTTAAAGGCCGCGTGGGCTCGTGCCCCCAGGCGAAGGTCACAGGGATCTCTTCTCTGTCTTGATCCCTGAATGAGGAGGACTAGGTCCCAGTCACAGGAGCCGCTGGCCAGCACCAGTCTCTGGCCTCGACACCGGCAGCAGCAGGAGCAGCTCCGGTCCCAGCAGCCGCAGCGCCAGGCACGTCTGTGGCTGCAGCGGCAGAGCGCGGTGCCGTGAGGGTTTCTTTCAGCCCAGGCTTTGGTTAAAGAGCTTAGCATATAGCATCTCATTGAACCCTCCTGGGACTCGCTTCCAAAAGTGCAGCGCGGAGATGACAAATGACACACTGTGATGTTTGTGATTCAGTCATAAGGAACTCAGTCGCGCTCCGCAGTTCTGGCTCTAATCCAGGTGCTCTGGTTGCCTGAGCGACCTCAGCAGATCCTTCAACCTCCCTGCAGGTCAATGGTCACTCTCCACCTGGGGGAAAGTGCTGGTCTCCTCCACCTGCTGTGTGGACTCTGGGGTCCCTGGCTGGACGGAGCCACACCCGGGAGCAGAGGTCCCGGTCGGCCCTGCCCCTCCTCTCTGCCCTGTGGTCCAGCATTCGTCTCTTGAAGGCCAGCCCCTCTGTCCTGACCTCACCGGATGAGACCTCTCGTGAACTCCTTGTGCGCCTTGGCCACAGAGTCCTTGGGCCCGACTGCTCCTCCCTAGTCCTCCCCCCTGCTGTCTCTGCCCATCAGGGAGCCTCAGCCCCTGGGAGGGAGGAGAGACCAGAGGCCCTTCCTCCTGAGGCTTGTTCCCCAGCTTCTGGGGGCTCAGCTGTTTTCTCAGGGAGGATAAAACCCAGAACAATGGCAGCAGAAGACCCTTGAGAAGGCAGGGCCAGAAGAGCAGCCGCCTTCCTCGGGAGACCGCCCCCAGGAGACCGCCCTCAGAGACGGCAGTGGGGTGGCCTGGGCTGTGTGATGTGTCCCGTGGGCTTGTTTCCAGGAGCAGTGGCTCAGGGCCAGGCTGCTGAGGCCACTCCAGGGCTTGCTGTCTGCCTGCCCTTCAGCGTGGACCCCAGGTGCTGCGTGGGAAGGTGACAGTGTCTTTGGGAGCAGGGCCCTCCGTGGGCATCAGTCTGCTCTGAGCTGCCAGTCACCTCATACTTTGGACGGGGAGCATTTTAAGGGAAGGACATTCATTTTGGCTCTGGGAGGGGAGAGCCAAGGCTGGGTCTGGTGGTGGCCTTGCTGGCGGAGTCCCAAGGTGGCATGGACAGAGGGTGTGTGCTCCCTCTTCCCATGGAGCCGTCAGGGCTCAACCAGGGGTTCCACTGAGGACCTCATCTCACCAGCCACCTTCCAAAGTCCCTTGACCCTCCACAGCTGGGCTGAGCTTCCACCCTCTTAATAACTCAAAATGGGGATTAAATTTCAACCCCGGACCCTCGGAAAACACTCAGACCATCCCCAGAGGGTGGCTGAAGCAGCCCGGGCTTAGGCCACCAGAATTTGTCTCTGAATTCAGGGAGCCCAGCCCTCTTTGGGGCCTGGGGGTGGGATGCACTCGATCCACAGACAGTAGTGATGGGTCCCCAGGGGTTTCACCAGGTGGGGACTGAAGCCTTTGGCTCAGTGCTGCGCTCACGGGCACTGTCCACACCGTAGGTCGTTTCCCCAGGAGCAGGTCCTGAGCTAAAGATTCAGTGCAAGCAACTATTCAAGAAGCCGGGGGTGGGGGG
>NW_026000108.1:5176657-5271051 GCF_001458135.2 Marmota marmota marmota
TGGCGCACGTCTGTGAACTCAGGAGCTGAGGCAGGAGCATCGCAAGTTCAAGGCCAGCCTGAGCCACCTAGTGAGACTCATGGTTTGGATCTGCAGTGTTCCCTGAAAGCCCGTGTGTGGACTGCTCGGTTCCCAAGGCAGCGGTGCCCGGGGGTGGGACTCTTGGGGAGCGGGAGGTCACGAGGACGGTAACCTCATCAGTGGGTCCACCCGTCTGATGGGCTGGTGATGGAGCAGACTCCCGGGAAGAGGAGGAAAGTGAAGGCAGGTGGGGCCTGGTTAGAGGAGGGAGGTCACGGGGGTGTGTCCTGGGGACTGTACCTTGTCCCCGGCCCCTTCCTCGCTCCCACTGTCTGCTTCCCACTGCCCTGAGTGAGCAGCTGGCCCCTGCCATGCCCTTGCCTCTCGACCTTCGCCTCCCCCAGGCCCAGGGCAGTGGAGCCGGCCACGGCCCCGACCCCCGAAGCCATGAGCAGGTGAGACCTTTCCTCCTCTTGTTGCCTTGTCGGGTGTCTTGTCACAGTGATGAAAAGTGTCCAACACAGGAAACCTGACTCAATTAAAAGTAAAACACGCTGGACGGGGCCGCGTGGAGGGGCAGGCTGCATCCAGGCCCGGTGCTGGAGGACGGGGTGGGGGAGAGACGCCTGAGAGACCCGAGGGGTGCGGGGAGGCCCAGGGAGCGTGTGGTCTTGGTGGCATTTCAGCCTGCTGACCGCGAGGAGTGGGAGGTGACATCTCGGGGTTTGTGTGGCCCAAGGTAAAGGTGCTAGGCTCTGTCCTCCTGCCCTGCTGGGGCACTGGCTGCGGCCTGGGAGGGTGGCGAGGGTTGTCCTCGGCTCGCCCAGCTCTGCAGGGCAGGCTCCAGGGCAGGGCAATCCCTAGAGGTCACAGGGACAGAGCCCTGAGCGTCCAAGCATAGAGTGCCGGGCTGTGCTCCGAGAGCTGCTGGAAGGTTCCGAGGGCCGAGGACTGGGTCCACCAGGGCTGCTCTGAGGACAGTGTGGAGTGGGCCTGCGCAAGCCCCTGACCTGGGCAGTAAGCAGTCCCCCTGGCGCAGTCCAGGGGGGCAGTGTGGGAGGCCGGGGTGCTGGGCTTTGAGTGTTCCTGGCTCAGCCCACCCGCCACATGCGTCTGCTGTGTGGGGTGACAGAGGGCAAGAGGCAGTGTCCCTATGTCTCCAGCATCATCTCTTGTGATTATAAAAACTTTAGAAAAATAGGATAAAAAAGTTCACACAGCCCTGAATGGGATGAAGAAAAGAGAAGTCCCCGGCCCCAGAGCCACTGCCCGTCCCCCGGAGAAGAGCTCGACTCTGGCTGCCGCTCTTTTTCCTTAGACCAACCAACTTATACGTGATGTCTGTGTGCGTTTGTGACTGGGTGTGCAAGTGTAGAGAGTGGCTCTGGGTGGTACCCGCTTGTTCTGTCCCTGGTCTGTCTGCTCTGCCCAAACGGCCCCCTCCCGGGCCTCCCGGTTCTCTTGATTTGGATGTGCCTGCCTTTGTTGGAGGTAAACTGACTATAAACAGAAATCAACGTATGCCTCCAGCTCCTCAGTTTCTCAGGCTCCTTCCCAGGCCCTGAAGCTGATTTTGAACTTGCAACCCATATTTGGGTTCCTTAAAGAAGGTCCCCAGAGTATGCATGCTCAAAAAATCCCTCAGAATCTAGATCTGCCCCATAACTTCATGACATCTACCGAACGACACTAAGATACAACCCTGGGCTACGACGAGGCGGATAGGCCTTCTTATTCGTCACCTGCAGACTCCTCCCATTGTGAGGAATGAGCTGTGGGCCCTGCCAACAGTTCCCTCCACCTTCGCCCGTCCCCTGGCTTCCATCAGCCACGTCACCATCTCATCCTCTGTTTCCTCCTCTATGAAATGGGGACCCTGACTGCCCCTGTCCGGGGGTCGGGGAAATGAGTGTGCCCAGCTGGGTGTAGACCAGCACTCAGTACCGCTCATGGCTAGCATGAAGGGGTGGTCAGACCTGGCCCCTGCTCTTTCCTCCAGTCTGTGACATTCCTTCCACTTATCTCCCCAGCTGTTTTATGGAGGCTTTACTTTATGTTGGCCATAATTTTTAATTTCCGGGAAACTCCTTCCCGTTCCCTTTTTTCCAGAGCGGCTTGCCCTGTTGTTTTATGGCTGCAAAATCTGTTTCAATCTCTTTGAGGCTATGAATTCAATATTTTAACGTTCTCTTCTGTTGGGGGAGGGCTGCTGTCTGGGCTCACCCTGGACCCCTCTCCTGTGCAATTGATTTTCCTCCACGGCTGACCATGCTGGCCTGACCTTCAGGTTTTCAACACGGGATCCAGCCGAGAGCCCAGGTGGCCCTGTGGGTCTCTGCCAAGTTCCCGTGACTGGGTTTGATCTCTTGGCTTTGCCCACGAAGGGAAGGTTGGCTGCAGGTTTTGCACCTGTGGGGGGCATCTGTCAGCCATGCTGGTCTGCACAGATGGACTGACAGACAGGGTGGCACCCCTCTGCCCAGATGAGGTCGGGAGGTCTCCCCTCCAGGTGCATCTCTGTGTCTTTAGAAAGCAGAGCGGTGATTGGGGTCTTGGAAAGAGGAAGCTGTCGTGGGGTGGGTAGAGGAGCCGTGGCATGGCGAAGGCCTAGCTTTTGTTTCAAAACCTTTTTTGAGATAATTTTAGGCTTATCAAAGAGCTGGGAGAGGAAGAGCCCGGGGTGGCAGTGGAGCTGGGAGGAGACAGGAGGGCGTCCATAGCTGGCCGTCCCCATGGGGCATCGCATGGGCTCCCGGGACATCCATTCAAGCACTGCTGATGGCCTCTCAGAAGATGGGCACTGTCAGGCAGGGCGGGTGCCTTAAGGAGGGAGATGGCACTAGGACCTGGTCTCTGGGGGGAAGAGGACTAGGGAGGAGCAGTCGGGCCCAAGGACTCTGTGGCCAAGGCGCACAAGGAGTTCACGAGAGGTCTCATCCGGTGAGGTCAGGACAGAGGGGCTGGCCTTCAAGAGACGAATGCTGGACCGTGTCCACCCAGAGCCAGAGCCAGAAGTCATCACTACAGAGAGAAGGTGTGAAAGGCAAGGAGGCATGAAGTCAGGCATCTGCGCAGGAGGGGCGTCAGCTCCTGTGGCCCGGGTGGTCATTGGGACAAGGGGCAGGTAGACCATTTTTCTCTGGGTAGAGAACTTTCTGTATTTTCCTCCTGGTGAATGGACTGTATCTCTATAAGTAAATAATAATGATGATGATGATGTAAAGTGTGACCAAGTGGGGAGAATGTGAGTTGCCAAGCTAAGCTCCATTTTTCTGTGGGCAAAGTGGACCCAGGACTGATGTGGTGTTCCCCGCCCCTGCCTTAATTTGGACCTTAATATCCCCCAAAGGCCTATGTGTAGAGCTCGGTCCCCGGGTGGCACTACTGAAGGTGGTGGACCTTCAGGAGGTGGGGTTTAGAGAGCTACATGGCTGGGCGCACTCTCTATACCCTGGAGCTGGACGTGGGTGGTCAGCTCCGCTGCACACTGCTGTCAAGTGGCCTCCTTCTCACAGGCCACAAAGCTGTGGTGCTCCTGATCGTGGATTAGCACCTCTAAAATCACGAAAAGGAAAACAAAACAAAACCCCTTTCTCTTTGTAAGTTGACTTCTCCCAGGTATTTTGCTGCGGTGACCACACTGACCCACCCCCATCCCACGTGTCTCTATGCTGGATTAAATTTGAGCCCCTTCACTTGGAGAGGAACGTGGCCCCTCCCGCCCACCCTGAATGAAGAACCAGTTTGTAGGAAGGAACGTCCAAGAAACAGTTTATTCTCAACAAGGAACGCAGACTTGACAGAGCCAGGAAATCCACTGTCCACAGGGTTGGTTCCACTCAGCTCCCACCTAGTGACTCAGCCCCATGAGAAATCCTAACGGCCCAGGGTCACAGTGAAGAGAGGGGCGGCCATTGTTTCCTGGAGGGGGCAGGACGGTGCCGGACGGGGACCAGAGACCAAGTAGTGGGCAGAACACAGACTGACGTGGGCAAAGCAGGCTCCACAGAGCCCCAGTCCCAGGGAGGAAAATAAAGACTTTTTTCCTAAATAAAAATATAAAACCTTGTCATATGTTAAAATGTCCCTTAAGAATCTAAGGATGACCTGGACGGCCCCGAGGATCGATTTATCTCATGTAAAAATGAAAAATGGGAACCCCATAAAAAAGTAAAACAATCAAACTCTGCAGGGCGTATGGACATCAAAGCCTCAGGGAGAAAACGCAAAGAATCCCAAAGGCGAGCCAGGCTGGACCTGCAGAAAACCACCCGGCCCACCCAGCCTGCACCAGGTCTCTCCAAATGACGATGGGGCTGCACTGACATGGATGATGGTGATCACAATGGTGGAGTCCAGTGGGTCGTCCACTGTGCCGGGCCTGTCACGTGCAGGACCCCGCTATTGGTCCTTTTATTCCATTTTAAAGTGAGGAGACTGGCGCTCGGGTGATCATGTGCCTGGCCTGTGATCTTCTGGTTGGCCAGCAGCAGGGCTGGAATCTGCAGGCCAGCCTGACCATGCTCCAGCCTTCACTGCCAAGCCTCAGCATCTCCCAGGTCCGGGCAGGCTGCCCCTGACTAGGCCAGAAAGCAGTCTTTAGCAAAAACTTTCCTTTAGCACAGACTTTCCAAACATGCACAATTCCTAATACTGCAACAGGAAGCTGCCCATCAGGGCTGGTCAGGTACCCTCTGAACAGTGATGCCCACGAGCCCGTCTACAGCCCCCCTGGGAAGGAAGATGTGGGTGCATGAGGGGGTGGGAGTTCTGTGGCAGGGCTGAGTTTTGGGGGAGCCTGGTTGACACTGTGGGAGTAAATGCTGACCAGTGACCTGACTCCAGCAAAGGGCATTCAGAGGGGGCGGGGAGGAGGGAGTGAGACTGCTGAAGTTAGAGGTGGGAGGGTCTTCTGTGAACCCGGGAGGAGCACGGTGACCGTGGGGACCAGGCTGGTCTGCACGGTTCCAGAAGGCAGGGCGTCTGTGGCCTGCCGAGGATGTGAATGGAGACACGTCAGGGTTGCTCCAGGATTTGGGAGTAGAGTTGCCATAGGAGGGTGAATGCGTCCAGCATTTACGCTGTCCTCAGGGATGCTGTCTTCCAGAGTGCCATCTGACAAGCCAGGATGGGCCCAACTGCAAGGTCGCAATGGTCTCATTGCTTTGGGGAATGGGAGTGCACGTCAAAGATGAGATTATACGTTGTGTGTACAGACAACTTTACAAATGCCTAAGGTCTTGCATGTCTGTTATCCAACTGGATTCTCACAATGACCTTGTATCTGGAGGTGGGGCAGAGAGCTGTTTGACCCCTTTGGCAGATTCAGAAAACTGAGGCACAGAAGATGTGACTTGTCCAAGGTCACACAGCAAATCAGTGGGACGCAGGGACCAGAACCCAGACTTTCCAGCTCTAAGTCCAGGTCTCTTTCTGCATCTGATGTTTTCAGGGTGAGATGGGGACTGTCTTAGCACAGAGTGGGGCTCTGGGTGGCCAGGGCAGAGGCGCCTGTGGCCCACTGGGCACCTGCAGGTGGAAGCTTAGCTGCTGCAGCCCCGGGAGCAGGCGTGGGCCAGGATGTTGTTGTTGCACCCGTCCTGGAGCTTGCTCTGGGTCTGACTCACAGCTCGGCCTTCCATGTCCAACATCTGGCCGCCTGGTCCCTGCTGCCGCCTGAGCCTGCAAACAAGAACAGCGTGGAGCTGCATTAGTGTTGAGGAGCTGGGGTGCAGCCGCAGGTTCAGGGGAGGCACCTGGGCAAGCACAGCCTTGGGCCCGCCTTCCTGTGGGGGGGGCAGGATGCTGTGCTCCACACGCCCTGTGACCTGCTGAACGCACAGAGCCTCGGCTTCTCTGTCTGAAATGGAGATGATAATCCCCATCTCTCAGCTCCCCGTGAAGAATACAGAGACTGTATAGAAATTCACCCAGTTCACAGCCAGCAAGGTGCTGGGTGAGCCCCCCAGCATGGTTCAGGGTGCCCCCGTCATGCCTGGGAGCGGGTGTACCCTGGCAAGCCAAACAGCCAGGATCCCCGTCTTCACAGGGCGTAGTCTAAAGGGGGAGATGGTCACTAATCAAACAATCCCACAAGTAAATATCAAACAGTCAAACATGGACAGACAAAACATCCCAGGGTAATGTCAGGGACTGGATTCTGAACCCTGCATTTCTTCGCAGCTGGCCACCTGGCCTTCGTCCGCGTATCTCAACATCCCTCCCTTTTTGATCTTCAAGTTCAGGTTCATCCTCTCCTGTACCACAGCTGCCACTGTCTGTGATTGGTGCAGGCCAGAGACAGAGTTGAGCCCTTCCCGGGGGCAGTGAGGGATTTTAGAATGTCCCTCAACACCCGCTACTTGGGTCACATGGCTCAAGTTGTTGAGCTTCGTCTGAGCCTCAGTGTCCTCGTCTGAAGGTGGAGATTCTACTGGGGACTTGGCGGGAGGCTGGGGGTCGCAGAGCGTGTGCGAAGGGTCTTAATAGGGCTGGGAATGACACAGATGGCTCCTAGTTCTACCTTGTTGTTCCGCTGAGAGCAGCCTGACCGGACACTAGCGGGCTTCTGCCAGTCGGCCCAGAGCAGGCTGTCAGTTACCGCTGTCCTCATGAAACTGATGTCAGCTTACGCAGCAAGTGTCTGTGTGTGCTTGTCACTTGCAGGGCACTGTGAGTGACCTCAGGACAAGCACAGCACAGCCCGTGCCTTGGATGGCCACAGCTGTGCCTGTGAACGTGTGTGACAGGGTTGAGCAGAGCGTCTGTGACAGCGTAGGTCTTGGAGTGCGTCCTTTAGGTGACACAGAAGCACCAGGGGCAACACTGTCTCACAGGCCATGAGTTGTGGCTCCTGTCCCTTGCTCTGTCCCCACAAGGCCTGGGATGGGGGTCTGTTCCTCTGCTCCTGCAGCTCCTCAGGCAGGATGGCTGGCAAGTGGCCATGGCTAAGGCCCATCATCCTGGAGCAGGGGGCAGGACCCAGAGGACAGGACTGGGATGTGAGGCAGGGCCTCCTGGTCTGGCTCACAAGGTGATGCTGCAGAGTTCTCTGCACACGAAGGACAAATGAGCCCCATGGAGATGGTCTTTTAAGTGCCCAGTCCTGGTGTTTGGGTGTTTTAGTATAGCAGGGCATGCCTACACAGCTCGTGTGGGGGGCCAGCGTGGCCCCCTCCAGACACGAGCTTCAGTAGTTATTACAAGACAGAGTCAAGACAGTGACACGGGGGCCCGTGAGTGTCAGGTGGGCTCTGAAATCTCGTGGGGCTCAGGAGAGACCTTCTGCAGGAGACAGCACTTGAGGTGGCCTTCAGGCACTAGATGGGCTTGTGATTGACCCGATGGGTGAGTGAGGGGACATGAAGGCCAAGGCTGGGAAAGTGAAAGTAAGGACCAGGCCCTCCCGAGAGCTCGGGGCTTCAGCCATCCTCTGGGCCAGAGCCATCAGGAGGAGCAGCGGAGTCACTGAGAGCCGGGGGAGTGGGCCAAGTGCAGGAGCTCAATGACGGGGGTCAGGTCCTTGCAGCTCAGTCCCAGGCTCCTGTCTGAGCAAGAGACATAATCAAGAAAGATACCCCCCTGTTGTGGACCTGGAACGTCCCCAAGGGCTCATTCAACTCAACACTTGGTCCCCTGAGCAGCAGTGTTCAGGGATGGGGTGTTGGGTGGTGATTGGATCAGGAGGGCTCTGACCTCATCAGTGATTGACCCTTTGAAGGATCCGTGGCTCCGTGGATTACTGGGCCATGGCTGTAACTGGGTGGTGGACCTGGCTGAGGGAGTGGGTCTGCCCCTTTCTCTTGCACTCTGCCCCCAGAAGCTATGAAGTGCGCAGCTTGGCCCCACCATGGTCTTTTCCATGCTCTGAAGGAATTAGAAAAGCTCACACTGCAAATGGGGATTTGTGAACCAAGACAAAGGCCCAAATCCATCACCCTGCACCAAGTGCTCACTTAGAGGACGCGCCTGCAGCCCAGGAATCTGACTCTGGAGGAAGTGGGGAGATTTTACACACACTACCAGTGGTAGCTCAATTCCATTCATGCAAATTGGCTGGTTATCTCCACAATGACAGGAACATTTAATTTATCAGGGAACTTATCAGATTAATCGTCATCTTTGTGACCAGAATCCTGAGTGATGGGTATGAGCGCCCTCCACCTCTGAACTCCAGCACTAAATGCCTGGGGGAAGTGCTCTGGGGGAGGACCCCGCTCAGCAGAGGGGCTCCGCAGGAGGACACGTTGCAGTTGGTAATGATCCAGGCTCGAGGCAGTTTGCAAAAGCGAAGCCCCACAGAGGAGAACAAGAGAATCAATACTGGCAAGCAAACCAATCTCCACGCTCTGACCACGCCAGGACGGGTCCAGCTCAGCGCCACATCGTTCTTAGGCAACCAGCCACAGGTGAGGCCCCACCTCCCATTTGAGAGAGGCCGGCTTCTTTGTATGTTGCAGTTTAAAAGGTGAAAGTGTTTTGCAATGCTCTCCCGTGACCCACGTCACCGGCTGGTCTCACCTGACCCTGTGGTGTTGGGTGGAGGGCTGGAGGGAAGAGCAGAGTCCCGGCTCTGGCCAGGAGCTTGCCCTCTCCTCCAGCCTCTCTCCTCATCTGTACCCAGGGGACAACTGAGTCTCCTCAAAGAGAAACTGAGGGTCAGTGAGGCCTCCTCCTGACATGGCACCGATGACCCCCCGCCCCCAGCTGGGTCTGTAGGCCTCATCCCGGACGGGGGTCAGGGCAGAAGCCCCTGAGGAGTGGTGGGTACCGATGGAACACGCAGGAGTGGATAGGAGATCAGGACCCAGGGTGGACGAAACAGGGCAGCAGGCTGAGGGGGGAGTCCAGCCCCCGGGATCTCGGGGAGCCAGAGGGGTCCTGTTATGGTGAGATAATGCAAGAAGGTTCGGAGGTGGAAGGACTGGGTCAGGAGAGCCGTGACCTAATCAGTGCATCGATTCCTGATGGGGATTAACGGGGTGTAACTGTGGGCAGGTAGGTGTGGCTGGAGGGGGCCTCACCAGGGACCTGCCTTGGGGGTATGCATTTCATCCCTCATGAGCGGAGTCTCTCTGCTCCCTGGAGGCCAGTCCTGACCTGCCTTCCCCCACCACCTGTTCTGCCATGATGCTCTGCCTCACCTGAGGCCCAGAGCCATGGAGCCGGCCCTGCAGGGACGGAGACCCCTGAGACTGTGAGTCCCAGCTGAGCTCTGCCCCTCTGTGCTGTTGTCATCAGGTCTTTTGGTCACAGCAGTGAACAGGCTGATTAAAAGGCCCACAAGCCGGGAACCAGGGTGTGGACCCAGCACCTAGAATCAGCTGCTGTCTGGTTCAGGTCCCTCTTCCACTGGGCAGAGCCACAGAGTGCCATCTGAGGCCTCACAGCCCCAGCATGGTGACCAGCCAGGGGCAAGTGCCCAGCAAGGTATGCTGGAGGGATGGGGGTAGGTAAAGGCATTGGCGGCCAGCCTGCGCCTCACCCTCTTGGCAGCAGTGTGCCCAGGCTAGGGGGCTGTCTCAGCATCCTCAGGGGAAAGGAGGTGGCTGTGATTAACCTGAGTACGCAGGGTGTCCTAGCGGGACAGGAATTGGGTTGCCAAGCTGGCAGCCCTGGTGGACTTTGGACGGTGTGAGCTCATGTGCCCTCGTGGCTGAAGGAGTCAGGACACGTACCCCTGGTCTTCAACAAATGAAAACAGTGTTTGACGCAGTGCTTACTGAGTGGCAGTGTAAGTCTGTACCTTAATCATTAGCAAACTCTCCTGCCGTGCTCACGATCCCATAGGACGAGGGGTCCAGTCGTTCCTCCTACAGGGCTCCTGGGCAGTAGGTCTCAACGCCCTGCTATCGTTTGGACCTGGAGTGACCCCCGAGGCTCATGTGTTGAAGGTTCGGTCCCCAGGGCAACAATGTCCAGAGAAAGGGCTTTGGGAGGTGATTGGATCACGAAGGCTCTGACGCCCTCAGTGGAGTAACCCTGTGATGGTTCATGGCTGAGTGGACTGCGGGAGGTAGGGGAACTGTAGGAGGGGACTTAGTTGTGGGGAGTGGGTCCTTGGTGGCTCCATTTGTCCCTGGACCCTTATCTCCACCCCTCACCCCCTGTCTCTCTCCCTCTCTGCTTCCTGGCAAAGCCATGTAGCCAGCCGTCTGAGCCCCCACATCCACCGTGATGGAAATGGTCCTCTGTAAGTAAATTCCACTTAGTGTTTCCTAAGGGGCTCTGAGGGGCACAACATCCTTCTAGTCCCTGATGAGATTTCTCTTCCTCAAGTAAACTCCATACGACTCGCTGTTTCCCTTTGAGGCTCCTCATTTACTGGGATGATCACCTGGTAGCAATTCTTATCTCATAAATTCAATAAGAGCCCTTGGCCAGAAGCTGTAGGATTCTGTCTGCTTTATCCTGTGTGGCCTGAAGCAATATGTATTTGAAGAAGCCTTTGCAGGAAGCCAGCTGAACTGTGGGTGGGGGTGTGAGGTGGCAGAGCAGGGTTTGGTCGGAGTCTCCCTCACTCTGCCCCTTTGCTAATGAGATCCGCTCTGGAGAAAGGAAGGAGTGGCAGAGATGGGTTCTGAGTAGCCAGGGCTGGTTCTGTTGGCATCTACCCACCCGGGATCAGGAGGAACAGCGCCCACCCAAGGGGGAGAAAGGGACCAGAAATGATAACTGGTTGTAGGTCACAGAGCGTTATAGAGGTGCCCTGGATTTGAATGCAGGACCCTGCGGTTCCTGTTTTCCTGGCTAAGCACCCCTCCCCATGATCCTTCCTGGCCACTGTCACCAGCAGACTCCTCTAGACTCAGGGGTGAGGCTGAGCTGCTGTGTGTCTGCTGGGGTAAGGGTGGTACTTGCTGGGTCCTCTCGACACGGGGAGGACACAGGAAGGGCCTGCACTGGGGGCTGATGGGTCCGTGGCCAATAGTTCCACTGGGCTGCCCCTCTTGGCACGTGGCAGGGTGACACTTCCCAGCTTCCCTGGGGTTGGGTGGGGCCATGTGACTGGTTGTGCCTGGGCGTGAATTGCAGTGTGTACTGCTCCTGGGGGGCTGAGCATTTAACCAGCTGTGCCAGCCTCTCTGGGGACCCTGCCCTGCTCCTGATGCCTGCCATGCTGCAAGTGCTCACGGGAGTGAGGAGAGGAGGTGGCGGAGCCGGCGGAGCAGCACCCCCGCTGAGCTCCAGGAGGGACAGTGTGTGCAGGAAACAGAACTGAGGATGAGATGGTGTTGTGTGGTGAGTGGAACCCAAAGCGACCTCCAGCCGGTCCCTCCCGATGTCAACACACACTTGCAAATCCAGGCGGCAAGGAGGATTAACTGTGGAGCAAGTGAAATTGATCTCAAGCCCAGGGCATGGCATTCGGCAGCTTTCAACACTCAAGAATCACGGTGAGCTTTGTCCGTGTCCTGTTCATTTTCTTTTTCATCTTTTATTGGCTGCAGCGAACACGTCAGGATCAGCCAACCTCTTGAAACTGGGCTGCGATTTCCTCTGATTGAAACCTGAGCGAACCTGACACGGTCCTCATTTCCCATGCAATTTCTTGATTTCAAGTTTTCGCTGCACCATGAAGAGCCTGTGGACTGAGCAGCCTTGTGGCCGCCTTCACTCCCACCTGAAGGCCCTTCTGCCAGTTGCAGGTCTCTGAGCTGATTGTCCCAGGCCACTTCCCCTCCTGTGGGTGCAGGTCTTGGGCCCAGCCTCCCTCCCCACCTGCACCTGGTGGGGAGAACATCCTCCGGGCTCATCTGAGGTTCCCAGCCACCATTCAAGTCAGAATCGTGTTTTTATCAGTTTCACTCCCTGAGAAACAGGAATTAAATACCCACGGATAGACCTGGGGGAGGATGGAAGGAGGAAGGGGCTGCAGATGCCTCCTGAGGCTAGCTCACTGAGGTGGCGCTACCTCTGCATCCTCACCCAGACAGCAAGGTCTGGGCTGCCCTGTTTAGCCCCAGACTGGGAGGAGCCTCTGTGTGCCAGCCTTGAATTCAGAAACCTGGGCTTTTTATGTTCGCTGTGTCCCGGCAATGGACGGGGTTTGAGAGGCTTGTGCCAAGGGCTTTCCCCACTTCACAAGCCAATCTGCAAAACACAAGGAATTGGGTCTCCCTTTCTCACTGTTGAGGCTGGTGATGAGATCAAAGAAATGTCAACGCACTTTGCAAATGGCACAGGGCTTGGTGGAGTCTAGGAGCCATTGATAGCAGCCCATCTTGCTGGCACAGAAGGGGAACCTGAGGCTCAGAGAGGCTTGGGACCTCACCAGGTCACAGCACCCTGAGAAGCAAGACCAGGGTCTGCCCCAGTCCATCAGGTTCCCAAGCCCAAGAGGAGTCCCACTCCTCAATCATCCTACCACGATCGGTACAATCCACAGCCAAGAACTGACCACAGGAGATGGCAGATTTCAGGAGTAGCAAGATTGAGAAGCCCAGGATTAAAGGACACAACCTAAAACCATAAAATCACATAAGGATGTCGATTGCTGTTAATATCAATAGAATTAAGTGTGTTAAATGCAGAGTTTTAAGGTGTAATAATATCCTTGCGGGTTCCAGAGGCAACTTTAAGGTGATTTTAAATTTGCCGTTTCCTTAGGAGTAAGAAGGACAGAAACTTTGGCTACCTACACCCCCTTTTCATCAGGGCCTTCTTATTCTGAGAAACTCTATCAAATGCTGCTGAACAAACCTCTTGGAAAAGTCATCCCTGCTTAGATCCTTGGCTAAAAAGAAGGGGACAAGCCCCACTGTGCATTTCTCAAAATAAAGGAGCTTAGCCGGTCCCTGGAAGCAGGTGCTCCACCTGGCTTATGGCCTTTTGCTGGTTGAGACCAGTAGCCAATAATAAGCTGCTTTTGCAGGACACTGGGCAGAACTGATTTTAATTTTGCTCTCTGTGTAGAAACTAAGGTCCAAAGAGGGTAGGCCCAGGACATTTCCTGTGTCCCTGCAGCAGGCGCTGGTGACTGTGCCCTGGCAGCCTGCAAGGCTTAGTATTGCTCTGCCCATAGGCTGTGGGCATCCTGAGGACCTGGGTCAGTTCTGCGTCTTCAGGGACCAGTCCAGGATTATGGTGTGTCTGTCAAGTGACTGAATGCGTCTCCTGCAGGGGCTGGTGTGGTGATGGTCTCCCCAGTGCCCTGGCCCTCAGGGTTTATGCAGATGGCGGCTTCTTCACTGTGGCGGGAGCTGCAGGGACCTTCTCTTTGCCAAGGGCCTTTTCCAGCTGAGGAAGCAGGCAGACCTGCACCATGCAGGAGACAGCAAGTCACACAAAGTAAGCCCACTAGTGTCCTTCAGCCAGGGAGGGAGGGCCAGGCGTTGCACATGGATACTCTGGGGTAGGGGACAAGGGCTGGGAGGGTCTGCAGTGTTAGGAGATCCTATGACTCAACTTAGCACCCAACAGAAGCTGCTCAGTTGGGCACAGTGCTGTCCTGCAGACAAGGCTCTCAGGTGTCAGAATGAACAGAGCATGTTCAAAAGAAGGTCCAGGCCTCCTCTGTCCACTTCTGGTTCAGGAGGTGTGGACCAGGGTGCTGTGTTAGGGGCAGGACACCACCAACTAGGGGCTTAAAGCAATCGAAAGCTCTTCCACAGCTCTGGAGGCCAGAGACACACACCAGGGTGCAGTGGGCTGGCTCCTGCAGGGAGGGCTGTGAGGGAGAGCCTGGTCCTGCTTCTCCGGTTGCTGGTGGCTGCTGGCCTCTGGGCTGCAGACCCACCACTCAGTCCCCGCCTTCCTCCCCACATGGCCTTCTCACGGGTCTGGGTCTCTTCTCCTATTAGGACACCAGCCATGTTGGAGTCAGGGCCCTTCCTACTCCACAACAGCTTCATCCTAACTCATTATATCTGCCATGACCCTATTTCCAAATAAGGTCACATTCACTGGTGCTGGGGCTTAGGACTTCAGCACATCTCTTTTGGGGTACACAATACAACCTATACCAGCTGCACAACTATAAGGTCACCCCAGATGATTCTGACAGGGGCTCCTGGGCCCATGGTGCCCTCCACAGAAGAGGCCTGCACCTGCTGCCCGTGGGCAGGGGCAGTCTGTGGAGGCCAACGGCCAGGTCTGCAGAGAAAGAAAGAAGATTGACCCATAGGGCCCAGGCTTGGTCCACAAGCCAGGCTCCGGGCTCAGCATGCCCGGATATCTCCTCCCACACGGCACAGGGAGGATGTTGGGAAGAAGGGCCTTGGTTTAATTTTTCGGATACTTAAGTGCCAACACAGCAGGTGCTCAAACAAGGGATTGAGAGAGAAGAGGAGGACACACGGTCCCACGTTTTCCTTGGTTTCAGGCAGCTTGTGCATCATGATCGACTTTTTTATAGTGGAGAAACTGGGGCAGGGCGTGCTGTGGGGAGGGGATGTGTCTCCCATGTGACGAGGCAGGATGGGATCTGCCAGGGAGGGGGGTCGAGATGCTTGGGCTGTGTCTTGAGGGGACAAGGCCAGGCCCTCCCACCTGAGTATCTTCATACCGCAGGTGAGCAGAGGCACCCCTGCCCTGGCAGCCGCCCCGGGAGCAGCCAGGTACGCAGCGAGGCGGACACAGGAGCAGGACGGCAGTCCCGACTCACTGGTGCCCTCTGGCCACCTCATCCATGCTGCCTGTGTGTGCCAACGCCGTTCCCGACGCCCCTCTGTTTGGAAAATGACTCCTACTCTCTTCCTTGACTTTGCCAGCGCCTGCAGTCGGTGCCAGCCTGACTGCAGAGCCATGACTGCAAGTCTCCAAGGGCCGCTCGGCACACCGGGCAAGTCCATGTTTTCCTAATCGATTTCCCTCTCCACGTGGGTGGGGGGAGCATTGAATTGGGTGAAGCTAAAAGCAGCCAGACTCAACCCCTAAATGACCCCAGGGGAGGGGCCCATTCCCATTTGCTTTCAGAGGGAAACACTGTGGAATCCAAATTGAAGCATCTTCTGGGACACAGCAAAACGCCAAATGCTGTTGCTGCCGGCTCGGGCTCTGCTCTGCTCAGCCTTCGCGGGCTCCCATTGCCAGCCGGGCACTCTAGGTGCAGCTGGGCCATTCAGAGCAGATGCCTGACCCAGGAGGCTGCCTGAGCCCGCGGTCACAGACGGTTTCTGAGCTGAAGCTCCTGGGCCCGGTTGTCTAGGGCTGGGGAAAGGCTGGGAGCCTGCAGCAGCCTGGACTGCCCAGGATCTGCAGTGGCCCGTCACTACGCATGGTGTCACTCCCCTTCTGCAGCCCTCACTGAGAGCAGACCCTGCCCTGCCCTGCCCTGTCCTTCACCTCCCTGCCCCCTTTGGGAACTCAAGCGCCTGCCCATGGGCAGGTCCCCACCTGCCCTGCAGCCTCCCTTCTCTGTGGCTTGTCCCCGTGTCTCACCTGGATGTCTTTCCCCTCTGCCTTGCTCAGACTCAGGTGGGCACAGTCCCCCCAGAAGCTTCCCTGATCCCCAGGCTGGGCCGGCACCTGTGTGGAAGCCACAGCCCAGGGCTGCCTTTCCTGTCAATGACCCCTGTGCTGCTGTCATCTGTTGAAAATGGATGGACCCTCCTGGAGGGGAGGGGGCGCCACTGAGCTCTCTCTGTCAGCCCTGGGCCTGGGTCAGTTGGGTCCCCTGGGGTGTCCCTCCCATGCCTCTGCTCTGACAAACCGGCCTCTGGCACTTGAGCCCCCAGATCTTAACACCAGCTGGGCCCAAGTCTGTGTCCTCCACCTCCTTGGCTGACCAGCTCCTGGGGGACATGCCCGGGGCCTCAGAGCAGCCTTCACTGACCATGGTTCTCCCAGGAGGGTGTGGCCGAGCTGAAAGGCTCTGCCGGGCTCAGTGTGGACTTACTTCTCTCTGTTGAATATGATGAATTCCTTCCGCACTGTCTCCAAGCACTGCTGCAGGTGTCCATTCTGTCAGAGAGCACAGAGAGGTGACTGAGCATGGAGCACTGTCCAGGGACAGGCGGCAAGGGACACAAAGGAAGGAACAGGAGCTTCAGGTCTGGCCATGCGGGGCCCAGCCCAGCGCCTGGGGAGGTGCGGACTGAGTGGGCGGCTGCTTCTGAGGGGGGATGGCAGACAAGGGTTTTTCTCAGTTTTCAGCTTCACATCCCCCCAAACGCCACGTTACAGGACGATGGATCCCAAGCCTGTGGGTGTTCACTGGGCCTACGTGAGAGGAGCATGGGGAGAAGAAGTACAAGACCGCGGTGCCAGGGGCTGGGGCCAGGAGAATCCTAGGGCTCCCCCAGGAGCAGATGCCAGGACCCCCCACACCACAAATGCTCGCTGACACTGTCCCCGAGGCCCCCAAAGCCACACACTGATGCAGGTGGCGTGGGAAGCTCGCTCCCCTCTTGTGCTCCTCGCGCTCGCAGGGCAGGGGGCTCTGTCTCTGCAACACACACAGCTGCTCAGGGCCGAGGGCCCCGAGACTTCAGAGGGGACGAAGGTGTTTATTTTCTTTTAAAATCAGAGGGAAACAAGGAACCTTGGCATCACAGATCATATTCATCTTGATATCAATGCTTTAAAACCAAACCAGATTCTTTATAGGGGAAGGGGCTGTTGAGGGTCAAAATGCATCCCACCAAATAGGCTCCAGTCCTGAGCCCTGGTACGTGTGCACGCGGCCTCTCTGAAACGGGATCTTGCTGGTGTGATCCAGTTGGTGACTGAGAGTGGGTTAGGGTGGGTCCTAAAACCAGTGACTGGTGTCCTTCTGTGAGAGCCATGTGGAGACACAGGGACACAGAAAGAAGGGGAGGTGAGGATGGAGGAGGGGTCCCCGCGGCTGCAGGGCAGGGACACAGGATACCCAGCTGCTTAAGCTTGGAAGGGCCGGAGGCCCGCCCCTGCCCCTTTGCTGCGCCTCGCTGGGCACTCTCCCCCAGCCCTGGGGACACTCCTGAAGCACTCACCAGGGGGCAGCTGTCCTTGGTGCCGTCTTTGGACCTGTGCTTTGCCAACCTCTTCTTCTTTTTGTGAAGGGGCTTGGATTCTAGAATCATCTCTTCAAGTTCAAACGTGGGGTCACAGTTCAACCTCCCTTTCTGAAGTAGGAAGAAAACAGGTCACCAGGCTGCGCTGTGACGGGCGCTCCCCTACCCCTGTTCTCTCAGGAGCCATGTCAGACACCCTCTTCCCAGCCCCTCGCTGTCCCATTAGCTTTCCTGATTCACCCCTGTGCATGGTTTTCATGAGAGTGAGCTCAGTTTTCCAATCTGATCTTCTCCACTGATTAATTCATCACATACACATTCTCATGTCATTTTTATCTTTTTCTAGAAATACATTAATTATATAAGTATTATAAACCATTTTATAATCATTATGATAGTTTTAATTATTTCATTTAAAATGCCATCCATGATTGACATCTGCCCCGCTCCCTGTCCTGGTTGCCTGTCCCCCACACTGGAGCCCTCGAGCCCTGACTTGCAGGCCTCAGACCCATTTCCCTAGAAGTCATTCTCTGTCCTAAGACCCATCCTGGGTGACTGGCCCAGGATGCCAGTCCCCCTAGCAATGTGGTCAGCGGCTATGACATCTGCAGCCCCAGAGTCACGTAGGGAAGACCCCCAGAGCTGCTGCTTTTTGACTTTGAACGGGTTTCACGCCTGCCCGGGGACTCCGCCCCTCGCCTGCAGTTGGACAGCCAGCCCTCCCTTGGGTGCTGGGCAGTCGCCTCCAGGAAGGACTTGAGGTGGGCCAGGCGTGGAGCCAGTCCTCCCTGCTTGGGTGTTCCTGGACGTTAGGACCCAGGCTGCTGTGACCGGGCCAAGAGGAGCAAGGCCAGCACAGCCCTAGGGTCCGCCCGCCTGGCCTCGCTGGGTGACTGGGAAGACCCCTAACCCTCGACCTCTACCTCTACCCGTGTGAACTGCGGAGGCTCAGAGGCTGCCCAGGGCTCACTGAGATGGCGCTTGCCAAGCTTCCAGCAGAGCAGCTGCCTGACCGTCAATAACCGCCCTCCTGCTGCTTCACAGGTCCCCTGCTCCTCCCTGGACCCCAGCTCACTAGCCGGTTGCCCACCTGCCATCAGGCTGCCTCACTGGCTTGGTGCCCTCAGGGCCCGGGTGGTGGCCTGAAAGCAGGAGGCGGAAGGGCCTTTGCAGACAGAACTGGGGCAAGTGCTGGCCCTGCCCCCTCTCTGAAGGTCACTGACCCCTTCTGGGCTGAAGAATGAGGGAGGCGATGCGGGCCTTATGCATCTGCCTGAGAGGCCCAGACAAGCTCTTGGGCCCTGCACGCGACCGTCCTTGTTATCGTCAGCTTCCTTCTCAGTCCCAGGAGCCGGGCTACCTTTCCATGGGACCTTCAGTGAGACCCTGTGGATCCCCCAGTGCTGGGGGCTCCCCTCCGCTCGGGGCCTGGGGCTCCCTCCATCATCACCAACTTCTGGCACATGCTGAGCCCCTGTCCCTGATTGCACGCACCCATCCTCCTACACGTGCCCTCTCCCAGGGAACAGCTTCACTCGGGCCTGCTCTCTCCTGGCCTGTTTGTCTGCCGTCCGTCTGTTCACGCATCCACACCTGTGCAGCCCAGGGCCACCCTGGACAGGTGACTTACCCTCACCCAGATCACCCCTGGGATGCACTGCCCAGTGGCGTGAGGCTTCCTGAACACAGGCAAAGCTCAGAACAAGGCCTGGCACAGAGGGCATCTCAGTCGCTGCATCACCCACTCGTTCACCCTCAAGGCAAGCACACACAAGGCCTTCTAGGGCCTTCTGGTGCACCTGTTGCTCTGCGTCTCTCAGACAGAGGCCAGCCACCACTGTGCTCTCAGGGGACACTGGGCACACTGCAACAGCATGGCCCCGGGCACCTGTTCAGTGTGTGTGACTGTGTGTATGTGAGTGTGTATGGGTGTGAGTGACTGTGTAAGAGAATGTGTGTGACTGCATGCAAGTGTGTCCAAGTGTGTGTGAGTATGCATGGGTATGAATTCATGTGTATGTGACTGCATGAAGTGTGTGGGTGAGCGTGCAAGAGTGTGTGAGCATGAGTGCATGTGAGTATGTGTGAGCGTGTGTATGAGTGGGTGTGTATGAGCGTGTGTGTTCCTGTGCATGAGAGTAAGTGTGTTAGAGTGTGAGTGTGCATGGGTGTGAGTGTGTGTGTGAATATATGTGAGAATGTGTCGGGAGGAACTGGAGCAGTGGCAGGTGAGGGTGGCAGAGGCAGGTCCCTTCCCACAACAGGCTTATCTGCCAGATGTGGCAATGCCACACATTGTCCCCAAGCACCCTCAGGGCTTCCCAGTACACATCCCCAGGGTTTTGGACGAGGCCAGGGGAAAAATTAGCTGGTCAACAGGGCTGGCCATGCAGGGCTGCCTTGGCACTCGGGCTTCAGCAACGTGGCTGAGTGGCAGGTCAGAGGCCCTGGGAGGTGCCAGTGAGTTTCTCTGGAGTTCCCAGGACACATTCCTGAAGGAAGCCAGCGAGGGAGCTGAGGTGGCCTCCAGGGGTCTCGGGGTCACCCAGCAACAGCGCCGCGGGTCTTTCCTGAGGGCTTGCTCTGCCAACCCCATTGTGACCCTGCAGCAGCCTTGTGGCTTTACTGGCCCAGGCTCCAGGAGGGGTCCCCGTGACAGAGAGGAGAAGGCTGTAGAGCACCCGGTCACAGAGATGGCAAAGCCAGCCGAGCCTGTGTAGTCAGCATGCCAGGAGCCCCGATGTCAACAGGGCCAGTTTTGTCCCCAGGGGTACTTGGTGGTGCTGGAGACACTTGGCCGTCACAGTAGCGACTGCCCCTGTCATCTGGTAGGTAGAAGCAGGGAAGCTGCTGAGCGTCCCCCGGGGCAGCCCCACAGAGTTGGCCCAGGCTGAGCCTGACTGTGCCGTACTGAGGTGCCCACCTGGTGTTCAGCACAGGACAGGCTAGTGCAGGTGCTGGGGATTCAGAGCAGGTGACAACAGCACTTGGTACCTGGTTCTGACTGGCCAGTGGGACGTGGTGGAAAATGGAAGCTGTTCTCACTGACCAGTGGGCCATCACCTCTGGAAGCACAGACGTTGTCACATCACATGCAGACACACTCACACACACACACACTCAGACACGTTCACACAGACGCAGACACAGAGTGAGCCAAGCAACACCTGAACTTTCCCAGGAAGATCAGTGGGGCAGGACCTGCAAACCACTCTGTGTTAGCCTGTCCTGGCCCAGCCGAGGGGCGGGGAGCCAGGGAGCCCTCAGGCTGCCTTGGGGCCTGGGGAAGGGCTGGCCTGCTTAAGGACAAGCAGTTGTGCAAGGCAGGGACGGGACACCTGCTTGTTGGGAGAAGGCAGAGGCCCAGGCGGGCTTTGTCCTAGAGGCTTCCTCTGGAACGCTGGGCAGGCCATGGAGGAGCCGACTTCTGAAACCTGAGCCTACGTCGCAACACGTTTGTGTGAAGGGAACTGGAAGCCCTGGACTCGGGGAAACTGATTTGGAGAAACATTACGCATTGTCATTACCCTATCATCATCGTCGTCGTCGTCTTGCTATTTTGCAGTGCTAGGGATCGAATGGGAGACATTAGGGGCAAACCTCCCCGCACGGCTGGCACCCCCGGCACGGCTGACGTCCCCTCAGTTCACTTCCGGTCACTTTCCCTGTGGTTTTATTCTGCTGCAGCTATAAAATCTTTGAACTGCTCTTTGAAACCTGGGCTTTCTGCCACCTCCAGGTGCGTCATCCTGGTGGCCCCGCTGCCCGGGAGTCTCAGGACCCTCGCGTGCCTGGCTCCTCTTTCATTCAGCTCTCTGCCAAGCGGCCCCGCCTCCTCGCCTCCCCTGCACCTCTCCCCTCCTGGCCTTGGCGGGTTTTGCAGGCTCACTGGCGGGCAGGCCCGTCTCTCGTCCTGTACGAGACAGTCCACGCAGGAAGGACAGCAGACCGGCCGCTCCCCCAGTGCCTGCCTGCACCCCTGTGGTATGTGAGGAAAGAGGCTCAGCAGACCTTGAACTCCAGGCTCAAGTCCACCCTGAATCCCAGCAAAACGTGAGCCCATTGGTGCTCCAGTGGCCGTGGCCAGCAGAGGGCTCACTGGCCAGCTGCAGGGGTCATGCTTAGTGCCACAGTGGGGACCTCTGAGGGGAAGTGTGACGTCAACGGGACCCCCACTCACATTGGGTACAAAGCCGGGTGTCAGCGCCTTCTCGAACACTGCGTCCCAGTTCATGTCAGCCAGGTAGGGTGTGCTCTGAACGTCACTGAGGCTGGACAGGCGGCTCTCGGGGTCCTTGGTCAGGAGCTGTGGTCAGGGGGCAAATGTGCTTCCTTGAACTGTGTGTCCATAGAGGCGAGCAAGGACTCAGAGGGTGGGGGTGTCACCTGGGGACCATCAAGCACGAGGTCTCCGGCTTGTCATGCCCATCAGTGTCCTGCCCTGTCTGGACTGCAGTGGCAGCACCAGCTACACGCCCCTCCCATAGCCAGGGAGGACAGCCAGGCCAGGCAGCTTCTGCAGGTCGTGGGCTGGGGGCTGTGGGCAGGGGGCTATGGGGCAGGCCCAGATTCCCAGCCTCCATACTCCTTTCTGGGACTAAGTGCCCACAGGCCTCCTCTCCCGGATGCCTGCAGACTTCCCGTCAGAGACAAGGAGGGCACCAGCCTTGACCTAGGACTTCAACCTGGTAAAGGAAGGTGCATTTCTCCCTGGATACCTACGAGGTGACCCAGGGGGGGTGGCCCTGTGTACAGCCAAGGGGACTGTTTTTAGCTTCTCTTCAGATGGACTTTCTGCTAGTAAGGGAGAGGCAGCTCGACACGCTCAGAGGCTCCCCCTCAGCTCCAGGTGGGGCTTTCCAAGTGCTCTGGGTCACAGGTACACGGGGCACAGGGCTAGAGGTAAAAGAGCAGGGCCCTATCCCTGGGATGCCACTGAAGGGCCAGGTGGCCTCAGTGAGGTGCTGATGCTCTGCACCTGTTTTCTCGTCAAAGCAGGAGAACGTGGCAGACCCTCCACGCCAGTCTCTCCACGTCAGTCCCTCCATGCCAGCCGAAGGTCAGGGTGAGACCCCATGGTTGGCCAGGACCTGGTATGTGTCTGGGGAACTGTCTGCAGGTGGGAGCCAGAAGTCGGACCCCTCCTCACACCACCAGTTCACTGCCATTTGTCACCTGTCATTGCAGAAGTGTCCCAGCTATGGCTGCTGGGTAGGCTGCTGCAACACCACCTGAAGCCACCTGGCGGGGGTTGTATCTGCTGGTCACAGTGGCTCTGTTTAGGGGCTGTCCCCAGAGGGTGGGTAGAGGTTTAAGCAGGCTCCATCTCAGTGCTCTCCGGAGTCCACCGTCTAGAGCAGCTGTTCTATAACATGCCAGTGGACACACCCGGGGCCAGAGATTCTGCCTCGGTGGGTGGGTAGGGAGGGCAGGTTCTGGCGTGCGGGGGACTTCTGGATGCTTCTGGTGATCAGTGAGGGTTGGGAACCACTGGCACTGGGACCAGGTGGTGAGTTGCCTTTAAGATACCATTAACTGATTGGAAATTCACAGGCCAGACGGCTGCCCCCAGGACTGAGGCAGGAGCGAGGAGGACTCGGGCTCTAGACCTCCCTCCCTCTGCCTTTAGCAGCCCCATGGCGTCCACTGAACAGTTGTGCTCTCCTGAGCCTCCCTCGCCTTTCCTCCCTCTGGTAGGGGGACAGCAGCCAGCCCTGACCACAGGGGTCGTAGGGATGAAACGGGAGCCGTGGCCCTCAACCCAGGCCCTCAGCCCACACTGCCGTGCTTCTCGTGGCTGTGCCGACCACGCACAGGACTTGAGATGCCATGGCAGGACCACGGAGTCGACAGTCAGAGTGAGAGCCCTGGACGGCAGCTCCCGTGGGCTCAGGTTGCGTAGTTAGAAGATGGCTTATTCTCACAGGGAGGGAACCCAGGTCTCCTGACTGTGCCAAGCTGGAGCCGGCCTCAGAGCCATGGGGAGTGGGTCAAGACAATCAGCTGGGACCCCGCGGGAGCTCTGGGGGTAGAGCCAGAAGGTGTGCATTTCTCACAAGCCCCCAGATGGTAGGTGGTGCTGGGCCAGGCCTTGCACCAGTGGACAGCCTCTTCCTCTACAGCAGCAGTCCCTGCCCCAAGTCAGGAGATGCCCAGTTGCTAACAGCTCCGTGGGCTAAGAGCCAGATGCATCAAGCATTTGTATTTATCAGGAGTTTGTAGAGGAGTGAAAGGAGCCTGTGGCTTTCTATCATGGGCTCTACCGTCTGTGGCTTTGTAATCTGGTGTCCTCATGGTGTGGCTCGTGTCTGGGTATCAGAGCCCAGCTGAGTGTCGACTCTGTGGTCCTGCCATGGTGTCTGCACTCCTCCACTTGCGGGCACACCTGTGTCTGCCCTAGATGACCGCAGGTAGGGCTGCCCTCCCTTACCTTCTTGAGCAGGGCCACCATGCCCTTGCACCACGTGGAGGAGTAGTGGACACGCTCCACCTTGAACATGCTGAGGATCTCATCAATGGGTGTGGCCGAGTGGATCTCATATGGCCTCTGAAACCAAAGGACAACAGCCAGGTCAGACGAGAGCCCTGGAAGGCAGCACCCGTGGGCTCAGATTGCGTAGTTAGAAGATGGCTTATTCTCTCTTTCAGGAAATGGTGGGTGTTCATCTTTCATGGTGGGGCAGGTGGCCTGGACATGTGCTGACCACAAACAGGCCCAGGGGGCAGTGTTGGAACCCAGCAGGTGGGTGGCACTGTTGTGGCTACAATAGGTTAGTGACTCTCTGAGGTCACCTAGCCCATAAGTGTCAGGTGCAGAACTCACACCTGGGCAGCCTGGCCATAGTGCCTGCTCTGGTCATGGGCTCCTGTGTGGACTCCTACCACCCATCTGGCACCCAGGGACACCTCCAGTCACAGCTCCCACCCACTGGTGGACCTCAGTCACCAGCTTTATGTCCTGGTTGAGTGGGAAACGGTCATTCTTTGGGTCGGGTTGGCTTAGGGGTGGAGGAGGCCGGACTTCTTCCACCTGACAGGGACCTGCCATCCTCTCCCATGTGAGGATATGCAAGCTCTGCTCTCTGTGCGAGGTGTACCACGATGCCACCTGCTTTCCAAGCCGGGTCACCAGCAGCGTCTGGCTTAGCTTGGGAAGCCTTTCTCGGCCGAGACCATGGAGACGCAGCTGCCGGAGCATGAGTCCCCTTTCTGCCTTGAAGGACGGCTCTCGCAGAGCCCCTTCGCCCTCCCCGTGGCTTTGTGGTCCACCTGGTTCCAGGTCTGCACTGTGAGTGACTCAGGGCTAGAGAAGCAAAGGCTGGTGCAGGACCAAGCTGGTCCTGGAGACGTTTTGCGGAGTGAATTCTAATTAATCCACGTGGACCTGGATGTCTAGGGTGGAATTGCTGCATTCCTATTGGTGGTAAAATGACTGCTATCTCCTCCAGGAAGCTGAGGGCTCCTTGAAGTAGGGGGGGGGTCTATTATGGTCTTCCCTGTTCTTGGAGCCCTGAATCATGTCTGCCATTGAGCAGGGTCCTGGAGCATGAGGGCGAGGGTGCTGCATCAGGCCATCCGCAGGAGGTGAGGGGCCACTGGCCATGAGCCAGGCAGCACCTGGGATCTGAGGGCACACAGTCACCTGCTCCGGCCGCCAGGGCTTCAATTCCACAGGGCAGGTGGTTGACTGGGAGCTGTCCATTCTGTTCCATAACACGCAGAGCAAACCCAAACCCGTGGGCTCTCTTGACGGCTGGTGAACTTGACACACTAACCTTCTTCAAATATGTCTTTGCTTTCAGTGGCCTGTTCCCATCTGCAGGGGCCGCCTGCTGCTGCACTTGAAGGATGGGGTGTCCTTCACCAGCAATGATGACCAGATCAGAAAGAGCAAAAGCCACCTCAACTGAGGGTGCTCATCATGGTTGGGATCGGTCTGGTTCCCTCTAGAAGTGGAGGGAATTGCAGGGTGACAGAGAAGGTAGCTTTGTTCGTGCGACCAACACTCTGTATCCTCCTGAGTTAGTGACCATGAGTGTGGCTATTTTACAGAACACAAATCAGGGGCTCCACTTCCCAGATCTGGGCACTGAGCTTAAAGCCCAGGCAGGTGACCCACTGAGGCATGGCCACAAACACTGCTGTTCTAGGTGGAATTGTTACTCGCCCCCCCCAAAGAAATCTCATGGTTTGAAGTTCGAGCCAAGACTTCAGAGTACGACCTTGTGTGAAGATCAAGTTGACATGGGGGCATTAGAGTGGACCCAATACCACTAGTGCCCTTATAAGAAGGGTAACTGGGCCCCGAGAGAGGGGCACACAGGGAAAAGAAGAGGGAGGAGACAGCCGTCCACAAGCCCAGGAGAAAGGCCCGGAACACACCCTGCCCTCACGGCCTGCAGGAGGAGCCGGCCCTGCCAGCACCTTGGCCTTGGACGTCCAGCCTCCAAAGCTGTGAGGTGAGGAAGGCCTGTTGCCTAAGCCCTAGGCTGTGCAGCTTTGTTCTGCAGCCACAAAAGCAAATGAGACTCCCACCCTCCTCCAGCGAGTTCTGACGGAGGGTCTGACTCTCCCTCCCTCCTGTGCTGTGCGCTGACGGGCCCATCCTGCTGGGACTGCTGGGGTGGGTAGTGGGGTGGTGACGGTGCTGGTGCACGACAGACAGGCAGCAGAGCCATCTGGTGTGGACGGAGGGCTGCGAGGAACCTGGGGGCTCCTGTGAGTGCAGGGGCAGGGGGTGCTTCTAAGTCCAGTGGGGTGAAAGGGTAGAGCTCCGGACCACCACCTGGACATGGGCCAAGGGCTGGGAGCTGGGCTTCCGGGCTGCTCAGGGTCACTTCTCACCTTTTTCTTCTCAATAAACCATCACCCACCCTGTGCCAGCCCACCCTGGGAACCCAGCTTCTGAGAGCACGAGGACACTGGAGACCACGTAGTCCCACCTCCAACTCCATTTTGAGGACTGAGGTTCAGAGATGGAAAGAGCTTCCCAGTGCTCAGATGATTCCTTCTTCCTGCTCTACCTGTAGCGCCCCGACCCCCAGCTGCAAATCCAAGCACCCAGGGAGAGAACCCCCCGAAACAAATGAGAAGCCTCTTGTGGTTGCCACGTCATCCCTGTTTCCTTCTGGCCTGCTCCAGGCACTCCTCAATCCTGCTGCCCCATCGACCTCCGAGGGAGGTGCCCTCTGTCACCCTGCAATTCCCTCCACTTCTAGAGGGAACCAGACGGATCCCAACCATGACGAGCAGGACCACAGCACACCTCCAGGCCAACGTGTCAGTGCTTTCAGAAGCACAGAGGCCTGCGACGGAGACAGCCAAGACTTTAGGCTGAGGTTTGGCCCGCGTCTGTCTGAGTGGGTGTAGGGAACCAGGTCCTCTGACAAGAACACTGGGAAATCCTCAGATCAATATTCTGTCTGCTGGAGAAGGATTCTATTGATGCTTAGTTCTCACTCACTGGCCTGAGAACACGTTGACCCAGAAAGCCAGTTGGTATTTATACAGTAAAGTAATTGCGTGCACTGCTGGTAAAGCGATTTTAGCAGCAGGACACTGGATCTACTCATTATGGAGTGCAGGTGTCTCTATTCCAAGAAACTCAGTTTACAAAAAAAAAAATGTCAATTTAGAAGACAGAGAGGGAATAAAGAGGAAGAGAATTGCCAGAGACCTATTATTTTACCTGCTAGAGCCGAGCTGGGCTTTGGAGACCATCTAATTGAATGCCCTTGCCCCAGAATTCCACTACAGAACAAGAAGAGTTGGTCAGGCACCTTAAATCTCCAAAGCCTGAAGCACACTTTCCCCCTGGAGCCGTCCGGCCACCTCTGCCGGGTCCTGGAGCCCAGGAAACACAGAGGGAAGTCCCTGAAGGATTCCAGAAGCCCTACTCTCCTGTGGAAGGAGGGCAGGGGCCTTTGCCTCCCGGACTCCTGGTTCAGGGAAAGTAGCTGTGAGCCTTACTAAGTAAGGGACAGTCAGTGCCCAACCCAAGGGCCACCTCGACCCTCCCTCAGGTGGAGCCGCCCACCAGGTGTGCGCCTGGTGGTTCTCAGTTCTGCACCCCAACCTCTAGGGGGAGCTCCAGAGTCTCCTCTAGTCACTGGCCTCTGCTCATGCCCAGTTTCTCCATCTGCCTGTCCCCTAGGAGTCCCCAGGATAAGCGCTAAGGTCAAAGGCAAAGGGGACACAGGTGAGGGAGGTGGTCAGTGGGCAGGCAAAAAGGAAGACCTGGCACCACAGAATATCACCCCCAAAGAAAATGGGGCAGTGAAACACCATGTCTCTGAATGCCCCTCCTGTTCCCCCAAACCTAGCCAAGTTAAGGGAACAATGAGAACAATGTCTAGACACACCCTGCTTTCTCATGCACACAGGGACGAGGGCATGCTAGTGCCATCTCTAGAAATCGACTTTCCTGTGTGTGACAAGACAGCTGCTCCTTGGGATGCTGGTCAGACCAGCAAACTGCGCTGGCCTATGCTGATGACGTCACTGCTTCTGCACCTGACATACAAATGACCCCTCTGAGTGGGGACGGGCGCAGGACTGAGGGCACTGTGGAGAGGGCACTTGTCCAGCCAGCTGCCCCTGGAGAGAACACCATGTGGGAGAGGAGGCGCGGGTTGGTGAAGCACCCTGAGGGTCAGAAGTGCTCCCTGAGGGACAGAAGTGCTCCCTGCCAGCCAGTTGCCACTGAATTCTTTGTGAATGGCCACTGGTGTCCTGTATGCGTTCCCACATCTCCTGACATCTCTCCCTACACTGGTTGCATTAGAGGGCTGGTTGGTGACCCAGGGTGACGGGGAGCCTGCTCTCCAGGTGGCCTGGCTGGGGCTTTCCCTTGCTCCGCAGGCCTGTGGGGAAAGGAACTGAGACTCCCCTTTGGCTCTAGGAAGCTGGATCCTGCCCCTGCCTCCTGCGCAGTCTGTAAGCCCCACCTGTGCTCACCGGAGCCTCACACCCTGCCCACTCCCTGGCTCCTCGTGGGAGACAGGGCTGTTTCCTGGGCAGGACCGTAGCACTCCCAGGCCCCGTGGCCGACAGTCCATATCAATAGCGCCCCTTTCCCATCCGACATTTCCAGAGCATTCCAGCTCTGAAATCCTAGATCACGGGCAGGGAAATTCCCTCTGACTTTTTCATCTTCTAGAGGCGAGACGTTCCTGGGTGGGTCAGGGACACTGCCACTGGGGAATTGCAAAGAGCGTGGGGAACTTTAGATTCACACTCGGCACCAGCAAATGCGAGGGCTTCTCAGTGGAGCTTTTGACTGCAGCAATTGTTCCAGAGTGAGTGCAGAGTAGCCCTTTGCATAGGCCCATTGCCTTCCGGGGAGAAGTTTGATCCAGTCCTAAGTATCTGGGACCAAGGTTTGCACTGTCCATAGCAGGTGTCCTTTCATTCAGTCACCCTGTGCCCATGCCCAAGGCCCCGGGCTGACCATGTGCTTCGTCCTCTTCTGTTGAAACTGACATCTGGATCTCCTAGCAGAACTCCCAGGAGAATGAAAAATGAAGCCATTATTTTGAAGCAGCAAGATTCCCTCCATCCCTGGGGCTTCTCGCCAAGCCTCATCTTTGACTGTTCTGGTCCTTTCTGCTGGTGGGCGTCCAGCCAGCGAGGGCAGCTCTGGCCAAGGTCCCTTGTGTGGTGGGTGATGTATGACTAGCAACCGCTGGCAGATGCCCGCGGGCTCTGGTCCACAGTGTCAGGAGCCTCACGTCCTCCTCTGAGCAAGTCTATCCACAGAACCAAATGACGCAACCAGAAGCAAGTAAGATTGTGGGCTGTTCATTCTTTATTCAGTGCTGGAGAAAATGAGGAAATTCACATTTCTTTCTTTCTTTCTTTTTTTTTTTTTTGCATTCTAAAAACGCTGCCTACTATAATCTTGTTTTTGAGGAATTTAGGGAAAATAACTGAGATCAAGAGCAGAAAATAGTGGCCTGAACTAGAGGATGATGACTAACATTTGTCCTCCTGGAATGCTCACGGCCCACAGACGGCACCCATCATTCATTCACACCATTACCACTGCCTGTGGGGACGCCCACCATGAATGACCCTGCCTGGCCCCCAGGGCACCTTCTGCCAACAGGCTGCACACAGCTATGAGAGCAGGTCACGGCTGCAACCGGTGGCAGGAGCTCTGAGCTCCAGTAAGACCCAGGCCCGGTCTCCCACGAGCAGTGCACAGACCCTCTGACCGCTGCTCCAGAGAGGACTGAAGGTTGGTGTCCCCTACATACAGTGGAGAAAACTGTGGTCCTGAGGGGTGAGGTGGCTTTATTTTCAAACAATACTTGTTCTGGGAAGACAGGCCTTGAAAGTAGTCTTATTCATAATGCTTTCTTCATGAATGAAAATATGGGTGATTAGTTCATGTACAAAACTCAACTCAAAGTGGATCGAGGACTAGGAATTAAACCAGAGACCCTGCACCTATTAGAAGAAACAGTAGGCCCCAATCTCCATCATGTGGGATTAGGCCCCAACTTCCTTAATCAGACTCCTATAGCACAAGAATTAAAATGAAGAATCAGTACATGGGATGGATTCAAACTAAAAAGTTTCTTCTCAGCAAAAGAAACAATCAGTGATGTGAATAGAGAGCCTACATCTTGGGAGCAAATTTTTACCACCTGCACGTCAGATAGAGCACTAATCTCTAGGGTATTTAAAGAATGCAAAAAGCTAAACACCAAAAACCCCACAAATACCCAATCAATAAATGGGCCAAGGTCCTGAACACTCCTTAGAAGATGATTTATAAACAATCAGTAAATATATGAAAAAATGTCCAGCATCTCTAGTAATTAGAGAAATGCAAATCAAAACTAAGATTTTAGCTCATGCCAGTCAGAATGGCAGCTATTAAGAACACAACAATAAGTGTTGGCAAGGATGTGGGGAAAAAGGTACACTCATACATTGCTGGTGGGACTGCAAATTGGTGCAGCCAATATGGAAAGCAGTATGGAGATTCCTTGGAAAGCTGGGAATGGAACCACCATTTGACCCAGCTGTCCCTCTCCTTGGTTTATACCCAAAAGATTTAAAAACAGCATACTACAGGGACACAGCCACATCAATGTTTATAGCAGCACAGTTCACAATAGCTAAATTATGGTACCAACCCAGATGCCCTTCAGTGGATGAATGGATAGGGGAATTTTGGTATATATACACAGTGGAATATTACTCAGCATTAAAAGAGAATAAAATCATGGCATTTGCAGGTAAATGGATGGAGTTAGAGAAGATAATGGTAAGTGAAGCAAGCCAATCCCAAAAAACCAAAGGCTGAATGTTTTCTTTGATATGAGGATCTTGACTCATAATGGCGATTTCGGGGGAGCATGGGAGGAATGGAGGGACTCTAGATAGGGCAAAGGGGAGGGAGGGAGAGGGAGGGGGAAGGGGTAGGAAAGACGGTGGAATGAGATGGACATTTACTACCCTAAGTACACGTATGAAGAAACGAATGGTGTGAACATACTTTGTAGACAACCAGATAGGAAAAATTGTGCTCTATGTGTGTAATATGAACTATAATTCATTCTGCTGTCATATATAACAAATTAGAATAAAAAATAAAAAACAAAAAAATAAAATATGGGTGATTAGTTGGTTGTCAAGTCGCTCTATTACTCATCTCAGCTATTAAATGCAGATGAACTGAAATCAAAATGTTTACCGATCGCCCCCGCCCAGCTCTACAGCACAGTCTCTACCCTTAAAGGGCCTTGATGGAGCCAGGAAACCAGGCTCAGGGATTTCGGGTGCGTTCAGAGGGGAGCTGGAAGCCGCAGGGCTTCTGACCTGGTGTTAACCGGCAGCAGAAGGCAGGGCTGGACCAGGAGCCCACAGAGGGCCCTTCTCATGCTCAGGGCCCTCCGGTGACACACAGCTGTGGGGACAGAAGCCCACGATCCACCCAGCCCACATGAGAACCTCAGTCCCGCTCCATGGTCCCTCCTGTCCCCACGCAGCTCACCCAGCCCCGCAGCAGCTCGTAGGCCGTGACGCCCAGGGACCACCAGTCGACAGGGTACGAGTACCCGGGGCCTCCGTCCACGTCCACCTGGAAGACTTCGGGGGCTGCCAAAGACAAGACAAAGAGAACACGTTGCACGTTACAGTGGGTGACCCCGACCCTGGAGGGGACGCGGGGAAAGAACCCAGCTTCTCGGGAGATGCAGCCAGGATCCTCTCTCATGGCGGTTCCCGCCCTCGGTCAGCCAGGAGCAGGCTCCAGGGCAAGGTGCACCATCCCAGGAAAGAGTGGCCATCTGGGCAGAAGGCAAACAGGAGCCCTAGAGGCCCCTGCTGGAAGGGCGGTTCACGTGGCCACGGTAGGTGGGTGCAGTGAGGGGGGGGGGTTGATAAATAGGGCGGGCGAGACCCGCAGCGAGGAGGGAAAAGCTGAGCCTCCTGCCCAGCTCCCTGGCCAGGTGTCCCCCGGGAGGCTTGGAGCTCTTTGTGCCTGGAGCTGCCTCAGGAGCAGTGCTCTCTGGACACAGGTGGGATCTGATACGAAACACCCAGAACAGGGGAGTGCACCGGAAGGCAGATGGCGGGGTGCCAAGGGCTGGGGAGGGGAGGGGGTGGAAGCAGCCGCCTTAGGGTTCTGGGTTCCCTCTGGGTGTGATCCTATTGGGAACTAGATGGAGATGCTGCTGCCCAGCACTGGGGCCGACTGCATGCCACTGAACGTCCACTTGAAGGTGGTCAATTCTGTGTTCTATGAATTTCACAATAGAAAACACAGTGAGGGATGGGAAGAGGGACCGCCGAGGTGGGGAGGTGGGCCCCTATCCTTCAGGGCACGGCGGCTGTCCTGGGAGTTCCTGCCCATAGTTCCATGTTTCAGTTTCCAGAGAAGACAAAGTCTGTCCCAGGGAGCCACACGGGTTGTGCTTGAAGCCATCTGGACTTCATTTCCAGGCTGGCACTAGGCATGGGGGCAGGTGAGAAAGAACAGGGCGGCTGGTGGGGAGGTGCAGAAGGGCCTGGGCAGCCCCGGCACGATGGCGGGGAGGAGGTGGGGCCAGGGCCACGTCAAAGGAGCGCGGAGAGGACTTCTGATGAGGTCAACTTCCTGCTTGACAGAAGCACTTGTGGACACAAGACACAATCAGACAGACGCTCCCCTCCTTGTGCCCCTAAGCGGGGGATCCAATAAAATAACTAAACAGACACATGACGGAGGGGCCCCGATCAACACTAGGAGGAGCACACAACAGGGGAGCAGATAAGGGGAGGAGGAAATTCCAGACCTTGAGAAGAACAGGCCGACCCTCCCCACCAGAATCCAGCTCTGGGGCCCCTTCTCTTCAGACAAGTCTGTCTGTGGCTTTTGCCATGACCCTGCTGCTGGCTTGCCATCTCTGTGTCCCATTCTTCAAGTCTTTGCTGAGCCGAGACCATGCACCCAGCACCCCTAGATGGTCTGACCAGAGGCCCTGTCGAGACTCTCTATTTTCTTCCCATTTCATGTGGTGCTCCTTTCCCTTCTCCAACAGCATCCAGGATGCGCCAGCGTCTGCCACCCTACACAGACAGATTCCAAGAGGGACCCTGAGCCAGCTGCACAGAGCTGGCAAGTGCTCTGCTCTCCGCTGTGTCCCTGTTGAATCAGGCTCACGCCTAGGATCTTTCAGTTTAAAACATGCTCTGGGCCTGGAGGGAGAATGGGGAAATCCGGAGCTTGAGGAAATGTCCCCTTAGGTTATTTGATCTCGACAAAGGCCTGTGGGAAACAGGCAGACAGGCGGCTGGCTGGAGCAGGGTTCAACAAGCTACCTGAACTCCCTTGGCCTCCGTCTATAAAATGTGCCTTAATAGCAGTGGTTTATTCATTGACTGTCGGGAGGATTAACTAGGCTAACACAAGCCGGTCGCTCAGCAGGATGCCCGGCCCAGGGTGCTCTGTAAACAGCAGGCATGATGAATGGGGGTTGAGCGGCTGCTCTGCTCTTCCTTAGCCGCCCCACCACCTGCACAGTCACCCAGACCAGAAAGTGGGTCTGTCCTGAACCCCGTCCTCCTCAGCCTCCTCTGGACCCTGAGGGTTTGCATTTTCAGCATCTTTTTGTGGGTCCCTTCCTGTGACCCCCAGTTCAGCCTGACTCCAAACTCAACAAGCTGACCTGTTCCCGAAGCATCTGAGAGAACATATCTACTGGTTTCTCAGCATGTGCTGGGCCCAGGCTGTGTTCGCCCACGTCCCACCTGGATCCCAGGACCTAGCCAGAAGCTGAGCTTGAGCACACCATGTACCACAAGCCACACGCCTGTCCCCCTTCCCTCTATCCCGAGGGCTCTGGGAGAGGAGGAGCCTACGCATCCCCACATCTGGACAGCTGCTGGACAGCAGGACAGCCCTGAGGAATTCAGGGTAGAAACTGCAGGTGACTGATCCTCCCAGCTGTCATGACCAATCAAGTGACAAACCCCCTCCTCCCGCAGCGCTTGGGGCTGATGATTGAACAGAAACTACACCTACGTCATAACTCTTATGCCATCAAAATGACCGCTTTGGTGGCCTAGAGTCATAGTGCTTAACCTCGAGGGCCAGGTCCAGGTTTAGAGCTGGATTGACGGGCACAAGCCGTGTCCCGGACAGCAGCCTTTCACAGATGGGTAATGGCGGCAGGTGCTGTGTTGGGGGTCAGTGCACACGTCTGCCTACCCTCCCAGATGCCAGGGAGATGGGGGCCACATGAGCTCCATCTTCAGATGAGGAAGCTGAGGCACAAGGGGGTGTGTTTGGAGGCAGCACCCTGAAAAGGTATGTCCAAGCCCCAATGCCCGGTACCTATGAATGGGACTATATCTGGAATAGAGTCTTTTCAGATGTAATTAAGTTAAATATCTTAGGGAAAAACAAAGGACCCTGGATTTAGGTTGGGCTCTAAACAAAATGATTGATGTATTAAAAGACAAAGGGGAGTGGGGTTTGGGACACTGAGGAGATAACTCTGTGCAGAGTCCAGAGTGATACGGCCACCAGCCAAGGACACCTGGAGTTGCCAGGGGCTGGAAGAGGTAGGGGCTCCTTCCCTGGGGACTCCTGGAGGAGTGTGGCTTTGCTAGTGCCTTGGTATCAGACTTCTGGCTTCCAGAACTGTGAGAAAATAAGTCCTGTTGTTTAAAGGCAAGGAACTTGCCGGGGTCACGTAGAAGCTCAGCAGAGCTGCAATGAGTGTCTCTGGGCTTCAGAGAACAAATCCTTCCCCAGCACCAGGGACCACCAGGAGGGGACTGAGCTTCTGGGATCAGTGTCTGATACATTCTCTGCTTTCTACTCCTCCCTCCCAAGCTTGCTACTCAGCCAGTACACAGTAGGTGCTTAATAAATGCATGTCACTAGCTCTTTCACCCTTATGCCATAGAGCTGGTCCAGCTTGTCCATGTCTGTCTCAGAAGTAAACGCAGCTCTCAGGCTCTTGTAATGTCTGTGTGGCAGAGGTGATGGGTCCTCTGGAAACCGCTGGGCTGTGTCCCCTCCTTGTTAGAGTTGGCTCCTGGCTCAGGAGGAAGAGAAATTGCCCCAGCTACCCTCTTACTCCCTCTAGGGGTGACTCCATGTTCAGAAGTTTGCATTAATGCTGCAGGTGATGCAGCTGTTCATTCCAGGAAAGATTAACAATAGTGACTAGAGTACAAGAGAGCCCTCCTAATAACACGATATACTGTCATAAAATGTTAGAGTCTGTAAACAAGTCAAAATAACACTGGCATTTTGCCAGGGGAATGTTAGAGTTCGTAAACAAGTCTGGATGGTGCCTGGCAAAATGCCAGAGGGAGTGGTTTGAGAAGTAACAAAAGCTAGCCATTAAGTGTGGAGATTCCTGATTGGTTGACTGCTGTATAATTAGATAAGCTGTGTGGAATGTATAAATACTGCTCCTGTCCTGCAATAAACGGCTCCTACTCCTGCTGTATCAATCTACACAAGTTCTTCGTCACCCCCCGGTTATTTTGCTGCAGCCGGACTGCGGCAATAAAAGTCATGGGAGTGCCATCTCCTTCTCTCTGAGAATATCTTCTTCTTCTGTATTTCCTCTTCTCCTCCATATTCTCCTCCCCTCTCCTCTTATTCTTCAATACAGGGGATTGAACCTGGGGTACTTTATCACTGAGCTACATTCCCTGACCTTTTTTATTTTTTTTTTTACTTTTGAGAATGGTCTTGATAAGTTACTCAGGAGCCTCAAGCTGTCAATCTTCCTGCCTCAGCCTCTTCAGTCATTGGGATTCCAGGCACACACCACTGTTCCTGGCTTATACTTCTTCATGTGTGATATACACGAGCCACCTGATGAGATGAAGTGAGTGGCAGGCATTGCAATGTAGCTTTAGGCTACCAAGTAAGAGCTACACTGTGATACTGTTACTGTTGATCTGATAACATAGTGACTAACGGGAGGGTAAGCTATATAGTATAGATACACTGGGCAGAGGCATGATTCACAGCCTGATCTGGACAGCATATTTTATCACACTACTCAGAAAAGCACAAACAATTTAAAACTTATAAACTGCTTTATTCTAGAATTCTTCCTTTAGTATTTTTGGATCACAGTTGATCTTGGGCACTTGAGGCTGTGGAAAGAAAACTATGGCAGGAGGACAGCTGTATTGTGCCACTGTGATTGCCCATGCCATGCTGGCTCCACCCTCTCAGCTCTGTGCTGCTACCGGAACACCGCGTCTCTCTCCCTCCCTGTCTCACTTCCCTAATTCACCAGGCCCTGTCATCAAAGATGTAGCTCCAGGGCCACATTCTCCAAGAACTGACCTGTGCAGACAAGGCTCTTCACACAGGCGTGGACCCTCAGGATGGCGCAGTGTGCTATTATTGTCTCCTCATCCCTGGGCCACCTGGAGCCTTCCTCTTTGCCCCCACACTCTCTCCACCTCTTTCTGCATTTGACTTAATGGTCTGCTTTCTCTCTGGGCTCAAAGCTCCTTGAGGGCAGGGAACTTCTGTTTTCCCTGGTCCTCCATGCCTCTCCTGGCATGAGGACATACAGGGAAATCTTGACTGATTAAAAAGATCAACAATTGTGATAGAAACAACAAGCATTTATACAGCCCTCCCCTCAGGCCAAGCCCTGTTCCAACCTCTTTACACACAGTTTATAAATAAGCTAATCTTGAAGGAGCAGCAGCCGCGTGCAGAAGCCTGTTGTAGGAGCTCAGCAAGAATTCATCCTCCTTCCCAACAACGTGGAGTCTGAGCCAGCTGTCATGTGTCCCACTGAGGAGGGAGCCCTACGCTCTGGGCCAACACTGTGAAGGACTCTTGGGGCAGGAGAACACTAATGACACAGTGAACAGATCCTCTGAGTAGGCTGTGCCACACCCAGCAAGGCTGTCCAGGTTCAACGTCTGCATAGGCCTGCTGAGATTACGGGTGGATGGAATTCCTTCAGGTCATCTAGGAAAAACACCAGCTGAAATTTCTTCCAATGCCCCATCAAAGGAACAGCCACCAGCAAGTCTGTCAGCAGGTCCTGGAAATGCAACTGCAAACATCACCACCTGTGCACAGCATTTGTGTGGAGCTTGGTAGACACAAAGAGCTCTACCTACATACAGTGAGCCATCCCGTCCTTGAAGCAACCTGGGCCAGATGAAGAAACAGGCCCAGTGAGGCCCAGGGAGATAGTGAGTGGAAGAGCTGGACAGGAATGTCCTTCTTATAACTCAAAACTCAGGCTCCAGACAGTGGTTCCCTTGTTACTATGAGATGAGAAGCAGCTTTGTTACAACACCAAGCGTTGCCATGTTAATGTGGCCGTTTACTGAGCACCTACCAGGTGCCAGGAGCTCTTTAGGATTCTTTGCATGGTATGTCCTCCCCAGAGAGCTAACTCGACACACCGTGCTGAGGCCAGGGACCTACTGAGCTCCACCTGCTCTTTCTCATTTTATCCTCAGGAGGGACTTGCGAGGTGAGTACTAATATCATGTCTGTTGCAGGAATTCGAGGCTTGGAGAGATTAAGTGGTATGTCCAAGGGGACCCAGCTACTGAGGCTCCAGGCCCCAAATGAACCTGGTCTCCTCCATTCTCCAGGGCTAACCACAACAGTCAGAACCTCGCTCTGTCTCCTGTGAAGTCCATTCATTTCCCAGCATGATCCCATCTTTATGTATATGATGAAAATAAAACTCTAGATAATAAATATGTATACACACATGCGTAATTCTGCATATATCTTATGTTTTATAGTACAACACCTCTCCACAATTGATGTGTTAATTCAGTTGGAATCAAAAGCAAGTGCATTTATGAAGGTCCAGGAACTTCACCTTTGAGGAAATCAGGGTTTTGATACGACCCAAAAGAGAAAACAAGAGGTTTCTCCATAACATGCACGTTAACATGATGAGGGAAACTGTTTGGAAACTGGTTCTGGATTCCCCGCAGCACCCGTTTCCTTCCCCCACCTCCCGAGGACTCATCCACCCTCCGCTGTGTGCTGCTTGCTCTGTGGGTTCCTGGGAACCATTAGCACACCGCTGGGCACCGTGGAGCCTTGGCTGTGCCCCCGGCATGGCCCAGGGCAAGTGAAGACCAGCTTCGCCTCCTGCCACCACCTCCACCAGCAGCTGAGTCATTCTTTGGAAGCAGATTTGAAGTAAAAATTGACTTTGGATTCCCAGGGCAGCAGAGCACTACATAACTGACCTTCCAGAGGGCGAGGGCACACAGTCTGATGAAAGAGGTTGTCTTCCTTCCCCTGATAAATGTGTGCACGCACTTGCTGGGATTGCCACCCTATGCTACCCACACGGACTTCATTTCTTCACTAGACTAAAACCACCAACAGCACGATGACTTCCTACGGTGACCTTGTCAGCCTGCCGCTCCAGGGCCGTGAGCGCTGCTGAGGGTCCTGGCGGCTGCGGTGGAGAGGGAGATGCCCGTCTGCCCCTGACCTGCGCTGACAGCTTCCAGGACCTAGTTCGGCAGCAGTCACTCCCTGCTGGGCTGAGGACAGAGAACCCACCTGGAGGACAGAGAACCAGCCTGGAGGGGGCATCGAGGGACTTTCCCTGGTCCCCCCAGTGTTCTGCCCTGGGAGGCAGAAGCTGGAGGAGTGAAATGTTTGGCCCAGCCAGGGCTGGCCCCCAGCTCCCCTTCCCACTGAGACTTTCACGGCAAGACCACGTCCCCAGCTTGACCTCCCGGTCCAGGACAGCCGGACTGTGCAGCTGGCACCTCCGCCTGCAGGTCCCTGGGGCACAGCATCCACCTGCCACGCCCACTCCCCCTCACGGGCCCCTCTCCTGGCTTCTGCCTCAGCCGATGGTCTGCTCTGTGGCAGTCTGAGGCCGAGGGGTCAGGCGGGCTGGCCCCTCGCGAGCCTCTGTGTCTGAGCACTTGATTCCTCGCCAGCCTCGTCACTTTCCCTTTCAGGAACTTCCTCCCTAGCCTCCTCTGCCCTCTACTCTGCTCTTCTTCATCTCTGCCTGCCTCATGCACTGGCCTTACCATCTCCTGCCTCCACTCTGGGAGGCCCACCGCCCCCTGCCCCTGAAAGACCTTTCCAGGTCCACAGGACCAGGATCAGAGAGCTTGAGGCGCCAGGCTTTTAGCACTGAGACTCAGCTCCCAGCCTCCGGCACGACGGCCTCAGGTCATTTGTATCTCAGTTTCCTTGTTTGTAGGAAGGATAACAACATCTGCTACATTAGCCTTTTGGGAAAATGGAGCCATGTGTACTGTTCACTGAGCACAGAGTACCTGCCCAAAACGCTCTCCCATCGAATGACTGCTGGTTACTGACATGCTCAAAGCACTGGCTTAAAACCATTTTACAACTGACTGTTCAACAAAGGTCAAAATCATTATCACGACAACTTTCTAAAAACAGGCCCCACCACCCCACGGCCTCCTACCCGGCCACTGTCCTTTCTCCATCCATTGTGCTGACTTTGAAGAACAGGATGCACTTTTTAACCTTCTATGACTTACTTGCCTGATAATCTTCACTCTGTCCTTGGTTCTCACGAACTCCTATTTATACTTCAAGACCCAGACCAGATTCATGCCCCCTGGGGAATAGTCATGGAGGCCCTTGTCATCCCCCTCCTGGCCCAGCGATACAGCCATCCACGCTCCAGACTCTGCCAGCCCTTGCCCATTCCTCCCAGGAGCATGCCCAGCAGCGTGCCCAGCAGCATGCCCTGGCTGTGTCTTAGTAAATGACACTCACACCCTCTTTCCTGGCCTTTGAGCTCTCTGAGGAAAGAGGCAAGACTAAGTCAGCCCCAGATTCTCAGGGACTCTCACCAACCTGTTCTGGAAGTAAATGCTCTGTGCATCACAGTGGCAAAGAAGTTGATGTCACAGAGTCCTGGCTTGGGATCCTGGAGGCTGCCTTTACTGGCTGTCCGTCATTGTGCAAGCACTTTACACCAGAATAAGTTTCCAATAACATGGCATAACAACGGTCCCCACCCCATGACAATATATATAATAAATAAATAAATATATATATATATACACACACACACACATAAGATGTGACAACTTCAGTTCCGGGGGTGGCACAAAGCATGTTCCAGACAGATGTGAGCTAGTTTTCAATACTGAACAGGCAATAAAATGCATGTGTAAATGAAGGCCCTGCTCCATAGAGGCACTAGCTGGACATGTCCCCAAATGATTCAATAGCTCTGTCATAATTCTGTGCATTAAAATGTACCAAGAATCTGTGGAAAATAGAGGTGAGCAGCAGGCTTACCTCTCCCTGGGTTCCTTGGGGTAATTTAATTTGCTCTGCTCATAGCTAGCCAGATGAACTTGGGTATCACATGCTTGCATAGTAATTTGAGATAAAAATGAAACCACCACATCAGTCTGATAATTTTTCTCTTTCTGGGGATGTTATTAGCATTAAAAGCAACAGAAAAAAGGGTTTCATTAAAGTGTAAGAAACTGTTCAGCTATTGACCATTAGGACTTCACAATTGGCAGGGGAAGAGGAAGAGGGGAAGTTTAGATGGCTAATGAGTAAATAGGGACACACTGCAGAAATAAAACATGAACCAACACCAGGAAACTGCTTCACGGTACTGGGTCAGAATCAACTAGTAGATGGAAAAATCGGTTTCCATGGAGAGTGATAGTCTAGCTGGAAACAGAGGATTGATCAGTGCAGGTTACACAGTTAATACGCAACACTGGGGATGAGCTTCTAAATACCATCTCATGCTGATAGAAAAATTCACTTACATACAGGTTGAGTAGCCCTGAACCAAAATGATTGGGACCATAAATATTTTGAATTTCTGATCTTTTCAGATTTTAGAGTATTTTCACATACCTAAAGAGCTGTCTTGGGGATGGACCCATGTCCAAACATGAAATCCTTTTAAGTACCTTATACATATAGCTGGAAGGTAATTCTTTATAATATTTTTAGCATGCTTGTGTTTTCACTGTGATTTGTCACATGAGCTCAGGTATAAACTTTTCCGCTTGTGGAATCATGCCAATGTTGAAAGCCTTTTGAGTTTTGGAGTATTTTGACTTTCCTATTTTTGTTTTAGGAATGCTCAGCCCACAGCACCACTCTCTTAAAGGACTCCAGATTCTCTGTTTATCCAAGACAATTAATGCTTTCTAAAACTTTCCCACTGCACTTGCCATAGGGACCGAAAGCTCCAACATGGCGTTCAGTGCTGCGTGGTCTGGCCCTGTCTGTGAGTAGGGCTCCTCTTCCTCGCTTGCGTTGCTCAGGTCAAACTAGTTTTCTTTCAGTTCTACGGGTCACACACACTCTTTTTGCTTCAGGGCCTTGGCAAATGCAGTTCCTTCTCCATGCACTGCTTTGCCATCTCTTTTGAACAATCGTGACTCATCTTTTAGGATCCAGCTGGAAAGTTGACTTTTTTAGCAAAATTGCTTTGGGCCTCTCCAGTCTAGTGCATCTACCCCATCATCATCTCTCTTTTCCCTGACAATTCTTACAAAGATTTTAAACAATTTTGTTTGGTTTACAAGGTACAAGTTGGAGTGTCATGCCTAGCTTAGTGATGGGAAGAAGCTAGAAAATGCACATGACCCTAACTTTTCTGGAACCCACTAGCTTGAAGTCTGGAGAAAGTCAGACGCCTCCAGCAGAGAGGGAGGTGTTGCCTTGGGAGTGTTGTGGGAAGAAGGCAGGGCTGCCAACCAGAGGGTGGGAAGACTTCAGCTGAAATGCTTGATGAAATGCTCAAGGTCGGGTTTGGGCCTAAGTGACAGAATTGAACCAATGTTTTTCCAGATACAAAGGGAATCTGCATCTTCTCACAAGGTCTTCTCTATAGACCTCACTGTGTGGTCAGGAAAAAGACCAGGCCAGGAAAGGAGACGGCAGAAGCTTACCTTGATGGCACAGGACTTAGGGAAAAGAATAACTGCTGTGTTAGGAAAGGTAAGGACTGCTTGACCCATCTCCCCATATCTTGATGGAAAAATGTCTTAGGCTCATGGAGGAAGGCAGCAGATTCTTCAAAAGGCACAGACTAATACCCATGAGGGTAGGGGATTGAACAAAGATCATGAAACTCTGCAAGGGAAAGAGAAAGAAAATCATTCTGAACTCAAGACAGTGATCTCCTCCTTTGGGGAAAGGGACAAGATCAGTGAGAAATACCTTTAAGAGTCCCAAGATCAATAGACACAGACCTTCCTGACTGAGCCTGGACCAAAACAACAATGATCATGTACGGCCCCCACCAAACAAGATCATCAAGTGTCAGGTACCAAGATGCAGGAGCCCACTGCCAGGGCAAGGCGCATGGAGAGGCAGAGGCCTGCAGGCAAACCTCGAGCTGAAGGTGGAACAGGGCCATTGAGGAAAATACTCACTGGTCTGATTCTAGAGGTGGTGCGCTGAGGGGAACCATAGCAGAACAAAACCCATGTCAAGCTCAACTCCTGACCAGATTGACTCATCCCCCGCCTACACCAACGCAAAGGCACAGAAGCAGAGAAGTCAGTACCATTTCTAGGAATAGACACCGTCCTACACAATGTCCAGATTTTAACCCAAATACAGGACATGTGACAAAGCAAGAAACAAAACCCCATTGTGAGAGAGAAGGAATTCAATAGAACCATATTCAGATATGAACTAGGTGTGGAGACTGATAGACAAAGAATTTAACATGTGTCACTCTCCCTAGTGAAGAACTGTAGAGCTTGCCTTAACCACAGGAACGTAGGCATTCTGTGCAGATTCAATAGGTATTTCAGCAAAAAGATGGAAAGTATAAAAATAATCACACAAAAATGCTAAACACAAACACATACCAAAACAGAGTGCCAGACATGAAAACATGGTTCCAAAAGGCTCATCCACAGACCCAAAGGGAGGTCAAAAGAAGTTACTTAAAATGAAACTCTTAAAAAGAAAAAAAATGGTGGTAGTGGTGGTGGTGATAGGGACAGAGTATCCAAAGGCTGTGGAGGAAGTTCCAAAGGTCTATTTATGTATAATTGGAATCCCAGAAACAGAACAGAGAAATACAGAATGCATCAGAAAAATTTTTTGCAGAGATAATGACCAAAAAATTTGCAAAAACGACGAATCATCAAACTACATATTCAAGAAGTTGAGAGAACATCAACAAAGAAAAACATTGAAAATAAAAACAAAACCTGATACATCCAAATACATCAGATCTAAAACCAAAGATTAAAAAAAAATCTTGGACACAGCTCAAGAAAAAAAGCCATATAACCTACAGAGGAACAGAGGTAAGAATCACAACAGATTCATTATCAGAAACATTGTAAGTCAGAGGCAATGGAGTGACATAAAGAAGACCTGGAGGAGAAAAAAGCTGTTCACTTAAAACATGTATCCAGTTAAAATGGAAATCGATAGTTTCCCAAGAAAAAAAAATTTTAAAAAACAAATGAATTCATTCCCAGTAGACTTGCATTGTAAAAATGTTTATAGGAAGTCCTTTAGGTAGAGTGAATATGAGGTGCTACCAAAAGAAAAAGTGAAGCTACACAAACAGAAAAAGAATACCAGAAATAAGCAAAAAAGGTAAGCATAAAATTAAATTTAAAAATTTTTAACCACTATAAAATATAATTGACTATCTGAAGCAAAAATAAAATCAGTGAATTTTGAATTTATAGTAAATAGCACAAAAGATGTATGCAAGGATTTGAGAGTATGTTTTTTTAGAGATTCTTACATTATTCATATTCAAGCATAGATTCCAGTTAATCGATAATGCACATTGTAAATCTACATCAAACTCTGAATTGTTGATTTTAAAAAGAGGTATAAATAATAAGCTAATAGATAAGTTAGAATGGAATCATAAATAATCATCAAGTAATTTAAAATAAGGTAGAAAAAAGGAACAGAGATAAAATACAGTGAGTAGAAGAATGAGAAAGATGATATACTTAAATTCAGCCATATCAATAATTACATTAAATATAAATGGCCTAAATATCAATGGCAAGGCAGAGATTATTAGAGTAGATAAAAAATGCCATCTATATGAAGTACACTTTAAGTGTAAAGGCACAGAGACAGGTTAAACAAGGGGCAGAAAGAGGAATTGATGGGAGTGTGCAGGAGGAGGCTTATCCTGACCCATGAGAGAAGACTTTTATCATCTGTTTTTGACAATGTCATGCTTGTACCCCAAAGTCTGCCATGGTCAGAGTCCTTACATCATGATAAACAGCAAAATCTACAAATGAGTACTTTTTTCTTTCTCACCTGAGGACATTTGTTAAGCACTTACCAGAACACTACTGAATACATCATGCAAACACTAATCAGGAGAAGGCTGAAATGGCACATTAATATAGTTGTCCCTCTGCATCTGCAGGTTTCAAATCCAGATTCAACTAACCACAGAGTAAAAACATTCAGGGAAAATAAAAGTCTGTACTGAACATTGTCAGCTTTATTTCTTGTAATAATTTCCTAGATAAATACAGCATAACATTTTTTTCATAATCTTTATATTGTATTTATTATATACAATAATCTAGACAGGATTTCAAGTCCACAGGAAGATGAGTGTTTATATAGTACTACACTGTAACATAAAAGGGCCTTGAGCATTTGTGAATTTTGGTACTCTGAGTGGGGGGTGTCCACTCAGAGTGAACCAGTCCTTCACAGACAGTGAGGGACAACTGTTTTCAGGCAAAGTGGACTTTAGAACAAGAAATGAAAAAGATATTACATAATGACCCATGCGGCAATCTGCCACGGAATGTAACTATCCTAAGTATGGAGTCCCCTTACATAGAGCAACAGAATACATGAGACCGTAGTAGAAGGAAAATAGACAAACCCACAGTTAGAGTTGGGAATTTCTACCCTGTTAACTTGGTAACTGATATAAGAAGTAGGCAGAATGCAGCATGGATAGATAGAAGACCTGAGCTACACTGTAAAGTGCCTCAATCCCACGTTTAAAGAACGTGTGACCCACAGGAACGTAGGCATTCTGTGCAAGTGTACAGACTACTCACCGAGACAGGCCATGGCATGCTGTAAGACAAATGACATCCGCAAGACAAGTGAGAAGAAAGGAAGAGAAATCACGTCAGGTCTTTCCCCTGATCATTGCAGATTACACCAGACGTCAATGGCAGAAGGGCACATGGGAAAGCCCAAATATTGTCGGAAATGTTTGTAACTGAATGAAAATGGACACGTAAAACATCAACATCTGTGGGAGACTGCTAAAGCTGGACCTCAAGTCTGTAGCACTAAATGCTTACGTTGGAAAAGAAGAGAAGTCTCAGTCAATTATCTAAACTTCTATTTTAAGAAATTAGAGTATGGAGAACAAATTAATGCCAAAGTAAGTAGAAGCTAGAAAGCAATAAAGATAAGAGGAAAAAAAACAATAAATAGAGGAAAACAATAAAGATAAAACCACTTCTTTAAGAAGACAAATACACTTGATAAACCTCTAACAAGAATGACAAGGAAAATCAAAGAGAAAGCACAGTTACCAACTTGAGGATGGCAAAGGGACATCGTTGCTGAATCTTTATTCATTGAAAGGATAAAAATGGGTGTTACATAGGCTCTGGTTCTAAGTGTCCCCTTCTCTAGAGTGATCATATGAAAGGTTATTTAAAAAGTTAAATGAAATAGGCAAATTCACTCATCCCAGTGGCACACACCTGTAATCCCAGCAGCTGGAGAGGCTGAGGCAGGAGGGTTGCAAGTTCAAAACCAGCCTCAGCAACTTACTGAGGCTCTAAGCAACTTAGCGAAACCCTGTCTCAAAATAAAAATACAAAAAGGTCTGGGGATGTGGCTCAGGGTTAAGAACTGGGTTCAATCCCTGATTTTTTTAAAAAAGCAAATTCTTTGCAAGACATAAACTATTAAATCTCAATTAACTTATTTCAGGAAATTGAATTCATCCTTAAAGGCCTTCCTGCAAAGAAAACGCCAGATCCAAACATCTTCACTGTACTGTTCTACAAAATCTACCAAATCCATGCAGATAGAACACTACCCTACGCAAGTCCTTGTTTCAGAAAATAGAAAGGAAGACCCCCACCTCATGCTACAATGCCTGCGATACTCTGATGCCCCAACCACACAAAGTTTTTATGAAAAAATAAAAGGACAAGATTCCTTAGGAACCAGATGTAAATATTGTGAGCTAGACATGAGCAAGCGGATCCCGGCACTGTGTAAAAGGAACCAGACATCAGGACAGATGGATTTATTCCAGGAATGTGGAGGCAGCTTCAGCATTTCAAAATCAGCCAGTGTGTTTCAACAGACTATAGATGTTTGATTATCTCAACAGATTCAGAGAAGCTCTTTGACAAAATTCAAAATGCATTTATGATGAAAACTACAAACTGAAAATAGACGGGATTTCTCAACCTGATAGAGAACAGGCACAAATACCTCACGGCCAACAGCAGCTGACTGGAGGAGCCCCAGATGGTTCCCAACCGCGCAGGCCAAGAGCTTGTGGAAGTCTTAGCCAGAGCAAGCAGGGGGGCTGCATGAGGAAGGAGAGCACCCGCCCTGCAAAGAGGAAATGAAACTGTGGTTGCAAACATGGTTGTCTAGGAGTAATCCCAAAGAATCTATTTTTACAAACTGCTAGAACTGATAAACAAGTTTAGTAAAGTGGTAAGATACAAGGTTCATACGCAAAAATGATATAACTTTAACTTTGAAATTAATGATTTGGAACCCATGATTTTAAACAGCGGTACTTGAAAATCCATTAAATACTTAGGTATAAGTCTAGCAAAATATGTGTCAAATCTGATGCTGAAAACTAAAACGCACGCACAAAAGAAGTCAAGAGGACTTAACTCATGGAAAGGTATTCTGTGTTGACAGGTGGAAGATTCGTCTCTCTATGATGCACTTCTTTCTAGAATGTCACACAGAGTCACTGTAATCCTAACAAAAACCCAGCAGGATTATTCTCTTGTAGAAATCAACAACCTGGTTCTAAAATTCACACGGGAGGGCGAAGGACATAGTAGAGTCAAGAAAGCTTTGGAAGGGTTGATGGTTTGTCCCTAATGTCAGGCATCATTACAAAGCTTCAGGGAAATTATCAGCCCAAGGGTGGACGTTTGGCAGGAGCAGAGCAGAATCCAGGGGGAGACCTGCACATGTTTGGTCAACTGAGTTTGACGAAGCCGCAGAGGCGCCTGGATGGAGAAGGAGGGTGCTTTCAACAGCGGTGCAGGAACCACTGGTCGGCCATAGGAAATCCCTGAAGCTCGGTCCACACCTCAAACCTCGTCCACAGGTTGAGTTACGTAGGCTCTGGCTCTAAATGTGAGACCCCAATGTGTAAAACTCCCACAAGAAAGCAAAAGAAAAAACTTTGTGACCTCGTGTAAGGAAAAGAGTTCAGTTGTGACCGAAAATGCAAGATCAATAAATGAAAAGTTGAAGCTGGACCTCACAGACATGTAGCACTTCTGCTTTTTAAAAGATTATTGAAGACAATAGAAAGTCAAGCCACTGACTAGGAGGAAATATTGCAAAATACCTCTCTGACAAAGGAAGTATATGCAGAATATGTAGAGAGCTCTTAACACCTAATGAGAACAACAGAAATCCGGTAAATTACTGGGCAAATGGTCTGAACAAGCACATCACACCAACCATAAGGATGGCAAATAGGCAAATGGAAAGAGGCTCAGCCCTGTTAGTCGAGAGAGAACTGCAAATTAAAAACACGCCCCGCCTGTTAGAATGGCCAATAAGAGGGCAGGAGGAGGCCCCGCACTGTCCAGGATGCAGGGCAGCTGCGTCTCCCACCTGTGGCTGTGGGAGGGGAACTGGCAGCCGCTCAGGGAAACCGACTTCTCGGAAAGTCAAGCCTACACTTACCACGGGAGCCAGCAATCCCAGGGGAGGGGTTCACTCTAGAGAAGGGGACACTACGGTCTAAAAAACCCTCATGTGGATGTTCATCGTGGCTTTATCCACAGCTATGCAAAACTGGTCACAACTCAAACGCCCTTCACCTGAGGAGCGGACACATGTGCATACGCCATCCACCAAGGGGGACTGACTCCCCACAGAGAGGAGCCAGCTGTGGGTACACACAGCAGGAGCAGACCACCCCCCCCCCCAACGCCTTCTCAGCAAGAAAGTCACGGAAGAGGCCATGCCCACGAGATGCCAAGCCCACGGCCTTCTGGGACAGGCGGAGCCATGGGTTGAACACCAGCCCCTGGTTGCTGAGGCCTGGGGCGGGGGATCCTGGGAGGGGAGGAACTTTCGAGTATCTTGGTTGCGGAGTTCAGTTCACCTGAGCGAGAGCCTGAGAGAGGGAGCGCACTGCCTAACAACTACCCCTCAAAAATGAGCACCTCAGTCTACAAACGTAGCAGCCTGTGCCTGTCCCCACCATGGCCAGACGAGTGAGGGTGGGGACACTGCCTGAAGAAGGAAGGAGTGAGGCCTGCATGGCCGACTCTCAGGAAGGACGGTGGGCACGGGGCCTCCCTGCTGGGGCTGAGCGCCAGCTGCTGCTGCCTCTGGCACAGAGCAGCTCCCCCACTGTCCTCAGCTCCACCGTCAGTATGTGGACAGTAGGAGTGTTGCAGGAGTGACCCTATTGTGGCACCCTTGTGGGCTCACTATGGCTGCCTTGGGGAGAGAAGCCGAGGTGTGGTGAGCCCCATCTTCCCCTGTGCACCCACCCTCCCTGGGCTACGCCCACTGGTCACGCCCATTGGTGAGGGTGAGGATATCTGGGAGCTCGTCCTGCAGGGAATGTGGGCATGGCCCTGGGCTGGTGCTCAGCACATGCTCAGTAAGCAACCACCTAAGTAGCCGGAAGGACAAGGTTATCAGCTGCCAGGCTCCAACACCTGCCATCTGTCAGGCATTGTGCCGTGTGCCTCCTGCACTGCTGCCATCACGTCCCCTCCACACACCCCAGTGGGACACACTGCACCCACCGCGAACCCCACTTCCCAGATGAGGACACCGAGGTCTTGTGCCCTGGACGATGGCGCTGGGCATGCACTGTGCCGGGCACTTCGTGCGCCTCTGTTGGGTAATGAGATTCGGCAAGTCCAGCACCGGCCCCTAGTGGAAGGCATCCAGTTGCTCTGAGCTGAAGCCCTCACCTCCCTTGGGCCCACCCCTGGCAAGCCTGGCCCTAACGCCTGTCACGGTCACTGTAAGGGCCTACTCAGAGTCTGGTTGTGCCTGTCCCAGCAGTGACTCACACGCTTGCGCCCCAGGAGCGCTGGGATCTGAGGACCAGGCGCCATTGTTCCCCTCTGTAGCCCCAGTGCCTGCGGCTGGCCCCGCATGCCCTGGAGCCCCGAGTGGCGGCTGGAACATTTCTGACTTCTAATCTGACATACTGCAGAGAGACTTTTCCCCCCTTCACTTTCGAATCCCATGTGCTCTTTTATTTAATGAAAATTCAGTTCTATGCAAATGTTTCTTCTGGGACCATCCTCTGTGAGCAGCCTTTTGGGAGCTAACTCATCAGCCTCTTCCCTGAATCCGTGTTTGGAACATTCTGGGAACTCGTTATTGGGCCTTTGAACCGAGGAGCTCAAGTGAGCGAGATCAACAAGCCCGCCGCCACTTGGCACTAGGAGTCGGCAGCGCTGGGAACCACAGGCTTTGTTTATTGAGAGCTCTTCACTTCCCTGTCTCCCGCCAGACACCGCTGCCTGGTGCTGTTCGCCTTGCGCCTCTGAAAATGCAGCCATTTGGAAAAGCAGGCGTGCTCCAAAGCCCATGAAGGTCTCTCCTGTGCATTCATTCATTAATTCAGGCCTGAGGCTCCTCTAATTAGGACACTAGCAGCCCCGAGTCTCATGCATAGCTGGGACAATATATTTATTTTGTGTCTGACACTACAGCTCTACAATATCGGAGCTCAGTGTCATAAAGGTGACAAACCTTTTATCTCGGCAAAAGCAAAGACTTCACATCCAAATAGATGCGGCTTCAGACTCTGGCCCCTTCACTTACACCTGTGTGACACCAGCAGGGCCAATTGGCCGCTCTGGACCTCAGGCTCCTTATATACCAAATGAGAGGGATGGAGAAAGCTCTCAGGGACCTTCCAAGGATGAAATGTAGCAACAGGTACAAAGTAGGGCCACCATACAAGTGGGTTTCTTATTCCCTTTGCAGCTGGGGCCCCTGTGGGCGTATCCAGCGGGTCCACTCTCCTCTGCTTTCCTTCAGTGGGAGGCCAGGGTTTGAGGTGGAGGAAGGCCATACAGCTCTCCAGGGGCGGGCTCGGGAAATCTGCTAAGCATGGAGTCCAAAGCAGGCCGACTGGTGGGAGCTGGTAGCAAACTGCCTTGAATGTCCCCAGTGGTCCAGGGGCTACATTCCTTGGGATCATTTTGCTTTTTGGAAACAGCCTAGAAACAGAACTAATTTACAGGATTACAGGGGAGGCTCCAAGTGGGGGTTCCTACCGCCATCTCCCCTCTCTCTTCAGCCCTCCCATGGGGGTCCCTCTCTGACTCTACCTGACCTTTCCGCAGAGCTCCCGAGGCCTCAGGTTGGTGCTCTGCTCTCCTGCTTCCCCGCCTGGGATCTAGCCCCTTCCTGAGGTTTGCTGATCTGGGCCTGGAAACCGCACCACCACACCTCCAGCCCTCCTCACTCCTGGAGGACATCGACTACCAATACGAGGTCCCACAGCCACCTCACCTGCAACGCCCTCACTCCCACCACACCTCCAGCCTGCTGCTGCTGTGACCCCCTCCACAGGAGGTGCTACTGCGACCCCAGCTGGCCAACCCAGAACCTTGCCTCCCCCCTGCTGCCCCGTCAGCTCCCGGGTCCTGCCCATCGGATTTCTCTTGAATCTGAAGGCAGTGACCTCCTTGGTTGAATAGGCTCTGGATCCTTCTGGAAAGGGATTTCAGAAAGGTCGTCGAGAAGGGAAGCTTTGCTGGAGTGGGCCAGCATCCACCCACGGCCGGGGTCTTCACAGGAGCCGCTAGTGAACGCACACGTTGTCAGGCCCTTCTGCTGGAGGAGCCGCGTCCCGAAGGCCAGGCTGCAGCCGCGCTGCTGAGTGTGGGAGTCCACCAATGACGTCCACCGGGGCCAGTCACCCAACCTCTCTGAGCACCCCCCGCACCCCTCCCCCGTCTGCTCACCTCCTAAATGGGAATAAATAACCGTGCCAGCCTGGTGTTTGTGAACATCAAAGGAAGCGATCGGCTCCGTTCCCGACAGTTAACACTGTGACAAGCCGCCTGTGGCTTTGCCATGTTTTTACAATGTCATCTATTTATTTAATAAGATGAATGAAAACAGCTTAGCTTCTGAGATGACAGCACAGATTTGGAATCTCCAGATCTGCACTAAACGCAAAGCAAACAGCTATATCAAAACCCCTTGATGTATCTGCTTCAAAACCAGGTTGTCCCCAAATACAAAACACTGCAGTGACGAGTGATGTCTGTCAACAGGAAACAGAAACGCCACGGAGCAGCAGCCGGTGGACCAAGAACCCCAGGCGGCCAGCAGGGTTCCCTGGGGCCTCAGTGGAGCTGGGGGAGCCAAGGGTCCCTGTGGGAGAGAGCCGGGGGACCAGCATCGGAGCAGCGGGCCCTGCGGACCAGGGAAGCCAGGGAGGGGAGCAGAGCCAGGCCTTAGCCGGCAGCTGCCTCAGGTCGGCCTCCTCACGGCCCATTCAGCCAGCAGAGTTCTCCTGAGCCACGTCATCTTCTAAAGTCCACAAGATCGCGTTTCACTTAGGAATGAGCAACAGGAAAGTATCAAATTCCACACAAAGTTATTGTAAGTGGAAGGAAAACGAAGAACAGAAGAACACACTCACAAGGCAAGTACCCAAAAAGAAGGGCCAGTAAATCAGATGAAAAGTGCCATCCCTGCCGCTTCACCAGAGCTGAGTCAGGCGGTGTGTGGTTCCACCAATGGTCACACAAGAACCGGGCCGTCAAGCACCCTGGCCCCGTGCGGTCCCTTCCACACAGCTGCACAGGTGACTTGCTTTGACCGACTGAAGTTCAGAAAATGTGACACAGCCATGCTGCTCAGCATGTGGGGATTATGTGCCTCATGTTGAAACTACTGCCCCTGTGACAGGAGGCCCACCCCAGCCCCTAAGAATGGGAGACCACATAGAGAGAGGCCCCTCCACCTGAACCGACCCCCAGTGGAACTGACCCTCCACTGGGGCCGAGCACACGTGACAGATTGAGCTCAGCCAACATGCAAACAGAGCACCCACCAACCAACAGAATGGTAGAAATGACACCCTGTTGTTTGTCCAAGCCTCTAAGTTTTAATGTGGTTTGTTGTGCAGGAATTGGTAGCTAATATAGGATTCAGAATCAACAACCACCAAAGACATTACACAAAATTAAGCAAGACATGAGAGTACAATACAAATCAGAAAAAAAAAATGCCTCAGAAATCAGTCAAGAGAACTCAGGAAACAAGAGACACAAAGGGAAAATCATTTCAGAAGGAAAAACATCGTAGAAAGCACACAGAGAGACACACAGATGATGCCTTAAGGGAACCGTTGCAATGAGGTCATTTTAAAAGAAACAGAGGAAGAAGAGGCAAAAAGGTTCGAGAGAAAGTCACAAATATTGAAGACTGGCAAAGAAGAACCAGCGTTCAGATAAAAGGCACCCTGGCAAGGGGCACTACAGCCAGAGACCAGGCACCTACTGAAAACAACCCTTCCTGACAAGTCCCCAGGGAAAACCCGCTGGAAATCACACACTGAAGGAGCACCGTGTACCGAGGCATGCAGACCCAGAACATAGCACAGGCGGTATTCTGCAATGCTCCTGGACTCCGATGAAAAAGGAGACATATGGTTTTGCTCCTACCTGGGCAGGCCAGAGCCAAGGCTTCTGGCTGAGTAGAAACTCCAGCAAACCCAGGGGCGTGGGTCTTGCAGAGGGGACAGCTGGGGAAAGGCCCAGGGCTGGAGAGCGGGGCACACACTGGGAAGCTGGGGTCTGGCGTGGGGTGAGGAGGGCGTGGGGCAGCCGAGGAGGAGAGGCAGGAAAGGCTTAGGTTGGGAGCACTCACCCATGTAGGGCTTGGTGCCAGCCATGGACGAGGCCTTCTCTGCTCCTCTCACCACCGTCGCTATGTTGAAGTCCGTGATGTGAACATGCCCTGCAGGAGCACAGATCACCCCAGTTAGCAAGAAAAACCCGGCTGCCCACCTGCGTCCTTGGGAGGTTTGTGGAAAATGTCAGGACTTCTGCTTACAGACATGTTTTATCTGACCCTTCAACACTGCCATTCTGCGTGCAGGTCTTAGAATTTGGATTCATCTGTACAACATACATGTTACTATGGATACCTAGATTGAGGGCAGGAAAAAGGAACAATGGATTAAAAGTTGAGAGAGGCTGATCTCGAGAATGAAGACTCCTGGTAATCAGCCCAGAGTGTGGCAAGGCTGTGGCCCGGGGTCCGTGGATTGGCTGTGGCTGTGAAGGTGGAAGGGGCTTGTTCACTGGGGTCAGTGGGGTCCTTAGCACAGCCCAACTGGACTTAGCATGGAGGGGGCAGGGATAGGATCGCTTCCCGTCCAGTCTGAAGCCATGGCATCTGCTCAAGAAGCACAGCAAGGACGAGACAGGAAAGAAGAACGGGGACAGGGGACATGGGGTGAAGGTGGGGGGAGGAGAAGTAGGGAGGAAGTTCAACGCGCGAAAGAAAGGCAGCTCCCAGAGCCCCGAGTCCTAGATCTAAAGGCGGCCCACTGTCACATGGTGGGAGGATGGCTGCTTGGCCCTTCACCAGGATTGAGGCCCCAGTGGGGGGCGTGGGCGCAGCTGGGAGGGGTGGCATGCACCAAATGGACCTGGGGGGCCTGGAGGACACCTCCAAGAGATGGACACACTCCTCCTGGAGCAGGTGCCCAGGGGTGTGCAGAGGGTCCCCGGGGACTGCCTGTGGGAGGGGAGTGCCCATGTGAGCAGCCACAGGGGACACAGAGCACCAGAGGTCTCCTGTGCCAGCTCCACACCTCAGGCCAAACCGCGAGCCCAGGAGTGTGCCCCAGCGGCTGGGTGGCTCCCTGGCCAGTGCCCCAGGGAGACACAGTGGTGAGCCGCTTATTCCGTGATGATCTCCAACTGCTCAGCACCTGTGGACAGAGTGGAAGCAACCAGCCAGGCCTCGGCAGGGACGGGTGCTTGCTCTCAGCGTCGTGATCCAGCCAAGGGAGGCTCAAAACCACTCCCCCGCCAGGGCCCTCTGTCCTGCACCCTCCTGCCCCTCACCACGAAGGCTGGCAAGTTCATGTTCCTGCTTGTGCTGTGGGGTGTGTGGAGGTGGGAGTGTTGGTCACTGCTGCGCCCCATGCCTGAGCAGCTCCACGCCTGGTGACACCCACCACCACTGTGATGTGATTTTGGAAACTTCACATAGGGTTTTTATTTGGTTTTCTTTCACTTCCCCCTTTCCTTCAAAAGTTTAGTATTTGCATTATAAACGTAATACTAGCTCATTATAATAAGTCAAAGAAACAGAACATGATTTTCAGTCCACTCTGATCCCTCCCCAGTGACTCTCCCCACCAGGCAATCACACTGATTGGGCTAGCTTCTCCATTAGTTTTCTGTTGGCTTAGGCACAGACATTGGGCCTTTGGTCAGCTCTTTCAATAATGAGTTCATGCTCCATGGGTCATTCTAAAAGCTACTTTTGCATTTAGCCATGTACCATGGATATCTTTCCACATTCATCTGCACAGGTCTCTCTACGAGACCTACAATCCCTTACCCTTTGTATCTGCTCTCTGTTGCTATAACAAAATACCTGAAATGTGATAACTTATTTTAAAAAAGAGGTTCTTTTAGCTCATAGAAAGGAGGCTGAAAGTCCACGTGTGTGTGGTCTCATTTCTTCAGCCTCTGGTGAGGGTCCTCTTGGCTGCACCATGACATATGGATGATATTAGGGCTGGAGCCCATGCAAAAGGGGAAGAGTGCCTAGTGCCACAGGAGGCCAGAGAGGGATGCAGGGGCCAGGCTCATTTTTATAACTTGTTCTTGTGAGGACTGACTCACTCCATGAGATCAGCACAAATCCTGAGAACAGTGGCCTAAGGACCTAAACCCTCCCAGGCTCCACTTGACAGGTTCCACCACCTCTTGCTGCCACCAGTCTGAAGCCTACTCACGGAGAAGGCGGAGCTTCAAGTGAGCAGGGCAGTGGCCTCGAAGCCTGATCAAACCCTGCCTGAGGCCAGGCCATGCCACTCCACTGGGCTTTGGGGCCAGCAAGGAGCCAGAGAGGGCAGAGGGAGTGCAAAAGGAGCTGGGAGGGGTGGGGTGTGGACTGCACAGGACGGGGCTCTGGGCTGCGGTGAGGACTGGGGCTTTCAGTCCACACAGGGGCTCTGCTCTGCTCTGTATCCTGAGTAGACCCCAGGACGGGGACAAGGACAAGCGCAGGGAACCCGGTGGCTCACTAGGGAGAGAAGACATGCAAACCCTCTCCAGTCGAAGCTGCTGCTCTTTAGGGCCACAACTGGCACAGGATAAGACCTCATGGTGGCCCTCAGGGCTCAGAGAGGAGGACACGACCTGAGGATCCAGAGGGAGCCACCTGCCCAAGTTCCTACAGCTGACGGCGTGGAATCCTGCGGGGTTTCCAGGACCCTCACTCCACAGAGCCCAGTCCAGGGCCCTCACCCGTGTCCTCCGGGCCCTCAGTCAGGGGGCCCTGCTGCAGCTGAGGCAGACCCGCTGGCACACACCCCGGAGTCTGCGCAGAGCGGTGACACCCTGTGTGACAGACGGCAGGATTCCATTTCTGCTTCCCCAGACGTGCTAATCGATGGGCCGTCACTCCCTGGTGCGTCCTCTGATGGTCGTGAAGATGTAGGAGGTGAAAATCAGTGTTGAAAAGCTTTCCTACGAGCGCCTTCTTGGGAGAATGGAAGTTCGACTGCAAAATGTGCAGGTGAGAACCGGGCTTCAGGTTATCTGCTTCTCATAAATGGAAAATATCCATGATTCAGAGGAAGGAGACGGGGGCGTCGCCAGGCCCGTTAGCGTGGTTCTAATGAGGGGATCAGCAATCAGTAATGAAGACAGCAGCCCTGCTCTGGGCTGTGCTCGGCCAAGTGCATGGGAAGCAGCTCACCGCCCAGCCTTGGGCACCACGTGGACGTGCTGGGCTTCACCCGCTGCCTGGCAGACTCCCGATCATTCTCCAGACCTGCCCTGTGAGCCGCCCTTTATCTCCTGCTTCCGCTACCAGGAGCCTCGCAGAAACCCACAGGGGCTGGGGTTTCTGTGTCATAGTCAGTTTGGGTGACGGTGATGGAGTGCCCCAGACAGGGCGTAAGTCACAAGCACAGCTGCTGGAGTTTAAATGGTGTCTTCCTAAATCACATGTCGGGATTCCATCCCCAGGGTGACAGCAGCAGGCACCCTCTCAGAGGCAGAGCAGCCCTCACCAGACACCCAACTACAGATGCTGAACCCTCCGTCACCTTGATCTTGGACTTTCCAGCCTCCAGAAGGGTCACACACGTCTATTATTTATGGACGGCCCAGTCCCAGATCTTTGGTCACAGCAGCAGGAACAAACCAAGATGCACGCCCTGCTGGTTTACAGGTGGCCTCTCCTTGCTCTGTGCTCCCATGGTGGCGAGAGTGCTGGTCCCTTTGTCATCGGATCAGGACAGCAATCCCACAACGGGTGTCACCTGTGACTTCATCCAAACCGTGTACCCCAACCCTCACCTTGGGGGTTGGGGTCTTGCCATATGAACTAGGGGACACATTCAGCCCACTGCAGACCAGGTTAGGCCCCTCCTCTAGATGATCTTGCTCCCCTCAGTTGTCACCCATCCTAGTGTCCACTATTCTGTGTCAGTCAGCTCTGGCCTAGTCTGCAGAAGAGACTCTCTGAGTGTTTGTTGATTGACCGACTAACCACCAAATAACAGAGTGGGCACAAGAGGCCAGGAGGCAAACCCGTGCCTTCCTCCTCCTAGAGACGGACCACACTGCCACACACCAGTGCACTTTGTCTCTCCACCTTCACTGCTGTGGCAATGGCACGTTTTTAGCCTGACCTCAGACAGCAAGACTCAACCGCCCTGCCCAGGGTTTTTGTAACCACCAGGCCAGGGTCAGGTTGGTGCCAGAGGGAGCTGGAACACTGGCTGCCAAGAACAGGACACCACGGGGCTGACTCGGAAGGCTCTGTGTCATTCCTCCCACTGTCCTCTGGGGGCACCTACTGCCTGTGTTGGGGAGGGGCCGGGCCTGGAGATGCTGAGCACCTGTGGCCACAGGTCATGGAACTGAAGAAGGAGGATGGGGACCAAAGTCCCACAACCCCCACAGTGGGGCTAGAATCGCTGATGTGCAAAACCACCACAATGTTTCCCAGGTGACAGTGGCTTATGCCCTTATGCGCAGGCTGGTTCCGGGGCCTTCCCTACAGGACAAAGCACCCGGAGCTCTCCCAGGTGTGGCCACTTGCCACCGACTGAAGGCCACTACAGCCTGGAGCCGCTCTTGCCTGGGGCTTAAAGGGTCACTGCAGGAGGAGATGCCTGGGGACAGTCGGCTCTGCAGGGCGGGTCTTGTTTAGTTGCTGTGACACCTTTTAGTCTTGTCCTCTGGAGTCACTTTGGTGGGTGCCACACCTGCCTGGACGTTCCTGGGCATGGGTGTAGAGAGGGGCCCATGGCCGAGGCGGAGCAGGTGTGACTGGCGGAAGGCAGTCCACAGGCGGCTTCTCCTTCCCAGGAGTTTCACCCAACTTGGTCTGTCCCCGTCTCTGCTGGCCTATGGGATCCACATTAGGCCAGAGCCAGAGGTCAGAGAGGTGCTGCTGAGCCAAGGAAGAGGAGGACCGGGGCTGCTGGCCCAGCTGCTCCAGCGGAGGACAGGCTCCTCCTGCTGGCTGCCAAGAATCACCACGCTCCGTGGTGCGCAGATGGATCCTGGGCTGAGGGACTTTGGCCAGCGTCACACCACAGGGCTGCACTCCCTCTCCCTGCGCGACCACACGGCTCACACTGTGGGACGGCGGCAAGAGGAGGGAGAAACAAGCTCCCCGGCAGGAGCCTGGCCAAGCTTCACTGGCCGCCGGGCGCCGGGAGATGGATTTTGGAACATGTTTTGCCTGATACAGGAGGCCCAGGAAGCAATCTGCCTGCTCCAGGCCACCCCGGGGACACAGGGAGCTCAAACCACAGCGAGTAAAGGGAAAGCAGCCATTGGGGTTGCTGAGCCCGGGGCTGAGGTTTGGGAGGGGCACTCCCGCCCTGCACTGTTCCAGCCCCTCCCCTGGATGCCCTGGGACTCCTTGAAGCTCTGCCTTTCCATCCAGTGGAGCTGAGGGCCGCTGGAAACCCCTGCCCCAAGGCTTTGGGAGAGTGCAGTTGGTTTCCATAACCTCTTCTCCACTCCGTGGCTCTCTGGGTAACGTTGCCGGATTTCTGCGCTGGTCAGGTCTCACGGCTGACCACGTCTCTGTTGGCTCTTCCTAAACCATGACCCCGGGTCCCGGGTTCTACGATGAACTCCAGGGAGTTTAGACCATGGCCCTCCCTGCTCAGGAGTTCAGGAGTAACCCAATTCTCTCACTTGGCTCCACCGGGGTTCCTCTTGGGGGAGCACAGACTCCTCCCCAGGTCCTGAGGGGCGGGCGGGGAGCCCCTTCTGGCTCTCACACAGATCCGGCCTTCCTCAGCAAAGAAGGGGACGTCTTGGCCTCCGTGTGCCACGTTCTTGTTTTCTTATTTGTCAAAATCCCACGTGGAGAAGATGGGGTGTCGCGGCTTGAGCTCTGCGCCTCTCTCCATGTACTGAGATCTGAGCCCCCAGGACCTCAGCATGTGACCTTGTTTGGAAACCATGTCCTTCAGGTGTCATCAGTCATGATGAGGCTGTGCTGGAACAGACTGGGCTCCCACCTGACCCACGTCCTGATAGGGAATCAGGACTCAGACATGCACACGGGGGGACATTGTGTGAGGACTGGACCAGTCGCTGCCTGCCCAGAAGCCACCAGGAGAGGGACCTGGAGCATGGCCCTGTCCTCACTTTGTGGACTCCCAGGCCCTAGACCTGTGAGACAGCACTTCTGTGGTCTAAGTCTCTCTGTTTGTGGGACTTTATTACGGCCGCTCTAGAAAGTACAGGGGCTGTTAATTGGTGGCCTCAGTCTCTTGCACCAGGTCTTTAGGACCCCAAGACCCTCCCCTTCACCACCGTCAAGCAGAAACCTCCTGTCCACAGCCTCCAGCCCTCCCAAGGGCACCTTGAGCAGTTCTAAACCATCCCTGGGCTTTGTCCCCAGACTCCCCAAGCCCCTTCTAGAGTGATGGCGTCCACTGTTGGCTGCCCAGACTGAGCCCCACACCTCTGCCCCTTGCTTGCCTGGGGCCCCACCTCCTTCTCGGCTGCCCCGTCCCTGCCTCTGAGCGCCATGAACAACACCTGCCCAAATTTTGGAATTCCTGGAGTCTCGCCTCCTGGCATGCTGGGGAGAGCCCAGGAAATGTTTTGACAAGGGAGGAGGGTGTCCAGCTGCTCTGTGACACGGCTGCTGTCACCAGGTGCGGAAGAGCCAGGCCGGGCTCCAGATCTCCACTGTGTCCTCCCAGTCCATGCGAAGAGCGGGTCCTTCTGAAGTGCTGGCCCCCAAGATGCTCCCTGGACCCCCTTCATGGCCCTGGTCGAAGGTGGGCGTGCCCTCCTCCCGGAAGCCCTCCCTGGCCACTCTGTGGCCTCTGCCTTCTGCTTCCCTAGCCCAGCCCTGGCCCTGCAGGGTCACGTTGGCAGTTTGGGTTTCTGCCCCCCGCCCCCAGTCCTGGTCACACTAGGACACCTGGAACTGTAGTAAGTCCCACTGCTCAGCACCGTTCTGCAGGTTGGCTTGGCGTGCTCTTGAATGCTCGTTGGTGACGGCAGCGGGGACAGGACTGCCGCCCCAGGACTCAAGGTCTGTGGCCAGAGCTGGTCATCCTTTGGTCCCCAGCTCAGCACCTGGGCTGTGGCAGGTCTGCATGACGAAGGAGCCACCTTCCCGAGTGTGGAAGGAGATGAGGATCATGTCCCCTTGTTGTCATCAGTGAACGTTGAATCGGGGCCCTCGGTGACACCACAGGGCACAATGTGCGAGCTTCCCTTCCGGCTCTGGCTCCCCTCTCCATCCCTCTTGGGGAAGTTGAGCTGCCCCTGTGAAAGGGACTCACGCACCCCTCGAGCCCATGACCCGCTCCATTTCCATGGTGGATTCTGTTGGTCTCAGTGGTAAGTGACAGTGTTGGCTACCTCACCACTCTCTGGGTCACCCCTGGGGCCAGGCCATGCTGCAGTGACCCGCCTTGACTCTGGTTTGGCCAGCGACTTGCTCTGCCCACTGGGATGCTGGCCGACATGACACGCGCAGAGGCCTGGGGGACTGGGCAGTCCCTGCTCTTGCTCTCCTGCAGCCGTGAGGGGGCCAGGTGGGGTGAGCCTGCCAGAGCGTGGGCCGGGAGGGGCCGGGATGAGCTGCGTGGTCACATGCGGGCCAGCGTGATGATCAGCCGGCTGCCAGTGGCCCTCAGTGCTGGGGACCCAGACGGGACCAGCCAGCTGGGCACGGGGCACCTTCACCCCGCAGCCTGCAAGCAACTGCTTCCCGTGCTTTCCGCTGCAGCGCGGGGGTCACTTACTGCCAGCTTCACGATGCCAGCGGGAAACAGCCGCTCCTCTCCTCCCCCTGCACCTCAGACCACCTGCTGCCTTGGGCCCTTTGCCCTCCTGGGCTCCCCAGACCCCCTGCTCCATCCCACCTGACGCACGGTCTCTGCTGCTGCTTCAGAGGCCGCCAATCCCGGGGCGAATGGAGGGCGGGTTCTGAGACCCGAGACCCACCCGGAAGGTCGGGCCGCAGAGCAGACAGGGCAACAGGAGGCTGCTGGGTGCGTGGGTTCTGTGTGGCAGCAGATCTGCGCGTCACTGACAAAAAGTCAACACATGTGTTCAGTGATGTCCAGACGTCACTGGCAACACCGCTGACCAATTTGTTCTCTGAGATGGCTCTTAGTGACAGCAGTGAGGGACTCCTTAAATAGCAACGCTGAGCTCCCCTTTGCCAGTGGCTTGGTGATGTGGTTTATCAGAGGTGAGGTGGGTGTCACCACAGTGTGGCCTGTGCCCACCGTGGAACACGCAGGCTGTGGCTCCTCGTTTCGTGCGCTATTGAGCACTGCTGTTACGAAGGCAGAGGCTCAGGAGTGTGAGGTCCATAAATAGAACTCACGAAATCGACGGCCAGAGATGCATATGACTAAATTCTTGCCCGAGATCTACAAAAGGCGCCAACGTTTTCCTTGGGGACAGCAGGGTGGAAGCCAATGTGGGTTTTCACCTGGCCTCAGAGCCCAGGTGTCCCCTTAGCTGGGGGGTCATCACTACTGCCCCTGCTTCTGTGGTCTGAGCTCAGCTGCCCTGAACAGAGAGAGGGGCAGGAAGAGGACAGGGACACCCGACCTGAGCGCTTCTGCTCTGGGTGCTGTGAAGGCCAGCCTCACTGCCTCCCTTTAGACCGTCCTCACCTGCGAGGGTGTCCACTGCTTCTGCTTTACAGCTGGGAGGGCGGAGGTTCAGGGGCACAGCCACTGCCCAAGGGCACACAGCTGACTGGGCTGAGGATTCTGGCTTTTGGGTACAAACTGGGGACCTGGGTTTTGCTTGCTCTGCAGTCTTGATTTGGGCTTCAGCTCTGCCCGGGGTCCCTGGCATCTTGAGGCAGTTGCTGACCCCTCAGGGGCCTGAGCATTCAACCCCTGCCCCAGAGTGCTCGGCTGGTTTCTGTGGCTGGAAGATTCAACCCCCCCTCACTCCTGCACCCTGATGGCAGTGTGAATGTGTTGGATGTGTTGGACACTCAATCCCAAATTCATGTTACTGGCACTTGGAGGTGGGGCCTTTGGGATATGATTAGAGAATGTCATGAAGGTGAGGCCCCAAGGTGGCTTTAGTGGCTTCACAAGTAGAGGAAGAGATCCCAGCTGACAGACTTGCTGTGTTTCACCATGTGCCAGGTTAGATGCAGCTTGGGGCCCTCACCAGATGTCAAGAAGATGCTGGCACCATGCACTTGGACTTCCCAGCCTCCAGAACCATGAGCTAAGCAGACCTCTGTTCTTATAGATCACCTTGTCTCCAGCATTGTGTTATAGCAACTGAAAACGTACTAAGACAAAGGGAACGTGCACTATGGGAAGGGACACCCCAAGCCACATGTCAGTTCATGGAAAGTTCTAGAGGAGCTTCCAGAGAAAGCTAGGGTCTTATCCTGCAGGGGTGGGAAAGGGACAGGAGGAGCTGAGTAGAAGAGGTGACAGACTTGTCCCTGAGTGAGTGCCTCAACAGCCCTGGAAGAATCCTGCTCCCCACTCCAGCCCATGCTGCGAGAGGCCTGGAGTGCTAAGCCCCTGCAGCCACGCCAGGGATTTTGAGTTGAGGCTACAGTGATGGTTGGCGGCCAAGCTGCCACTGGTCCCCAGTGTGGCCGCTTGTCTGTCTGCTGGGCGTCTTGGGCCATGCTCTTGACCTGTGGTTCTCAGACCTCACCAAGTGTCACGGCCCAGACTGCTGACCTTGACAGAGGCCCAGGCTCCCCGAGGACAGGGCTGGCCCTGGGTGTCTACAAAGTCCCACAGGTGAGCCAGGTGGGTGAGCCGCTGACCTGGTGGCTTGCTGCTCCAGATGTGGCCTGTGGACCTGCAATGTGGGCCTTGCCTGGAGCTGCAGAATGCAGAACCTCGCCCCCAGCTCAGGCCTCCTCAGCCAACCTAGGAGGGACCAGGATTGCAGGCACAAGGGAACTTGGAAGTCCTGACAGCCAAAGGGGACAGCCTAGGGGATCAGGGACCGTCTAGGGGACTCTCCACACCCAGCTCTGGCTTGCTGACATACTCCATTGTGTCCCATTCCCATGGCAACCCCAGAGGGGCACTTTTTTCTATTTTACAGAAGATGACACTGAGGGTCAGAGAGGTGAGTGACTTCTGAGTCACAGGTCCATGGATGGGGACTGGGATTGGAAACCCAGAGGTCCCATACTGGTCCCCACTGCACCCCGTCACCCTTAAGCCAGAATATGATCAGCAATGACTTCAGAGCCAACTTCCCAATGATTTCAGCTTAACTCACCGTGGCAGGACCTAGACAAAAAATGACACCAACGTTCATCCACCAGGAAGGAGACCAGACAGGGTTTCCTCATCGACCCTAAAGTCCAGCCCCCAGGACAGGACCCCTATGTCCTAGTGCCCCAAGCCTTCCCCCGAGAGTCCCTGCAAAGAGCCCGCGGGCTTACCGTGCTCGTCCAGCAGGATGTTGTCTGGCTTGATGTCCCTGGAAGAGAAAACAGAGCGGCTGGCAGTGTGTTCCTGGGGCCCGCTGAGAAGCGTCACAGACTGCGGGGCAGAGGTGACAACACCCTGTGTGCTCATCCCTCCCTGCACAAGGCCTCAGAGGGGGCGGGTGTGACCGGCAAGGGGCCCTGTCCTCCTTCCTTCTCCTCTGGAGTGGCTAGCAGGTGGAAAATGTATCCCTCAGTGTCACTAACGGGCGGCCTCCTGCCCCACCTCCACGGTCATAGGAACCCCGGATGTGGACATTTAGATGTCAGTCTTCACCGTCACCCTGGACTGCAGAGTGGTAGGTCGTCTGCGTCCGCCCTGTGGGCACCACTGCCTGGCTGACCCTCCTGGATAGCAAAGAGCCTCGCGCAGCTCAGCCAGGGCTGGGGATCTGGAAGTTCTGCGCTACGTCCTCATCAGAGCAAAGGCCCCCGGCTCCAGCTGGCTCTCCACAGCCAGGGCCTTGCTCCTGCTCTCTGTCCCTGGCAAGGCTGGGTCACTGTGAGCACAAGGAAACCCCGGCGGGCACCGCGGGAGAGTGGACCTGAGGCACCAGCTCCGACGTCCCACTCATCGCTAACGGCACGAGCCTGCTGATGCTCGCAGGGAACCAGAGTGGACAGACACGCGCCCCACGCGGGCTTGAGGTCAGGAGACGAGGCCCACGACCGCTCTCTCCACATAACGAGCAGTCAATCCCACCGACACTCACGGAGGCCATGTGTGACAGGCCGTGCCGTGTTGTCCTGGGGAGGAAGGGGACCCTCAGCCGTGTTCTTGAGTTCTTACTTTCCCTGTGACCTTTTGAGCCCCTGGATTTTGATGAGCATGAAGTAAGTGGGCGCCTGCTGCCACGTTCACAGAACGTCTGCTGAGAACTAGGGGGTCACTTGGGGAGGTGGTTAGGGAGCCCACGGGGTTCCCCTGGGATGGATGATCTCGAGAAGGGACAAAACAAAAGGCGGAAGACCCCACATCACACAGGCGTGGACCCAGTCAGCAAACGCCACTCCCCGCCCGGGGGGCTCCCAGCAGGTTCTCTCAAGCAGGCGTGAGAGGAGGGGAGACGAGGCGTGTGTCCTGATGTCCACACGCAGCTGAGGCTGGGGCTCCTCCCACGGTGTCCTGGGGCTGGCGCGGCCTGGCTGGGCATGGGGGCCAGGCAGGAGGGGGCTGAGGTCCAGGGCACACGGACCACAAAACCCCCGGGAGGGCCACGGCCCAGAGACAGCGTCACACCAGGACAGAGGTAGGGTGCGTGGGACGACAGACCCCAGCTGTGGCCAGGTGTGCGCGGGGCTGAATAGTGTCCCCCACTCCCGTCCCCTGCCCTCAGAACACCACCTTCTCTGGAAATGGGACCTTCTGGATGTGATTAGTCAAGAATGCCAAGAGGACACTCTCCTGGATGTAGGGCCACCCCAAATCCAGTGACCTGGGTCTTTACAGGGGAAGGAGACGGGGGTTTGGACACACAGAGGAGATATGGGGCAGACCCTGGGGTGGCACAGCCACAAGTCAAGGAGGCCCCGGGGCCAGCAGTGGCAGGAGGCCAGGGGAACCTTCCGTGGGCCTGTGGAGGAAGCACGGGACTGATGAGTGTGTGTGTGTGTGCGTGTGTATGTGTGTGTGAGTGTGTGTGTGAGTGTGTGCGTGTATGTGTGCATGGGCGTGTGTGTATGTGTGTATGTGGATGTATATGTGTGTGTATGTGTGTGTGTATGTGTGTATCTGCATGTGTGCATGTGTGTATATGTGTACGTGTGTGTGCGTGTATGTGTGTGTGTATGTGTGTGCGTGTGTATGTGTGTGTATGTGCGTGTGTGTATGTATGTGGATGTATATGTGTGTGTATGTATGTGTGTGTGCGTGTGTATGTGTGTGTGCGTGTGTATGTGTGTGTATGTGCGTGTGTGTATGTGTGTATGTGGATGTATATGTGTGTGTATGTATGTGTGTGTGCGTGTATGTGCGTGTGTGTGCATGTGTGTGCGTGTGTGTGTGTATTTTTTGGTAATGGGGATCTAACTCAGGGGTGCTTTACTACTGAGCTGCATCCCGAGCCCTTTTTCCTTTCTATTTTGAGACAGGGCCTCACTAAGGGCTGAGGACAGCCTCAAACTTGTCATCCTCCTTCCCCAGCCTTCTGAGTAACTGGGGTGATAGGAACGAGCCACGGCGCCGGGCAGTTCAGGTCATTGTAAACTACCAATGTTGTGGTCATTGGCTGTGACGGCTGCAGGAAGCCAGCCGTGGAAGGAGAGGGGGCCACACCTCGAGAGGTAGCCAGGGCACCCACTCACCACAGAATCACTTTAGACAGGGCCACCACCCCTCCAAGCCCCCACCCCCTGCTGATGGCATCTTGTCCATGAGGATCGGGGGACAGACCCAACCAGCTTGGTCACCAGACCCCAGACTCTCTGGGGGCCCAGCATAGGCACTGGCTCCCTGGTTCTGACCACGCTCACCCAGCCCCGCTGCCTGCTGTGCAAGTCCTGCCTCTCTGCCTCCTTTGCTGAGTGTGTTAAGTGTCTGGATCATGGCCGGTTCCTTCTACAGCACTCTCAGCCCAGAGCAGAGTCTCAAGCATTTATGGGTGGCCCTCGGTAGCTACCAGGGACAAAGAATAAGACACACCTGGCCCAATGGACCTGGTGTCTTGGTGGGCTAGGGGCAGGACAGAGAGCATGTGAATAAGTGTCAAGCAGGCAAGTTGGGACAAGTGCTTTGAAGAAACGGGACACGGGTCTGGAAGAGTCCTACAGGGGGCCTGAGTTCCGGTGCGCAGCCAGGGAAGCCTCTCAGGAGGGGTGGCACAGAGCTGGCATGCCAGAGCAGGGGAGGCTGGCTCTGCACGGTACAGGGGGCAGGTCTGGTTTTGCAGACGAGGTTGGGGGTGGTGAGGAGAGACTGTTGCACGGTGACAAGCTTCTGGCCCATGGAGTATGGCCGAGGTGAAGGGAGGCACTCCCTGATCTGGTTGTCACATGGCAAAGTGACGAGTCCTGCCCCTGATTATGCTAGCCAGTGCAGACTGGGTGAGGACCGCCTTCCTGGCTTGGGATGGAAGCTGCCAGGTGGGAGTGGGCCGTAGGCAGGACATGCAGCTGCCCCCAGGAGTCGGGTAGCCTCTGGCCAGTGAGTAGAAGGAGAATGGGGACCTCGGGCCTCCAGCCATAGGGACAGAGCTCTGCCCACCACCGTGAGAGCTGGGAGAGGATGCCGACCTCCAGGGAAGAATGCAGCCCAGGGCCAGGGGCTTGCAGTCCCCTGAGTCCAGAAGCAAAGGAACAGGAGAGCTGGCGGCACCCTGGCCCGTGGCTGGAGAGGAAGAGCGTGGGTAGTGAAGCCACCAAGTTGGTGTGGACTGGCGAGGCAGACGCAGCACCCTAGCCGAGACCCTGTGGTCTCCGAGCCTCATCTTCCTTGTCCGGGAAACGGTGGTGACAGCAGCCACCTTGGTGCAGTTGAGTGTAGGAACCCAGAGCAGCGGTGCCACAGGTCCAAGTGCCGAGGGTGACACGGGGCCGCGAGAGGTTCTCCTTAAAGGAGAGAGCTCTGGGGACAAGTCTCCAAGTTTGAGCAAGATGAATTTGGTTGCTTTTCCATGAGACTCATGGGGCAGAGCTGTGCGGAAGAGGCCGCGGGTCCGAGGCACTGGGAATCTAATAAGCAGAGCGTTTTATGGCAGAGCATCTTATCAGAGCTGCGCTCAGCGGCTGCAGGGCCGTTTCCGCCAGGCCTATTTTTCACATTGATTGTATCTCAGCTCCAAAGCGGCCTCCTGTTGAAAATGGGCTCCTACATCCAGAAAGGGCATTGGAAGACGGTGTGGATGGGGACGGACGGGACGATGTTTTCTGAGGCCAAACTCATAAATTCACAGCTGGCAAAATGACACTGTGACAGAAAGCATGCATGAGAGGCTACGCAACCCTGCTCTCGAATTATCCCCGGCCCTCAGATAAAACGTGCTGTCAAATGTCAGCCAGGCCATTTTACAGCCACAGGGACGTGGCCGTGATCCAGCAGAGCCCATGCCCAGGCTGCCACGGAGGGTCGTGAGGACGCTCCTGCCTGCACCCCTGCCCGGAGCCTCTGAGGGTGCCTGCTGCCATCTTGCCCAGCAGCAAAGGCAAGAGCAGCCCAGTGTAGAAAGGGCTGGGCTGGTGCAGTGGACACCTGGGTCCGTTTCACCCAGTGCAGGGGATGCACTGTCGGTGTGCATGGGTGGCCGGGAGGTGCAGACAGACGCAAGAGACCAGTCCCCAGCCTGCCTCTTGCTAGCCGTGGAGACGTGAGCCCACGGGCCACCCTGAGCCTCGGTCCCCCCAGCTGTATGCTGGGTGGTTACACCTGCTCCACGTGGTTCAACGAGGATTTGGAGAGCTGGTCCCCATGGGAGGGACCGGAGCAGGGTGACACAGGGAGGCAGACCTGCTGCTGCCATAGAGCAGGGCCAAGGCTGCCAGGGCTGAGGCCCAGCCCACAGTGCAGGAGCTGGGAAGGGGACGGGAGGCCGTTACAGGGAGTCACCTTGGCCGCCGACCCCTGGCTTGGCCAGCACTGATGGGGTAAGCTGACGGGGGGCAGGCGGCTGAGGAGCTGGGCTCTGACGTTGGACTCCATTGGCAGGGATCCAGCTTGTGGAATCAGTAACAAGAACGTGGACGCATGGCTACTCACTGAATGCCCTCCTTTCTCCTGCTTCCTGTGGCGGCAGGGCTGTCACGGACCTCACCCGGGCACCAAGCCTCATGTCAGTGGCAGGGCTGGCGAGGTTGACAGCTGTCCTGGCCAGTGTGCACTGAAGCCCAGTCTGTGGATTTAACAACGTGTGCAGGGTACAGGGCTGGGGACCGTGGGGGCATTTTACACGTCACTTCACTCAGTGCTGCCACAGCTCCCCGAGGCAGCCGTAAGAAAGAACCTTCAGAGAGGGTCAACAGTGTGCCAGGCTCCCTGTGACTCTCCAGAGACCAGACGTCAGCAGAGGCGAGGCGGTTCTCCAGATCTGTGCTCTCGGGCTGGGGTGTGGCCTGGAAGGGAACTAGGGATCTCGAGGCCTAAAGCCAGCAGCACTGATTCAAGGAGACACGTACAACAGATACTTCATTTAAAAATGACATTATTTGCATTTCTGAGTGCTTTTTATCTGGTACAGAAAACCTGACAAATAAGGCTGCAATTTCTCTTTTAACATGACCCAAATGGCCTCCCAAAGCCGAACTCGGCCCTGTCCCTCCTCTACCTAAATCCCCTTACGGTCTCTGTTGCCTACAGCACTGGTGGGCAGGCCCTGGGATTCTGTGTTCCAGTATGACCTCAGAAATGAAAAGGGAACAATGAACCAACCTAGATGCCCTTCAATAGATGAATGGATTAAAAATGTGGCATTTATACACAATGGAATATTACTCAGCACTAAAAATTAATAAAATCATGGCATTTGCAGGCAAATGGATGGCATTAGAGCAGATTATGCTAAGTGAAGTTAGCCAATCCCTAAAAAACAAATGCTGAATGTCTTTTCTGATATAAGGGGGGTGACTCAAAATGGGATAGGGAGGAAGAGCATGAGAAGAAGACTACCACTAAATAGGGAGAGGTGGGAGGGAAAAAGAGGGAGAAGGGGAGTTGCACGGAAGATGGAAGGAGAACCTCATTGTTATATGGAATACATATATGATGTTGTTACGAGAAAAAGAAAAAAAAGTGTGTCACATTAGATTGGATAGAGAGAAAGGATGGGAGAGAGGGGAGGAGTAGGGAGGATAGGAAGGGCAGCAGAATAGCTGGGGACAGCCGCCAGCTCTGTCATGGTCTGTGAATGAAGCAGTCACGGCTGTGCCAAGGGTGAGAAGCAAACTTCAGAGGCACACGGGGCCTGCTACGGAAGCTCTGCCTCGCGGGAAGTCCCATGCTGCCACTCAATCTCCCTCTGGCTCTATCCTTGAGGCCGAGCCATGCTCGGGGCTGGCTGCTTTCCTCCTGCCGAGAACACACACCAGCATGGTGGGTGCTGTGCCCTCCCTGGGGCAGTCAGCTTGTTGTTCCCAGGTGCATCTCATGGAGATCTGGGAGCCTTCAGGATTCACACACACATGTCTGGGACACACTGGGTCAGGGGATTCCTCCGTGCAGGAGTGGGCCCAGCAAGACACCTCCCTAGGCACAACGAGGGGTCACGTTCCCAACCAGCTCAGACTGCATCGGTTTCCCCAGTTGGTTCTTAGAAAGCTGAATGGCGAAGGTCTGTCCAGAGCTGCCTGCTCACCAGAGGGCAAGCTCCTACAGACAGAGCCACCGCAGCAGCCCTGGAAAGCCCAGGTAAGTGGGAGGGAAGTACCCCAGGGCTCCACAGGGACGGCAAGACAGCCTGTGGGGACTGATGAGGTTTTAAAGGCAAGAACACAAACAACCACTGAAATCCTCACTCACTGAGCTGTGCAGGGCTCCGAGTTCCTTATCTGCGAAACAGGGATTCAGTGAGCTAATGTACTGAAGGAACCTAGCCCAGGTCCTAACGGGGGAGGGCCTCAATGCTTCTCCACTCTGTGCCACCCCCACTTAGCAGGAGGTTGGAAGGATCAGGATGTGGAAGAAAGGAGGACAGACAAGCTGACTCCCAAGTGGCTGTGCCTGTGTCTCACCTTCGTGCAGTTTTATCACCCACAAAGCCCTTCCTGTCCTGCAGGTCACTGAACCTACCTGCCAGGCTCAGAAAACCAGCCCTGTCTGCTTTGTATGAGGGAGGAAGCTGGAGGCTTTCCCTCAGGCCCAGGTGAACAACGGCCGCAGCAGGATTTGAACCTGGCTCCCATCTAGTGCTATCCTTTCCCAGCCTCTGGGTGGGGCAGAGACATCGGGCAGCAGAGCCACTTGACTGACCACAAACGCGTCGCCGTCCTCGTGCCTGTGAGCTCCCTCCTGCAGCTGACCCGGCCCGTCTCCACCAGGCCAGCCCTCTGCACCTGCCAGCTCTCGGCATGGTGTCACTGCCTCTGAGAAGTTCCCCCGGAAGCCCTGGGGACCAGGTCGCTGTCTGTGTTTTCCTATTTGTGGCTGCAGGGGGGACCACATGGGTATCTGTGCCAGAGTGATTATGTCGCTCATGTTTCCTCTCCCAGTAGGAGCTGAGTCCACTGGAGCATGGCCCACAGCTGGCCCTGCAGGCCTGGCACGAAGCCCGATACACAGTAGGTGCTCAGCAGCAGTTGGAGACATTACTGAATCTGTCACTAATCAGGAGGCACCAGGTGGACCCTGCCTGAACTGCATGACATCTCAGTCCGCGGGTCCTGAGAAAGACCCAGGCGTATGTGCACGTGCCAGTTAGCCTCAGGTCCCTGCTTGGGGCTCAGGCCGCTGGTCCAGACAGGGGACCCCACACTCCCTGCCGGGGCAGCTACTCACAGGCTGGCGTTCCCCAGACCCCGATCCCCTCCATTTTACTTCCCTGGCTTTGGGCAGCGGGGGAGTCGCCAGGGAGACTCGGGACCCTTTCCTCTGGCCCAGCAGCAGGTCCTGGCTGCACCTCGGGGCTGCTGTGGCTCTTCCCCAGCACCCCACTTCTGGGAAGATGCCAGAGGAGGCCCCCGTTCCCACTGAGACAAGCGCTGGTGAGAGGTCAAGTTTGTTCCTATCTACGCGTGAGAGAGGTTCCTACTGGAGTCTGAGCGCATGTGGCAGGGAGCCCCGAGGGCTGGAGCTCTTCAGGGTACCCAGCGCACAGCCATTGACACTCACCCCGTGCCAGCCAGCTCGGGTTGGAAAGCGCTCCCTGAAAGTCTGTGTGTTGGAAACCTCAGGCCCAGCTCATGTGCTGATGGTACTGGGATGGGGCCCATTAGGATTGAATGAGATCGTGAGGGAGGAGCCCCCAGGATGGGACCAGAGGCTGTTCCAGAAAAGGAGACGAGAGCCCACCTGCCAGCATGCTCTGTCTCCCATGTGACACCCTGTGCCGCTGTAGGAGGCAGCAACAAGGCCTCCTAACAGATGCCAGCAACTCCACACTGGACTAGCCCACGGAACCTGTGAGCTAAACAAACCCTTATTCTTTATAAATCATCCAATCTATTGCACTCAGTTGTAGTAACAGAAAATACACTAAGACCTGGTGCCTGAGTTGGCTCACAATGAAAGGCTGTAAGCCCTGGCTGATTCCGGGGAGGGTTCTTAATCTCTAGCCCCAGCATGAGGCATAGCCTCATTAAGCCACGGGGCTTCAGTGGCTGGCCTGGCCCCTTCGGGAAACAGGCAGGATGGCTGTGTCTTATCTGCTGAGTCCTTCGGGCTCCTGTGGGGCCAGGCACATTCAATTTGATTGGCATGATGGGGGTGGGAGATAATCACCTTGTGACTCACAGCCTGAGGACACTGGTGTGGGTGTGGGGCACAGCAGGTGCAGATTAGCCAGAAAAGAAACAAGCAAATGCCCCCAACACATGCCCACTCACCCGTGGTGGCCTCGGGACCCAGGGTGCCCCCCATAAGGAGGGATGTCCCTGCTTTGATTTTACTAGGAATGCAGAGTCTGTGTCGAGACATTAATATTTTAAGAGCCGCTATTTTTAGGGCTCAGGCTCTCTGTAAAGATCTCCCAGGGGGACATGCTGCCAAGATGCATAAGTCACAGAGCCCCAGACAGCCCATGTGAGGAGGGAACTCAACTCCATCTGGAAGGAGCCATCCCTGGGCTGGCAGCCTCTCTGGGTCTGGGTCTCCTCACCTGGGCGGTGGGCTAATTGTGTCCACCCCTCTCTGGGGGCCGTTGTGAGAATCAAGTGCAATGATGCATAGAAAACAGTTCATCCAGCCTTGGTCTAATAAATGCATCCAACATTTAAGAATGCTTAATTCCCAAGTCAGGAAGCCCCCCCAGGGTCCCAAGGAGAGCAGCAGACTGAGGCCGGTGGAAAGGCATCTGGCTTTTCTGCCAGGTGTTGAGATTCAGCTTCATGGATGACACAGAGCGGGACCTGGGGACCCTCTCTTCACTCTTTGCCCCACAGCCCAGAGGGAAGGAGCCAGGAGCCCCTGCAGGAAGGAGGATGGTCCTACAGTTGACACATGGCTCCTTTGTGGGTGCTGTTCACGGGCATCACCTGTTCTTACATCAATCCTGTGTGCCGTCATCCACACCTTATAGAGGAAGAATCATTCCCATCATCAAGAACACGAATAACAATGAATTGGGTGAGGCCGTGGGGACAGGCACACTTACACGTTGTTGGTGGGACTGCAAATCAGTGCGACCACTTTGGGAAGCAGTGTGGAGATCCCTCAAGAGACTAGGAATGGGACCTCCACACGACCCCACCGTCCCACTCCTCGGTCTTTATCCAAAAGACCTAAAGTCTGCACTCCACAGGGACCCGGCACATCAGTAGTTATGGTAGCTCAGCTCCCTATAGCCAAGTTATGGAACCAGCCCGGGGCCCGTCCACAGGGGAATGGATAAGTAAAATGTGGTCTGTAGACCCATGGAGTTTTACTCGGCAATAGAGAAGGATAAAATGAAGTCATTTGCTGTTCAATATCTGGAACTGTAGAGCCTCACGCTGAGTGAAACAAGGTGGACTCAGAAAGTTGAGGGTTGGATGCTTTCTGTTCTATGTGAGAGACAGAGAGAGGGGAAGGGAATAAGAAAGGGGATCCCATAAAAACAGAGAGCACAAGAGCAGAAGGGGAGCCAGGGGGAGGGGGGGTGGGCAGGGGAGGCACCGGGGACAAAACCCACAGATTATGCTATGTTCATGAGTGACATATCACAGTGGGTCCTGCTTACATGTATATCACTATAGTACACTAGCTAAAGTGACAATGATGATAATAATAGTAATAATGGAAGGGAGGTCACTAGAGTAGAGCCAGCAAATCAGGGGAGGCGGGCGGAGGAGAAGGTGTTGGGAAGGAGGTTGGTCAGATCGCCTTCGTGCAGATGTGGACAAGCACCTGGTGCTCATGTATGCAATGAGCCCCGGGATTACGTATAATTATAATGCACCAATACAAAATAAGCTGGATGTGTGGCACACACCTGCAACTGTAGCTGAGTGGTGACTGTAGGCAGGCAGGGTGTGCTGGAGGGGTGGGTCACGGCACCTTTGGAGTACAGATTTTGTCCCTAGGCTGAGCTCTGCTTCCTGCTGCCCTGTCCTGAGCGGCTGCCCTCTGCCATGATTTCTGCCACCAAGTTCTGCCTCACCTGAGGCTCAGAGCCATGGAGCTGCTCTCTATGGACTGAGACCTCTGAGACTGTGAGCCAAAACAAACCTTTCCTCCTCTAATTGTTTTTGTCCAGTCTTTTGGTCACGGTGATGGAAAAACTAAGACAGAGAGGAAACTTCATTATGTTCATGAGTGACATGTTACTAGTTACTGTCCTCAGGGGGTCAGAGGAGTCACCGCATGGCCAATCCCAAGAGGCCCTGACAATGGAACCCGTGAGGTCTGGAGAGAGCTCCTGACACCAGGGTACACAGACCTGGGGCAAAAATGCAGCGGGGGGTTGGGAAGCAAAGCCAAGGAAGTGGCCCAGAGAACAGAACAAAAAGCCCCAGAGACGAGATGAGAGAAGGCTGAGCAGGCAGGAGTCGGTGCAGCAAGTGCCATCCAGCATGAGGAGGTTCAGGGGACAGAGAGCAAGGCCCAGGGGCCGGGAAAGGAGGCCGGAGCTGCCAGGAACCTGCTCGCGTTCTGCACACAAGGGCCAGGGGCCGTCCTGTGGCGTTGCAGATGCTTGGAAGGGACAAAGGGCTCCGTGTGGGCAGCAGGAGTGTGGGGGGTGAGGCTGGGCTGGCAGGCAGGAGCAGGGGAGGACACGTGGCAGGGGGCCGCTGAGGCCTCACCAAGGGGCTGGCGAAGACCACGGAGGTGGGGGGCTAAGGAGTGGCTAGGGGGTGACGTGAGGTGGCACAGACCAGCCTCACTCAGTCTCACTGGACTGTGGATGAGAAAGCTGTCCTCTAGATCCTCATTCAGTCCTTTAATTAGGTTCAAGGGGAGCTCAGTTGTGTTCTGGTATCTGACGCCAGGCGCTGGCTAATCTGCCCTCCTAATGAAGAAGGGATTGGCGCTCTTGGCAGGCAGCAGCATCTGGCCAGCCCTGACCTTGGGTTGATTTCACTGTATTTATTTTATGGTCTGAATGTTGATGCCCCCCAAATGTCAAAACCTAACTCCCTATTCAATTAAAGGAAGTGGGGGTCCTTAGGGGGTGATCAGGTCACTGGGGTGGAGCCCCCATGTGTGGGTTAGTGCCCTTGTTAAGGAGGTCAGAGGAGCTGCCTTGCCTGTTCTCCCAGGTGAGGACACTCAGAAGCTGCCATCTGTGAGGACCAGGCCCCTCCAGGGACCTTGGTCTTGGGCTTCCCAGCCTTCAGAACTACAAGCAGTGTATTTCTACCATTCATGAATTAACCCGTATAAGGTAGACAGCCATCTTCTATTTATGATGAGCAAAACATTTCTTCTTTTTTATGTATTTATCTATATTTTTTAGTTGTAGTTGAACACAATACTTTTATTTTTTATTCATTTATTTTTATATGGGGCTGAGAATCGAACCCAGTGCCTCACACCTGCTAGGCAAGCGCTCTACCGCGGAGCCACAACCCCAGCCCCAAAGCATTTCTTCTTTAAAGGACTTGCGGGAAGTTGCCTGGAGAAGAGGGTTAGTCTGTTATAGAAGGCTACTTAAATAGCAGTGCCAATAGTGTGCAGATAGGCAAGAGTCTCGAGGTAGAGCACTAGTCTCTTAGATAAGCTCCTGTAGAAAATTACCACAACTGGGTGGTCCAAAATCAAGGTATCAGCAGGGCCATGCTCTTAGGAGTTTCCAGGGGAGGGGGCTTTCTGCCTCTCCTGATGCAGGTGGTCCCTGGTGCCCCGAGCTGTGACAGTACCACTCCCTCCCCTCCCTGCCTCAACTCCTCAGGGCCCTCTCCCCTCTGTCTCTGTGTTTCCTTCACTGTCTTGGGACACCACTGGATTTTGGGCTCCCCCTAATCCAGTATGGCCTCCTTTCCGTCTCTACATGAACGACCTGCAAAGATCCTGTTTCCAAATGGGGTCATATTTCGAGGTCTTGGGCAGAAATTAATTCTAGGGGACCTCTTCCATCACTGGAAGTAGACTCTGATGGCAGCAGATTTAGCAGAGATCATAAGGGTTGAAGCTAATGGCAGCATGACTGTGGGGGACACTGAAGAGTCCCAGCCAGGGGGTGACACACTCAGACTGCAGAAGGGTCACTGCTGTGCAGGGGAACTGAGGTCAAGATCTGGAATGGGCGTGGAGGGGGTGTCAGAGACACTTCCTAGGGGCTCAGCAGGACAAGAGGGGAACTGTCACGAGTCACTGGGGTGGAAAAGGCCGAGGAAGGTCTTGCTTGAAGGAAGGACAGTGATTTCCTGAAACACGTGTGGATAATTGGGCTGGAAACTCTCGGTGGAGAGCATGGTCATGGCGGTGGATTGGTCCCAGCTGCAGGCCTGTCCTGGCCCCTCAGCTTTCCTGGCCAGCCACTTGGTCCTATCCGTAAGAAGTTGCCTTAGAAACCCTTGGAGACTGAGGGGAACATGCCCTATGGCACCTGGCTGTTCCTTGGAGTGGCAGAATAAGACAAGAGAGCTGATTCAGGAGCTTTACTTGCTCAGAGGGGAAAAAAGTCTATGGAAGGTGCACAGGACGCCAAGCAGCTGCACAGTCAGAGCCTGTGGGCAGCCCCACCCGACAGCTAGTGCCCCACCTGACACCTGACCCAGACTGGAGAATTCTCCCACAGGGGCGGGGAGCTATAACAGGAAGGAGAGTTTGGAAGCTCTGGAGAGAGACTCCCAATCTGCCTCCATGGAATTCAAGATGGACAAATGACCAAGCCCGGCTACTAAGAGGACAAATTCCTTCTGCCCCTGAGCAGGAAGGAGGCGCGCTTGCTGTGTGGCTTTCCTCTGGTTTTCAGCATCTCCGCCCCGGGTCCCAGCTACGGAAGACCCTGACCCAGGGCTGCATCCCCAGCTCATCCGCTCTCCAAGGTCCTGAAAGGCCTGGCTGCTGCTGGCCTGTGCAGCTGACCCTGCTGATCTCCCCAAGGATTTACACTTCCCGAACTTCTCATATCACTACACTCTAAAAACGGGTTCCCGTGAACCCTATGACTATTTCTCCTCTGGGGAACTCGGATTCCTCCAAGTCCCCAAGTCATGCAGCCTCTGTGACACCTCCCTAGACACTCAGACACTCCCTACTCCTACTTCAGCATGAGTAGGGCCACTCCAGACCCGTTCACTGTGCGTCTCCCACACTAGAAGAGAGTGCTCCATGGAGGTTTGTTGCATAGATTAATCAATAAATGGATGAATAATGGATGGATGGGTGGATGGATGGAGAGGTAGATAGATGAATGAACAAATGAGTGAATGAATGAGTGGATGGATGGATGGACGGAAGAAAGCATTGCAGAATCAGGGCATGGCCGAGGGAGCATCGGGCCTCTCCGGCAAGGTTCCCTGGGCCTCATAAACCAGCCAATAGCCAGCAGAGCACTGCAGTGAACCCCCAGAACTCTGGACTCAGTCATGGGTTTGACCCACTCTGCCACCTCTGCCTGGGTGACCTGGGAGGCCTTAACTTATTACAGCTGTGCTGCGCCAGACAGTGTGACATCTGCTGCCTCACTCAACCCTCAGCACGATCCAGGGGTCACTGTCTACCTTTGGCATCAGGCAGGCCTGGGCTCCTGACCTGCTCCTCCAGCCACTGGAGAAGCCCAGCTCATACCCCCGCGTGTGTCTGGAGGGAGCTCCCCCTCCGGCCTCCTAGCCACACTCAGCACTCTGTTCTGATCCTCCTGGGTCCTTCTGGGACCTCCGCGTCCTGATAGGCCTTGTGCTACTGTCCTGGTCAGCCCCATCTGTCGCCCCCTCTGCCCGTGCCTGCTTGTGCTCAAGTGCACCCAACAACGGGGTGGACACCCCTCCTCAGCCCTCTAGCCGTGAGGTTCTTGGTGACTCCACATTACACACCAGAACCCAGGACACAGGCTCTCTTCATTCCCCGCCCCAGGCAGGATCCGCCTTGAGCCTGCTTCTTCCCCTCCCAGGGACACTTTCACACGAAGGGGCACCAATCCAACCCTATTCTCAGCCTCAGCCACTTACTGACCTCCTGCAGCATCCTAAGCAGAGTGTTTGAGCATCTGCTGTTGTTCCAGGTACTAGGGATCCAGGAAGGGCGAAAAGAAAGCAGGAGGTCCCTGTTCTCGGGAAACCTATGCTCCATCCCAGGGAGGCCGACTATTAACTGGAACAGCTAACGAGCTGCGGGGGCTCCAGGTGAGAAGTGACGCATCTAGACTAAGGTGAGATGAATGGATGGGGAAGGTGGGGTGACAACTGGTTTCATATGTTAACTTTGCTGGACCACGCTGCCCAGATGCACAAATCTTATTCTGGATATTTCTATGAGGGTGTTTATAGACAAGATTAATATCTAAATTAGTGAATACAGCCCTCCATTATGTGGTGGGACTTGTCAAATCAGATGGTGCCCCAAATAAAATAAAACCCTGGCCTTCATGGTGAGAGGAGTTCTGCCCACACACAGTCTCCAGGACTGAGCTGCGACACTGGCTGTCCCCGAGCCTGCAGTCTCCTGGCTCCACCTGCAGACTTCAGACTTGGCAGCCTCCACAGCTACATGGGCCAGTTTCTTAAAATAAATCTCTTTCTAGATACAGTGTTCCAGCCTCAGGGAGGGGTTGGGCCCAGGATCCTGAACAGGAGTCCCCCAAATGCCCGAGCGTTGAGGCCTGGTCCCCAGAGTGGTGCTGTTGAGAGGTGCTCCCGACTTTCAGAAGGTGGACCTACTGGGAGGTCTCTGGGGCATCAGGGGCGTGCCCTGGAGAGGGACTGCAGGATCTAAGTGCTTCCCATGCCTTTTTGCTTCCTGAGTGATGTAGGGAGTTTGCTCTGCCACATATTTTTGCCGAGATGTCTGCCTTGCCAGAGCCCAAAGGACCCCTTGATCACAGACTCCAAACCCAGGAGCCAAAATAAAGTTATAAGTGATTATCTCAGACATTTCCCTGTGGTGCTGGAAGCCAGCTTGGTCACTCAGGTCCCCTGTATAAAATAGTGTGAATTGGCCAAGAACCCGTGCACATCCTCCTGTATGGTTTAAGTCATCTCTAGAATAGTCACAAAGCCTAATGCACTGCAAGTGCTATGTGAGCAGATGCTATCCTGCAGTGTTTAGGGAATAATGACAGGGAGAAAAGCCGATACTGGATTGTGTCCAGTACAGAGGCAATATTTTTCACATTTTAAGAATTTGTGACTGGTTGAATCTATGGATCTGGATCCTGTGGATATGGGGACCCAACTCCCTGTACACATGCTATTGACTCCGTTTCCCCAGAGACTGATGCAGGGGAAATGGGTGGATTGGTGTGTTTGGCTACAGCGACTTGGCAGCTGTGGTTGGGCTGGGAAGCACTGGGCGTCTGGCGTGGGCACTGGCTGCTGTCCCCCCACCTGCTCAGTGCTTTCTCTGTGAGCTTGTGCTGCTTGCTCCTCCCACCTGTCCTCTCCTCTGTCCTCCCTAAGGGGGGGGGGTTGGGGTCAGTCCTGGAATGTCTCTTAAATTTTTCTCCATCACTCAGAATTTGGGGCAAACTTCTTTCCTCTGAATTTTAAACTTCCAGAATTTCACTCTATTAAGTGTAACTTAGGAATGTCTTGAGTGGATCTTTGGTAAGTGGCACGTTTATCACCCAAGTAGTCATGACTAAGGAACAAAATAAAAGAGTAAAGTGACTACAGGTGATGTATTGGATACTCAAAAGCAGTTGAAAGAGAGGATTTCAAATGCCCTCACCACAAAGAAATGATAGCTATCTGAGGTGATGGATATGCGTTTAGCCTGATTTAATAATTCCTCAATGTGTTCATGTATTAAAACACTATGTTGCACTCCATAAGAACATACAATTATTAGTTACAAATAACAAAAATTAAGGGAAATAGAATCAGAGGCCAAAATACTGCCTTTTTCACCAGGAAGAGTAGTGAGGGAGGATGAAGCGGAGCAGGAGGGCCAGAGGGCCTGTGGCCTGCGCCCAGTCAACAGGCGAGGTGCCCACTGGCCGTGGGGACTCTGGGCGAGCGGAGAGCTCTCTGCATGGAGAGGGTCTGCTTAGTCAGATGTGTAGGAAGAGCAGAAGACGTGGTCTGTGGACAGGACGGAGCCAAGCAGGCAGGACACTAGGTCTTTCCAGATTCACTGACTTGAGGATTCACTCTACTGCTCCTGGTGGAGAGGGCCAGGAGCCCAGAGAGGCCTGAGTCACAGTAACAGAGCTTCCCCCAGCGGAACAGAGGTCAGCACTGGGGTGGGGTGTGTCCATCAGTGCAGTGGGGCCAGCCACCTGTCTAGACTGGTGTGGCTGTCCCTGTTGTGTCCAGCAAACCCAGCCCTCGCTGGCCAAACCTGAGCTCTGCCCATAGCCCAACCACCCTGGTGGGACTCAGACACCAGGTTGATCTTAGTTGTCAACCTGACCAGGCCATGAAGTACCCAGGTATTTGATCACCCGTGATTCTGGGTGTGGCTGTGAGGGGGGGTTGGGAGAGGTTAACATCTGTACACTGGATCAGTACATTGAGGAAACACACCCAATGGGTTAAGGCCTGCCCAGGACAAAGGGGCTGGTGCTCTTTTCAGCTTGACTGTCTGAACAGTCTTCTGACACCTGGGCGTTTCCCGGACTTTGCACTTGAACTGGGTGATCAGCTCTTCTGGGCCTGAACCTGCTGCTCACCCTACAGATCTTAGGACTCGTTGGCCTCCAAAATCACTCGAGCCTGTTCCCCGTGCTGAGCCTCCTCTCTCGACACCCACCCCACTGGCTCTGTTCCTCTGGAGAACCTAATTCAGTGGGGCCAGCTGCACCTGCCAATGATCAGAAGCTGGGCTTCCCCTCACCCCCTTATCTTCCTGGTGACTCCTTCCCATATTGAGCCACGGCTCCTAAGCTTCTCCTCATCCTCCAGAGCTCTTGCTGCTCACAGGCTGACCCCACAGCTGTTCCAACCGCATCTTCCAATTGCTATGAGTTAGTATCCGGGTGAATCCTTGTAGACCTCGGATGAAGGAAAAGAGGATCCATTGCTGGAGCCGAGGGCCTTATATCTTGAAGGAGCTCAAGTGTTCTGGTCTCATCTCCAACTCTGCAGGGCTTATGGAAGAAGACTCAGCTTTTAGGCTCTGTAGCATGAGATCTCTTGCAAAAATCAATCTGAATTGAGGAAAGAAATATAGATGTCTAGTGGAGAGGAACCGCTCTGGTCTGATAGAACCCCCTTCCTTCCTCCTGCTGAGGCCGAGGGCATGAAGCATGCAGATACAGTTATTTTTGTCATGGTAGAGAGGAAGCTGAAATCTTATTAAATAGTCCACTGATCCAGGAAAGGTGGGAACAGAGCCATCGTCTCCTTTTTAAACATGGGGAAATTTGAGGCCTCTTCTAGGATGAAATATTGATGCCACTTTCCTTGGTAGGATGGTATTGTAAAATAGTAATGGCACTGTCTCGGATGTACAAGGGAGCCCAGGGGAATGAGGTTCTGGGAGTCCTGGGCTACCTGAAGCACCAGGGCTCTGTGACAAGGAAGGCTGGCCCCTTAAAGAAAGCCAAGTGCAACACAGCCCAGCCAGCCAAGAGGCCCAAGACCTGGGGGCACCAGGGTCTCAGCACACTTGAAAAGAGCCCACTCCTGCTTCACGGATGGTGGGAAATTCACCAAAGCTGCGTCTGACCTTCTGCTTGTACCCTCCCTGACACCTCTTGCTGGCGCCCTGGTCCCCAATCCTTTGTCTTTGACTTCCCCAAAAGTGTCCCTGTCTGACGGCCACTATGCATCTGTCTTGCATGAGGTCGGTCATTTGTTGGCTAATTTTCATTGGCTTCTGCTGCCCCTTGTGCTGTACCGCCTGCTCTCTGCAGGGTGCGTGGGCCCATGCTGCTCAATCTTTGCCTGTTTCCAGGGCCACAGAGACCTGGCTGGTGCCCTGTGCTCATCTATGCACGCTCTGCTCCTACGGAGGTGCAGCCACCCCTGGGTGTTGCTGCCACCTGCAAGACTACCCCTCCCTGCCCCTAGCTCCATAGACCAGACCTTGTGAGGGCACATGAGATAATGCATTTGAAAACACTCATCCTCACTGTATTCCAGAAAGGTCTGACGAGTGACTTATGCAAATCACCACTGGGTCATACAGCAGATGATAACGACAATGGGAGGGAAGTAGAACACACGCCCCTGGTAGCCTGGCCTCTGTGCAGTGCTTTGGTGTGGACTGAAAAGAGCTCCCTCTCCAGGCAGAGGCCAGTGAACTATGTTCTGGGGCTCAAATCTCATTTTTATAAATAAAGTTTTATTGGAACATAGTTACTCCTGTTCACTGATGTCCTGTTATTATGGCTGTTTTTATGCTATAGTGACAGAGGTGAGTGACTGGGGCAGAGACCCTCTGACTGTGAACCTGGACTACTTACTCTGGCCTTTAGGTGAAGCTGGGCACAGCGGCTGGATTCCAGCAGCCACACTCCCCCAGCTGCTGGCTGTGTCACCTTCATATCACCTTGTGAGGAGGCGAGGCAGGAATCAGGCTCAAGACTGGCATAGACTCTCCCGGACCAAACTTGAGGCAGGCTACTCTGAGCCCTCTCTTCCCTTGGGCCTCATCCTTGGGCTCTGACTGCAGGCGGCCAGGTCCAGTTCTACAAGAATCCTGCTGCGGTGGTTTCGTAAGAAGTCCACCCTTGATACCTGATTACCCTCGGGATCACATACCAATGTCCCTGGCCTGCCATCAGCAAGAATCTCACTGCCTCCATTTGGCCAGAAGCCCCTACCCTTGAAGTCCCTCCTAGTCACTTTCCACCCACTGACCCCTCAGGCAGCTCCTGGGCTCTGATCCCTGCCTGTCCCTGCTGTTTTTGGATTGATCCCGCCGCTCCTCGGATGTCCTGAGTCTTGATGTCCACTGCAGTAGCACTTCCTTATAGTGTTAACAAGAGTCAGAAGTGCATGCCTTGGCGGGGGTCCTGTGGCCAGGAAGCGGAGGCCCCACGGCGCCAGCTCAGCTCCTGTGGCAGCAAAGCCTGGGATGGCGCTCTGCGTCACCTGCCTCTCTGAGCTCAGAGCCTCTTTCATACCCTGGACCTGGCCTTGAACACCAGAGTGTCCCCGCTGCCTGAGGGACAGCTCGCTCTTCACCACAGGGTGCTGACGTGCCTGTGACACAGTGCTCACCTGCTTTCACCACCAGGGCCACCATTACTCATGCTTCAGGCTGTCACTCTCCCTAACAGGTCCCCCAAAGCTTCACCCATTTCCTCATTCATTGATGAGTTTCTGCACCTCCGAGGTGGCAGGTGCTCAGTCAGCCAATGAAAGGTCACGGTGAGCAACAAGCTCTCTGCAGGAGCGCACAGCCTGGTGCCCGGGTGACCCGGTCCTGTCTGCGTGCTCCTCCACTGCCGCGAGGCAATTCACTGGGCCCATATCTGGCCAAGCATGGAACAGGATCTTGATGAGATGCTGCCTGAGAGCTGGCCCCAGGCTCCGGGAGTGGACTCGCCCTGTCGGCACCCCTGCTCTGACCACAGCAGCTGCTTCCCGCACACTCGGAGCCAGTGAGTGCAGACAGCAGGAAGGCTCAGGCCGGCTCCCCTGCCTGGAGGAGGTGGTCTCGCCCCTCCCCTGCCCAGGAGGACGGAGGAGGTGCCCCCATGCTCTGAAGTCAACAGACCCCCAGGTAGACGTCAGAGCGGATGAATGGCATCCTGTCCCTGGTGCACACCTGCTCAGGCTGTGAGCCTGCTGCCAGCCTCTGCCCTTCTGAACAGCAGAAGAAAGGACAAGAATGAGAGACGCAGATTAGCCGCAATTAGGTTTGGTCCCTAGATAACTGGGACTTAAATAAAGAAGGAAGTTATGTATCTTCCATGTAGAAATCTAGAGGTGGCCAATGCAGAGCTGGCTCAGCAGCTGGGGCCAGGGCATCTTTGGGAACCAGGGTCTCGCTGCTGTCCTCAGGGTGTGGCGCCCTGGGAAGGGGCTCTAGGTATCACGTCTCTCTCCAGGTAGCAGGATGGACCAAGGGTGGAAGAAGAGGCAAAGTGTCAGGGGAGTCTTATGACACTCCTTAAAGTGGCCTTGTGACGTTTCTGCTCACACCTCATTGGCTGGGAGCCAATCACATGACCACAGGTAATGCGAGGGAGGCAGGAAGTGTGGCACCTGTTCTGGAAAGTCCCGTGCCCAGCTGCAGTTCAAACCCTACAGACCCTGGGAAGAGTGGCAGGGCGGGCGCTTCACCAGCTCTGCCCCAGCAGGGCAGTCCTCCCACCCGCCCAGCAGCTCCACCGCAGGGACGCATGGGCTGTGCTTGCTGCGTCCTCAGGGAAGAGCATGAGAGCAGCGAGTTTGGGGGCATATTCTTCTGAGGCCTCCAGAGGGTGGGAGAAGCAGGATCCACTCTTGAGCCCCTATGTTAGGGAGTCCCCTGCCAGGCCCCCCAGGAACCCATTCATGCTCCATGACAGATCAGGCGTAGGCCACCCAGACTACCTGGTGTACGCACTCCTTGACCTTGGACATATTCCTGTCCTTCTCGGGCCCGAGGCTCCTCATTTATGGCTGGCAATAGCAGTAGGCCTAGCTCACGGGTGGTTGTAGGATTAGTGAGTTGTTGAAGGTCAGCCCCTTAGCACAAGACCTGCCAAAGGCAAATCTGCGAGCCCTGCAGTCCCCGCTCTGCCCTGTGTGTCCTCTCCAGCATGCTATGTGAGGAGAAAGGGGCAGCGGGGGGCTGGGTGGCCGGCCACTAGGTTGGACGGCTCCAGCTCCTTCTCTACAGGATGCAGATTGCAGCCAGCTTCCCCGTCACGTCCACTTGGCTCCAGTCCTGCCCTCAGGGCCACCTAATTTAGGCATCTTTCCCCTTCCATCTGACAAAGGAGAAGTCACAACGAGCTGTCCCAGAGCTGCCCCGTGGTATTTCCAAACCACGGGAGTGACTAACTGCCTCTCTGCTGGACGCTGAGACAACATCTTCAGCGAGTAACCTTTCCGTTTCTGCTCAGTTCTTGGGGGAAGCCCGAGTTCCTTCCAGGAGATCAGAACTAAAATCTAAAAAGAAGTGGAAGTGGAGAGAAGGGGGGTGCAGGCTGCCGGAGCCGACAGATGTGGGGCTAAACCCCTCTTACAGCCCTCATAAACCTCCACAGCTTTCACCCTCCCTGGGCCTGGGCATCACACGGCAAAAGCAGGAGGGGTGTGGTTAGGGAAGCCCGGCCGTGGGCGGGAGGACTGAGTGAGTCGCACCCGTAAGGCGCTGAACAGAACCTGGGATGCACGGGGCGTGCAAGAGATGGTGGCCACCCTGAGGTCCGCCACGGGGATCGCCTACCCCGTGTTACTTCTTGATCCTGGTAGCCAAGGAATCTGGATCAACTTCAACAAAGACAAGATCAGAATTGGGACCCAGATCCACCTGGGTAAAGTTCCAAGACCTTCTATTCAACCCAAAATATTACAAAGGCCACCAGGAAGCCAGACACATCAACTGCCATCTGAGTGCCACCTGGGCCAGGTGACCAGCGCTTGCCCGCCTCTTGCCCACCGCAGTGGGAAGGCTGTGCACGTTTCTTTTCCTCACACGTGTTCCTCTGTCACTTCCCAGGCAGCAGCTTCTCAGGAGCCATCTCACGCCACCTGCACTGTCGGCCAGGGTGTGCGCAGTCACCCCATTGAACAGATGAGGAAAATCAGGATAAAGAGATCAAAAAGCTGGTTCCTGTGACACAGAGAGCGAGTGGCAAAGCCAGGCCCCATCTTGGTTTTTCTTCACAAATGTCTCACCCTGTTTTAATTTATCTTCCTTGTTGAACCCTTCACAAAGGGAAGGGGAGGGGAAGGGGACAAAGGGACCCAGTTGTGAAGGGACACTCTGCGTCTCAGCACTCAAGTCCTTTCTCTTATCCTGGCAGTGACTCAGAGGCTCTGACCCATTGCCATTTCAAGAGAAGAGGCTGGTCAGGGGCCAGGGGTCGAGGCGACTTCCTAGAGAGCACAGCTACAGTGAGCTGAGCAGGTCCTGACCCTGCAGCGGGCTTCTGTTCACAGAGTTCTTGCTCCTTCCATTCCTCAGCCCCTAGGTCCCCTGGACATGGACACTGGCCACACATGCAGCTTACAGACACTAACACATGGCAGGAGGACACGTCCAGGGCCTCGGCAACCTGGACTACCATCAGCTCTCCTGCACATCTGCAAACACTGGCGTGTGCAGCGCTCAGCCGGCTCTGACTCAGGTCTCCCGGACGCTGCCCTCGGCACCCTGCGCCCTGGGCAGGCTGACTCTCAGCAGCACATCTTTGCCACATGCAAACACACACACTCAAATTTGTGGCAATTTCCTCTTCCCCAGTGACTCACTCATCAGTCCCTTTTGAAAAAATGAGTAACATCAACATCAAAAATGAGCTCCCAAGTTAACTTTTCAATACTCCAAAGGAAAATGTGTGTTGAAGTGTTAAAAATGCCACCTGCTGCCATACTCCACAGAAGCCTCTGGATGTTCATGCAGTTGGTGGTGCTGGAGGCTTCCAAGCAGGAACGTCCCTTCCCCAGCTCAGCATCTCAGGCCATGGCAAGGAAACACTGCGCGGCTCTTGAAGAACGCAGGGAAAGGGCTGGGGCTGGGGCTCAGTGGTGGAGCGCTTGCCTAGCGTGTGCGAGGCGCTGGGTTTGATCCTCAGCACCACATGTAAATAAATAAAATAAAGGTATTGTGTCCACCTACAACTAAAAAAATTTAAAAAAAAAAAGAATTCAGGGACAGGATGAGGGAGGAAATGCCAAGGGGTTTTAAAATGAGAATGAAGACAGTTTACAGATAAGGCTTCCCTTAGAGAAACTGTAGAGGTTCTCATTGCTCAGTTCACTCCCTTCTAGAAACACCTAGAACCTCCCATGTGCCGGGCACTGTGCTCACTGCTGACAGTGTGAGGTGCACAAAATGGTTCAGAGAGGGAGGCAGATGTCCAGTGGGACCTTCTGCTATAGACATGTGCAAGGTTCAGTGGACACACAGAAGGGGAATGATGACTTTGTTCAGGAATCGGGAAGGATTCTAGGAGGAAACAGGCATTTTATTTTCCAGGAAGAGTTAATAAAAGTGGGACATTTGGGCTAAGAAAACACCAAATGCATGAAGGCCTAAAAGCTTAAGTGTGGGTAGTAGATGGGGTGGGACGTTCTATCTGCTCAGCAGGGGTCGCTGCCCTCTTCCTCTGGGAAGCCCCCACCAAGGAATGTGGTCCCAGAGGGGCTGTCTGTGGAGTCAGACCACGAGAAGGGGGATTACACGACTTAACTGTCTATATTAGAATATTCTCTCCCTCTGGCTACAGGATTTCATTCAGGGATAGTCACATGACTCAGGCAGAACCAGTCAGAAGCTTCTCTGAGACAGATATGTGACTCAAGAAGAACCAATCAGGAGCTTCTAGGGATTGGTGAGAGAAAAGACCTTCCCCTTCTACTCGCATGGTCCAGATGGCCCAGTTGGGAACACAGCAGCATAAGTTGGTGAGAGCCTCGTTGCTGCCTCACTGGAAGACAGCTGTTTGCAAAATAAGCTAGAATAAACCTAGAAAGCACAATCTCTGTCTCTCTATCAAACCAAAAAATCAAATATGCTGATTTTCCAAGTTTTTACATAAAATATTCTGTTTTCATAACCTTCAAGTTGGGTTTTTATTACTCTGCATTCATCCAAACTACTATGACAACTTACTATCCCTTAATAGCTTAAATGGAGCAAGGAATCAAAAGAGAGTTAGGGGTCAAATCATGGTGGGCTTTGAACAACTGGACCAAGGAATTCTGACTTCATCCTGTGGGCAACTGGAGTGAGGGGATGATAATTTAAAGAAGCAAAGTGACACAGTTTGCCTTTGTTTCCAAAAGATGTCTCCAGCAGGGGGTGAGTCAGCCTGTTTCCTATTCACTAATTTATGTAAATATTGGGAAAGTCTCAAAGTACTCAGTGGAGGTGGAGAGAAAAGAATGCACATTCTGAAACTGCTAATTTCACTTGACTATAGCAGGAGGCAGTTTTCCTCTTCAGTAACCAAGATTATTTAATTAGCAATGAAAATTGAATTCTTCTATGTTAACTAATGGGGTAAACACTTCAAAGGACATCTCTCACCCAGCAAATCCCTACAGGTGACATGACATGTGTCACAATTAGTAAGCACATCGATTAGTAAAGGAAACAAAGGCACAGGGGGAGTCTCATGGATGTGTTTCTCTGCCTGCGATTCTTTGACTGTCGAGAGCAGCTCAGCACTGACCTATTTTATTCCTTATGATCCAGGCCTAGAGGTTGCTTTGCCTTGGCCTACAGGGCTCAGACTGGCGGTCCTTAAGAGTTTCTAAAAGAGATAATGCTAGGTGATTATTATTAGTGGCTGAGCCAAGGCCCTGGGTCTATAGCCAAGGCCCAAATCAGCCTTTAAGGAGCAAAGTCTGCCTGGCCACCTTGGGAAACACGAGGCCTGGACTCTGAGTCACTCTCCAGGGTCAGCACTTGGCTCACCCCAGGGCCTTGGCAAGTCATAGCTCTCATCTTCCATTTTCCATCTGTTAATAAGTAGCATCCTAAGATAGAGCCTAAGCTAAGGAGAGACTGCAAGAGTTAAGTGAAATAACGCAAGACTTCAAAGTTCGCATTCGACCATCCAAACCAGTCTATAAAAGACACACTCATGTCGGAGGTGTACACCCTGATAATGCACATTCCACAATCCTGACAGCCAGGCTCTGTCAGGCTCTGGGAGGTGTTGATGATAAACATGGCCAAGCTTTTAGGCGCAGAAACCTGGTGGGAGAAACCCACAGTGACCAGTCCCTGTTGTCCTTGAAGACAACAGGGACTGGTCACTGTGGTGGTGGAGGTGTCTTAGGAGGGACCTGGGAAACAGAGAGGGTGAAGCACTGAGCTCTTCTATGCGTTTTCCCCAAAGTCATGGAGGGGATAATGCCTGAGTTGGGGGTGACATCATAGCAACAGTGTTTTATAGGCAAATCACCCAGACTTGGGAGATGATTCCCAAGAGGGAACCTGACAGTTTGCAAACAGATCATGAGAGCATGAGAACTGGCGTGCCCCACCCAGGGCCTGGGGCTCGCTGGCTGTCTGGCATCTGTGTTTGCCTCCCCAGCTGCAGGGCCAACCTCAAGTCCCAACATCCGTGGCACTTTCAGCACCAAGGAGAGTTCCTCCAGCACCACAGGCCATTCTTAGTGCTCAAAAGAAAACCCCGGGGTGTACAGAGCTTCATGATGACAAAGTCTCTCACCCATTAAAGAGAACATGTCTACTATTGCAGAGAGAAACTTGGTTTCCACGTCAGGGTGCTTAGAATTTCCAAGTCCCTATCCTGGTGGTGACAAGGAGGAACCTAAACCAGCGAGGGTGCTACAGGTTAACTCTAATGGTTAGCACCTTCCAGAGCAATTCCACTTCAATTTCTCACTTTACTTCAGTGTCACAGGAGTTCACCTGTGTGGCCATCTGCCACTGGCCACCCTGACCTCAGCTCCTCCTATTAGAATCCCTGCTCGGTGGCTGCTAGATGTCTCTTTCCTAAGTGAATCACTAACTAATCCCCACCATCCACAAAATAAAGTCTACATTCTTTAGTTTAATAATTAAAGCTTCTCATTAGGGAGCTAGTCCAGATGGTTCTTCAAGAAATTAGAAACAGAATTACTGCATGATCCAGCCATCCCTCTTCTGGGTCTGTACCCCACACAACTGAAGGCAGAGTCTTATCTGTGTCCCCAGGTCCATAGCAGCAGTGTTCCCAATAGCCGTAAGGTTGGAAGCAACCCTGAGAGCCACCAGCACATGGAGGGATAAATGAAACGTGGTGCATCCATACAACAGAACATCACTTAACTTTAAAAGAGACACAAATTCTAATGCATGCTACACCACACGTACAACTTGAGAACATTAAATTAAGTGAAATAGGCCAATCACAAAAAGACAAATACTATATGATTCCACCCATAGGAGCACGAGCAAAGTCAAATTCAGAGACGGGAAGTGGAGTGGTGGTGTTCAGGGACCAGGTGGAGGGGACGGGGGACTTCTTGTTTAGTGGGTTCAGGGTTTGAATTTTGCAGGATGAAAAGGGCTCTGGTATGTACACTGTGTGTAATCTGCCACCAATCAAAAAATTGTCCCAGCTGAGCTTTCCAGTGTCATTCCCCACCCAGCTAACATCCACTGATCAACCCTCCCAAAGCACCCCTAGGCCTCCTGCCTCAGTAACGCCCCCAGCCTACACCACCTCCGGTCCTCAGAAGCAGCCTGCCCCTCTAAGGGGGTACACTCACCTACTGCCCAGTCGTCTGGTCTCGCCTGGCACCCTCCCCAGAGTACGGCAGCCCTCCCTATTGTCACCGTGGGTGTGTCTGAGCTCCCCACCCTGGCCTGTGGAGACTGGCATGGTTCTGCCTGTTTCTGTCACTCTAGAATGTGGCTTCGGGTCTGGCACCCCACAGTGGACTCCTTCAGGTGGACAACAGCCGTCCTCTGGGTTGGTCTCTCCAGGTAACTGGGCTGACATGGGAACAGCCATGGAGGTTTCTGGAAGTATGCTCCTCAGACCTCCAGCAAGAGCCCTGCCTTCTCTCACCCGTGGGGTGGCCACCCCCCTTGCTCCTGCCTGCAGGCCGTCTTCCACCCAGCAGCCAGCGTGAGATGGGAAGAGGAGCAAGCCACGGCTCCACCGAAGGCTTGGCCAGCCCACGCCGGTCCTGCTGAGAAGCTGCAAGGCTTTCCCCGCCCGCCGGTGAAGGCCAAGGCCACGGTGGTCCCATGGCCCCTCACTTCCCGCCACTCTCCTGGTGCCCCCACTGCTCTCGCCCTTCTGGCTCCCCCGCAGTTCCAGAGACACCCGGCCTTCCTCCCAGGGACCTCCATCCCTCTGCCTGGAACACCATGCGTAGGTCGCCACACCTCACGCCCACTCCCTCCAGCTTTCTGAACGCGTGTCTGCGTCGGAGTGGTCCTTCCCCAATGCCCTCCCCATCCCACACTCACCCACAGCATCTATTACCACCTGACACCTTACAGTCAACACTGCATGTCACTGTCTGCCCCCCTCCCTGGAGAGGTGTGCCAAGAAGGCGGGAACTGGGACAGTCTTCACTCCTGCCTCCTTAGCCCTGCATAACACAGGGGTGGGTGGAGGAGTGAGTAGATAGGTGGGTGGGTGTGGGAGTGAACAGGGGGGTGGGTGGGTGGGGGAGTGGATAGGTGGGTGGGTGGGTGAGTGAATGGATGGGTGTGTGAGTGGACATGTGGATGGGTGAGTGGACAAGGGGGAGGATGGACAGGTGGGTGGATAGCTGGGTGAACACCTCAGCTTTCCCAAGACTGCTTAGGACGCCAGGTCTAACAAAATGGAGGTAATGCCAAATTCCAAACTAGGAGTCACCAGCCCATAAACATGGAAAACACACAGTGGCTTCCCCTGCCCTTTCCTCATCTCAGTCCGCGTCAATGCTGCTAGAAAGCGTTACAAGGTAAGGCTGACGCTTAGTGACCCTTCGCTGAAGATCCCCTACACACCAAGGGAGCAGCAGCAGAACCCTCGATGGTCAGTGAACCTGCCAACGTCTTTCTTTGTCAGTTTCTCCCTTTGCAGAATGTTCCCTCATCTGCCACCAGCAGAATGCTGTTCAGACTTCAAAGCTGCCCCCTCCGTGAGCCCAGGCAAAGGTGAAGGGAAGCAACTCCCCTTGTTGGAAGTCTCAGAGCACCTGTCTCTGCGTCTCTCTGGGTTCTTCCAGCCCTATTTTGTCTTTGCTTCCAAAATGGAGAGGAGGGGAGGCTGCCCCGATTGTAATAATAAAACAGATACATGTGTGCAACTGCGGGTGTGCATGTCCATGTTTGTGTGTGCGCGCGTGTGTGCGTGTGTCCTGGCACCTGGTGGTGAAAGCTAAAATGTGGTAACTGCTATTTTTAATAATCATGAGAGTCTCCCACAAGGATTGCATCTTCTCGAGTGTGGGGCTTCCCTCTCCTTCCTTCTTTAGTATTTTTCTTTTTCTGTGTCTGTCTCTGCTCTCAGAGCCCGAGCTTTGAAGCTTCCCCATTACTGCCTGTGGAACAGCCCAATGAATGAGAGAGACTCGACTGGGAAGGGGTGATTCAGTGCTGCGGGGAGGGCGCGGGGAGGGCGCGGGGAGGGCGCGGGCAGAGCTTCCGAGGCCTTGGTGTTCCTGCCACATGCTGACATCCCCCCAAAATACTGGCCCGACTCCTGATGCTGCGCTCTTCGTCTCGCGTTTGAACATGTTCTGTAAAACAGCCTCTAATTTATTGGATCCTCTTAGAGATTTGTTTTTGGTTTTCATATCCTGCTCCCAGATTTCATCCACTTTCTTTCACATTTAGTTGAGACCCAGGTCCTTATTTCCAAAATTTATTATCTGGCATAAACACTTTCCGCCCAATTGCGGGTGCAATTTGTCCCTAGAAGATGGAACAATCCCTTTAAGGAATAAATTGGATTCTCTTGTATCTCACTTTTCTATCATCACGAAGCCATAAATTACCAAAATGCTCGCCTTCAACAGAAGGGAGCCCAAAGCTCTTGCCTCGAAATAACCAAGTGACTCCTGAAATTGAATTGGAATTTCATCTAAATGACATTCTGGCATGTCTTCATTTTTTTTTTTCCATGTGAATATTTCTCTCTAGCTGATGACCTCAGAACCACAGTGGGGTTAAGGATCACGAAGCCGCTCTTAAACCTGATGGGAGTTGGCAATCTAGTTCTAGTTCAACGGGAGTAGAGGGGTTTGGGAAGTTCTTCAGGATATGAAAATATGCCATATCAATTTTATCCTAGGCATGTTAATTTCTATTATTGACATTGCTGGGGGCTTAGTATGAGTAGGCAAAACCGTGCCATGTGTTCTCTGTAGATTATTCCATCATCTTCACACAGGTCCCTTTTAAACCAACTGGCTAAGGAGTGGCACTGGGATTCCAGCTAGGTGGTCCCGTCTAAAGTTAATTATGCTTTGATTTTCTTCATTAAAGGGATGATGTGCTCATTAAAGAAAACTTCAAAACAGAAAAAGAAAGACAGGGGAAGGACACGGAATCTCCTTCCGTCCCAGGGCACTGGGAGCTGCTTCCCGGCCCTTTTTGTATAACAACCAATGTTTCTTTCCATGGAACGTTACAAACAATGCTCCTTCTCTCAAGACTATAAAAATAACCCTTTTGGCTGCAGCAGGGTCCTCCTAGGAAGCATCCCATGTGGGCGTGAGAGCCTCCTGCTGTCTTCATAGGACGTACGCAGTCTACTCCTCCATTCCTTTTCTTAGGTTATTTCTAAACCGTTGGTTATCACAGCAATGCCATAATAAATATCCTTGTGCCTAAAGCTTTCCTGCAGCCTGGACTAGAGTCTTAAGACATGTTCCAGTAAGTCAAAGTGTGCTGATATTTATAAAGCACTTGACCCTTCCAGCTAGATATCTTTCCCATGGGGCTGGGACAGTCTATGCTGCCTTGGGGAACGCACGCTCAGGCCTCCCAGAGAGTTCCCTGGAGTGTCTCACATTAGGAAGCAGGCTCCTTTCCCCAGAGGCAAAGTCTCATCTAGCCGTCATCGGGGGCTCACTGTGTCCATGCAGAGGATCTGAGTTTTGAAGAAAGGATCCCGTCTGTGTGTATCTGTCAGGGTTTCCATCTTGTTCTTTAGACACTAAGTGGCCAGATGTGGCCCTGAGACTTGGTGGACTTCAGCCTCCCTCACGGCAGAGAGAACTCACTACCTGGGCCAACATTCTCAATTGCTTGGGCTTCAATCATTCAGTCTTGAATCAGTAATACATTAAACACCTCTTGTGTTCCGGGACCTGTATTGGGAGCCAGGAAATTGAGACAACCCTGAAAGCACGAGTGCTGCAGGAGAGGGGCCCTGCTGCCTCTGGAGCAGACGGGGCATCTTCACAGGGCAGTGCTCTTGCAGCTGGAGCATGATGGTGTGGGCGAACTGTGCCCCTGAGAGCTATGTCCAAGTCCTCACCCTGAATCTGCAAAAGTGACGTTACTCAGAAGTAGGACCTTTGAAAACACGACTAAAATACCTTGAGATGAGATCATCCTGGATTTAGGGTGACTCTATGCCCAGTGACAGGTGCCTTCACATGGGAAAGGCAGGTCTGAAAGAGGGGGACACGGGGGGAGGTGGAGAGGGGTGGATGCTGCCACCAGTCACCCCATGCCAGGAGCCACCAGCAGAGGTGCCAGGGGGCAAGAGCCTTCAGAGAGAATGAGGCCCTGCTGGCACCTTGGTTTTGGACTTCTGTCCTCCAGAATTCTGAGAGAACGGATTTCTGTTGTTTTAAGCCATCGAGATATTGGTGACTTGGTGCAACAGCCACAGGTCACGAACATAAAACAGCACCAGGCTCCTTACACCCCTCCCTTCCTCACCTCCATGCCAGCCTCTACCCCGAGAGGTCAAGGTCTAGGCCAGGGTCGGGCACATCTCCTCAGGGCCTGGGTGTGGAAGCAGAGTGCATAGGCACGGCTCTCCCACCACCAAGCCACCTCCTCCCTGACTCGTCCTCTCCCATACTGCAGCCCTGTCCTGGGGGTGACTGGCCCTGGTGAGCTGGTGTGCCTGCTAGCCCCTGCCATGGCCGACCATTCTCAGTGTCTGCCCCTCTTGGGGGAGCCTCCTGGCACTTCTGGGTGTGACGCATGGACGTCCCCCTAATGCAGCGATCCCCCACCAGGGCTGGGCTGCCTGCATAAAGCACATCTGACAATGTCTGGAGACATTTTTGGTGTCACTGTTCCCAAGTTGCCAAGTCCAAACTCACTAGGAGGAACGGGTTCTGCTTCACTCTGCTCTGACTGTAGGAACGTCTTTACTGAGAGGTTTGGGGCCCTCACCCAGCTAGAAGGTGGTGCTTGGGTTTTCTGCAGAGTCGTGTTCCTCAAGGAAGCTCTGTATGGGGTGGCACGGCTGTGGGTTGGGGCAGGATTCTGGGTTGACGTCCCCCTAATGCAGCGATCCCCCACCAGGGCTGGGCTGCCTGCAAAGCACATCTGACAATGTCTGGAGACATTTTTGGTGTCACAACTTGGGGGCTGGGGGAGTGCCTCAGGCGGTGAGTGGGTGGAGGCCACAGATGTGGCTGAGCCTGACACAGTGCATAGGACAGCTACCCTGTGACAAAGTATGCCAACAGTGTTGAGGTTCGGAGGTCTGCCCCGAGGCCTCAGCCCCACGGTGAGTCCTGACAGATGAGATAAAGCTGACCAGGTGGCCAGGGACCACGACAGGACTTCTTACAGAGGATCGTCACGTAAAGGAAGGAGACGGGGGGGG
>NW_026000108.1:5271060-5442803 GCF_001458135.2 Marmota marmota marmota
GGGGGGGAATGGCAGGGCCTGGAGGAGGAGCAGGAGCTGGGGTGAGTGGGCCTCTGAGGTCGGTGGGGGGAACCGGAGGAGGGAGCTGAGGCAAGTGGAGAGGGCAGGGGTGGGTCTGCCCAGGGGTTCCTGTAGCCATTGTTGCAGAGGCTCATCTTTACCGAGCTCTTACTAGATTCTAGGTTAACATGCGACAAACCTTATTTCAGTTTGTTCTCTCAGCATCCCAGGGAGGCAGAGTGTTAGGTTCCTTTGGTGAGTGTATCTCATTACCACAGATTTAGGGGCTTAAAGCAAGAATGTTACCTTCAGTTCTGGAGGTTGGAAGTCCAACGTGCAACATCAAGCTGTCAGAAGACTGTGTTCCTCCTGGGGCTCTTGGGAAATTCTGATCCCTTCCTTTGTCCAGGTCCTAGAGGCAGACACCTGTGTTTCTGGCTCAGGGCCCCTTCCCCACCATCGAGCCAGCCATGGTAGGTAGAGGGTGAGTCCCTCTCTGTTGCGTCTCTGTGGCTCCTCTTCTGCCTCCCCCTCCCACATTTAAAGACCTTTGATCTGGGTGTGGTCCAAGTGTGTCCCCAAGCATTCAAGTATTGGAAGTTAGGTCCCAGTGTGGCAATGTTAAATGTGGGCCCTTTAAGAGGTGGAGCCTAGTGGGAGAGTTTTAGGTCATTGGAGTGTGGCCTTGGAAGGGATTAACATGGTTCTCAGAGGAGTCTGGCCTCCTGGCTTCTCATTCTCTGTCCCTCTCAGACATGTTTCCACCCTGCTATTTGGACTCTCAACCTCCAGAAGTGTGAGCATAGGAACCTCTTTTCTTTGTTAAGTACCCAGGCTCAGGCAATGGGAAGTGAACTCATACAGTTAGGTCTACCTGGCTGATCCAGGGTAAGCTCTCTGTCTCAGGGACAGTCGTGGATGAGTGTCTCAACCCATCTGTACCTTGATTCCCTTTCCCACTAGTGAAAAGTTGATCAAAAACGTTGAACCAAATCAACTTCCATGAGTTTTGAATCAGTGCTATATTCGAAACAGTGAACAAATGGTTGCTGTGCACAGCTTCCTGTTTATGTGACCCTAGATTTGAAAAAAGACCAGGAGAAGAGAAAGTGGCTGGGGACCCGAGCCTTGTGTGAGGTGTGAGGAAGTTTCCTCAAATTGGTTCTTTTCCTGTGGACAGGTGCAGTTCAAGGCACCTGCCTGTCCACCAAGACCCGGTGATCCTTGCTTCCTTCTCTTTATTTGACTGAAGGTTGGTTGAAAGCATTTTTTCATGTGAAAAAAATCACGACTATAAAACAGTGCTAAGCAAAACCGGAGAAGTGTTTAACACCAAGTTTGAGACGTCTAGGGAATTCTTGCTGTAATAGATGTTGGGTCCCCACTAACTTTTGAGGAGCTAGCTCTCCAGCTCTCAGAAATACCTGGCAGAGAAGTTCCCGACAGCAGGGCAGGACGCGGACCCTGCTTCCTGCCTGGAGCTTGTGGCTCTGAGTGGTTCTGAGGAGACCCTACCCTTCCTGCTCTTCTCCTGACTACGGGCCAGGTCCTGTGTCGGTGAGGAAGATTAAAGAGGAGCTAGAAAAGGAGGCATGACCTGCCAGCTGTTCTCGGGAGACCCATCCAATCTCACTACTACACGGGGACACCATGGTACTGAGCTCATCATTATGAGAATTAGATGAGATGACTGCGTGCGTGTGCATGTGAGTGTATTTCTCTATAAATAAGTTATATGTGCTACATATGTGCAATCACATGTATGTGCCACATGCACCTAGAAACACCCCCCCACACACACACACACAAGCCACCTTACACACATAAGCATGTGATTTCCAGTGGTCTCATCACACAAGCACACAATACATTTGATTCACTGTCGTCCTGGTTACTAATTGGATTTTGGACAACCCGTTCCTCTGGAAGCCTGGTGTAACTAATCCTGCCCTGGATGAAGAATCTTCCTGGAAGCACATTCTAGTGCTTCTGATCTTCTGGAAAAATCACTCTGTGACAAATTGGACCACATCACCTCCACGCTTCAACCAGTCGATACAAACAGGGCCCCTTGTGGTCCATCTCCAGCACCCTCTCCCACGCAGGGTCCACCCGCCCTGTGCCTTCTGCATTCCTGTCCTCTGGGCTAATTCTTGATTGTTCCCCCAATGGCAGGCCAAGCTGGCAGAGTCTCTTCCTGCCCACTCTGTGCTCCTGCCCCCCACTGGGCTCCCCGAGTACCTGCAGCTGCTGACCGGGGACCTACCACGGTCTCATCCTTGGTGGCAGTCTTCTGGCCCCTGAGATGGGTGCCCCTTCCCCTGGGAAGCTGCTCAGGTGCAGGGGCAGCATCTCAGCATTATTTACTGCCCCCAGGGGCTCACTCTGCTTGGACCAGATAGATGCTGAAAAAACCAGGAGACACTTTAGATGCCTCAGAGAGCAGATCCGATTATTTGAAGACAATGTCTTATTTTGAACCACGGTAGCATTTTCCTGCTTGAACACTACCACACTCACCAGGCTCCACCCTAAAATACCTCATATTTTTTGAAGACCCACATCACAGGTCAGATGGAACTCCTGGGTTCAAAGTCAGGTCCTCCAAAGAAGAGAAGAGTGAGCTTTCGAAAAGAAGCCAAGACAACTACGTTCCTTGTGAACATTTTCTCATAGAATTTGCATAATGGTCCAGTGAAGTCCATGCCAAGAGGCCATTTTACAGATTATGAAACTGAGGTCCAAAGAGCTAAGTTGATGGAGTTAAGTAACTCACCCACGTCCACCAAGATGGAAGACAGAAACCCATGGCCACTGTTATGGTTTAGATATGAGGGGGTCCCCAAAAGCTCATGTGTGAGACAATGCAAGAAAGTTCAGAGGTGAAAGGACTGGGTAATGAGAGCCTTAACCCAGTCAGTGAAACTAACCCCCAGTGGTGAGTGAAGGTGGGTGGGGTGTGGCTGGAGGAGGTGGGAGTCCCTTTGAGGTTTATAAATGGTGCGCTGTGCTCCGTCTCTCTGCTGCTTTCTGGTCATGTCCTGCGTTGCTTCTCTCCACCACACACTTCCACCTTGATCTTCTGCCTTGAGCCCTGAGGAATGGAGCCAGCCTTCTATGGGCTGAGACCTCTAAAACTGTGAGCCTCAGAATAAACTATTCCTCCTTCAAAATTGTTCTTGTCAGGTGTTTTGGTCACAGCACTGAAGAAGCTGACTAAAGCAGCCGTCCAGCCCACACGTGCACTTATGGAGTGGTTCTCCCACTCCCAAGTGTGCCCACTGTCAATCAAGCCACATTTGTCTGTGGATATAAAGTACAGGCCTTGAAAGCATCAGGCACATATGCAGTGGGGGGTTTATCAATTCAGCTGTTGAATTAATGCAAAACACCCCACAGCATTGCCATTCATCCCTATGCAGAGCATGAACAGACTCACATAATTTTGAATCTGTACACATTGGAAAAGGGATTTATGAACCATGTGGGAGGGGAGAGATGACTAATCTCTGCCAAGTCTCTAATTTAGACTGGGTAAGGTAATTCAGCTGCACAGTCAGGGTTCTCCAGAGAAGCAGGACCAACAAGACATACCTAGATATGTGGGGGCTGGTGACTCAGTCCTCTGTCTGACGCTGGAGGCCCAGGACAGCCAGCATGTGACTGCAAGACCAAAGCCTGAGAGTTGGGAGGCTGGGCACACAGATGCAGCCTGAGCCTCAGCCAAGATCCCGCAGCAGCATCCTGAGGACAGGAGGGGTGGCATCTAGGCTCCCCATGGGAGGTGAATTCCTCTGCCTCCTCCATGCTCTTCCAGGCCCTGGGGGTGGGTGCTGGGGGATGCCTGGCCACAGTGGGGAGGGCCTCTTGCTCTCCCCAGCTCACCTGCTGAGATGCTGATCTCCTCTGGAAACCTGCTCCCAGACATCCCCAAATAATGTTTCGTGGGCACCCCTTAGCCCAGTCAAGTTGACACTCATGTCACACATTTACTTAAGGACTCAAAGCATTCTTTAGATTACTGAACAGTCCCTTCTCTGGGGTGTGTCTGAAATCAAAGGGCAGGTGACCCCCACGGGAGAAGTGTCTTTGAGAGTGAGTTTAAAACATTGCCAAAAGGAAATGGCTCCAGCCAGCTGTGCTCCAATGGGACAGTCCCCTTTCTGCTGGTCCATCCTGGCCTCTGCTCTGGGAAGCTGGCATCAGCCTCGAAAATGTCTGTATGATTCTGTATCTCAGGGAACTTGGGGACGTGGGTCATTTAGTGCAGAGTGCAGGGATGGCTGTGGTAGTTCACAAAGGACCGTTACCAGATGGGTGAAGAGCTCGCTCCTCTTGGGCCTTCAGTGAACCCAGCCACAGGAGCATACAGTGCCCTGGCACCCTCTGACCAAATGGCACAGTGCTCACCGACCGACCCCAGAACCACGGCGCCTCGTGCCGAAGCTGGTGACGGTCGGGTGAAGCAGCCTCACGCTGACCCTCTCTGCGTGTCCCAGAACAAGCTCTCTGCTGCCCACAGCTGTGCTCCTGTTCCTTCTCCTCCTCCTCCTCTCCTCCTTTATTTCATTGTTTTCATTGTTGTTATTTGTATCAAAATTGCACAGGCAAATAGTCAAAGACAAATAGTTCTGCAAGTTTTGCTATAATACAGCTACCATCCCTACCATTTTCCCTCATTTGTCCTTCCCCATCCATCCACCAGGCTGTAATTGGGGCATTTAACTCCTTCTCTCTGCATGATGGATTTGTATGGTCCTTTCACTTTTTAATTTCAGGCTCTCTCCGTTGACAGAGAGGGCTTGACAGCCTTTCTTCTCTCCAGTCCTTGAGACGCACACCCATCCTTCCCAGTCCCCTATTTTCTCAAAGGAATAGTATCGTATTTTTAGTTAGATCAATTTTCAGGTAATTATAATTAGGTATTATGTACACAGATGACCCATTTAGTGAGCTGAATGATACGCAGAGGCAGTACAAAATCCACTGTAGAAGATTTTCACTCTCTAAGAATAGTAATTGTTTTACTTTGAATCATTGACTTTTTAAAATTAGCTTTTCCCTAATTTCAACTTCAGGTTCTTTACCAGCTAAAACCTCTCCTCTGGAGACAGCCCTCAATTCTCTCCGTCCTCCCTGAAGAAGTCCCTCCTGGGGTCTTTGACCTACTCAATCACAGCTGGCCTAGGGCTGCCCTGAGGGACAGTGGACACCCTTCCACACCATCCCCGGGACCTCCTCGCCCCTCTTCTTTGCTGGGCTCCAGCTTTCTGGATCATTTTTCTTCTTCTTGATTGGTCCCTTCATTTGAGTCCATCTAATTTTCTGGTACTCGAGAGAAGGCGTTTGGAAAGCACGGGTCTTGGAGACCTGGAAGTCTGGAAATGCACGGCTTTGCCCTTGATTGGCATGTCTTCACCACCTCCTGGACTCCAGGAAATGCAACCCGTCCCATCCGTCAGCCTGGAAGCTCAGCCTCTCCTCTCCGGTACTTGTCAGATCTGAGCAGTATCTTGCTGGGCTCCAGCCACAGCCCTGCGCCCTTGGGGTTCTTTGAACCTGGAGGCTCATGTATTTCAGGTCTCGGGGGTTTTCTTTCATGATTTCCTTAATGATTTCTTCCTCTGTGTTTTCCCTCTTTCTCATGCTGAAATTTCTGGGCTGGGCCGCTAATTTTCTCATATTTTCTTTTTAGGGTACTTCATGGGAGTACCCTAAAAAGGCTTTGTTTTCCAACATAGCTTCTGTTTTCACACATATAATTTGCAAGAGCTCCAACGTTCTTGTATTTTTTTTAAAAAATACCTTTTCCTGTTTTATTCTTGCAAAACACTCTCTTCTCCCTCTGAAAAATACTGATCCTAGTTATTTGGATGCTCCAGAGCCTCCAGGTATTCCTAGTTCTCCGGTTTGTTTGGGTCTTGATGCTCATGTCAGAGGATTCCCTGGATGTCTGATAAGCCCAGACCTCTCAGCCCTAGCTGGGAGCTGATAATGAGCAGGGACTTCCAGCTCCACTCCAAGGTGCCCCGGGTCACCTGTGACGTCACCGTTGCTCTCCTCTTGGCTTAGTCACATTGCCACGGAAACCATTTGAGCTTCCTGCTGGGGATGAGGCCCATAGCCATCACTGTCAGACCCCAGTAGGAATGAGGAGGCGGCCATCTCAGCATCTGGCACGGACACGTTTAGGTAGTCTTGCTGTTTTTACAGCACCCAACCTGACCCTCCGTCACTCTCTTTAGGGGACTGGCCCTCCGCCTCCTGCCAGGGCCGCGAGGGGCAGCCATCTAGTGATGCTGTGGGGAGGGGCCGGGGTGCTCGAGACCAGGGGTTCCACCCGTTCCCGGGGCCGTGGCCTGTTTTCTCCCCCTCCCCGCCCTCCATAGCATCTGCTGCCCATCCTGGAAACTCCAGGGGATTCTGAGGTGTTACCAGTCTTGGCTCCCCCAAGGACAACTTAACACCCAGTTTCTGGTGTCCGAGTCATCTATCGCTCTCCGCCTTCTCTCCAGTGCCCTCATGTGTGCTACAGTGTCTATTCAGTGTCCCCATCCTTATGAATTTAAACATCATTTATTTCTGTCATTGCATTGGGACTTTGGGAGGGAGAAAGTGTCGGGGTGTGTGTGTTTCGTCTGTCTTCTTCACCAGAAGTTCAAGTCCTTGTCCCCTGAGTCTTCCCAAATCACTCAAGTTAGGAGCAGAGGGGCCCAGGGCCAGAGCCCAGCTGCACACCTGGAGCCCCGCCCGCCCGTGGGCTGAAGGCTCCCCACCTAGGAAACCGCTGCTTCCCAGTCTCTCCTGGCGTTTCTGCATCTGCAGACAAACTGGCTTGGCTCACCTTGGCAGTGTGGTGCTGCCAGGGAGAGGCGAGGTCCCCAGGGAGGCAGCAGACACTCAGAGTTTATCGAAAGCTCAGAACCAGCTTTCCAAGGTGAAGGGACCCTCCCTAAGCACAGCACTGACTTCAAAGCATGGAGAGGAAAAAGGCAGACCGCCTCCTGCTCCCAACTCAGTGCCACAGTGACCCTGCCAGCCCGGGAAGGAGGGACAGAACCTCCCGTTCTCCCCAAGACACCCTGGAGCAGAGAAGCTGAGGCCAACCAACCACGAACCCCCGTGCCCTTCCAGCAGTGGGCACGGGGCAGTTGTGCAGGCAGCAGGCAGGGTCCACCTCGACCGGGCCGTAGGGTGGGCTTCGGTCTCTAGAGAATGCGCAGCTCAGATCAAGCCGCGGTGCTTTCTCTCCTCCCCAGCGGCAGCCACTTCTAACTAAAGTGAGGGGTAGAGCCCGCCCATGGTTCCTGCAGACCGCGACCCCTCCCACGCTCCAGCCCAGACTCCCGCCAGCAGCCGGTCACCTGTGGATGATGTGGTGCCTCTGCAGGTACTCCAGGGCCAGGGCCAGCTCACAGATGTAGAGCTTCACGGTCCCCTCAGTGAAGTGCACGCTCTGCTGCAGGTGGTAGCGCAGGTCCCCCCCCAGCAGCAGGTCCACCACCATGAACATGTCCTCCTCGTCCTGGAAGGAGTACCTAGTGGCACAGATGGACAGAGAGAGTCAGGGCGGAGGCGCCACCAACGTCCCCAAGACCAGTGCCCCCGTCTTACGGAAGAGTAAACTGAGGCCCAGGGAGAGGTGCTGAGGGGAAGCGGCAAAAGCTCTCGGTCCCCAGGCGCCTCCTCACTGCTAGGCCTCGCTTCTGACGTGGCCAAGGTGAAGGGCAGCATTGGTGCCCAGGTGCTGGGGGACAGTCTGTGCTTCTACCAGCCCTGGATCCAACACAGTCTCATGTCTTTCTGCTGCTTTCGTTGGACGCTTTAGGTCCATGGGGCTGCAGCTTGGATCTGGATGCTCCCCAAGGCCCTGATTTGAAGGCCTGGTCACCAGCTATGGCACTATGGGGGAGGAGGGGACTTGGAGGAGGTGGGGCCTGGGGGAAGGAAGTCAGGTCCCTGGCAGTACGCCCTTGAAGTGGACGTTGGGACCCTCCCTTCCTCCCTCTGCTCTCTGGCCACATGCTCCCACCATGATGTTCTGCGATGCCACAGGCCCAAAGCAACAGGCCAAGTGACCATGACTGAACCCTCTAAAGCTGTGACCCCAAATAACCTTTCCTCTTTTGAAGTTGATTGTCTCAGGTACTTTGTGACAGTGGGGGAAACCTGTTGTCAGGATGTCTTTGCTGTTCTTTGAAGACGCTTCCCTCTCCCCCGAAGCCCCACATTCCCCGTGTGTGTGCTGCTGCGTCCTACTCAGAGCTTGGTTTTGGAACCCTTGAATGCTGTGGTGCTCTGGGACACCCCAGGCCAGGAACAAAAGGAACTGGCAGGGTTTACTTTATGGCCTTAGAAACTGACTAGTCAACCCCAGCCCCAGAAGTCCCACACTGCAACTGGGAGCCAGCAGGAGAGGAGACCCGCGGGCCTGACGCACCCCGACTGCTGTTCAAAGTGTTCAGGATCATTGTGCCCCCCAATCGTGAATCTCCCAGCTGTGTACCTTGTCACAGGCATTGGGCTGTGTGCTGGGGATGCTTCCCTGCAGGAAGGCACGGTCCCTGGGAGAGGGGGCCTGGCTGACTCTCACTGACGGAGCAGGGACGGGTGCCATGGAGATGAGGAGAGGAGGAGTCAGCTCTCCCGCAGGTGGGTGTGGGTTGGAGGGAACAGGAGGTCAGGAAAACAGGGCAGGACTGACCAGAGGGACAGCCTGAGCCAAGGCCAAGAGGCTGGTTCAGGGACCATTATTCACACACTGAGCCACAGCCATGAGCCACTTGGAGTCACCAAATGGTCACAGCCAGGCCAGGTAAAGTGGGGTACAGGCCTCACTCTTCATAGAGGAGAGATGGGAGGAGTCATGGAGGACGCATGGTTAGTCTCCTCCTGGGCTGTGGGGGTCGAGGACAGGCCGTCGCTGCCCTTCCCTGGCTGCTCCAGGCTCAGAGATACGCATTCCTTCCCATGCAATGGCACCAGAGCCTTGGGAGGGGTGTGTCCCAGGTGTCCCCAATATTTGCCTATCTCTGGGTCTGAAGATACCATTTCTAGAAGCTTCAGTGAGAAAAGGTTGCTTTGTACAGAAAACTTTAGTTTTTAAATTCTATTTTATGTGATTTTAAGGTTTATGACATCAAGAAGTTTAAAACATACAGAAAAGTGATTCTATGGGTGCTGTGTCTTGGATCTATTTGCCTGCACAGGGCCAACATCACTCATTCGTTCAACGATCATTTCCTGAGGACCTCGGCTCCCAGGTTCCCTGCGAGGCCCCAGGGGAGGGAGTGACGGAGGGAGTGACTGGCAGGCGGGTCCTTCTCTCTATGAGCTTAGATGCTTGAGGGGGAAACAGGTGAGCAGTCTCTCAGGGAGTAAGCTCAGAGAGTGACAAGGACCACGAGGAAATGAGGTGACGAGGTGGGCTACCTGAGGAAGGGGGTCTGGGAGGCTCTGAGGATTGGAGCAGGGCTGGACACACGGACAGGAGCAGCAGCAGGGTGGGGTGGGACACTGAGCTGAGGAACAGTGAGTCTGAGGCTCTGAGACAGGACAAAGCCCAGGGAGGGACCGGAGTGAGAAGCCAGCATGGCCACAGAGAGCCAGAGACACAGCCAAGGCCTCGGGACCTCTGGGGCCAAGCCCTCTGGTTTGAATGTCCCAACCAAGCTCCTGTTGGAAACCCACCCACTGGGGAGCTTGGACAGGTGACCGTCAGGAGGGGACTCGTGCCATGGGTTAGAGGGTCAGAGGACTACGGGGTTGTGGGAGTGGCCTGGTGGTGGAGGCTCCTCGGACAGGGGCCGGCTCTCCACGTGCTGCCTCCTGCTGTCATGACCCAGCGGGAAGACCCTGCCAGGTGCCAAGCCGATGCCAGCCACAGGCTCGGGCTTACAGAACGGGGAGCTAAATAAACTGAATTTGGGTGGTGAGTTTCCCAGTCTGTGGTCTTCAGTTATAGCAACAGAAAATAGACTGACCTGGAGGGAAGGACTGGATCCCATTCCAGGAAGACGGAAAATCACCTGGGAGGTGAGGCGAGGGAGTTACCCTGCCTGCTTCCTCCCTATGCAGCTCTCTCTGGCCCAGGGCGGAGGATGGATGAGAGGGGCATGGGGGCAAGTCAGCAGGGCTCTCCAAAGGACTGGCTGAGGCGGCCGAGGCCCTGTGGAGACTGCTGGTGCTGGGCGTCCAGGACCCCATGAGCGTCTGGGGAACAGCACCGTGGCTGCTGCCACCAAGGGACAGCTCTGGTCCCTCTTGTTTCACCTCACTTTGGGGTTGGGGGCAGCCACCTGCTCTGGCAGAAGACAGGTGGTCCAGGACCCTCTGAGGGCACCAGCTAGGGTTTGGATCTGTTTCAGGACATGCTCTGCCAAGTGATCTCTGCTCGAATGGACACGCTGCAGCATAGCGGACTGTTCACAAGAAATGTTAAAATAAGGCTGGCCTGAGACCTCAGGCTGGGGACATGGGCCTTTTCCAGATGCAGCTGCTCCGAATTCACCCTTTGAATAATGAATGTGGCCTGGAAGACCATAAGGAGAGCCCCAGGAAGGGGCTCCTGACACACTGGAGCCCGGGAGGGCGCCAGTTGACGCCCTGGTGGCTGGGAGGAGAAACATCTGTAATCTCGTTTTTCAACGTTGTTTTACTCATCTGGGTGCCTTTTCCACAAAAAGTTAAAAATAGATGTTCCTAGTTTCTTTAAAATCTCTGCTTGATTTTTGTTAGAATAATATTTAATTTACAGATTAAAGAGAATTAACATGTTTACAGTGTTGAATATTTTTTTAACCATGAACATGGGATATCTGTCTTCTTTTATGTCTATCAATAAAGTTATAATTTTCTACCTGAAGGTCCAGTATATATATATTTTTTATCCCAAGATTTTAAAGGCAGTTTTATTGCTATTATGAATATAATCTTTTTTTTTTTCCTTTTCCTTTTCTTTTTAGTTGGCTAACTGGCTGTTGGGGAGGTAGGAGCGCACTCTGACATCACGTATGTTTATCTTGTATCCAGACACCTGTATCCATCTCTCAGTTTTAACCCTTTTCCACCGATGCTCCATGTTTATTTGCCACATAAAGATGACTAGATCTCCTAAAAACTGCCCTGTTTATATTAGTCCAGCCCTTATTATGCCTTATATTTCCTTTTCTTTCTTATTTCACTAGCCTGGGGCCTCCAGTGAAATGTTGGGTATAAGACAGGACTGTGGCACTTTCATCCCACACTGAACTTGAATGAAGCATTTCATCATTAAGAAAATGGTTGCTGTATGGATTAACATCATTCATCTACATAGGAAAGTTCTTTCTATAAGGCTAAGAATTTTTATCCTGAGCAGATGAAGATTTTTTGAATGATAAGCGGTCTTTGCATTTCTAACTAAACCCGACCTCTTGATAAACACGTGTGGGCACATGCACACCTTTCACTGAATCAAGGTGCCATTATTTCACTTAGGACTTTCGCATCTCGTGCTCCAATTCACCCAGCCCTTATTTTTGACTTGAGCTATTTGACATTGTGCTTCGTCACCTGGATCTTGCCTTTGTTTGTTTTCTTTTGCTCTAATAAATACCCGAGGCTGCGTAATTACTAAAGAATAGAGGTTTATTTAGCTCATAATCCTGAAGGCTGGGAAATCGTCTGCATGGTGCCAGTATCTGTGCAGAAGCTGGTTGGGCTTCGTGCTGCACCCCAGCCTGGAGCTGGGTCTCCCAGGGCGGGGAGGGCAAGCTGCCAGCTCAGGTCTCTCCTCCTGGTCTCATAAAGCCACGAATGCCATCAAGTCCCACCCTATGACCTCACCCAAGCCTAATCACATCCTCAAAGCCTCACTGACAAATACCAGCACCACATGACTTTGGAGACTAAGTTTCTAAGACACGAATTTCAGGGGACACAGTTAGATCACAGCAGAACTGGAAGAGTCCTTGGATGCATCTGCTAAGCATGGAAGGGTTTAGGATTCAAATACAACATGCCTCCCAGATGCTCAATTTGTATTCGATAACTGACGGGCTATGAAACATTGCATTAATAACCGCGTGCTCTGGACTTATGATTCGCAGCGGAACTGTCAGAGGGCCTCTCATTCAAAATTCCATCAGATGGCTTTGGAGGAACAACATGAATTTTCACAAGGAAACTTGCAGACTGGAATGAATTCTAACGAGGAAGACCAAATGTAAAAAGAACAATCATTTAAGCAATAATTCAAGTTGTGGCTTTTCTTGCTACAGATCCATATTATGCCCTGGGCCACAGACCCGATGTTCCCAAAGAGACTCGATATGATTCCTGGAGAACAGAGAATGACCTCTCACTGACCCCTCTGTGGCTTCCAGCGGTTCTGCTCTCTGCCATTGTCCTTTATGATGTTGCTTGAGCTACAATCATAATTATGTCCTCAAAACAGCGCCGCACATTGTCATGGACATCTGGAGTCGGCAGACGAGAGCAGTACAGCTGACCGCGGAGAAGTCTGGGTAGGAGGCTTTCCTTGCAGGGCCGCGAGGGCACGCCCTGGTCTGGCTGTTGCAATGTGCCAGGGTCCAGAATGCAATGTCTACCCTTTTCTTTTTTATAAAATCATCAATTAACTATCTTGATCCAAACAGGATTCAAGTGACTTCATGAAACTCATAACATGATACAATTAAAAATGTGAGCCAATGGTGAGGTTAAAGAATAAAGTAAATCCAAGAAAATCAGGCAAAAGAGCCCCCAACTTATGCCCAAAGATCCTGTCTGCTTGCCTGTCTGCTTGGGGAAAGCTGGGTGACACCGGCCACAAATGTGTCTTCAACCTTCCCAGCATCCAGAGCAAAGGGAGAAATATGATTAGCTTCATGATTCAAGGAAGATGTGAAAAAATTATTTAGGAAAAGCATGATTTTTAAAGATTGACACAATTATAGATATTCATGGGCACAGTGATTTTCCAACATATATCTACAGTATGCAGAGGTCAGATCAGGGTATTTAGCACACCTTCCACCTCGAACAGTCATCATTTCTTCTTGTTGGGAATATTAAAATTCTTCTAGTTATTTTCAGATATACAGTGAAAAGCATGTTTTTCCTACCACTGAAACCAAAGGGAAAATTTCCCCACTGGATTCTTATAAAGACGGTGTTCCATGATGTGATTATGTGGGAAAGATTGTCTTCGCAACCCTGAAGTCTCAACACAACTTTTTAACAGGGTGACATCAGGGCAAGTCTCAAGTTACATCCCAAATACCGAGAGCGATATGTGAGAACCAAGTTAGTCAGTTGGAAAAATCATACTAAGTATCTGTTGCCAAAGGGGATGTGGGTCTTAGGTACAGCAAGACCCGCTCGCTGCTAAACACAACCAAAGCCACCCACCGGGTGCTTGATCGTGGGACTGGAACACCGAGGGCACCCCACATGGCCACGCAGGCTCCTCTGACCTATTTATTGTGTTTACATTGAAGTCTAAGAAACTGACTCACTTGGTTCTCACATGTCGCTCTCGGTATTTGGATGTAACTTGAGACTGGCCCTGATGTCACCCTGTTAACAGATAGTATTGCATTTAGGGTTGTAAATATGATTTTCCCCATAAAACCAACAGCTGGAAACCTATTGATAGATGCACAGAATGCTGAGGCAGGCAAAATCGTCCACATTCAACTGGTTTTGACTGTGGAAGTGACCGTTTCATGTGGCTCAACCTAACACAGAGCAGCTCGCCATTTAAACCACCACGATGACTTCCTGACACCTCTGGAATAAACTCACACTTCCTTGACCAGGGGAGCTCACTGTGCACATTCAGCCATTGGACAGTTCTGCAGAGATGCTACTCCTCAACACACTTTACCCTAAACTCTGCTCCCCACATCTTACAGATCACTTGATTAGACATTCTACCTTTGTTGATCTATTGGGTGTAGAATTGCAATGCAACTTTAATTTTCTTTGATTGAAAGAATGTGTTCGAGCCAGGCACAGTGGAGCACACTTGTAATCCTGGTGGCTTGGGAGGCTGAGGCAGGAGGATTGCAAATTGGAGGCCAGCCTCAGAAGCTTAGTGAGGCCCTGACTCACAATTGAAAATAAACAAAGGGCTGGGGATGTGGCTCAGTGATTAAGTGCCCTTGGGTTTAATCCCCAGTACCCCCCCCCCCAAAAAAAAAAAAAGGGTATTTGTTCGCTGAAGCTGTTGCTACAAAGAACCACAAACTGGTTGGTTTAACACAGAGATATTTTCTTACAGTTCTGGACACTAGAAGTCTGAGGACAAGGGTTGGTTCAGTCTGAGGCCTCTCTTTAACTTGTAGATGGCCATCTTCTCCCTGTGTCCTCACATGTTGTCCCTCTTGTGTGTCCTAATTGCCTCTTCTTCTACGGACACCATCCATATTGGATTAGGGCCCACTCCAGTGACCTCACTGTAACTTCATTACTTCTCTGTCTAAATACAGTCATATTCTGAGATAGCAAGGGTTGGGGCCTCACTACATGGATCTGAGGTGGAACAACTCAGAGTAAGGCTGGTATATGCTTGGGTCTCCATTTGCCACTTGGGCCTGTTCTTATTCATTGCCCATTGTCTGGAGACCATTTCTTACTTATCTGTAGATGCTCTTTACATATTGGAGACCAATCCTGTAATGAGCATACCTGTTGAAAATATCCTCTCCGACTCAGTGATTTGACCCTTCCATTTTTTTTATGCTGCTTTTATTTTACTCCTGTCCATTAGTTTGAACTTGTTAATTGTGTTTTACTTCCTGTCCCGTTTGATCTACCCAACAACAGAGGTGAGTTAAAATGTATCGATTTACTACTTTTCCTTATGAGTTTATCAGTTTTTGCTTTACATGTTTTAGGTTACTGTGAGGAGCATCAGGTTCAGAAATGTGACTCATTCTTTTTATCAGGCTGCAGTTGTTTCCAGGAAAAGCCTTCTTCCTGTTAAGTCCAATCTGCACTACGATCATTTCCAGGTCTACCTTTTACACCTTTGTTTGGTCTCAGTCATGGTCATGAGGGTGCTGCTGTTGGTGTGACTCTCGCAAACAGGCCACGCACAGGGTTATTACATACCCAGTCAGGAGCTGGGTGCTCCCTGGAGTCTGGCCCATGGGATTCTGTCGTGGTGACGGTCGCTGTCTTCTCTTCCTCCACACCTGCCTTTGATTCAATGGGAGGCTCCCTGATGGTGCCCAGAACGTCCCCACGGGATCATGCTAAATGAAATAAGGCAGCACAGAAAGCAGGGCCTGCGTGCGAGATCTGACACACGAGCACGCAGGGTGAGCAAGAGGGTGGAGCAGCGGTTGTCAGAGACTCGGCCACGGGGTGGGGTGGGGTCGTGACCAAAACGTAGGAAATGTCATGTAGACCCGAGAAACAGATCCTGAGATCAGGGGCACAGCAGGGTCTATAGCCAATGATGATGATCATACATTTCAAAATAAAAGATACCCTTTAAATGTCTCACCATAAAAACTGATATGCGAGGTGATGGACGTGTTAGTAGATTTGATAATTCCTCCTGGTACACATACATCGAGACATTATATTGGACCTCAGGACTGTATGCAGATATTTGTTCATCAAAAATGATATTAATAGAAACAACCACTCTGGAAGATGGACATTCCTCCAAAGAGGGGGATGGAACCACCGTATGCCCTGGCTATCCCACTCCTCGGTATTTATCCCAAAGATCTGAGATCAGCCTACTGTCGTGAAACATGCACACCAGTGTTTACTGCAGCGCCGTCCACGAGATATGGAGCCCTCCCAGGTGCCCATCGGCGGACGAGGGGGTAAGACAGTGTGGCATATGTCTAGTGGAGTCTGACTCAGTCATAGGAACAAAATCATGCCGTTTGTCGGGAAGTGGACGGAACTGGAGAGCATCACAGTAAGTGAAATGAGCCAGATTGGGAAAGACAGGGGCAAATGTTTATAGTCCTCATATGGAAGCTAGAGAGGGAAAGAAAAGGAAGGAAAAAAAGGGAAACTCGAGAAAAGGGAAGATCCATGGAGTAGAAGTGAGGATCAAGAGGGAAGGGGGAGGGAGGTAGGAGTGGGGGACGGGGGACGGAGTGGGGGACGGGGGACGGAGTGGGGGACAGGGGACGGAGTGGAGCAGACTCTGCTAGGTGCCTGTGTGGATGTACCTCCACGCATCCAATTCCATATATAACTATAACGCACCAGTTAAAATAAATAAATAGAAGATGATAGAGCAGAGGAAGAAAATCAGGGGAGGAGGAAGGGGGAGAAGGGAGTTGTGTTGAGGATCGACTTGGAGAAAACTTTGTCATATGCATTTATGAATATGTCAAAAGGAGCTCTACCATGATGTATAAGTAACTGTAATGTAATAAAATAAATGAATAAATTTAAATAAAAATAATTCAGACAAGAACAGAAAAAAAATGTATACTGCAGATGTATGCGATGTGTAAATAATAACGAAGACCACTTCCTGACAGATGAGGATGGTGGAAACACAAGGCTAAGAGAGTAATCCATAAACTGGGCCACTGTGCCGACCCCCACGTGCTTTCTTTTCTAAGAAGCAATTTACCTGCAGCCCTGCCTGGCTTAAGTGGACAGGCCATGTCACAATCTTCAGAAAACTGCCTGTTATCTATCTGCAGGAGAAATGCAGGCCCAAGGTAATGTCCACGGAGGAACCCAGGACTTTGTGACTGGATCCTGAAACTCAGGGAGGTAAGGATAGTTCCTCCTAACAGTGAAACCCGTAAGAATGTGAGGTTAAGAATCCAGTTAGCACTGGTCAGCGCAGGCACGGTGATCTAGCGTTGCCATGGCAGTGGGGACTTAAGAGTCAGCGGTTACCCTGCTGTCCGTCAAAACTCAAGAGGTGAACCTGGGCGGGACTCTCTGGAAATGTCTCTGGGATCCCCACTAAAACGTGAGTGCCGGAGAGGCGCGTGGTCCCTCTCCTCTCTGAGAGGACCCACTCTCTCCCTTGAGAGTGTCCCCTTTTGCTTTTCCTGTACCTTCAATAAACTCATTCCTGTTACCCTGAGCGACAGGTCTGACATCTTTCTGATTTGATCACGAGAATCAGGGTTTGAAGAGGGGGTCTTCGTGCTGCCTCAAGTTCTCAGAGGGCCCCAGCTCCGTAACACAGCCACTATACAACTTAAGAGGTGGAACCTGTCCCGTAGCCCCCAAGCCCCTCTGGTGGCCCCCTGCCTGCCTCCTTCTCTCCTCCATGTCCCAGATGGAGATGCTCTTCTGAAATTTAAATCTACCCCTGTATTGCTTTTTTATAGCATTAATATCATTGTGCCTATGTATATAATGTGCGGTTGGGTTCAGCATGTTTTTAAATTTACATCATGGCATGATTGTCCTGTAGTGCTCCAGTATACACATGATAATAGCTGAAATGTTGATCATAATTATAATAACTGTGATAATATAAGCAATATAGCTGCAGGCTCCAGTGCTTACGAGGAATAGTTCTGGGTTTTCCAATTCGCGCGTGTGTGTGTGTGTGTGTGTGTGTGTGTGTCCTCACCAGAGCCCATCAGAGACCTCCCTGTTGCCTCCCGTGCTGATGATCAGGTGTGGTTCACCCCTGTCTACCCGGGTCCACGGCCTCCCCTCTTCGCCCACCTCACAGCGTAAAAGCACCAGCCTGGGGAGGTGCATGCTGCACGCTCCGCTCTCCAGGCCTCTTCCTTCCTACACAGGAAGGTTGTCCTTTCTTTTGAGCTCAGTTCTGCACTGAACGTAACTTCTCTGTATAATGTATTTTCCAGCCTCTCCTGGAGTTTCTGCTGAGAGGCTGTTCACATCACGGTGGCCTCGCCTTGCTGGGTGGACAGGGAAACTCCCGTCCCCGACTCACTCCCCGGGGGGCCTCGCTGTGGCTACAGGACTCCCTGTCAGTGACCAGCCGTGAGGTCCTGCACAGTGGCTTCTCCATCAGTCCCTCGCTGAGGGCAGACAGGCAGGCAGCCGAGGTAGACGCCACATCCGGGGCATTAAAATCAGCCCCACCCCTGGGTCACCACTCATCTATTCATTCAGCAGATGGTTGACAAACCCCTGCTGAGTGGCAGGCGAGCTGGAGTTAGCTCTCCCAGCTCCAGTGTGGCCAGAAATATTGTCACTGATGGCCAAGGAAGTGTCCCAGAGGGCCCCATCACAGGCTGTCAGCACCGGGTCATTTAAATAACCTGAAACTGGCAAGGCAACCATTCCACACATGAAAGAAAAAATGAAAGGCTTGTGAACGCTCTCAAACAACCTGGCAATTTGAACACCACAAGACCAGGTAGGGGTGAGCAGAGAGGTCACCCTGAGGGGCAGTTCCTACACCATCTTTTAATTTGGGGGGAAAACACATCCTTCTGATTCTCACATCACAGCCAGGTAGGCAGGTGAGGAGGTTTCCACCCACATGTCACAGACGGAGACAGTGAGTCCAAGAGACCGTTGGCAAGCAAACACAGAACCTGGCTCTTCAAGTCCTCACCGCCTGTCCCAGGGGATCCGTGGAGACCCCTCAGGACCGCGACCGTCTCACTGGTGTCCCAACACTGCTAAGGCGACTTAAGAATGCACTGGCTGCATAAAACACCTCCAGATAATTTCTTTTTGGTTTTGTTTTGTTCTGCAAATGACCTTCTGTCTAACTGTCCTTCCACTATCTTTTACTGAAAATATAAGTGAGACCCACACACTCCTGCAGATGGTTCCGATGGCGTGGGCTCTGCGAAGCCTGCCCTACAACAGGCCAGGGCCTCCCCGCGCCCTCCAGCCCAAGGTTCCTCAGACACTGAATAACACCTCCCGAATGGTTCCCAGATGCCCTGTGTTCACTACAAGGGTTTGGAGCTGGGAGAACCAACTCCAGAAGACGGAGGCTCCTCTGGAGATGCCCTGGCTGCTCCAGGGTGGGCACCACAGGGGGGATCCAGGCCAAGGATCAGCAATGTAGCAGGTACTCAAAGAGGGTCCTGGATCTGGGTGACCTCGGAGGAGACGTGGAGCCTGCAGACAACCTGGGGCGGAGGGAAAACAGGGCTGGGCCTCTGGGCGGAGCCGGGTGGAGAGCAGGGCATTGGCCAGGGACGGCTCTCTGGGCAGGTGCTCCGGGTGTCCCAGGGGCATTTCCCTTCAGGTCCCATGGTCATTGTGAAGTCCTAACACACCAGCAGTGTTAGGAGGAGTAGGCCAGGGAGGCCTGAGCAGGAAGGCTGTGTAGTACGTCGTGGCACAGACCCGACCAGGACTCCACTGACGTCGGAAGAACTGACAACAGGTGGACAAAGACCCCTGTGTGGTCAGCCCTTCAGCTTGACTCTCGGCAGGGACACTGAGTGTGACGACCCTTCTGCTTGGGTGCCTCGTAATGTGACAGAGACCCCGGGAGAGCACAGTCTGTCTCCAGGCTGCAGCTCTGGGGCGCTGAGGAGGGGAAGCTGCGTGACAGAGGTGCCGACCCCGGATCAGGGCACACGCCAGGGAGCCCGTTGACTTTTAAAGGAAATAAAAACTTGATAAACATGACGGCACGTCTGCCGGGTTGTGGACCGACCGTGCCCTCACGCGGTGCTGCAGTGTAGGATGCCCTGGGGCCTCGATGACCGGGACGGACAGGGGGTGCGGGACTCCGGCAGAGCTGAGAGCTGCCGCGGGCAGCGCGTGCTGCAGACCTGGGCCTTTCCGAACAGCCGGAAACCCGTCAGGAGCTCCCCTGAGCTTTTGGCTTTAAATTGTATTTTTATGTTATATTAGTGCCATGGCCATCATACATAACAGTGGGGCTCGCTGTGACACATTCACATGTGCGTATAACAATGCTGAGCACTGCCCTGTGTTCGAGCAGGGCACTGTTAGAGCAGGTCAGCTTTGTGAGCCCCTGCGCAATGTCCCCTGAATGCTCAGGTCGGCCAGCCTGGCTGGTGGCTGCAGGATTATTCTCAGTCCCCTGTGGGTCCATCAGTGGTTTGGGACGTGCTTATGCTGGCCATGGGAAGTTTGTCCCATGACACACTGACCAGCATGCCCCTGACCGTCCAGCAGGGCCCTCTTCACCTCCAGCACCCTGCCGGCACGCTGCCTGTCTGCAACTCTCTCCTACTGGCTCTCCACACCTGGGCTTCCCAGACCCCTGGACTCTCCTCAGCCCCTCCACCTGAATCTCAGCCTGGAACCTCCCTTGAGTCTGTAAATGAGATCGTCACCACAGCCCCTCTTTACCTTCCCCTCCCTCGGGACACTGTCCTCCAGGTCCTACACCCAGTGTCTTCCAAACCACCGCGTCGTGTTCTCTTGTTGGCTGCTTCAGACAGAGGGGCGGATTCCATCCTGACCAGAGGCAGAAGCCCCTCACCTGCCGCCTGACACAAAGGCGATTTTCCAAAGAAGTGTTTATGCAACTAAGGTCCACGGCGTGGACTGGTGGCCGCACTGCAGAACTCCAGTCCAGTGAGGGTTGACGGTCCCCCACCCTAAGCCAGCGTGTGGACCATGTGGACCATACACACTGCTGATCAACAAGGCCACTTCAGAGGGTGCTGGCCACCCGGGGTGATCCCGTGGTGCCTGAGCGGCAGTGGGGGAAACAGCCAGACCCCTGATGGCCAAGGGCGTGTCTCTGAGGAAGACGACCTGAGCCATTGGGGAGGCGGCAGCCACACCATGGTACCAAGGACACTGCTGTTCACACTGACAAAGCTACAAATGTGAATGTCCAAGTGGGGGACGAGCTGGGTGCATCTGCAGCACAGGAGGAGGCCAGTGAGGCCACAGGTAGTGAGAGGCAGAGGGCCGGCAGGGGTCCGTCAGCTTCCTCCCTAGCCCCAGGGAACACGCGTGCAGTGGTGTGGAAGGGCTGCCCCACACGGCAGGAGGAGCAGGCGGCTGCCACCCCACCCTCCACAGGGACACAACAGGCTCCAGGGGGACTGCCACCGGCTACAGACCAGTCTTGGCTGCTCCCAAGGGAAAGGGAAGGCCCTTGAAACAATAGCTGTCCTGCGGCTGTCCCTGCTCCTGGAGCAAAGAGACTGTCCCGCAGCACGCCCACAGAGGCCTGTTTCTCCCCAGGGAAGGTGGAGCTGAGGAGGACGAGGCACCGACACACTCTCTCAGAAGATGTGGTGCCAACAGCACCCTGCAGTGTGGGCTGCTGCTTGTGGTGACAGTGGAACCACTTCCCAGTCCCTTCCCCACACCCCACGAGCTTGGTTCTCCCTCTACACAGCGGCTGTGAGGACAGGGAGACGTGGGGAGACTCCGAACTTCTGAGGAAACGTGGTTGAGTCCCCGTCGTGTGTGTGACCTTGGACAAGCCCAAGTGTACCGAGGCTTGGCCTCCTTCCTGAGACCCCTGAGGCCAGTGTCCTCTCCCATGTGCTCTGGGTCAGCTGCAGCCACCAGGACGGCGATGGGGTGAGCTTCCCCCCAAGACGGAGGCCCGCTGTGCACACCTCCAGGTAAGGGAAGGGGTGCTGAGCTGAGAACAGGGAGCGGGTGGGCAGGGGAGGAGTCAGCGCAGCCTGTCACAGGTACTCTTCCTGCTGCTCAGTGGTAACGACGCACACCCAGCTGGATTGAAGAGCCTGTCGTGGCACTGCACCCAGGGCTCGGTCGCCCTGGACACCAGGCGACACTTCTGCCCTTGCCACCCGCTGTGCACGGGGACCTTGCAGACCCTCTCCCTCACAGTTTCCATAAGATGGCTGCCATGCGGTTTGGTCTTTTGCAAGCAGTGCATGTTCTGAGAGTGAAGTCCTCCACCCAGCTGTCCACGCCATCCTGACTTCAGCGTCCAGCATGGTCTTCAGGGTCCCCATCTTGAGTCCTGTGTTGGTCCATAGGCTGCCCCTCTGGTTGGCCTTCACTTAGCCTGTGTGTAACGGCAAAATGCACCCAAGAGTGTCAGATGGAGGTTCAGCCAGAGATGAGAGAGGCTGGGGAGCACCTCCAGGACGGGTGACCAAGGCTCCCTGTTGAGGGCCACAGCCGAGTCGGGATGACGCATGGCATTTTTGCCAGAAGTAGTGGTTGAGAGGTGACGCCAGCGAGCCATTAAGAAGATGACTTCTGAGTTCTGGCGGAGTTCTCGTTGAGTTCCGGTTGAGCTCTCGTGGGGATTCCTGAAGAGTTCCCATTGGTTGGGGAAGTGCCGGAGGAGGGATTTTCTGGTTGGTGGTTCCTGGAGGAGCCGCGTGGCATTCGGGAGAGTTCCCGGGGAGCGTGTGTGGAGTGTGCTGGTGGAGTTCAGAAATAAAGTTTGTTCCTGCTTGAGTGGCTCGTGATTTGTGCCCAGCCAGACTGCGGCAGTCACCCACACCCTGGCCTCACCCTGCTTTGCAGTCAGCATGACTATGATCCCTCGTGTAGAAAAGGAGCCTCGGCCTCCCAGAGGTCAAGGGGAACAGCTAAAGATCACAGAGATGGATGGAAGGGCCCCCCACCCCCACCACTTGCCTGCACTCCCCTGAGCAGGCCAGGCCAGGAAGGGCCAGGCGGGAGGACCCAGCACAGGGGAGACGGAGCCCAGAGTCTGGCTGCGACCTCCACTTTGCATTCCTCGCCAACCACCCGGCTCTTCGAGGTTTCATCACCTTCTCCCAGAGTTGACACCACCCCTTAATTGAGTCCCATCTGTGAATCTAATTAACCGGCTGCTGTCAGTCTTCCAGATCATTAATTAAGGTTTCCTTTGAAACCAGACCTACCCTTTACCCTCCGCCGTCCCCTGCAGCCTTCCGTGGGCTCTGAAGGGAACTGCTTATTTTCACCCCACGTTTTATGCTCAGTTTGCAAGTCGAGTCGGGTGTTGCTACCAGCTCACAAAGTGAATTTCTCCAGGGACAGACTGGGAGCCAGCTCCAAGTAGGGCTTATCAAAATCTAAACGCAAGAAATGGCTTCCCAGTGCTGCTGCTGTTGTCGTCGCTGATATTCGGCAGTTCAAAGAAGTATCGATATAAGGCACCACAGTGGCCTGGCTTAAATCCTGAGCCTACTGATACATTGGGGGATGAGAAGAGAATGTGTGAATCAGGAGCTGTCTGCATATTATCCCTTTCATGAAGGACATCGACACCCAGAAAATTACCTTGAAGAAGTGACTCAAAATAAGGGAAAGATTTGTCCACACAGATGCTCGCGGTGTTAAGTGGTATGTGCTGGAGCTGTCTGAGCCTGTTATCTGATGACAGGAGAATGGGTAAGTAGGCCTTGGTGTCTCCAGTGGCGGAACAGTATGTACCACTAAAATCAGCCCTGCACTACTACAGGGAAAGCATTTGGCATATTCCAGTAGATTGTAAAGAAGACAAAAATTTAAAGTCTACAACGATTACATAAAATTAGGTTTCTATGGCCAAAGACCACAATGACCAGAAAACATCAAAGGAGTCCATTTGTGGGAAGGTTCATTTCCACGTTTGAGGTTAAGCTATTATTTATGCAATGAATGGAGGTCAGCCTGCCAGCATTCAAGACATTGCTGCCCACCTCAGGCTGGTGTGACAGGACACCTGCCCTGCGGCTCCCTGTACTGGGCCCTCGGAGTCTCCGGGAAGCTGGCCCTGAGCACTGCAGTCACGCTGAGCCTCTCCCCCGGCCCACGTGCTCCCTTGTCTGAGGGCACCTGTGCAGAAGGCAGGTGCGCAGCGGGCTGGAAGAACAAAGGAGCAACTCTCCTCTAGGACTCCAGACCCTCTGCCCTGGGGGCTGAGCTTCCCACCTCCGTGGCCTAACCCTGAGGTGGGTCCACCCCACTGCCCTGATTCTAACCAAAGCCCAGGACACTGCTCTCCCCTGTAGGACTGGAATAACTGATGGTCAGTACAGAATAAGAGAGCCTCAATCACTACCTCATACTCTATGCAAAAGATGATTGAAGCTAATGTTAGCTCTATCAGTTACATATATTTTCTAGAGAAATCTAAGAAGGCTATCTTTGACCTGTGGTAGGCAAAAATTAGTAGTGGATAGAAAACAGTGGACGTAAAGAAGAAACCTGGTAACTCCAAGTTCACCCAGGTAAAACCTTACTGTGATTGCACAAGGACGAATTTAGAAGCAAGCCATAAACTGAGAGAAAAGATTCGTAAAATACACACCCAATAAAAGAACTTTTATCAAGAATATGCAAAGGACTTCTACAACTAAACACTTTAAAAAACAACCAAACAGATGACAGATCTGGACAAGCATTCACCAGGAGGAGACAGAGGTACAAAGAAGTAGATGAAAAGTTTCTTACGTCCTTTGTCACCAGGGAAAGACAAGTTCAAAGCACAAGGAAATCCCAGTACGTGCCGACAGGTCATCTACTAACCACCTCAGGGCCGATGAGGATGTGGAGCAAACCAACTCTAGGCGTAAAATTTTGTGATGGCTTTGAAAAACTCTGCCCAGTCTTAGAAAGTGAAATACCTGCTGCCCCCGACTCAGCGTTTCCACCCGAGTGCTCACGGGAGAGAGAAGAAAGCACAGAATGCTCACAGCAGCCCTACAAAAACCTACAGCCTGGGGACCGCCAGCACACCAGTCAACAGAACAGAGCGACAGAATGTGGTATTTTTCTTTCTACTGTAAACTACACAGTGATAAAAGGGAACGAGAGGACTAAACCTTAGAAACATCACACTGCATGAAGGAAGCTAAGCACAGCTTTTTCTCACTATAAGAAAATACCTGAGATCACTGACTTATAAAGAGAAAAGGGTTATTCCTGCTGCCAGTTCTGGAGGTTCCCTTCCATGGCTAGTTGGCCCTGGAGCTCCATGTCTGTGGTGAGGCACCAGGTCACGGGGAGACGTTGCTACTGAGCAAGACACTCACCTCCTGTCAGGAAGCAGAAGGGGCCACCACACCCTCGAGGAACACATCCTCAGCAACCCAAGGACTGTCCCTATGCCCACCTCCTCCATGTCCCATCACTCCCAACAGAGCCACAGCTGGGGACCACGCCTTTGGGCTCCTGGGGACATTCAACATCCAAACTATGTCAGTGGAGGTGGCCATGGCAGCTGAACGAAGAACCCAGCACTCTCCTCGTCCTCCACAGTGCAGGAGGACTGGGAGACACGTCACCTTCAGACAGTGGGTCACTGGATACATCAAAGGGAAAGTTAAAAAATTCTTGAAGCAAATGAAAATGGAAGCAGAACTTACCAGAACTTAAGAGATGCAGCCAAAGCAGTACCAGGAGGGACATTCATAGCAATAGCAATGGATGCCCAGATCAGAAAGTACGCTTCAAATAGATACTGATGTACTCACCCCAAAAGGAAAAGAAAAGTAGAAGGAACACAACCAAAATTAGTACAATGAAAGAAATGTTAAGAATCTGGGCAGAAATGAACAAAATCAGAGGAAAAAAAAACATAAAAAAATAAGTGAAACAAAGAGTTGGTTTTTTAAAACAAATAAAATGGATGAGTCTTTAGTTAGACTTAAAGAAAAGAAAAAAAATCCGATGTGGCTGAGAATGTAGCTCAGTGATATGGTGAGTGCTCAGCATGCACAGGGTCCTGGGTCAGCCCCTACCTGCCGACCCCCCAAAAAAAGAAGGAGAAGAAGGAGATGAAAGAAAGCAGGAAAAGAGAGGAAAACAAAAATTAAATAAGTAAAATCAAAGGTGCACAGGAGACATTACAGCCGATGCCACAGAAAAACAAAAGACCATGAGAGAGTTCTGGGAACTCCCAGGCACCAGTAGATTGGCAAAGCCACGTTCTAGACACCTACAACCTACCAAGATTGAGCCCTGACGATGTAGAAAAGCTGAATGGAGATTAGATCAATAGTAAAATTCTCCCAAGTTTAGGACCAGATGTCTTCACAGCTGAATTTTGCCAAACTTTTAAGAAACAGCAATTCTTCTCAGATGAGTCTACAAAGTAAAGGAGAGGAAACTCTTCCAAACTGGTTCTATGAGGGGAGAATTACCCTGCATAAAAACCACACAAGGACATTAAAAAAAAAAAAGTCAGGGGTGTGCAGAGAGTGATGTTGATCAAACTGGATAACACTGTGTGCATGTACGAATATGTTACAAAAAGTCCCACCATTATGTACAGCTGCAAGGAAACAATAAAAAAGAGAAAAAAACACTGTAGAACAATGGAGATGAACATAAATGCAAAAATTCTCAGCAAAATGCCAGCAAATTGAAACCAACAGCACATCAGGAGGATCAGTCGCCATGATCAGTGGGATGTGTCAGGGAAACTCAAGGATGGTTCAAGGTACGTAAATCAATGAACCTAGCATATCCATCAAGAGCCTCCTGTGAAACCTCTCTGAGTGGCTGCTGCCACACAGGAGGTGGTCACCAGGGAGCCACGGGTAAACAAAGGAGGGAAAAGGACACTGCTGTGTCCTGGTGCTCAGCCCAGGCCAGAGCACACAGGGGCTTCCCAGGGAGGGTTTACATGAGAGAGAGAGGTTTAGCACCTTCCATGGGCAGAGTCAGCTTCCAGCAGAGAGCTCACCAGTTCCCTGCCTGTGCAGCCCAGGCCGACCCTGAGCCTGCTCCTCCCCTGCACTCGAGAGCCCAGTGAATCAGACTGGTGCGTGCCAACAGAGTGGACACGGGGAGGGAACTGGTACCAGCAGGAATGGGGGTCAGCAGTTTGTCCGAGGCAATGAAACGGAGCGAGTCCCACCTTCTCCTGAGTCACCATATGTGCTGACCGGACATGCACCAGGGATTGTTGGCTGCTGTGCATTCACATTTGATTATTATATTTGCCGTTTTAATTAAAGTTGAATATTTCTGCTGCTAATACTGTCAAGATCATCACTAACTGTCATCAATTCTCGGTGCTTCTTCTGATAACAAAATTCTGACCTGCTACCAGAGCCTTTGTTTAATCCAAATAAAGATGGCCATCCTTGGGATAACAATGGTCATAAGGACTGCTGCTTTCAGTGTCCACTGTGTATCAGCAGCTGTCTTAGCTGCTGGTCTATAAGAGACAAGGCATAATTTTATGTTTGGTACTACTGAGGTTCATTCCTGCCTCAGTTTTTTCCTAGGCAAGTTACACTGTTTGATAATTGGCAAGTTACTAAACCTCTCTGATCCTCAATATCGTTATGTGTAAAACAGCATACATTGTAGAACACTTGCATAGAGCCGTGAACAACAATAAGTTAAGCAGCATGATGTGTGGTCGGGACTTTCATGTCCCTCACGTCCCCATGGTCACTATCTTTTCAAATCACCTGAACCGGCACTGCAACTTCCTAATGACCTTGCTGCCTCCTTCCGCTCTCCACCGGTGGATGCACGGTCAGTCTTCCCAACCCCGCATCTGAACGCACGTCTTCCCCACGTGCATAGACTTCTAAAGACCCCCATGTGGCCTGCAGGACGATTCCCAAGCCTCATAACCTGGTGCCCGGCCTTGACAAGCCAGGCCATGCTGAGGTGACGGACGCTGCGAGACGCCCCACCCCCATCCCAGGCCGCAGACTCCTCTGCAGCTGCTGAAGGCAGAGGCTGTCCACTAGCATCGCCTCGGCTACACAGAGCCACTCTGCCAAGGTGACCCCGTCCTGGGGCAGCTCAGTGACGGGCTGGTCAACACGGGGGTAGCAAGCCTGGCCCCCTAGCCCTGACCTGGAGAGCTGCCCAGCCAGGACACCGTGGGGCATCTGAGGCTTAATCATAGACGCACGGGGGCCTTGGCCTCTGCTGCGGTCTGGCTCCTTCCCTCTGTTCCCTTCCGCAGATGGCGACCCCCAGGTCCTCCCTAATTAAACACCCGTCGACCACTTCTTGGGATTTCCACCTCAGTCTCCTTCCCCACAGCACAGGAGACTCCTCCAGGCTTCCCTCCCACCTCTCCCGCCTGCCACATGCCCAGCTGACCAGCTGATCCGCCATTGGCTGACCACGCTGTTGGCTGACCAGCTCGCTGCCTTTCCGGGTGCTTCCCTTCTTTTCCAGAAGCCGCTTTCAGCCTCGGCAGCCCGCTGCAGCAGGGTTAGGATCAAAGGGCACCTTCTCTGGGAAGTGGACCCCGCTCGCCTGTCAGTCCAGGCCAAGCCAAGGCCCGGTCCTCGGGGCTGTGGGACGTCCATGTCTCGGGCAGTGTCGACCTTGCTGGGCGGCGGTCCCTGTTCAGCCGCCTGCTTCCCACACCAGCTGGTGCTCCTTCTGGCCCATCGCCGTCTCCGCGGTGCCCAGCAGGTCTGGGGCACGCAGGAGCTCAGCAACGTGCTGAACGTGGCGGAATCTCACCGCGCAAGGTGCCGGGAGCCTGTGGATGGTGGGAGAGGCTGCTGCTCATCAGCCTGTTGGGGAGCGAGGAGGCTTCGGAAGCTCCTCCCTTTCAGAAAGCCTGGGGAGCTGGGCCTTAATGCACAGGTCTCTGCACAGAAGCGGGCACACGTGGCAGTGGCTGGCTCTTCGTCACTGTGACGGCTCCCAACTCAGGCTGCCGGTGGAGAAGAGGAAGTTAATTTCGCTCAGGTTTTGCGATTAGTCCAGGATCTGGTGGCCCACTGGTTTGGCCTCTGGTGACGTGGTAGATGGTGGCATTGTAGGCGCAGGTGGTCCCATCTTGAACAGGAGCAGAGAAAGAGGGTGGGTGGGGCCGGACTTGCTCTTTGTAAGGAGCTTCTCTCAAGAGCGACCAGAGGGACAGCCGCAGAAACTCCTCATGCTCCAGGACCTGAAGCCCTCCTGCTGGGCCCCGCCTCTTGCAGCTCCACCTGGGGGCAGGCCCTGGTCCACAGGGCTCCACGGAGCCACATTCACGCTGCCCAGTGCGTGGGCTGGCTGTGGTTTCCACGCTCTTCCACCTCAGGCTGAGGACCCCAGGCAGCTGGCCAGCAGGACCTGGCCCCAGCCACGCCCCCGGGCTCCGCACACTGGGCCCCTCTGGGTGGCGTCCCCCGACCCAGCCCCTCCTCCCACACTCCCACAGCTGACCGACGCTTCTTCTGCAGGGGCCCTTCCTGGGCTCCGTGAGTGGGGCTGGGCGCCCAGCTCTGCAGTCTGGGGCCTCGGGTTAACCCTGCTCCTCACCTGGCAACCCACTGAGCTGCTTCCTAGGGAGGAGCCCTGCCCAGCCCCTTCCCTCCCGGGGTGCACTGCGCCTGCAGCACCCTACAGGCTGTCAGAGGTGGGAGGAGGGTCTGGAAGCCATGGTGAAGGGACATCTGAGCGCTCCCTGAGCACAGCGACCTTCTCGAGCCGCAAGCGCCAGCTCATCCAATGCTTATCTGAATGACTATGAAACAGCGCGGTCATTCCCTGTGCCTTGGGGAGAGGATGGGGAGAGCGAGGCCCAGAGACGCTGGGTGATGACCGAGGCCCGCGGGGCAGAACCAGGGTGTGGATGCCAGCAGTCCAGCGCCAGGGCCTGCGCTGCAGAGCCGCCTGTCCGCCGTGACTTGTACAGCCACTCAGCCAACACACACCCCGAGCACCTGTGCCAAGTGTGGTCCTATGTGCCAAGAACACTCCAGGGAAGAGAGAGATGAAGGTCATGTCCTTGGGGAGCTCCTCTCTAAACGAGGCAGACGGCAGATGACAGGTCAACGACAAGCCTCGGGGGCTGCTGAGAGCTACGAGGGGGTGTAGATTTTTGAAGGTGGTGACTCTAGATGAGGTGACCAGGAAAGGCTTTCTTGAGAGGATGTCATTGAGCAAAGGCCTAAAGGACAAGGGGAGAGTGTGTGCAGACCTCTCGAGAAGCACCTGTGTCCTGGGAGGAAGGAGAGAGAGTGCAAAGGCCCTGAGGCAGGTGGGCAGCCGAGGAGCAGAGAGGGCACAGAGGGAGGGCGGAGCAGAGAGGGCACAGAGGGAGGGCGCAGCAGATGGCGAGGGCCAGAGCTCGTGGGGTTCTAGGCCACTCGGGTTGACCCCTGCATGTGAGGGAACGGCTGGGTGAGTCGAGAAGACAAGAGCAACGTGACCTGGCTGAGGCTTCACAGGATCACACTAAGCTGCTCTGGAGCCAGCGAGAGGGGCAGGCAGAGCTGGGGTGACCAGGAGAGAGGCTGCCCCACCCAGGAGGGAGAGAGGGTGGCCCGGACCAGGCGCACGCCGGGAGGTGGTGAGGAGGCTGGGTTCCGGCTGCTCCTACGGGAGGGGCGCAGTGTCCTCATGGGCCAGGTGTGGGGCCGGGAAGGAGAGCAGCAAGGGAGCCCCGGGGTGTGCGGCCTCTGGGGGGGCCCTGGGACGGCAGCCAGGGGAGACGCGAGCGGGCTCAGGCACGCTGGGGACGGGGAGACGGCGCGGGCCCAGAGCCTGGCGGGCTGGGGCTGGTCGCGGGGACACAGACCCGGAGAGCTCACTGAGGGTGTCGGGCTCTCGCTGCAGTGACACCCTTGGGCATGTCACTCTCCACCCAGGAGGTGTGAGCCCACACCCCACGGTGCTGTGAGGAGCTCGGACTTGGAAGGCCACGTGGTCTGCCCGTCACCTGCTGGTCGGCCAGGACTTGACCCAGGCCTGTCCACCGCTGCGCCCACTCTGCGGCCGCCGCTCTCGGCATTGTTCCACCCTTTGCTGCAACCCTCAGGACGCTCGGAACTCGCAGCCTCCAGTACCCGACCATGTCCAGCACCGCCACAAGTGCTTCCTACCAACGGGCTTGGTACTCTCAGTGGGACAGAAAGGACAGGGACTGAGCAAGTCACTCACACAGTGACGGCGGACCTGACCACAGCCGCCTCTCCCCAGTGCACTGGGGAACGAGGCGGGACCCGCGGGAGGATTCCGGGCTCTCCCTGCTCTGCCGAGAGGGCACTGGCGCAGGAACCCCGTGGTGGAAGCAAGGAGCCTCATGGGGCTGCTGGTGAGGCCAGAGTGGCCACTGTGGAGTGGGCGGAGCCCACACTCCGGACTGGAGGTGTCTGCTCCATGCTGGTGCCGCAGACCCAGTGGGTCAAGCAGACCCCCTCCTGCCCTCACACAGCCCACTCCTTGTAGGAAGAGGAGAAAAGAAACGCACCATCCCAGGAGCATTCTGAGGAAGTTGAGTTCACTGGAGCAGGGACCTGCGGAGCCTGGTTCCAGAGCCCATGTCCACTAACAGGAAACCGCAGGGACACAGGAGTCACTACGCAGCCAGGGGAGGCCTCCAGACAGGCATCTGACCTTCGCCTTCCAGTTGGAAAAGCAGTGGAGGGGCCTTCAGGTGGACCGGGGGCTGCCACTCAAACCTGGCTGAGTGTCTGCAGAACGGTGGTGCTTAGGGGGCCCCAAAGGGCACGCTGGGTGAACAGGAAGGCAGAGCTGGGCGGGGCAGGGCCTGCTGGGCATCCCCTCTTCCTTACACCAACCCTTCCAGCTCCACGTCCACCAGACAGCCTCAGGCCCCCGTCCTGGGAGCCCACACCTGGACTCCGCCGGTGGTTTTCAGCCTATGATAAAACTATCCGTCAACTGAATTTTACAGCTGTGAGAGGCAGCCTCTGGCTTCAAAGACATGATGTGTGTGAGATGAAGCACTTGCAAATCCACGGGGCCCTCAGAAGCCACTGATCACTGTGTGGTCCCAGGAAGGTCGTGTCCTCTCTCTGGGCCTGGTGCCTGCGTCTCCAGCACAGATGGCCACCCGATGAGATCAAACACGACCTCCTCGCAGTCAGAGCAGTGTCTGCACGTGGTGTCCGCTGCATGTTCAACGCCTCCCAGAACACCCCAGGAGGCACGCACAGCCCGAGAGACGAAGCGCACGTGTTCTCTGTGGTCAAGAGTGTTCAGAGCAGCTTTATTCACAACAGCCCAAATTATCAGCGACTCAAGTGTCCAACAGCCATAGGATAATTTAATAAATTGCAGTATATTCATACAGCAGAACGGCCGTGCAGCAGAGAGGCAGAATGGATTTCTGACTAACGAGAGTTGACCAGGGAGGTTCCAACCTCAAAGACATTATGCTAGTGAGAGAGGTCAAACCTAAAAAAAAGCTTACTCTATGACTCTAGGCACCCACAGTTTAAAAGGGGCCATGCTCACGGCCAGTGCTGGACCTTGGAGCAGTGGCAGCCTTGTGGTGAGGTACTGTTGGGGAAGGGGAAAGAGGGGCCCTCGGGGCCCGACCTGGGTGGTGGGCACGAGGTGTGCAGGCGTACAGAGCCTAGCTGAGCTGAATGGGTTAGACAAATCCACTTTGCTTTACATGGGCCACCTCGATTTAAAAACTGAGTTTATAAAATCCCTTGAGATGTTCCCTAATGAAGAGGAAGAGGAGATCAGATGACAGTAGTGGTCTCAAAATGACACAGAGCCCTGCAGAAGCAAGCCATTAACCTGTCTTCCAGACACCACTATGTCCTGTGGCAACCAAAGCAAGCCATGGGCCTGCCATTTCCCACCTGAGTCCTGAAAAGGCAGGTGAGAGCCCTTGGTCACAGCCCACAGAGACCATGCTCAGAACTCCTGTCCCAGTCCGATGCTTTGATTGATATCTGTCCACCCACGGGACCACCCATGGGGCCAGAGGGTCAGACTTTACTCATCATAGTCTCTTCTGTAGCTAGACAAGTGCCTCGTGTGCAGAAGGTGCTCAGGATTTTTTTTTTTTTAAGGGAATGATGGCATCTAGCAATAAGCCAAGAATGCCTTCAATGAAATGCTGGTTGAAGCATGAAGATAACTCAAAAGAAAAAACCCAAATCATAACATTTGCTTTATTTCATGAGTCTCATCTTTTAATTTATTATCTTACAAAATATTTGTGTAACACCTGAAAAATTCTATCAAAGAAAAACCTCGTGTGGGGTCAGAAGACAAGATCCAACTGGTCAAGTTCATTAAAGCCATCCAGCGTACATTCTGCTCCAGCTAGATCTTAATGAGAAAATATTAACCAGGAAATCCCCAAATGTTTGGGAATTTTGAAATATATTTCTTAAAACTCATGGGCCAAAGTGGAAAGTACTATGGAAATTACAAAGTAATTTGAACTGAATAATAATGAAAATATGACATATTAAAGCTTTTGTGATTCAGACAAAGCAAGGCTTGGAAGAAAATTGTAGCCTCTAAGTGTATTGCTAGAAATGAAAAATACCTGATGATGAGGCATCTGTACATCAAAACAAATTGAGTTAAGGATCTTAACTAAGGATCAGGAAATATTTTTTAAAAGATAGAATCAATGAGGTAGAAACAAACATACACTATGGAAAATAGGAAAATAGAAAACAATATCACAGAAAATAGGAAAACAATATCATTGATATGGGGAATAAAAAGGGGCATCACTACAGATCCCACGGTCATAAAAAATACAAGAAAAAGGTATGAATTTGAAATCCAGGTGAGATAAGAATTTCTAGGAGCACAGGCCTTACCAAAACTCCTGTGAAGAACTAGAGACTGTGAGTCCTCCTGATTCTGTCAGAGAAAAAGAGAATGTTTTGCCAGTTCTGGGGCTCTAGGTGGAAAAGCCACTCTGCTCGCTCAGTGGAAACAGAATTGAAAACATGCACCGTCGGGGGCCAGACGAGGTGTACAGAGGCTTCTTCAGGGAGAGGTGGGGGGTCCCTCCAGGCAGAGGGACAACACAAGCCCTGCCCAGGAAGCCACAGAGCAAGCATTTGACCCGTGAGTGGGCAGGGTGGCTTCCCAGGAGAGAGCAGGAGAGGGCAGAGGTGGAGAAGCCAGGGTGAAGTCTGCAAGTATTTTGCCAGGTGTTTTGGAGCCAAGGAGCAGAGCAAGAACAAGCCCTTCCGCAGACTGAGACGATGGTGAGGGCAGAAGAAAGGGGCAGGCCAATGATCGGGAAGAATGGAGAATGATCAGGAAGAAAGGGTTCCACCTTTACTAGCTCTGACTGAGCTCCAGGCCACCCACAGGCAAGCCATTCATCACGCTGTGACCTCAGGCTGCTCTTCCACCAGATGGGGAAGCCAAACCCTGGGCAAACAGATCCACTAAGATCACACAGCTACAAGTGGCACCGCTGCGTGCTGTGTCCAGGTGCGACTCCAACAGCCCAGTGCTTTCCCTTCATTCTTCCCCGCTCCAAAACGACAGTGCAGAGAGAGAAAGGGTAAGCAAACAGAGAGACAGGCTGGGAAGAGACCGGCCAAGCAGCAAGAACGAGGAGGAGGATGGATCTGAGGAGAATCTGCACGTGGGACCCCTCATCAGCCACCTGGGCAGTGCCGCTCACCAGGATGACAGCAGTGACAGTCAGTACCATGGGCACAGGTAACAGTCCAGCTCCTTCCAGAGAGAAAAACTAATGGGAACATTGTGTCCATGAGCTTCAGCTTTGATTTTTATAAAATGGGAACACCGAAACCAATGTCACAGTGTTCCTTGTAAGAACAGAAGATTCCTCGACCAACAGGCTAGCAGAGGTCCTAACAGGCTTCTCAGAGTGGAGCCATTATGGCCAATGAGACCAAATGTCCAACAGGTGGGGAGGAGGGAAAGGAGGGTGACTTTGAGCACAGAAAGACATCTCCTGGCAGAAACCCGTTTCCCTCTGCTGTTCCTGGCGGCTCCTCCCCAAGGATGCTTGAGGAGGCTCCCGCAGCCTGCAGCCTCCTGGGCTGAGCTTCTCTGCTCTCTGGCCAGCCAGCACAGCGCACCTCCCAACTCACCTTGCAAGTGAGGACGCTGAGACTCGGGGCTTAGTGACTTGCTGGGGACTCATGGTGGGGATAGGCTGTGCCACCCCCTTCTCAGTCCATGGCTGCCATAGAAGACAGGCTTCATTTATGGTGGGCGGGTTTTCATGGTGCCTAACTCCTGGGGCAGCAGTGTATTTGGGGTGTGTGGAGGCACCCCTCATTTTAACACGAAAGGCTTTGGTGTCTTATTTTAGCAAAGGCAAAGTGTTTGCATCTATAGAAGGGACTCAGAGGAGGACTCAATGGGACAATCTTGAAAGCAAAGTAAGACTGGTCCCTTTATCCCAGACCGTGCAGAGAAATAATGCGAGCTCAGACACGTCCTCCCAAATCTGGACAGTCACAATTATGGAAACTCACAGAACCAGCCTAACTGCCCACCCACAGATGAATGGATACGTGGCACATACACTACGGAGTTTCGCTCAGCCATAAAGAAGAGTGTGATTCTAAAATTTTCTGGTAAATGGATGGAACTGGAGAAGGCGTGCCACGTGAGGTGGGCCGGACTGAGAGTCAGGGGTCAACTGTCTCTCTCACTGTGGAAGCTGGAGAGAAATATGGAATTAAAAAGAGGAGGGTGAACAGTGGAGAAGAGGAAGACGCCGGAGGGAGAGAGAGGAGGGGTGGGGAAGGAGAGGAAATGCGGAATGACATTGACCCAGTTACACCATGGGCAAGTGTGAAGGTATCATGAAGAACTCCACTGTATGTATAACTACAGTGTATCCGATCAAACACCATAAATGAATAGAAGGGAGGCCACGGAGTAGAGGAAGGGGTGGGGGAGGAGGAGGACAGGGGAAAGGGGTGGTTCTGGAGGTAGAAATGGACCAAATTATGGCACATGCACTTATGAACATGTCAGAATGAACCCTGCCATTCTATAGAACCATAATGTGGTAGCAAAAATATTGAAAAAGAAAGAAGTCTTTCAATCACCTCTAATACACTCACAACTTTACACAAATTAGTCATCACCTCCACTGTCTCCTTGTGAAAGAAGACGTGTCCTTTACTGCCCAGGACATCAAAGCCATCAGACTCCCCCAAGCATGGCCTTGGTAGCTAGAGACTGAATTCTGCTTGGAGAAGGATGTGTCCTTTGTTCTCCTTGACCTGTCACCTGGTCCCCGAGTGCCTGGCTCAGGCTTGGACTTTGTCCTGCACCAGGCAGAGCCGATGATCACAAAGGACGCAAGAACATGAACGTGAACAAGCTGCAGCGGGTGGCCACTGCGGAGGCCTCTGGAGGTCAGACTGCAGGGGGCCTGCTGTGGTGCTCAGGGCTGGAAAGGCACCCAGGGTTTAGGTCTTGGTGATCTCCCTGCAGATGCTACCTCGAAATGGAGGGAGAGACAATAAACCCCGACATCTGCAAAACGGTTTCCTAAGGGATACCCTAGACAGGGCTGAGAGACCGTCAGGAAAGGGCTCCCAGGAACACACAGAATGACAAGGACAGGCGAGGGCTGCAGACAGTAGAGGTAGCTTCAGTGGCCTGTCATCCTAGCCAGATGGCGGGAGGGAAAGGGTCCGTGGCCACAGACCAGGTGCCTCCATGTACACGGAGGTACCAGGTTTCACTTAGTCACGAGACATCCATGCCAGGTGCTGTTTCTCAGAGGACAATGATGAGCAGTGACATTTAGAAAGGTCAGTGGAGAGAGGAGGCACCTGTTGAATGAGCAGCAGAGCCAGGTCCAGAGCCCAGGGCTGTGACTGGCTCCAGCCCAACCTCCTTCGTGTCACTGCCACGGGCAAACAGACATGCCAGAGGGCACTGGGGAAGCCATGGCCCCAGCTGGTGACACCCCCCTCTCTCCCTGACGTGAGCAGTCCCTCCATCACTGTTCCCAGCACAGCCACGTGGCCCACTTCAACCGCGATGCTGCAGCAAACACGAAGCCTGCAGGCGCTTGACCCACAGGTGTGCTCCTGCGCCCTCCTGCTGCGCCGAGGACCGGGCCCTGCCCAGGACAGCACCTGGCTAACCTGCAGGATGACAGCATGGGCCCACTGTCCCCAGCCAACACCCAGACGCAGAGCCACGCAGCAGGTTGGTGGCTGCCTGCAGATGGTGTCAGAGCTCGGTGAAAACAAAGAGTGAAGTGGCCGGGCTGAGCCAGCCCCAGGACCACGGGCCAACGGCTCTCTGCTGGCTGGATGCTCCAAACTGCCCAGAATATAGATTTTTAGTCAAAGAGAATGCCCCCCGCCGTACGACATTCTGGATAAAATTCTGCTTCACGAGGGGCTTCTCATCAGTGCATTGAAAAACAACTGACTTGACTGACCAGAGAAAGGGCGAGCACCTCCCTGCTGACCGGAAAGAGCCCCATCTCCCCACGGCCGGCTTCCTTCACCTCAGAGGTGGGCCTGGGCTCGTGGCGCCAGCCAGTCCTCCAGGTGGGGAGCTAGCTGCTCCAAGCCGTGGAAGGGCCCGTCTCCTGCGCTGCCTCGACCCACACAGAGCTTCGCACCTCTGCTGCTCCCAGCCTGCGAGGGGTCAGATGGACTCCTTGTCCCCTAAGAAGCAGAACTGTGCTGCCGCAGGGGGCCCCCCGCACTCTGTGGCCTGCAGCAAGGGGACACAGCAAGTGCACAATAAATGGGGGATGTCATTGAGGTCACATCTGCCACCTGAGCTCAGTCCTCTTGTGTGGAAGACGGAGGACAATAAGAACAGCAGCAGCGTTTACTCTCTGAGAAGCTTCCAGAGGCATGAAGGGACATGGTGTGTGCAGTCGTGTGTGCGTGCTGGGACGCTTAGTGTCTCCGTGGGCGAGGGCGCAGAGGCAGACGCACCAGCTTTAACTCCAGCTCTCCTACTTGCTAACCGCACGTCCCCACAGTTTCCTACTCTGCTTGCTCCTATCTAAAGTGTGAACGGCCACGCTAATTGCAAGGTTTGGGTGTGACGTGTCCCCCGGAGCTCCCAGGTGAACGCAGGGCTATTCAGAGGTGAGATAATCAGATCACGAGAGCTGTGACCTAATCAGTCATCCTGGCATGACTGGACTGACTGGGTGGGGACTGAAGGCAGGAGGGGTGTGCCTGGAGCAGGTGGGTCACTGGCTGCCACTGTCAGGGCAGTGCTGCTCCTCCACACCCCACTGCCATGGTGTGCTGTCTCACCCGGGCCCAGGGCAGTGGGGTTGGCCCCATGGACTAAATCTCTGAAATGGAGAGCCGAAAACAAAACAAAAAACCTTCCCTCCTCTACACTGTTCTTGTCAGGTATTTTCTCACAGCCACGCAGAGCCGACTGACACACTCATGCAAAGTGTTGTCTTAGGGTCTAAAGAAAATGTGTGTAAAAGGCTAAAAACAAATGCAAACCCACAATGAGATGCCAACTCACACCCTAGGGTGGCTACACACACACACACACACACACACCACCAAGGATGTGGAGAAAGGGAACCCCTTGCACACTGTTGGCAGGGGTGTAAACTGGTGCAGCCACAGGAGAACAGGACAGTGGCTTCTCAAAACCAGAACCAGAACCACCCCGTTATCCAGCAGTCTCGATTCTGAGTCCTCACCCAAAAGAACCCAAAGCCAGATTTCAATCCTGCAATATTCGCAATAGCTAGGAGGCGAAGCCCCCAACGTCCGGGGACCGATGAGCCCAGAGGGGGAAGGGGCTGCGTCCACCTGGTGGAAGGTCATTCAGGCTTAGGAAGAAGCCATCCTGCATGTGCGGCACTTGGGAGGAACCTGCGGACGCCAGGCTCAAGGAGCCCCGGTCACAGAGAGGACAAGCACCGCTGACTCCACTTACACCAGACCCTGGGGAACTAAGGCAGGGACAGAAAGCAACGTGGGGACCGTGGGGGTGGGGAGGGGCATTATGGCTCAGGGACATCAAGTTTCACGTGTGGAGGATGAGGAAGCCCCGGGGTCCGATGCACAATCCACGCACGTCATACCACTGAGCTGCACGGTTGAGTGGCTGAGAAGGCAAACGGTTTGCTTTTCTTTATTACAACTAAAATATAAAAAATAAAAAGCTAAGACCCATCTGGCCCCAGTCGATGCTCTGTCGATGCTTATTAAATTAAGGGAGGAAGGAAGGAGGACTTAAGATTACTGGCTATAATTCATTCATTAATCCATGTAGGCAATGGAATTCAATAAGGCTCAGCTTGGACCCTTAGCTCCCTAATAAAACCCACTCTGAGCCCCAGACTCTCCTCGGTAATATTTGGGGGATGGCCCCCAGTGGCCACAGTTCTCTTGGCAACTGAAATGGTGAAGGCAGAACCGTCCATAAACCACAAGATTCAGCAGCACTACGTAGCTTGGCCGTGGCGGCCGCGCAGCTCCTTATGGAAGTGTGAGAACAGAAGGGCACAGCACTTTAAGTGCATATTTTGGAAAAGCCCTTCAGTGAGTCGTTGAAGCATCATCCAGCAAGAATACTCATTGCATAAAAGTACAAATGTCTCCCAAATATCCACCGGACTACCAAGAACCGCAAAATGGACCAGCACAGCTTTTCAACGGGACCCTGTGCTTAGAGAGTGAAGGGGAAATGTGTCTCTCCTGAGAAAACAGACACCTCCAGCCACTCTCTGGGTAACCTGAGACACAGGAGGGCAACACAGTGGCCCTGGGGATGAGGGCGTAGCTGCAAGCTCAGAGCGTCTGCACCCTGAGCTCACCAGACGGAAAACAGGCCTCTGACATACAGCGTGGACCCTGCTGACTCCGATGCCCAAGTCCATGCTCCTCGACTCCCCAGTGGGGTTACCCTGGACAGAGACCTCACATCACTCTGTGCCTCATCTTCTTGTCTGTAAAATGGGAACCAGGAGCTGAATTTTCAGCAACAGGACAGATTGCCTATCCTGAAAGCACCCAGGGAGTCCCTGTAGCAATGCTGGGAGAAATCAGTGCATTCACCTCTGAGGCTGCCAATGGCAAACAGAGTCTGAAAATAAGAGAGGTAGTTTGAAACTAATTCATGGCTGTTCTGGGCATATTAGCTGAGTGCAGAAGAAAAGAAGCATGGATTTTAATCACCCCAAGGTGAATAACTTTTCACCACCCCCTCTACTGTGTGAGAAGAGACGCCCTGGAGAAGGCGTGAAGCCACACCTCTCCTAGGGCCACATGCCTGGGGATACAGCTGTATAGGAACCAGAGACAAAAAGCCATCGGCACACAGCAGTGGAGAAGGTGAAACGGAAAATAGTCCTTGTCGGCCAGGGCCGGGAGGAGGGAGAGAAGGAGAGGAGGCTGCTCTGAGAGTCTGTGACCTCTGACCGGCCACCCTACAGTTTTGGCCTCTAAGTGTATTTGACCCTGAGACCCCCAAGCTCAAGAACTGAGAGTTGCCCTCGGTTGTCTGTAGTCCAGGTGCTGGTCAGGACCAAGGGCAAGGTCACTTTTGTGGGGACACATGTTAAAGGTATTGATAACACACTGGAATAGTGGGATGTGGGGCAACGATCCTCAGATCTTCTTATGATGCTGTGTCTCTCAATACAACACCCAGGTTAGGAGAGCCTCATTCACAAGCTCGGTTAACAGAAAATCCCTGAAAGAGCATATTAGGAACAAGTGGAGGCTGTCCCAGCCACGCACAAATAATGTGATATAAGAGAGTCTGCCAACCTAATATACCACCCAGCAGAACAAAGAAGAAAAAGTATGCACAGCTTTAGCACATGCGGGAAAGAATACATAATCAAATTCAATGTTCATTCATAATAATAACAATCTACACACAATGAACAAACTGAACAAAGATTTCTTTCAAAAACTTATAGCAAGATATGTTAGCATTCCCTCTAAGGTCAGGACCAAGGTGTGGTACCAATGGTCTCGGCTAATGCAGCATGATGAAAAAGAAAGTGGGAAACTATGAAGACTATCAAGGAAGGAGCAAAACCATCATTGTTTGCAGATTATATAATTGCCTAGAAAAATGCCAGATAATCTAAGACAAATTATTAGAATGTTTCTGCATATAAGACTAATATGGAAAAATAACTTATAATCCACTTGCCAGCAACACACAGCATATACAGCCTTAAAAAGAACAGAAGTCTGTTAGTTAGCTTTCTGTCACCATGACAAAATGCCTGAAATAAATCAACTGAATTGCAGAAAAGGTTTTCTGGGCTCATGGTGTCAGAGGTTTGGGTCCATGGTCATTTGGCCCTCCTGCTTTGAGCCTGTGATAGCACAGTACATCACGGCAGAGCATGGGATGGAGAGGGCCTGTTCACCTCCAGGAAGCCAGAAGCACAGACAGGAAAAGGAAAGGCCTGGGCCCCCAATATCTCCTTCAGGGCACTCCCCCAGTGACCTAGCTTCCTTCTACTCAGCCCTGCTCCTAAAGGACCCCCGACCTCCCAATAGTGACACAGGCTGGACCAGGCCTCTAGTACAGGGACACTCAAAATCCAAACTATAGCAAAAAGTGTAAAACACTCGGGATTGAACCCCACAGTGGGTGTGCAATTGTGTAGGGAGGCAAATCACGGCCCTTTGACAGCAAGCCCTGGGGAAGCCTCACCCGAGGGAGGGAAAGCCCTGCTCGCCAGTTCAGCAACCGCGTCGTCTCTGGCACCAGCCTCAGCTCCACGTTTCTCCTGCCATTTGGTAGTTTAAAGAAAGTCGACTGTAAAGTGGCCCTGGAAGAACAGAGCGAAGACGCCAAGACACACCCGAGAGGAGCAAGACGGAGACGCATGGCCGGGACCCCATGCTCAGCATCGGGCTGTAAGAAGAGGACAGTGAGATGCCGACAGGCAGGGACCTGCAGGCCAGGGTCAGATTAGAGGACACAGATGCGGCCCACACAGAGACGGGGTGGCCAGTGGCAGACGAAGATCAGTAAAGAAAGATGCAGAAAAGCGCGACCATGAAGGGGAGCCCGGCGAGGCTGACTCTAATAAGCCCCGAACTCGAGGGACATGTCTACAATGCAATTAATTGATTAAAGATTAATATCCTTGCTGCACAAAGAATCTCCTATGTTAACTTTTTAAACATGAATGTTCACAAAAATTTTAAAAGTATAAAAGGGGTAGGAGAACAAAAGAGTCAACCTAAATAGCAACAAAATATACCCAAAACTTTAAGGTGGTTCCTCTTTGAGGAAATTCTCACCGGAGAATTTCTCACCTCAATAATCAAAAACGATCCAGAAAAAAAAAAAAAAAAGCATCATCACAGTTTTTCTAAACCCATGAGGGAGAACTGAATTGTAAAGAATATATGTGGATTAAATTCCAGAAAGTGAGGAGCCAGCCACAGGAGAGGAAAGGGACCCCTTTGGGGCTCATCTCTGGCAGGACAGCAGCAGAGGAGGAGTCCACCGGAGTGGAGTCTCCGGAGTGCAGGGGAGTTGGCCAAAGCTTCAGTGAAGTGACAGCAGACATGGAGCAGGATCCAAGGAGCACCAGCCACAGAGGAGATGGGGGTGCTCACCTCCTCTGCCCCAGGGACTGAAGTCAAGGCTCAGGGGACAGAAAGGTTGCTGCTGAGACTTCTTCCTGCAGGAACATGGGGGCTTGGGCAAGGGCATTGCAGCTGCCTTCTGAAAGTGGTGCAGGAGAGCAGAGAGACCAACCCCAGGTCCATTGGATGTCACCGCCCATGGCTGTGGCCACTGGGGGCCATCCCCCAAATATTACCGAGGAGAGTCTGGGGCTCAGAGTGGGTTTTATTAGGGAGCTAAGGGTCCAAGCTGAGCCTTATTGAATTCCATTGCCTACATGGATTAATGAATGAATTATAGCCAGTAATCTTAAGTCCCCCTTCCTTCCTTCCTTAATTTATAAGCATCGACAGATGCAAAGAGCCCCTTCCAGTGGGGCAAAGGCCAGCAGCCAGGCTGAGGAGCAAAGAGGAACCTCCCATGGCTCAGGAGGTGCAACCCAGTTCCAAGCAAGAAGAACTTCTAGAATCACTGGTGCTCCATCTCCAAGCCCAACAGAAGGGGGTCAGGAGCCCATATCCACAGCACCAGAAGCCAGGAGTGGACTCAGACTGAAGTGGGACACACGGGGGGGGGGGGTGAGGAGGGCCACAGCAACCTGTGGTACATTACGAAGACTCCAAAGAGAAGAGCTCCAAGGCTCCAACCTGGAGAAATCACAGGAGGGGGAATGCTGATTTGGTCACGCATGTCGCTTGCCTGTGCTGCAATGCCACACTGAACCCCACCAGGCTGCTAGTGAAACACAGGAACAAAACACCACGGAAAGAAGAGAGAGAGGATTTTCTCCCATTAGCATTTTAATGTATGGTTGGATTTCATCACTAAATAATTACATTCCAAAAGGAAAAGTTCTGCCGTCTTAGGTTGGAGGAATGGTATCTTTCAAATATCTTTTCCTCTTCACTGATCATTGAAAACACTCATTATCTACTTATTTTTACCAGGAAAGAAATATGAAGGCTCTTTTATTGTATTTGTTATTAAACTGTAATTTTGAAATAAAAATATTAAAACTGTAACAAGGTGAAGACCCAGCTCAAGGAGAGAGCACATGATTTAGCCCTCTGGCTGTAGTCACAGGCCCCAAGAGGGACATGTTCTCTTCTGAAAACAGATGTTACTGAGTCCAGTATCTACTGTTTTCTTGCACAAAATTTCCAGAATGCAATGAGAATTATAAAACACAGCAAAATATTCATGATTAAGGAAATATGTATAAACTAGTCATATAAACAGTGCCCAGAAGCTGAGTTGTTAGAGAAACACCTTAAAATAACAATGATCACCAAATGATCTAGAATAAAAGCCTGCTAAAATGTGTGAGGGGATAAGGAGCTTCAACAGAGATGTAAAGCTGCAAGAAGAGAATCAAATGGAATGCTAGACATGAATGATATAGTATCAGAAATAAAAAAAATAAAAACCTCATTTGGTTGGCTGAAGAGCAGAGTCAACTATGTAGGAGGAAAAAATCAGTTGGTTTAAGACAAGGCAATAGAAAGTACTCAAAGCAAAATACATGCATCACACAGAGTGAAACAAACAGGCTCCAAGAACACTAAGTGTTATGGTTTAGGTGGACGAGGTGTCCCCCAAAAGCTCTTGTGTGAGACAATGTAAGAAGGTTCAGAGCTGAAATGATCGGGTTAGGAGAGCCTTAACCTAATCAGTGGATTGAACCTCTGATAGGGATCAGCTTGGTGGTAACTGTGGGCAGGTGGGGTGAGGCTGGAGGAGGCAGGTCACCTGGGGCAGGCTTTGGGGCTTACATTTTGTTCCTGTGAGCCAAGCTTAGTTCCTCTGCTTCCTGACTGCCAAGCAGCTCTCCTCCCTCATGCCCTCTGCCCTGATGTTCTGCCGCACCTTGGGCACAGGGTAATGGACTCACAGGGTAATTGGCCCTCTATGGACTGAGAACTCAGAAACTGTGAGCCTCAAGTAAACATTTTCTCCTCTAAAATTGTTCTTGTCTGGTCTTTTGATTACAATGGTGAAAAAGCTGTCTAAAATACCAAGCATGAGAGTCAAACATCTCAAAGTCAAAGCCAAAAATTTTTGTGGTGTGTGTGTGTGTGTGTGTGTGTGTGTGTGTGTGTGTGAGAAAGAGAGATAGATAGATAGATATGGGGGGGGGCAGAAAATAACAATTAGGTTCAATTTAACCTTTGTTTGAGTGACAACTGACTTCTTACTAAGAACAATGATGCTCAGAAGACAGTAGAACAACTTTTAATGTAGAGAGACAGAAAAAAATATATGTCAACTGACACTATATCCAGTGAAAATATTATTCACACATAAAGGTGAAATAAAACATGCCTGAACAATAGCTGAAAGAATTGGTCTCAAGCAGATCTGCATATTAGAAATGCAAAAAAATGAATTAAAAGAAAAATAAAAGGGAATGATGGCAAGTGGAAGACGAGCTCTTCCAGAAGGAATGACGATCCCAAAGAGAATAAGATCCAGGTCAATATAGATCCATATGCATAGCTTTCCAAGTGATCTATTGAAAATGAAGGATAATGACCTGTGGGACTTAGAGAACCATAAGACAATAAGGACGGGGCGGGGGCAGGGTGGGCAGGTGGTCTTTTACTCCCACTTTCTTGCATTGTTCATTCAGAAGACAGTAAAATGTGGATGTGCACTGTGGTGACCTAAAGACACAGAAGGTCATCTCTAGAGTGGCCATTTTAAAAGCGGTCCAGTTAAAAAGGCAGTACAGAACATAGAGAGGAACAAACAATTGGTATTTTAAAATAGAAAGCAGGAAAAGAGAGAAAGATGATGAGTAGACAGGCAAACTCTGAACAGAAACCAACAGGGAGGTGAAACCCAGCCCCGTGGATAACAGCTGAACACAGGTGGGCTAAGCCGGCCAAGGAAAGGTAGAAACCGTGAAAACTGCCACCAAGAAAACCCCGTCACACTGTGATGATGAGAAACTACTTCACGCCATAAACCAGGACAGGCTTAAGGTGAAAGAGTAGAAAAACACCACCAAAAACGCAGAATGGTACCAAAGTGCAAGACAAGGCAGGTGTCAAGGTAAGAATATGACTGGGTAAGGGACCATTTCATAATGACAAAAACACCCATCTTTCAAAAAATAGCAGTTCTAGATCCATATAAGCCTAATAAAACCTTGAAAAAGCACAAAAATACTTGAAAAAGTTAAAGGGAAAAATGACAAGTTCACAAAATGTACGAGAATTTTCACAGCCCTTTTTCAATAAAGCAAATAGACCAAAGATCAATACTGCTTAAGGAGACTCCCACACCACAGTCACCCTCTCCGTCTAACTCTGGTTTGTAGGACACTGTGTTCAACAACTCAGAACACTTGATCAATCCAACCACACAAAGAACATCCCACAGACAGGCCACATTATAGACCATAGAACCTGTCTAAATGATTATCAAGTGGTTGAAATTATACAGATCTATTCTTTGATCAAGACACAATTAAATAAAAGTCAATAATAGAGTTATGTGGAAGACTCTCAATATTTAAAACTCAATAGTGGATCCATTTACTCATTAACTACGCCACACGTCACACAAAGAAAAAATGACAAGGAAAATTTTAAATATTTTGAACTAAAAGAAAGAAAAATATCACTTTTTTTGAGAGCATGACTTAGAGGGAAATTTATACCTTTAAATGCTTGTATTTGAAAAGATTACAAAAAAGAATAAAATCTACAATCTAAATTTCTTCCTGATGAATTAATCCTAGTAGAAGGAAGGAAATACTAAAAATAAAACTGAAAAATCAATTAAGTAGAAAGGATATGGAACAGAGTAAATACAAAGATTCTTGTTTGAAATGATTAATGGAGTTGAAAAACTCCTAGTCGTACCAAAGCAAGAGAGAGAAAGACAAAAAGTAGAAATTATAACGTCAGGAAATATTGTGTGTCCTGGGGACAGTTCAAAAGATGATCACAGGGCACTCTGAGCAACTCTGTCCCCATAATTGTGGCAACTTGGATAAAATATTTCTTGAAAAAAAATACAGCACAGAAGAAACAGGAAATCAACTTCCCTCTGAAAACAAATTTAATATTTAACTTTTTTAAATCCTAAAAGAAATCTTTAGGCCTAGATGGCTTCACAGGTAAATATGAGCAAATATTTATTTATTCAATCATCTTTGGAATAAGGAAGGGGCGCCGCAGACTCAGCCAGCAAGGACAGCTGAGCCCGAGGCCAGAACTTGAAACACTGACAGAGGAGAGAAGAAATCACAGATAAGGAGCCTCAGGAACACCGACGGGAAAATACTCAACCTAACGACGGGAAGTTGAGTCCAGCAAAGAGTGAAGGTCGTGACCAAGCGTGGGTCCTTGGGGAGGCGAAGCTGATTTAACACTCAGTACTAACCAAGGAAACTCAGTGTATTAACTGACCAGGAAAGAAGAGCTACCTGACCATCCTGACCACTTAGAAAACTAGGCTTTTGTTGTTGCTGTGGTTAAGGCTCCGTGCTGTCATGATCTCAGCAAACCAGGAGCAGAAGGGACCGTAATAGAAGTGTGATCTTGGAAAACCTGAAGTGAGTGTCACACTGAGGGGTGCAGGAGGGACAGCCTCCTCCCCGCACCAGGAACAAACCACAGATGGCCACCTCACTGCTCAGGTGCACAGTCGGCCTAGAAAGGCCAACACGGCTCCAATGTCAGCATCACCACAGAGGAGGAGCACACAGAGGGGCAGAGAGGGAGCAAGTCCCCCTGGCCACAGCCGACATCATGACCAAGAACAACCACAGGGCCGAGAGCCCAGCGCCTCCAGCGTGCTCAACTCAGCCCCGGCCACATCCCCACCAGGAGCTGAGTCCTGCTGCCCACAGCCGTCCCCACACTCAGACCACAAGCCAGGCATGCAGCGAGCCCACAGTCACCTGCCAGTGTGCAGCACCCGCCTCCCTGACTCCACAGGCCACTTGGCTTCCTCTGGGTGGTCCCCTGGGTGCCCCTAACCCCTCAGCCCACCACTCACCCAGCAGCTAGCGAAATCTTTTTACTAGAAATGCTTCTCAGAAGAGCCCTGTCCCTGCCCACGCTCCTCTGCCGTCCCGAGTGCTGGGCCGGGGCAGGGCCGATCCCTGCTCTCACCTCGGGTGTCCCGCGTGCTGCTCCCGCTCTCCCACTTCAACTGCCCTCTTGGGTTAGCGACTCCCCTTCACCCTTCAGAACTTAGAATAAACGTCACCTCTGAGATACCTCCCAAGTCTCTCCAAGAGCTTGAAGCAACCGCACCCCCTCCTGCATTTCCCGGGGGGTACCATCTCCTTCCCTCTTACAGCACCTGAGAGTGACTTTGTGATTAATTACTCAGCCACACTCCCAGCCACACTCTGCTCTCCTTGAGGTCAGGGACATTGGTGTACGCTCCTCTTTCCCATGGAGCCCGCCACAATCCCTGGTGTGCCGTAGAAGCTGAGCGCCCAGCTATTGAGCCGACACTTGAATGGACCATTTATTGTGACCTCTGCTGGGGGGACACTGCCTGCCCACTAACCATGCTTGAATCTGTGATGGCTAGTGACTCTGAGGGGACTGCCACCAGCATGGGGCCTGTGTCTGTTTCCTGAACACATCCCACCCACACCTGCCTGCCTGCCTTCACACGGGCTAAGATGCCACCTGCCTGCAGGCCGGGGTCTCCCGTCCCCCTCCATCATGAAGCCATCCTGTCCTGGGTCCTCTCTTATGGGAAGAGAGGCTTGCTTCTTAGAGGTAACTGGGACTCTCACCCCTTCAACCACTTCTCAGTGGAGAACTAGGACTCTGCCAGGACCATCTGGGCTGCCTGAGAGGTGGCTCTGTCCACTGGCCCAGACGCAGACCTGCCAGGAGGAGTCCCCATCTCCTGTGCGTGGCCCGTGGTCCACTCCTGCAGCCCTGTGGCCGCCCCAGACCCAGTTTCCCTGGAGCTCAGTTCTGTTCCTTCTGCTCCTGCCAAATACTCAGTGCCCTGTTAGCTCAGTACAGCTGGCGTGTGACAAGGACAGGATCCAGACCTGGGTGTCTGAAAGACCAGGTGCCTCACCTGCTGCCTCCCTGTCCTCAGAACTGCGACTGCGTTTAGGAGCAGGGAGCTGCACGGGACCCCATGGCGTTAGCCGTTGAGCATCTGAAGTGCAGCGGGGGTCAGAGGTCCACCTGGAAGACCGTGTTTAGCAAAGAGGAACGGGGACAGGCTGTGCCGAGAAGTCTCCTCCATGCGGACAGGGTCTTTATTGCAGTGTAACTTGGATTCATTAGTGTACGAGGCCAGCTTGGAGAGGCCATGTTTGTGAGACGGGCTGTGGCCTCTGTTACCGTACGTTCTCGTCCTCTGGCAAGACCTGGGAGAAAGCTGGAGGCTGAGCCTGATGAGCCGTCCAGGATGACCTGGGTGCCTGGTGCCATCGCCACACATGGGCCCATTTCAGCCTCCCCGTGACAGTAGGAAGTGCCCTGTTGTCCTTCCCTTTCTAACAGGAAGGAACCAAGCACGGGAAGGTCCCATAGCCACCTCACCCCCTGCCACGTCACACAGCCAGTAAGTGGTGCAGCCGGGATTTGAAATCAGGTATCCGGATTCCAGAGAGCAGCCCTCGACCTGCACCATTCTGCCCACACCTGCTGCCCACCAGGCATTGGCACAACCACTTTGTGCAGCAGGCAGCATGACCACACCCCGTAGAGGAGGAAACTGAGGATCACAGAGGCTGAGCTTCTTCCCCAGGTGGCCCACTAGCAAAGGCTGGAGCCGAGACCACCCCCATCTCCACATCCACGCGCCTCCCACCAGCCCTGGAGATGGACTGTCCTGGGGGCTTTAATGTCATAGCAATCTCAACCGTGGTGTGTAGAATTGCCTGGCATTGTGTGTGGTTTCTAGAAAGTTCTCAGCAAGAACACTTCTCTCCTTTCTAATTATGTGTTGTTCACACTCGTTCTTTTGGTTTGATCTGCAGATTGTATTTTCAAACTCTTTGGGGATAAGGATCTCTTGGAAGAGTGTGTCCTGCTGTTTTTCTCGACTCAGCCACTAGGGCTTTGTGTGCCCATGGGCAGGGAACAAGCACACGATTCTGTTCCAATTTCTTCTCTTCAAATTCAATGAGAATAACCTCGCTGGTCTCCCATGGACTGTCATGGCCCCAACACCACAGCCAGGTGCTTTGCTAAAATAAAGACTAAAGCCTGCCGGAGAGAAGAGAATCGGTCCAGCCCTGTTATTTTCGCACCTATTCTACAGAAGTAAAAAGGGAAGAGTTTGAAGACCTACCAGGTAAGTTTTATGAATTTTGATTGGCACGAACTCAATGAAAACCGAGTCTCTTCTCTGTGCCAGGCGCTGAGCTATGGAGTGGTGACAGCCCTTCCTCACGGAGGTTAGTTACTCTTCCTCTGGACCCGTCTATAAAAGATGTGCAGTTAACAAATAGCTGCCATCTACCAAGCTCCTCTTGTGGGAGGCAACGCAGGGTGGGCCTGGCATGGAATAGCTCACTCAGACCTAACTCTTACTGTGCCCATTCTACTGGTGAGAAAGGCAAGGCAGGCGGAGTTTTAACATGTGTCAGTGAGTAGCAGAGTTGTTCAAAAGAACAGGCACTCCTTGGTGCACACAGTGCTCCCCACAACCCACTTCCAGGCTCTACTGAAGAGTGATTCATTTATAAGTGAGAGGAGAGAGCAGAACCAGCCTCCCCAGGTACCAGGAGGCCAGCCAGCCCGACTCTGGTGGGGCATCAAGAGGGCAAGGCACGAGTTAAGTCAGGCCTAGAGATGGGAGGCTGCCCCACACTCTCCCTCGAAGTCTCACCATTTGATGTCCCATCTTCCTTCTGTCTTCCTTGTGCCCACGCACCTCAGCTCCTGATCTCCGGCTTCTCCAAGTCCATCCTCCAGAGTGGGTGACCCCAGCCTCCGTGTGTGTGGCTTGTCCATCACTCTGGCCTCTGGGTCATATGGTGATCCATCCCCAGTGACAGTCTCTCCTACTGTCTACTACTTTGGCAGCACCTCAAATGTGACCATCAAGCAGTCAGTCAACTATTGAACCTCAGGCTCCAACCCTCCGCTCTCTGACCACAGCCCCTCCCTGCTGGCTTCCTTTTGCCTTCCCTTCACCTGCCCTTGAACTTCGACCTCATTGAGACTGCTGTCCTCTCTACAGGCTCCACACATCAGCCCTCCTTCCTTTGTCAGCTCTTCAGTCTGCCCCCCTCTGTCAGGCCAACCATTCTCTGGCTTTCACCCATGCTGTGGTGGGAGGTGGGTGGGGCCCAGAGCAGCCCTGGAGGGCAGAGGAAGCTGTGGGACAGCTGTCCACACCCGTGCCCATCCTCAGCATCCTCCTCTCCAGCCCAGCAAAGATGCACACCACAGCCTGTCTCACTGGGCACTTGGGACCCGGCATCCCCAGATAGGGCACAGGGCAGAATTTAGGGAATCCTTGAGTGACTAGGTGGCGTTAACACGCCCTTTGGTTAGGAAGCCAAGGAACACAGCAGGCGAGCAGGGCCGGGCACTCTGACAGGGGGAGGGTGCCCTTCATGCCCCCCAGGGACTCCGCCTCGCTCTGCCTTGCCCTGCCTTTAGATTTCCTTATTGAACACATTAATAAAGAAGCGCACAGATTATTTCATTATTTATGTATTTTAACGCAGTGATTTCTACGTGTTTAACTTCCTTGGTGATTCTGTGGATTCTACCATCTACGAATAAGAGCATTATTCCAAGAGCCCAGGGCACGCCTGCTTTGAGCTTCTGTGCTGGGCTGTGGGCTGCGCATTGGCAGGGAGGGTCCACATGTGTCCACTGAGAATGGAAGGAAGGAATATGAACTGGGAAAGAGGGACGCATTCTCCCACCCTTGCCCGGGCTCCTTCTCCTTGCCCCGCTCACTGCTGGCTCTCCTGTCTGGGCGTAGGGTTCTGCCCATCCTTCCCCTCCCTGAAATTCCCTCCCTTGTCCCCACATCCCAGTGCTGTCGACCTCCTGCCTTCTGCTCCTCCTGCCAGCTTCCCGATGGCCTCCTCCTCCGTCACGCGCTTCCTCTCCCCGCCAGGCAGAGCTGCTCCAGACCACGCCCCCTGTTCACGGCCATCCAGTTATTGAGCGCCTGCTGCATGAGATTTGAGGGGGCCGAGGCACAGGAGGAGCTGGTTGGGGCTTTTTCCTCCTGGGCTCCAGGAAGGCAGGTGCTAAGTAACAGCGAGTGTGACGAGGATATGACAGGGGGCACCTGATGACCGTGCCTGCTGGGACCTCCCTCTGGCAGATGACCTCAGCCACGCCACACAACCCCACACACCTGGGAGGCCCCACCTGCAGCAGTGCTCGACTGTCTTGCTTCCTTAACTGTCTCTGGACATGGCCACACCCTTGTCCATAGGCCCCATGTGTGCACGAAGCCCCCCTCCCCACCGTGGTCGGGTAGTCCAACCACTCCTTCCCAGAGCCCCCCCCCACCTCCCCCCGTGCCACTCCACGGACTTCTTTCCAGTCCAGTCCTTAAACGCTGGGGTTCCTGAGCTCCCCTCTGAGGGCTTTTCTCAGCTCATCCTGGGGAAGTGTCTGGGATTCATCCTCCTGGGCTTCTGGAGCCACAAGCTGGCACTGTACAGGAGCTGCAGAGAGCATGCACAAGGCTGTCTTCAGCACCAGCCCATGGTGGGGTGAACCAGGCTCCGCACACAGGCCTCTGGGGTCTCCCAGGCCCAGTACAGTGTTCACCAGGTCAAAATTAGTTTCATAAAATTTGGACTTAATGTGCCAGAACTTTCACACTCTCTTGAACGTGTAGTGGATGTTTCCAGAGTTGGAGACGCAAGGTGAGGAGATGCTAAGTGGGATGCCGACTTCACACTGTGCTCTTGGTTTAGTTTTTGTGTGTTGCACTTAACCATCATCTCAGTTTGTCCTTGGAACTTCCCCTGTGCCCTCTTGATCTCTGTAACCTCATTACCAACCACCAACTCATTCATCTGAAATCCAGATTTTCTTTACTCTCACTGAGAAACACAAAAGCCAACTACACTTTGTCATCTCGTTTTATAATAACAGAAAATAATTTCAAAATACTCTTTTGAAAATAACAATAAAGAAGTTGAAATATTACCTAAAGTCATTATCTAGTGATATTTTACTTGAAATAAAAATTTTTTACAATCTTTTTTTATATCCATGCACAGGTCATCTGCTTTAGAAAACTCGAATGCCCACCTCCTCAGCCCACAGCTGCATCACCTGCGTCTGAAAGCGGTGAAACAGACACTGATGAGTTGTGACTTTAGAGGAAGCTGCTCCAAAGAAACTGGGCCCCAAACTAGGAAACTGCACTGAAAACACACAACTACCTTCTTTCCTTCAGCTTTATAGATACAAATACGTTACTGCATTTTATGGAATGGAGCGTTTTAGAATCATAATGTACTAGTTAGGTTTTCACATTATGGTGAGGCCCATTCATGATTCAGAATTTAAAGAGAACAGAAATAATTATGTTTAACAGAGAGGACCCCAGTGTATAAGAAGCAGAGGTAGCTCGCACACAGACCTGGGGCTGGAAGACCGTGATCAAGACACTGCTGGGTACCTGGTGAGGGCCCCTCTCCACTTCCAAGATGGAGCTCCACGCAGCACCCTCAGGGCAGATGCCATGGGCTGGTGTGGCAGTAGGTGGGTGTTGAGAGCCACAGTCGAAAGGGGCCCCAGCAAACTTCCAGCTGCCAGCAAACTTCCAGCTGCCAGCAGATGATTGGCTCACAGCGGCCCCAGCAAACTTCTAGCTGCCAACTGATTGGCTCCTCTGCGGTGATGCTCATTGGGCTGTTTCCCTGCCCTTTCAGACCACGGAACTGCTCATTGGGGGACTTTTTTTGGCTCCGCCCATGTGACCCAGCCAATCGGCCTCTAGAGCAGGAGGAGTGGGGGAGGTTGAGAGGTTTGTGGGAAGCCGGTGGTGGCAGTTGGGCTCTGAGGGTTTTTCCTGAGGAGCTGTTTTGTTTGGCATGTGTGGTTCTAAAAATAAAGTTCGTTTCTTTTGACAAGTGGCTCCTGAATTGTGCCCAGCCAGACTGCGGCATTTGGTGGCTCGCAGGGGAGCGACTGAGGGTAAGTGATAAGGTAAACTGCTCGCCCCTGAGGGCAGGACGAGAGGATGGGTAGCCATTTTAAGATTCCTCTTTTGTTTTGCTTCACTTTTGTTTTAAGTTGCCTGTCCCTGGAGATGTGTAAGATGGAGGAAAACAGATAGGGAGAAAGGACGGATGGACATTTCAGGAGGATAGAAAGACTGATATAATGATTTTGTGTTGTTCCAATTTTGTTTCACTCTGTTTCAGTTTTGTTTGGCGTTATCTTCTTGGGTTGTATTATAGTTATAGTAGAAAGATTCAAGTAAAAGAGAAGGTCTCTCAAGCTAGTCAGACAGAGGAAAAAATTCAAGTAAAAGAGAAGGCCTCTCAAGCTAGTCAGACAGAGAAAGAAAGTATAGAGCAGAAAAAGCCATCAGGAGAAAAGTTACAACAGGAGACTGCTACAACCAACAGCACCACCTCTACAGGAGACTGCTACTAACACCTTTCTATCACCAGAGGACGTAAGTGTCCAACTAACAAGGCCACCTCCATATGCTGGGAGGTCCCCAACCCCCGCAGTTGATAGTTGGGATCCTGAGACAAGATCTCAAATATTAACATGCCCTGTATTTGAGGCAGGAGGGCAGCGATTTTACCAAGTTTTAAATTTCAAAACAGTGAAGCAGCTAAAAGAGGCTGTAACAACCTATGGTCCTCAAGCACCCTTCACTGTAAGCATGGTCGAATCCATTAACAACTTGAACATGACGCCAGCAGATTGGGCTAATATGTGTAAAGCTGTGCTAAATGGAGGACAATACCTGTTATGGAAGGTTGCCAATGAGGAATTTTGCAAGGAGACGGCTAGGCGAAATGCAGCAGCTGGTTATCCTCAGAGAAATCTAGATATGTTGTTAGGAAAGGGACCTTATGAGGATCAGCAGCAACAAATTGCATATGATCCTGGTGTATATGCACAAATTGCTGTAGATGCAATTAAGGCATGGAAGACTTTACAAGGACATGGAGGTTTACAAGGTCAATTATCTAAGGTAATACAAGGAGCTAATGAACCTTATGCTGAATTTGTAGATAGGCTTATTCAAACAGCTACCAGAGTTTTTGGGAATACAGAACAAGCAATGCCATTACTAAAACACCTGGCTTATGAGCAAGCGAATCGTTGGTGCAGAGATATCATTAGACCATGGAAACATGAAGATTTAAACACATATATTAAATTATGTAGAGACATTAATGAACAAGAGCAAGTCGTGGCAGCTGCAGTAAAACAGGCTTTAGATGCCAGAGACATTAATGAACAAGGGCAAATTGTGGCAGCTGCAGTAAAACAGGCTTTAGATGCCAGGCCAAGAACATGCTACAATTGTGAACAAACAGGACATTTTAAAAGGAATTGCCCCATTGGAGGAGGGTTTAACAAAACTAGGTATCAAAGGAGTAGAATACCAGGTATTTGCCCACGATGCCGTAGAGGGAGACATTGGGCTAATGAATGCCGTTCTCAAACCACCATAGAGGGTACTCCATTATCAAAAAACGAACAAGGACCAGGTGTTTATCCACGATATCGTGGAGAAAGGCATCGGGCTCCATTGCCAAAAAATGGACAGGGGGGCCCAATGCTCCGGGGCCCAAAACCACAAATATACGGAGCACTGGAGGAACCCAGCAACCCCATCAGGGTAGTGCCCAGGACACATTGTCCATCAGATCCCTCATCAGACAAACCAGAGGGAGCGCAGGGTTGGACATCTGCGCCTCCGCCAGAGCAGTACTAACTCCAGAGATGGGAGTTCAAATCATTCCCACAGGGGTGAAAGGACCTCTTCCCAAAGGAACAGTAGGCTTATTATTGGGACGCAGCTCTTCTACTCTAAAAGGACTTATGATAAGTCCTGGGGTAATTGATCCCGATTATGAAGGTGAAATAAAAATTATAGCCAGTTCTCCAAAGGGTATATCAGTAATTTCACCAGGAGATAGAATAGCACAGTTACTAATAATACCCAGCCTACATGATAAATTTTCCAGTCGTACTGTAGAAAGAGGTTCCAAGGGATTAGGCTCCACAGGTGTAGATTGGGCTATGCTTTCTTTAAATTTAGATTCTCGCCCCATGCTAAAACTAAATATTCAAGGACATGAATTTAATGGGCTACTGGATACAGGTGCAGACCTTAGCATCATCTCTCGTCAAGAATGGCCAAAACATTGGCCATTACAACAAGCCACTCAAACGCTTCGAGGCCTAGGAGTGGCGACTAATCCCCATAGAAGTGCAATGGTATTAGATTGGAAGGATCCTGAAGGATGTGAAGGAACTATACAGCCATATGTATTGGATCATCTTCCCGTAAATTTATGGGGACGAGATGTCCTAGATCAATTAGGTTTGACATTAACAAATAACATCAACCAAAATGCACCCACTATTATGACTAGACAAGGTTTTAGGAAAGGAAAAAGATTAGAAAAACAAGAACAAGGTATAGCAGCACCAATACAAATAGATCAAGGAACAGACAGACATGGGTTGGATTTTCAGAAAGGGCCACTGAGACAATAAAAATTACTTGGAAATCAGAAAGACCAGTATGGGTTCCTCAGTGGCCCCTGACTAAAGAAAAGATACAAGCAGCCCATGACCTGGTCAAACAACAATTAGCAGAAGGACATATACAACCTTCTGTATCTCCCCATAATACTCCCATTTTTGTCATCAAAAAGAAATCTGGTAAATGGAGATTATTGCAAGATTTAAGAGCCATTAATAATGAGATGGTTATTATGGGACCTGCTCAATCAGGGATTCCTCAATTGTCTGCTTTGCCAAAAACCTGGTATGTTTTAGTTATAGATATTAAAGATTGTTTTTTTTCAATTCCAATTCATCCTGAGGATAGTCCACGTTTTGCATTTACTATCCCTGCACTGAATCATGAAGGTCCTGATCAGAGATATGAATGGAAAGTACTCCCTCAAGGGATGGCTAACAGCCCAACTATGTGTCAAATTTATGTTAACAAAGTAATCCAGCCACTTAGAAATCAAAATCCTGAACTACAAATATTTCACTATATGGATGATGTATTATTAGCACACAAAGATAAAAACACATTGCTAGAATGTTATGCCACACTTACAAACTTATTAAAAAATTATAATCTAGAGATAGCAATAGATAAAGTACAATTAAATTTTCCAATTAATTATTTAGGAGTTCTATTATCCTCAACCATGGTCCGTCCACCAAAAATTCAAATACGAGTAGATCAACTCAAATCACTTAATGACTTTCAAAAGTTATTAGGAGACATAAATTGGATAAGGCCTTATTTAGGTATACCAACAGGAGAGTTGGGACCTTTATTTGATATCCTAAAAGGTCCATCAGATCCAAATTCACCCCGAATGTTAACGCCTGAAGCAAGAAAGGCATTAAAAATCATTGAAACATATATGGAAAATATGCATTTGGATAGAATTGATATAAGTTTGCCTTTATTATTTATTGTACTACCAACAAAAAATATTCCTACAGGAGTATTTTGGCAAGAAGGTCCATTATTATGGATACATTTATCTTATTCTCCTAACACTATTCTTACTAGGTATCCTGAGGCTGTAGGACAATTAATACTCAAAGGAATAAAAGCAGCAAAGGGAGTGTTTGGAATTTCTCCCAATAAAATTATTACTCCATATACTATGAATCAAATTGATGAGTTAGCTAATGAGTTAAATACTTGGGCAATAATCATGTGCAAATCTAATGTTTCATTTGATAACCACTTACCATCTAATCCTTTATTGTCTTTTTGGTCATTGCATCCTGTAATTTTTCCAAAAATGACAAGAAAAACACCTATCATGAATGCTCCAAATATATTCACTGATGGGTCAAATAATGGTACAGCAGCAGTAGTTACCCCTGATCAAACTTTTACATTTTTAGTACCCAAACAATCAGCTCAAAAGGTAGAGCTTAATGCAGTTTTACAAGCTTTTGTGATGTTTAAAGATTCTGTATTTAATTTATTTTCTGATAGTCAGTATGTAGTTAATGCTATAGTATCTCTTGAAGATGCTGGTAGGATTTCCCCTTCTTCTACTGTTTTCTCTTTGCTTTCCACTATACAAAGTCTAATCTGGGACAGAAAAGATCCATTCTTTATAGGACATATCAGGGCACATACAGGATTGCCTGGAGCCCTTAGTTTGGGCAATGATTTAGCAGATAAAACTACACATGACATACATATTTTCTCTACACTAGAAGAAGCTATAAATTTTCATAAAAAGTTCCATGTCAATGCTAATACTTTACAAAAGCGTTTTAAAATAACTAAGGAACAAGCTAGACAAATAATAAAACAATGTCAAAATTGTGTGACCTTTTTACCACAAGTTAATCTTGGAGTCAATCCTAGAGGATTGATACCTAACCATATTTGGCAGATGGACGTCACACACTTGCCAGAATTTGGAAAATTAAAATATTTGCATGTTACAGTTGATACTTCTTCTGGATTTTTGATGGGCTCCCTTCATGCCGGAGAAAAAACTAAAGATGTTATAGCTCATTGCTTACAAAATTTTGCCACTGTGGGTGTTCCAAAACAGTTAAAAACAGATAATGCCCCTGGTTATACTTCTACCTCTTTTAAACAATTTTGCTCAACATTTGGCATTACTCATATAACAGGAATCCCATACAATCCACAGGGACAAGGCATAGTTGAAAGAGCTCATCAAACTATTAAAATGTACTTATTAAAGCAAAAAGAAGGAATTGGGAAGGGGTATATATTCCCCAAAGATAAACTTAAAATAACCCTTTTTACTCTAAACTTTTTAAATTTGGATTCATCAGGACTTAGTGCTGCGGAAAGGCATATGTGTCCAAAAAATGTACATAAGCCCAAGGTACTTTGGAAGGATATTCTAACAGGACAATGGAAAGGTCCTGACCCAGTAATTGTCTGGAGTCGGGGGTCTGTTTGTGTGTTTCCACAGGGAGAACAGCAGCCGATTTGGATTCCAGAGAGATTAACCAAGGTCCTGACCCAGTGATTGTCTGGAGTCGGGGGTCTGTTTATGTGTTTCCACAGGGAGAACAGCAGCCGATTTGGATTCCAGAAAGATTAACTAAAGCGATTTCTACAGACCAAAAAGAAGATGATTTGGCTCAAATCCATAACAACTGATATCCAAAACTCCAGTTTGGCTATTCTTACATCTGCAACAGAACCAGGATGCTTTTTTCAATATCTATTTTATTATTGCCCTTTGCCATATCATGAAGTTCTATTTTGTTTTTTGAGCTCATACAGACCTAGGTTAATGTTTTGCTGATCAGTTCTATTTTTTGACTATAGAGTTTTTAAACATTGCAATGGAGATTTCACCTGTAAAAAGTTATAAGGCCTTTACTATTATGTTATGTGTTGTATATATTATATTATGTGTGCACACTTGTGTTTTATGTTGTATGTTTGTATGTACGTATGTCCATATATCATGTATGATGAGCGCTCATGAAAAAATGGATCCAAATATTTTTTTTTATTCACGTGACTTAAATGGTTTAATTTAAATTGGGTAAACAGCTGTTGAGGATTGTTTTAATATGTGAACAAAAAAGGAGGTTAACAGATCTGTTTGTTTACTTTCACCTTTCCTTTTCATTATATTTAATAATTCTGTTAAAGATAATGTAAATTGTTCAGAATATTGTTTTCTTTTAGTGCCTTCTGGAATGTTACATAATTTTTTTCTTTAGCCATTATTGCCAGAATTCCTATCTTCATCCCAGTGCCGGTGAAGACAAAGATAAAACCAATCTACATCTTCTGCAATAGCCATCACTGAACTGCTTGCAGAACTTGCCTGGACTATGTATCACTTGTATGCATTGTGAACTCACTTGTATGCATTGTGAACTATCTGTTGGTGCAGCGACTTGTGGTAGTGTTGGGGTATTTTTGCTGATGGTGTCATCAGTGATACAATTTTTCCAAAAGGAGCCGTCAATTGGCTTGGTATATCCTCCTCCCTTCTGCTTGTGATGGTCGTTCAGCTATTGGGGGCCAACAGAGGTGAGGCAAAGAACCTCACCCCCCCGCTGGTACAAAGACCTATCCACAGGTGTGGCTGTATGCTGGACCGGTAGTCAGTGACGGGTAAGATCCAATTGCAATGGTACCAACCTAAGATAGGAGGCTGAAGCCTTGAGGTCAGCTCATCCAACGACGGGTAAGGACCATATGTACTATTGGACAACCTAAGGCAGGCACGGTCCCTAAGCCACATGCTTGTTGTTTAAACAGAGAGGGGGAGATGTTGAGAGCCACAGCCAAAAGGGGCCCCAGCAAACTTCCAGCTGCCAGCAACCTTCCAGCTGCCAGCTGATGATTGGCTCACAGCGGCCCCAGCAAACTTCTAGCTGCCAACTGATTGGCTCCTCTGCGGTGATGCTCATTGGGCTGTTTCTCCGCCCTTTCAGACCACGGAGCTGCTCATTGGGGGACTTTTTTTTGGCTCTGCCCACCCAACCCAGCCAATCGGCCTCTAGAGCAGGAGGAGTGGGGGGAGGTGGAGAGGCTTGTGGGAAGCCGGTGGTGGCAGTTGGGCTCTGAGGGTTTTTCCTGAGGAGCTGTGTGGTGTGGTGTGTGTGTTCTAAAAATAAAGTTCGTTTCTTTTGACAAGTGGCTCCTGAATTGTGCCCAGCCAGACTGTGGCAGGTGGGAGCTGGAAGGGCAAGCTGGCCAAACACCATTTATAAGGCCCCGAAACCCATTCACAAGGGAGGAGCCCTCATGTCCTAAGTCTCTCCCAGAGGCCCTAGCCCTTAACACTAGCCTACTGCCAACACTTGCAATTTGGAGGGAACGTGTTCAACCATGGAAAGATCCCAGAAGACACAATCATGGGCGAGGGAACTGATAGCATTTGCTGCATCTCCATTTCCCTGCTGAGCCATGTTATCTTCCTCCCACCCAAATATGTCTCCCTGCGAAGACAGATGGTATGTATAGACATCTCTTATCCATTTCAGTGAAGACATCTTCGCAAGTCTGAAATCGTATCTATTGATATGGCGCATTATGTAGGGCTCCCTCTTCCCTGGTCTTCCGTTTCCTATAAGAATTTGGCCATCAACTCTGTCAATTTTACTTCCTTGACATCTCAGGAACGTGTACCTATTAAAGATGCTAGATGCATTTTCATTTCTGTGAAGTCGGGGTGAAGAATGTGGCTTACTCTACTGATAGAAGAAGGAGTCCTACTATCACCTCCTTCCAATCACTTCCCTGGGAACTTCAACGCTGAAAGAGTTAGAGCTGTATAGCAGGCCCTTACCTACCATCCTGGGAGACCAGGAAGTAGCAAGAAGAAAGATGCCATCCAGGTTGGACGTCTCTGAAGAAGAGGGAGGGCCAGGCCTCCCCAGAGCAATGTTCCAGTGAAGAAGGAGGCCTAAGTGATACTAGAGACCCAGTCACTAGAAATCCAATGAGGCTCTGAGAGGAAGGAAGGGATGCAAACAGCTCTTTCCCAGAGACTTCCTTAGAGGAGGGATTTTTAGTAGAAATTCTTCTGTACACAGTCAAGCTTGATAAGAGGAAAGGGAGTGCTTCTTCCTGTACCTTCCGTCACACGCACCACCCCTTAAGCCGAGGACTGTTCATTTAGCTACTCCTCTGGAGGTCTGGCCAAGGTCAAATCATTTCCCCTCCTCCTCTCTCTTGAAAACCTTCTGGGCCTCCTCATTGTCCCCAGTTCCTAAGCCTCGCTCAGGTGCTCCGTGATCGGTTTCCTGCCTGTCCAAGCTCCACTCCAGTCGTTTGACCTTTTGCGTCTTGTGTTCTTGTGATTTCAAGCCATGCACATGTGAGATGCTCCCCTTGCTTCATCCTAACACAGGCCTGCCTTGCTCTGCAGCACTCAGCTCAAGGTCACATTCACCAGAAAGCCTCATACACCCCTTCTAGGCCACCCTTTTGCATTCTTGACTTCTTGTCAATCATCACAAGAGAATTGCAAGCTCATTGAGAGCTGGGGCTCTGTCCCATGGGTGGCTGGACCCCTGGAGTACATCGCAGTGCCTGGCACACAGAGACCTGGGTGGATGAATGGATGAAAGCAGAGGAGAGACTTCAGCACCATGGACAGCCCCAGAGCCCTTTGCTGTGATGGTTTCCAAAGCCATGCGAGTGAGTCCACTGGTCTGGGCCCCTTCTCTCTGGGACTCAGGACTGAAGGGGAGCTTGGGATCCTTTAGACTGCCTCCATAGCTCTTAACCTCAGGGTCCGGCCCATCTAACAGTTGACTCGACATCCAAACAATGTCTCAAATCCCTTCCACTGTTTCTCACAAGTCTAACCCAAGACAGCACCAAAGGCCTCCTGACTGGGCCCTTCCACACCTCAGCCCACCTACCCCCTAGCAGACAGAGTCATCTTTTAAGCTTACAAATCAACTTCGGGGATTGAAGATGGACACCAAGTTCTCTGACATCAGCCCCAGCAAGAGGTGGAATCTACTTTCTCCAAATCTGGGCTGGCCCAGCAGCCTGTGGAGACTGCTAGGATACAGAGGCTCTCCGTGCAGCTCCCAGGACGGGGCTGACTAGCAGTGGTGTAGATGGAAGCAGCTTACAAAGCCCTGCAAGAGTAACCCCACGACCCCTGGCCCCCTGATGCACCACCACAACAGTGCGGCAGTAATGGTAATAACGGCATTGGGGAAGAATCCTCAGAAGGCCCAAGACCTTCTCAAATGTATAGATCTCCAGGCGTCTCAAACTCCATCTTTGTCATGAGTGCTCTGGAGGACCATTTCCTCAGCAAGCCAGAAAACAGCCTAATGGATGCTGACAGTACCTTCTGGCCTCCTGTCCTGAGTGAGGACTCTTCAAGTCCTGCCTTTCTATCAGGGGACTGTGAGAAAAGCCCTTCCCCAGACATTACACTTAAGAAACAAGTCCGACTGTTGATGAGATCTTATTTTCTACAAATTATTAAAACCATCAGTCAGATGGCTCTTGGATGCCACATTATATGACTGTGATATTTTTCCTGCCCTAAGAAACTCCCCATAAGTGCAAGGGCCAAACCCTGTAATTGAGGCCATATGTCACCCCATGCCCAAATGCTTAACTTTCCCTCCTTCCATGTCTCATTGCTCTTCAAAGCATCCTAAGGAGGTGGAAAGGAATAGCACTCCTGCGTTGCTTCAGAGACGGCAGAGTCCGAGGTCAAGGTCACTTTTCAAGATGTCGCCTCCCCTCTGCCGCTTCCACCTCTTCTGCCCCGCAGCCCTCCTTCCTCATAAAATGTAGGAGGGCCTCCGGCATGGGAGAACTGAAAATATTTCAGCTCTGTAGGTCAGCATTATTTTTATGAACCACATATTATATCCGTCAATCATAATCTTGACTCCAAGTCTGAAAGAATGCAAAATCATGCCTCTTCCAAATCAATTTAATCTTTAATTTAAATTGCATACTGCCGAAGGGGGCCAGAGCCTGGTGTTATCCATGCGGCAAGGCGTCATCAGCCAAAGGAAGCTGAGCACTGGAGGTTCACACCCGCACAGCAGCTGGGACATTTATTTACTGTGTCACTCGCACACACATACGATGGATGCCCTGAGCAGATGCAGCGTTCAACACACACACACACACACACACATGCACGCACATGTACCACCTGAGGGATACTACTGAGCACTCACCTTGCACAGGATGGAGCGCCCAGGTGCAGCACCTTGCACTTAACAAGGGTAAGCACTGAAATACAGCCAGGTAAGACTTGTTTGCACAAATTAGCACTCTGTTCAAGTTACATGCTGGTTTAAAACTTGATGGCTTCCTGATAAGCTTGAGATACAAACTGAACTTCTGCAGCTGGTTCAGAGAGCCCCGAAGGCCCCACAGCCTTGCCTGCCTCTGCGCTGCCATTGCCCCGGCCACCCTGACGTGTCTGGCATGGACCGTGCCGTCCACCTCCCCCCTGCTGTGTTCTGTCCTCTCTGGGTTCTCATTGGAAGCTTGTTATCTCCCTGCCCTCTTCTCATCTTTTCTGTCTTCCAAATTCCAACACATTTCTCAAGTCATAGCCCCAAATCATTCCTGCAAGGAGACCTCTCTGACTCCAACCTGCAGGCCAGATGGCGTCCCCTCCTGTAGTCTGAGTTCCTCAACCTTTCCCTGTTCCTCAGTCTTTCCAGTGAGTTCCACTGAATCATAAGCTCCATGAGGTCAAGGGTTGTACCTGCTATTCATTGACATATCCTTGGCACCCAGTAAATGCCGCATACATCGATACAGGATGCTCTTTTTTATTTTTTTGGTCCTGGGGATTGAACTCAGGCGCACCATCCACTGAGCCACATCCCCAGCCCTATTTTGTATTTTATTTAGAGACAGGGTCTCACTGAGTTGCTCAGCACCTCACTGTTGCCGAGGCTGGGTTTGAACTTGCAATCCTCCTGTTGCAGTCTCTTGAGCCTCTGGGATTACAGGTGTGTGCCACATGCCCCACCAGGGTACTCTCTTTAAGGTTGGTTCTCCGTGTGATCCCTCTGCACCAGCAGCACAGGCATCCCCTGGGGACTCATTAGAAATGCAGATCCATTGGGCCCAAACCAGATCTGCAGAATCAGAAACTCTGAGGCAGGACCTGGCAGTCTGAGTTCCAACAAGCCCTCCAGGCGGTCCTGTTACCCTGAAGTTTGAGAATCACTGGCCTATAACACATAGGTGCTTACAGAACAAGGGGCAGAACTTACCCTGTGCAACTAGGAAAGACATAGCTAGAACCAGCAGGTTGACATTCTTTACAGGCTGCTCTGGGTAAGTGACAGGCAGGATTTCCTCTGGGTTCAATTTCCATAAAAGAGTGAAGTTCATCAAGAGAGAGTGCAGAACCCCAGGCCGCTGGGGTGCAGGCTGTTTTCTGGCTTAGAGGCAGAGCTCTAAACGGTGACCTGGACACTGGGGAAGGCAGCCCGAGTCAGGCAGGGTTAGCTGCTGCTAAGCTCCCGCCCATCTGCAGGACTCCTGGAGACACCAACTCTGCCTGCCCTGGGGATTTAAAGATGTCTGGTGAAGCTGAGCTGGCGTAGGTCAAACAGCATCTAATGTGGAATAAATATGACAAAGCTCACCCACACTCCTGCCCCAGGAGAATAATGACAATAAATAAGAACCCTAACAAATCCAAATAGGAAGCTACTTGATAGAACAAAGGAGCCTCTGTCTCCAGGAGACCTCAAGAGGAGAAGCGCCTGGATTGGAAACCAGAAGGAGCTTGCCACCTCTGAAGGGCGGGTCCTGCTGCCCACAGGCTCTTCATTGGAGCCCACTGAAAGGTCATCGTTGGAAGACCCGGGATGTGGGAAGTCCTGCCGTCGAATTAGAGAAAGACGGAAAAGCTGGTTGAAGTGAGACAGTCTTCACAGGGTCTCCAACAACCATCCAGAGCCCCCTGCTCGGAAACTGCCCCTCACACACTGTCCCCACAGACAGGGGCACTTCTCCCGCTGACCTGGAGCCCAGTCAAGTACCACGTCCTCAGAGTTCTGGGCCCACAGTGAAGGGAAGCCACCACACACCAGTGTCATTATCTGGTCCTGAAGTAAATACTGGAATGACAATCCCACGTGGCACATGACTTGCTCCCATCCAAGGGACTTGGAAAATATCATGCAGACCTCTGACCCATCCATCCCCTTCAGGCGGTCCTGATACCCCCCCTGCCAAACCTGAACAGGGGACTCAACCTTTTCTGGGTTTGGTTCGGCTCATCCATCAACAAGACGAGACCCTCCTCACTATGCAGTTTGGAGAAAACAAAGTCTTCTCTGATTTCTCTCAAGCACAAAACGCTCTGTTGCCCCCTCTGTAAACCTTAACGCTCTGTTCACACCTCTCGTGTAATAAAAACAGAAATTTGGAGCATCGGTCCATATGTACTGAAATATGATGTTAGGGAAAAATGAAAATTCAAGATTGTACAAGCAGTTGCTTCTGAAAATGTAAAAATGTGTATAAGCAAAAGGCTAAAAGGAAATGCCAAAGAAGGAGGCAGAAATCATGAATCACACATGGTTTTCAATTTTTTTTCTTAACTTTTTTTTTTGCATGGTTACCAAGTTGTGATCACCAAGAGAGTGGGATCATGGTGTGGGGCTGGACAGACAGACCATGGGAACAGGACAGACACCTGGCTGCAGACCCACAGCGAGAAGGACTGGTACCTGGCACTGCCACCAGTGGTAGGGCACCCTCTATCCACCAGCCACTGTCCTCAGGGACTGGACTAAAGGACCCTCTAGGAAGAACAAATGGAATCTGGACCTAAATATCACCATATGCAAAAATCAACATTTCATGTCTACACAGACAGCGCTCAGACTTAGACATCAAGCATGAAAAGCCACACTAGAGACTGTTAAAAAAAACAGAGGGAAATATCAATATGGCTTGGTGACTGGGAAGGACTTTTCAAAGCAGACGGAAAATATACTTTAAGAAAAGTATTCATTTTTAATTCAAATAAAACTAGAATTTAAAAATCACCATCAATACAAGCTGCAAGCCAGGCACAATGGTGCACGCCTGTAATCCTAGCAGCTTGGGAGGCTGAGGCAGGAGGATCTTGAGTTCAAAGCCAGCCTCAGCAAAAACAAGGTGCTAAGCAACTCAGTGAGACCCTGTGTCTAATAAAATACAAAATGGGTCTGGGGATGCGGCTTAGTGGTTGAGCACCCCTGAGGTCAATCCCCGGTTACTCCTCACCAAAGGGAAAAAAAATACAAACGTCAAGAAGATAGTCAACAAATCTAACACCCCACCCCCCCCGCCCAAGAACCATCAGGAAAGAGATGGCCTTGTTGGAAATGGGCAGTGGCATGAAGACAGAGGGGAGGCCGAGGCAGGGAACAGGACACTCCTGGAGAGGGTCGTTCAGAGGCAGGCTTCTCTTAAAGGGCAGGAGTTCCCCTAAAGCCCTGTCCCCTGGAAGCCCAGTGCCGAGCAGAAGCCCTGTGCCTCTGCCCCTTCAGCAGCAGGAGTCCGGGAACCTGGACCCTTGTCTGCTCATCTCGGGGCTCTCCCCAGCTGGGTCTAAGCCAGAGCAGGGAGGAAGGAGGGGAGGTGGTGTCTATCAGATCCCAGTTCCAAAACCAGGGAGTCTGATTTTATTCCGGATGGTGGGAACGAGTGCGGCGTGACCGACTGGAGCCTTCTACAGCTGCATGAACTGCAGGGACTGGGGGAAGCAGGAGGGTCATAGCTGGCTCTTGCCACAACCCTGGGCAGGGATTGTGGAGGCCAAACAGCCTTCGGAGCCAGCAGGGTGGCCACTGCACTGAACCGAGGGGTCAGGGTGGGGGGATAGGAATCGAGGATTAAATCAAAAGGAGAAGAAATGATGGCGGGGAAGGCCCCGCAGAGGTGCAGACGCCTAGCAGCTCCGTGACGCTCACACCCACACACTCACACACATGCACACACACACACATACACACACAGAGGCTTCACAATGACAGGTCACACACAGCACGGGGTCCCGTACCACCCTTATGGAGCTGGGAACCCCATCATCTCATGCTGTCCCCTGGCACCTTGGCACTGAGCATCACTCCTGTGTCCTGCCAATGCTGGCCCCACCAGTGTAGTAAGGGCACAGCAGACAAGTATGTGTGTCACGTGATCCTCACGAGTGACAACAAGCAACTGCGTCTCGGACTCACTACCTCCCATGGCTGTCGGACAGTGTTCCATGTACACAGCTCACCGTGTCGGGCCACGCCAGCAGCCGCCTCCCAGCCCCAGGTCACCCCGTCTCTCGCCTGCACAGAGGGCTGCCGAGGGCTGGCCTGCCCTGTGCCATCTAGGAAGGTGGAGGGGATGATTGTAGACAGAGGAAGTACAAAGAGGCAGACGCGTGCTTGGAGAGGACCCCCAACGAGCAGTCACTGACCCTCTGCCGGGGTCCTGCACGCTGGTCCACTCTCGGCCCCGGCCTCTGCCAGCAGCTCTGCTCTGAGCATTTCGGTCCCACAGTGACAGCAGCCCAGCCTTGTGCAAATATGACATTTATGTCCAAACCGAACACATAAAATGTCATCCTACCCTCAGCCAACACAGCGACTTCCAATTATATCATGTTTTAAGGGACAATGACAAATGTGGGCGAGATCGCCTGGTGGCCTTTGCCAAGGTAACGGAATTGGAAAGTCAGATGAAATCACAGGACGTGGGGCTTTCTGACCTGCCGGGCGCCCGCCCGCGTTGACTGGGCAGCGGAGGGAGCTTCTCTGGAGCAGCCGAGGGGACGGGCCCGGCCTCTGGACCGCCTTGTGGGCAGGCACCACCACGGTGCAGAGTTGTGAACGGTTTTCTGAGAGCTCGTAAAGTTGACGGTGAGGCCACCTCTGGGAGCAGCATTCTTCAGCGACTTGTCACAGATGAGCACTTGCGTGGTCGAGATCCCAGAGGTCCCGGCTCTCTTCCTTGGTAGCCGAGCCACGTCAGACAGGGTTTCTGCACCCGGTGCCTCAGTTTCCCTGCTTGTGAAATGTTGGTAGTAATCCTACCTCCCTGCCTACCAGTCATGAGGAATTAAAATGTGCACGGTGCTAGGACAGGGCCCGACGTGTCGCAGATATTCAGTAAAGGTCATCCTGCAGTGCTATGCGCACATGGGGTCACCACGTCACACTCCATCGCAGAGCTGGCACACGGAAGGCAGAGCAGCTAAGCCTTCTGTGCCTGACGCATGCCCATACCCCTCCACCTACAGCTTCCTCGTTGGCAAAGCCGAGGGTCACTATGACCTCCCAAGGTGGTCACGAACTAATATGGCAAATGCCCAAGAAATGGCAGTCTATAAATGAGCCCTAAGAGTTCCATGCACTGGACTGACGTCATGGAGACTTGTCCTTGGTGGTTTTAGAGTTTGCTTGATTCACACTGAGTTCATGTGAAAAGGACTTGCATTTTTAAACAGTGGGTGAGATCCTCTGTGGGGTCTCCTGGGGTGGAGGAGGCCCACCCACAGGGGCAGCCGGGCAGGAGAGAGGGCTGATGAGCAGGAGCCACACCTCCCAAGTTCATTGCCACACCATTCACAGCAGCTGAGGGCCCCTAGGACAGGGGAAGGGACAAAGATGCCATGTCTCTGCACAAGGGAATACATTCAACCATAGGAAAGAAGAAAATCTTATGATTTGTGGGAAAATTGATGGAACCCAAGATCATTTAGTGAAGTAAGCCGCCGGGGGCGGGAAGACAGACACTGTTCTCATTCATAAGTGAACCCGAGGGTGGAGCAGCAGCCACCACAGGCTAAGGTAGGCAGGGGCTTGGGTTGGGCTGGCCGAGGCTTCCCTAGTGCCACAGCCCGTGGTGACCACAGTTCACAGAGATCTGTTATCTGTTCCACAAAGCACCAGAAGAGGAGTTCAAAGGTTCCCAGAACAGAGACAGGAACGTTGCTCAAGGGGACGAAGTACTGTCACACACATTGCATACACATATCAAGGGGTCGCACTGTGTGCCTTAAATGTGTACAATCACTGTGTCAAATGAAATCAAATACATAAACAAAAAGAGCTATTCGTCTGGAAAATTTTTTTTAAATGTCCCTGACTGGCAGATCCCCTCCCTAACAAGCCACCTCCTGCCTTGTGCCCAGCAAGGAACCAGAGCCTAAGAGCTCCCTCTTCCTCCTCAGCTGTGGGCAGAGGCCACCACACCTGCTGTGGTCCCTCCCAGCAGCTCAGTGTGAGCAAGGCCAGGAGGTTCGGGGGAGGAAGATTGGGTTGGGAGAGCCTTCACCCCATCAGTGGATTAACCCTGATGGGACACCTGAGCCGTGACTGCAGCCGGGGAGGGTGTGGCTGGGGGGTGGGCATGGGGGCGGGGCCTTTGGGGTGTGTGTTTGTATCTGGGGAGTGGATCCTCTCTGCTGTCTGACCATCATGTGAGCTGCCTCCCTCTGCCACTCTCCCACCGGGATGCTCTCGCTCACCTCCAGCCCCGAGGAGTGGAGCCTGCTGTCCAAGGAGGGAGACCTCTGAGACCAGAGCCCCAAATAAACTCTTCCTCCTCTACCATTGTTCTTGTCAGGTCTTTTAGTCACAGCAGTGAAAGGCTGACTAAAATCATGCGACCCCCTTCTCCCAGGTTCTCTGTCCTTGGAGGAGAGTGACATCCACGGTTGGCAGGCCACTCGGGACTGTGCACGTGGACCTGGGTCCCCGAGTGCAGTGGAGTTGCTCGGCTGGGAGCAGCTCCCTCTGCACCACACCTGCACCCTTCTCCACTAGCCCTGGACCGGGAAGGCGCTGTCTTCCTGAATTTTACAACATACCTGAGGAAACCTTCTGGGGAGTAATGCATACGGTGGAAAATGAGGTCAAAGGATGAATGTTTGGCAGTTACCACGTTAAAAAGCAAAGATGAGCTTGCTCATCAGGCCTGCCACGTCACCAGCTGTGTGACTCTTCAAGAGGGGTATAAGACGTGTGGAAGCACTTCTAAAACCCACGTGACCTTGCAGGCCTCAGGGTAGAAAGCGCTCTTGCAGCGGGGGTGCAGCCCTGTTCTAAGTAACCAATTTGAAAACCTGTAAAATCTCATTCATGATTTGAATACCTGCCGAGGCCTCCCGCAGGGTGGGGCACATGGCAGCAAACCTCCAGCTGCCTCCTGCCTGGGGGCCCTGAACTGGCACAGGGGTGGCTGGCAAGTCGACTAGCCCACAAGTACAGCTCATCCACACAGCACCAGAGGTCACGGGAGCACAAGGGCACAGGTTTGGCTCCAGCGAGGACAGGACAAGGATAGGAAGAGTTAGTGATCTTAATGGAAGCCGCACAGAGAGGGTGGGAGAAGGAACAGCTCAGACAGGCAGGGAGACGAGAAGCCAGGCCTGGCTTGACCATGGCACGAGGGGCAGGAGAGGAAGAAGGGTGGCCAGCGGGGCGCAAGGGGTCAGAGGATCCTAGGGAGAGATGTAGGAGAGGGAGAGGGAGGAGGAGCAGGTACCTGCCCTACAATGGTAAAAAGACTCTACTACTATTTTTGAGCACCCACCATATTCTAATCCCTTTAATAGGCACTTGACATTTCTCAGATACTGTTGAAATCTCCCAAGAGCTCTCCGAGGTGGGGTGCACTCTGGCGTGGCTTGGCAACACAGTAACAGCACGGGCTTCCAAAGCAGAAAGCCCTGGGCTCAACCCTGGCTCCCCACTGAAGGCTGTGTGACATTGGGCAATTTGCTTAACTTCTCTGAACCTGTCTGTATGTGTGAAATAAGGCTCTGTCGTCCACCCTGTGGTACTGTCGGGAGCTGATGCAGCGTGTCACTGTGCTTAGCATTGCACCTGATGTTTTGCAAGCACTAGAGAAGCACTCCTTGACTGAGGAAGTGGAGCCCCAGGGAGGAAAGTGGCTTGTCTCGGGTCACATGGCTGGTGAGTGACAGAGTGGGCATCTCACCTGCAGGCTACCATCAGACTTCAAAATTCGTCCCTTGGCAAACCTCTGCACAGTCATAATAATGAAAATAACGACAACGCCGAGGACGGACGGCCAGTAGCCACCGGACACTCACTGGCCATCCCAAGCCCTCCGTGTGTGTGTGGACTCATGTGGCGTCCACGGCAGTCCACTGAAGCAGGCACCAAGTAGTCCGTCCATTTAATAGATGAGGAACCTGTGCAGCTTGGAGCTGCCCTGAAAAGCCAAGGTTTGTCGTAGGAGATGAAAACGCACACACAGATAGTGCTAGCTTATATAGAAAGTGAGAGTCAGTCATCTCAAACCAGGAAGCCCCCGGGGCCAATCATGGTAAAGGTCAGGCCATCACCTACGTGCACGCACGTCCACCCTGCATAAGATTCATGGGGGGCAGGAGCTGTCCACGAGCACGGGAGACGGGAGGGCCGATTAATTGGTTTTCAAAACGACTTGTTATCTGCCCACTGTCAACTTCCCGCCGCCGCCGTGTTACATTAGGGGCCCCTTATCCGAAAGGCCCCGGGAGTTCTTAGGGAAACTCCCGACATGCCCCACACGGGGAAGGAAATGGCCCCTTCCAGAACCTCTGGGGGCAGCTCAAGCCCTCCCTGAGCTGTGCACATGAAGGCCTGGGCCTGAGGAAGAGGAGGTGTCCAGCCCTCCAGCACTGGCCCTGACCACACCCACCAGCAGGAAGCCTGCATCTCTCTCTCTCTCTCTCTCTCTCTCTCTCTCCCCCCCTCTCGGTGGAAGAGCTTCGGTGATGCTGGATCAAACCTTCCAGGAACCGCATTGTTGCACCGACCCAGGCAGATGGCCTCCAACAAGTCCCACGTTGGACCTAAATTCCCGTATGAGCAATGTGAGGCCTGGTGCCCTTGGAGACACCCTGGGACAGTGGGGACGGCGGGCTTTGGGAGCAGACGGTGGTGGCCTCTCCTGATTCTGTTTCCTCTTCACCTTACAACTCGGGACAAGGTCCTGGAAACTTCCCCTCGATCTCCTCTCAGGTGGATGGAGGCTTTACAGATGCTCCCTGGCCCCGGGTGCTGCAGGACAGGTGGAGGAGACGGCTGGAGGAGGGATCCCGCCAGAGCCTGGCACCCAGTGGCACTCAGGGCTCTGCAGCGGCTGGGTATCACAGCAATCCCGCTCTGGGCGAGGGCGGGTTCCAAGGCACCCAGGGAACTGCACACATCACAGAGTGGACCTCTGGAGTCACGGAACCAGAGACCCCAGAGGAAAGCCTGGCCCCTGCTTCCTGGGGCACAGTGGGGTGCATAAAGGAACTCACCACACCACTGCCTAGCACGCCACTTCCCTTGTCTGTTGTCACAGTTCTGGCCACTGGTGGCCCCACACAAGAAAGGCCCTCTGTGCTTCCTCATACAGGTTGCCAGCCCCTCTCCCTCCCTCCCTTTGCATCTGTGCTCAGCCAGGCTGAGGCTGACACTTGAACTCAAGGGTCGCAGTTCAGGCTCACATGTCCTCTGTCCTGAACACCTGCATTAAAGAAGCAGCCAGGGGCAGGCGGTAGCTGGGACAGTGGCTGGTGCAGCACACTGCACAAGGAGAGGTGGCGGAGGAGGGGCACCCGGCCAAGCAGGACTTTGACAGTCAAACAAACACATATGACTTTATTTCCTGAAGGTGAGTCATGATGAATTGCATAGAGGAGAGGAAATGGTTTCTAAAAATTGTAGTTTAATGAAGATTTCCCGTGCGGTGTTACAATTTGTCTGACACAAGGCAAAACAATCCTGCTTACCTGATGGGCTGGATTCTCAACTCTCCATCCACAGTGTTCATCGGCTTTGCGTCACTATGACAAAACGCCAGAGATTACTGGAAAGAGGACAGATGCATCTGGGTTCATGGCTTCAGAGGTCTCAGTCTGGGGTCACCTGGCCAGTCACTTGGAGGCCGCAGAGAGGCAGCGCGTTACGGCAGGAGCACGGACTGGAGCAAAGGTGCTCAACAAACGCAGTCAGAGAGCAGAGAGCTGCGAGGAGGGCTGGGTCCCCACCTCCCCAGGGCACACCCTAGTGCTGAATTCCCCCAACTAGCACCTCCCAAAGCCCCACCCCTGCCGCATGGGCCAGGCTGGGGAGTGAGACTTCCACACCTGAGCCTTCGCAGGATATTTAAGAGCCAAACCCTGTGGGTGACCCATCCACAAGGCTAACCCCTCCCTCTCCCCTGCCCCTGCCAGGTTCCCAAGAAGCCCTGAGATGACTCATTGGCCAGCAGCACTGGTGACATCACAGGCAGGAATCCAAAGCCAGGGTGAGTGGGTGCTGGGGGCCCTTGGGGCACCACGCCCTTCCAGCTGAGTGGCTGTAGTCAATTCATCTTGTCAGCTGCTGGGACTATGTTCTTCTCCCCTAAAATTAAAGCCAGAGGGGACCCTTCTCATGGCTGGCACAAGATCGAATGTCAGAACGACAGAGTGTTGTTTATTCAATAAGAACTCAATGAATTGTATAGGAGACTTGGTTCTGCTCCAGAGCACAGTTCATGGTTTGTTCTTATGCATCTCCATGTCATCAGGGTTCCACCGTCGTCAATCCTGCTTGGCAATCTCGGGTTTCCCTCCCTGCAGGCATGGGGCAGAAATGTATTTCGTGACTCCTGTGGTTGGACGGAGCCCTGCCGCTGTGAACTGTGAGCAGAAATGGACATGTGCCACTTCTGACTGAACTCTTTCTCTCTGGCCTTGATGGGAGCAGAGTTCAGGGGCCACCATCAGCCCATACACCTGGGTCACCATGGTGAGTACCCCTCTGCCAGCCCAGGTTGGACTACTACAGTAGGAGTAAGAAAGGGACCTTTGCTGTCTTAAGCCTTTGAGAAGGGGGGGCTGTTTGTTACTGCGGCATAGCTGAGCCCTGCTTGCCTGATACAGTGGTAACTGTAACATAATAGCAACCCAGAAATGTTTTGTTTTAACATGTACAGATGGTCCCTGACTTTCAAAGGTTCTACTTAATGATTTTTCAACTTTACATTGACATGAAAGTGACGTGCCTTCAGTAGAAACTATACTTTGAATTTGGATCTTTCCCCAGGATAGTAGTAAGTGGTGTAAGACCCTCCTGTGGTGCTGGACAGCAGCAGGGAGCCTTGGCTAGTGGACAGCCACGTGATCTTGAGGAGAAACCACTAACTCTGGTGCTCTGTGTGGCTAGATGCGAGGTGCTGTAGGTCAGGGGTAGGGGACACATCTCGACTTAGGGTGTGTTCGACCTACATTGGGAACATTCTTCAGCTGTGCGTCTATTGCCACAGCCATCGCTATGGACACTGGGCCCCAGCTTCGTCAGTCTTTTAACGTGGCTGTCACCAGTGGCTCTCCAGGGAGCTTACGTAAGACCTTCAGCCTTGGACTGGGCTCCATGGTTGGTCCCTCTTCTTCCAAGGCTCTGGCTTCTTGCACTGAGAAGCTCCTGGTCCCTCAAGTTCTCCAGCCTGCAGACGGCCATTGTGGGGCCACTCAGCCTCTGATCAGGTGGCCGACCTAAAGCCCCCCTCCTGAGGACGCCGGTGTGCTCCCTCTCTGAACTCCACCCCTGCCCTGCCTTCCCCTTTTCAGACGCAATCTCAGACTCTTTCTCAAGGGACGCTCCAGGTGGCCACTACCAGATAGTTTCCCTCCTGCTCTGCTATAGCGGCTTGGACTGTGACCAAGTGGCCAGGCAGGTGACCAAATCAGTCCTGGGCAAATCAGGACGGTGGCAAATCAAAAGAGAAAGAGTTCCCAAGAAATGGAAGAGGAGGGACAGTGGGGGTCTCAGGGGCAGAGACTGTGGGGTGAGCTTCAACTTGACATCAGCAGTCATTGTTCCCAACCCTGGGGACCAGGCAGGCTCCATCATGGGCTCTGCCACTGAAGCGTGAAAGCAACATACACATGATGACAGGAACGAGTGGCTGCCTCCCAAGAAAACCTGATTTACAAATGCTGGAGGCCCTCCAGATCTGGCCACAGTCCAGAGCTGACCAGACACCCCGGTGCACACACAGCAGGACAGACCGACTGGTCCTGAGGCTGGACCGTCACCCTGGCCTAGGAGTGGCTGGACAGGTGGGAAGAATGAGGCAGAGAGTCAAAGAACAAGCACCGTGGAGGCCAGAGAGAAGAGGCTGGTGGAGGCCCCAGGCCCAGCTCAAGGCGGTCAGGCTGGCTCTTACACCACCTCTGTCCTGTGGGCGCAGAATGGCCCTGGGGGATGTGGGCTCACTTAAGCAGAAACAGAACTGGGGTTATGGAAACGCTCTACAGATGGGCCCTCCCCACCGCCTCCGCAGCTGCCCCCACTCTGCCTGTGTGCATGACTCACTGTTTGTCATTTCAATTTCCAAGACCTCCATTCACCAGCCCTCCATCTGCCACGGCTCCCACTTGCCAGGCCACCCGCTACCACCACTGGGAGCTAATGACTGTTTTGGGGAGAAGACACGCCTCCGTGATTAGCTCTCGACGGGCACATGGCTGCGCTCTCTCCAAGAGATGACCAACAGCGACCACTGACCACGTTATTATTTCAAGAACAATATGGCGGCTCAGAGAAGGAGCATCAGGAGTAGGGGAGGTTTACAGAGCGATATTTAGTGGGGTATCCCTGCAAATGAACTCTCACGGGAAGCCACGCCTGCTCTGTTACTGGAACCATCGACTGTTGAGGGGAACTCAGGAGTCAAAAGGGAGATCCCGATTTATGGCCACAGGGGAAGGAAGGCTCAGAACGCACTGGAATACAGGGTTGATTTTATTCATGTGTTTATTCTTTCTGGGCTTGTTGGCATGAGAAGGTACTTGACGATGACCCACAGTAGCTCCTTATCACTGTCACAGGCTTGAGAAAGGAATGACAAAGGACTCAGCAGACCAGATCCGTGGGTTTAGTGCTATAAGGTGTTTTAGTCCAACCCCCATCTGAAAAGCCCTGGCCTGCCCTTGACTGAGCTGGGCCACCTGGTACTGAGACTAGTCCTCCTGACCTTGGTAGAGAAAGCCCCAGGGACCTGAATTAAAGGGACCTGATGGAGAGAGGAAGGGGGGGAGGGCAAGTGAGAGAGAGCTCCTGCTGTGGTTTAGGTAAGAGGTGTCCCCAAAACACACGAGAGACAATGCAAGAAGGTTTAGAGGTGAAACGATTGGGTAATGAGAGGCTTAATCCAGTCAGTGAATTAATCCACGGATATGGATTAACCGGGTGGTGAGTAAACAGGTGGGGGTGGCTGGAGGAGGTGGCTGTGGGGGTGTGACTTTGGGGTCTACACTTGTCCCTGGTGAGCTGAGTTCCCTCTGGGTTTCCCTCCATGCCCTCCCACGAGGCAGAGGTACACACTGAAGAGTTCAGGTGTCAGAGCTGACACATGAAGGCCATCTCTCGTAGACAGAGAGAGGCACACAGGCTTGGTTCTGGAACTTTTATGGGGAGGCTCAGGAATCAGAGCTGGGCGGGTCCCAAGCGGTGCTCAGGGTTTGGGGTGGTATGAGGGAGTGGTGAGCCTTTCTCAGCAACGCCCTTTGGTGGGAAAACAAAACTTTTCTCCTTAAAATGGCGGCTGTCACTTAAGATGGCCATCCAGATGCTAAGCAAGGACCTTATAAGGAGCCCCCAAATAAACTTTCCCTCCTCTAAAAGTGTTCTCGCCAGGTCTTTTGGTCACAGTAAGGAAAAAGCTGATTAAAACAATTCCTCTAAGGGAGGGCCAGAGTCTCCCAGGCCCAGAGGGCGTGGTGAGATTTCCAGCCAGCTCTGGGCCCTGCTTCTGCACCTATTCTCCACCTGGGTGCTCAGGGTGCAGAGGGGCTCGGAGGCTCGTGGTTCAGTGGTCTCCACCCTGGCTGCACCTCAGAACCACCTGGGGAGTTTTCCAATGGCCACTGCCTGGGACCTAGCCTCAGATTCATGGAAGCCCCAGGAGCAGGTCTCAGAACCTGCAATTTGTCCACTGACAGAGGCTGGGAATTCAGAGCCCCTGTGGGGCTGTGTGGGTGGGTGCTTGCCATGGTTCTCCCTGGTTCTGCAGCTACACCTGCATTCACGGACCCCCAACTAGACGTGAGCTGGAGGAAGAAGCTTCCCTTTTGGTTCTGAACCATAGCCAAGTTCTGCAGACCTGCTTTTGGCAGAGCAGTGCGCTGAGGCGTGGGGCTTTGCCAATATATTAATAAAGCAGCACTCTCCCATCTGCCAAGGGATCCCTGTGGACCTGTTCCATCGCCCCGAGCCCTGCAGAAGAGCGGCGTGTGGGCGGAACCGGGCACCAAGATGCCCTCACAAGCAGCACGCAGACTTGCAGCTGCTTTAAAAATAGATCCGCTTGTTTCCAGAGATCTCGGCCAGTTCTGTGAATGACTTCGGTGGCTGACAACACCCACCTGCAAAACAACATGAGGAACAGAAGAGAAATGGAGTCTGGACCAAGGACTCACACTCTAGTAGTCAGCAAAGGGGGGGGGAAGAAGGGCAGAGGGCGCGGACCCCAAAGCAGGAAAGGGATCCCTGCGGCGGTTCCCGTCGAGGCCGGTTACAGGGTGCCCTCGTCTTTGCGTACAGACATTTAGATTTGAGAACTAGACAGTGTCTGTTTAGGAAATGACACCGCTGAGACCTGAGACTCCACCCAAGCCTGCCTGTCTGCAGGGCCTCTGCGCATGACACCTGGTGGCTTCGCGAAGGTGGGTTTGCCCAGAGCTGCTTTCTACCAGAGGGCAGAGGATGCTGTGTGAGTCAGCTTTCACACGGCAGCAATGGCTGAGCAGACAAAGAGGAAAGGGTGGTTTGGGTGCACACCTCGGGAGGCCCCAGGCTCCAACCAGAGGACCCTGCTGCTTTCAGTCCCCTGGCAGGCAGCACGGCATGCTGGGAACACACGGCAGACTGCTTACCTCACGGCCAAGAAACAGACCTAAGGGGAAAGGGGAGGGGCTGGAGTCGCAGTCCCCTCATGGCACGCCCCTAAGACCAAAAGACCTCTCTTTAGGCCCCACCTCTTAAAGGGTCCACCACCTCCCAGTGCACCTTCCTGCAGACCTCGCTGACTGCCCCTCCAACACAGGAGCCTTTGGGGAACACTTGGGATCCAAACTACAGCAAGGACATAGCCAGACACAATTTTCATTTTCAAAAAGGTGGATACACTCCAGTGCCTCAGGAAATACACATTTTTTTTTCCCAAGCACTGAATTCAAAACCAGCATCTCTCAGGTAGAATTGGGAAGGCTTTGCAGAGGCCCAGCAGCAGGGTTCCGTGGCACAAATAGCAGCTCGCCAGGCAGAAGCCATGGGGTGGGGGGGATGCTGGTGAAGGGAACAGATATCCACGGACCAGATGCCAGGGAGCCCCTCATGTCAAGGCTCGGAGGAGGCTGTATTTGTGGAATGCGTCGTGAGACTGGCTAATTCAATAATGTTTTAAAGCTTAGTCAATTTGGAGAACCAAAGGGAAGTGAAAAGAAGATTTAATTTAAAGAGGAAGAGTAAAATCTTACTAAAATGAGTTCCGCTGATTTGGAACATGCAGTAATTCTGGGAGGTAAAAGGAAACATTAGCAGTGCAGATTGACGATGCAACCGAGATTGCAGGCGCCAGTTCAAAACCACAGAAGGCACCAGTGGGTTCACATAGCAACAAGGATATGCTAATGACAGCCCTTAATATATTCATTAAAACAGGTCCCCAAGGTCCCTCTTCTGTCTACACCTTATTAGTCTTCCTGCGTGGTGCCAGCCTTGGTGCACACACCTGCCTGACTTAGGTTGCTTCTATACAAATAGCCACCTTCCAGCCTAGATTACAGTGAGACTCGGTCCCACGCCTGCCCTTAGTTGGACTTGTGGTTGAGAAGGGGGCCCACACCACCAATCTGCTTTCTAAAGGATGTCGGTAAGCCCAGGACTCCCTGGAGATCGACATCCAGATGCAAAACCTGCTCCGGGCTCCGGCTCCTCAGAACCCTTATTCCTCCCAGTACAGACCTTAGTGGACAAAACGGGACCGTCACAGGGTCAGAGTGATTTTCCCTCAACGTGCCTCCTACAGAAGTGCATCATCAGGAGGGACAGAGGGCCGCGACCCCCTCTGCATGAACACTGGACTACGCCAGCCCGACACTAAGGTCTGCCCTGGGTCTCCTAAACAACAGAGCCACCTGAACACCGGGCGAGGACACAGGGCTGTGCACAATATGGAGGCCAAGCTCCTGCACATCATGCTCCTCGCCCCTCCACCTGGGCTGCCTGTCTCCCCTTGGCTACCTCTTGGGACAGGGTGTGTGGTATTTTCCCCCCACCCCCGTCCATATGTGTACACACACACACACACACACACACACACGGTCAGGTTTGAATGAGCAGCACAGCAGCGCGTGGCTGCAGGTGCTGGACTGCAAGGTCCGTCTCCACCTGTCACTCCTCAAAGCAGGTGGCTCCCCAGACAGTGAGGCGCGGCAGCTCACTTCTGACTTCCAGGCCCCGCCATGAACACTCACTCAGAAAGCTCCGACCCACTAAGGCCAGTGAGTGATCTTCTGAAAACGCTGTCAGAATCAACTGCCTTCTCTCCTCCCAAAGCCTCAGCAAATCAGCTGGTGGGAAGGTGGCCAGAGAGAATCTTGATGATTCTTTAAAGGCCTGGACAAAGTTCAAAGTCAACTCCAGTGATTAAAAAGAGCCCCTTTGGGAAACAAGAAGGCGAGGAGGCCACCCTGCAGACGGCAGCACAGCTGAGCAGCCCCAGTGACCCGCACCGCCCGCCTCCCTCCTGCGCCACCTGCCTGCATCTGAGTCAAGCCTGCAGCTGTGCACGGCTCTTGGACCCAACAACATGAAGGTGAAGACCATTTCTCAGGTCCACCTGCTCATGGGAAGGGACCAACTGAGGTCCTGGCAGGCTGGACACCTCCTGCTTCTAAAGACATTTGGAAGGAAAGCGGGGGACCATTCTGCGCAGCTGCCACCATTCCTTGCAGTCTCAGCCACATGACCAGGGTGCTGCTGTGGGTGCCCGGGGGTGGAGCTGGGCTGACCAAGGCTTGGGTGTTTCCTTAGCTGCACTTTCGATCCCTACATCGATTCCTTTCTCCTTCTGTTTTCTTGCTTAGCAACATATTTTGCCTTGAATTTTTTAAGATTTGTAGTAGTAGCTTTAAGTTTGTTTTAGAATAAAACCATTGGAAAAAAAAAAAACAGAAGAAAGAAGGAGGCACGGAGGAGAGAAGGAGGGGAAGGAGGGTGGCAGCTGGCACTCGGTGGGCTTCAGCAGCAGTGTCACCGGGGCTGTGGCCTGTGTCCCACCCACGCCACCAGCGAGGTGACCTGGGGGCCTTGGGTGTGGCATCGGATGCAGAGCAAGAAAGCCACTCGCTCTGTTCCACTCCTGTTCCCGTGGAGGGCAAGGCTCGGTGTGACACTGGCCTGTCCTTCCCACGTCCCTATTCCTTGTCAGTCTCCATGGTAGATAAGGAAGGACCAGGTCCCGGGCTCAGAATGGTGGCAGGTTTGGTAAGTGGTTAGCCTTTAATGGCATCACATCAGTTTCTTGGTGTGTATTTTTAGGATTGGCTTCAATTTAGGACAATAGAAGCTAGTTTTTTATTTATGGAGAAATACCACGTTTTCCAAATCCAGCTCATATAAATAAAAACGCGAATTGGTAAGAAAATGCCAAGTCCATAAGGGTGTGGGTGGTTCTCAAGTACAAACAGTTGCACTTGAGGCTGGGAGAGACCCCGGGCAGTCGGGCCTTCCAGTGTCCCTCTCCAGATGTCCTGGGGCATCACAGGCTCGCTCGCCCTTTGGAAAGCAGGCAATCTCTCTGCAGCCACATTTCCACAACTTTCACTGGCATGAATGGGCCTCGGTGGCAGGCTGTGGGCACTCAGGAAGGACAGGGCTGTGGCAAGGCGGGCAGGCATGAAGGAGATGGGAGCGTGTCTACTGAATGCCCATTTCCCCACTTCGGGGTGAGCGAGCAGCTACAGACTATCCTGCAGAACATACTGGCAAATCAAAGGCGTGTGCCCTGCTCATCAGAATGAAAATATGCTTCTGTTATGAGTCATGGACAAATCAATTAAAACTGGAAACCGAGAGGAATTCCTGACTCCAGAAGCATTTAAGCTCGCCATTCCATTGCTCTGGCCCCACCCAAACAGGAACTCCAGGGCGACTTGTCATCCGTGCAGAGCTAAGGACGAGGTCAAGAGCAGAGTCCCTGCCCTCAAGGGTCACACAGCTCCCTGGGGAACAGGTGGCTCTTGTTCCTTCGTCTCCGTTCCTTCCAACCTTCTCGGCTGATGTCCCAACCTTGGGTCAGGTACAAACATCCAATTCAACATGGCAGCTGGGCGGTCAGGGAGGATGGCTGGGGACCAAGAGCAGTGGGTGGGGTTGTCTTCCCCAGAGGCAGCCGGGGGGGCGGGGATGGGGGAGCAGGGTTCACTTTGGGAGCTGAGAGTAGGAAGATGGGGATCAGAAGGCTGGGGCCTGGCCCTTCCATTAGATGCCCCTGGGTTGGAATGTGTGGTCCACAATCATGTGTGAAGGCTTGATCTCCACGTGCACACGCGGCATTTGGAGATGGGCCTCTGGGAGGGATCTGAGGTTAGATGAGGTCATGGGTGGGCCCCACAGTGACATCAGTGGCTCTATAAGGAGACAGGAGGGACCCAGACAGCGGCTTGCTCTGGCCCACCCAGGAGGCCCTCACCAGGTGCTGCCCAGGCTCTTGGACTTCCTGGGATCCAGAGCCACGAGTCAAATAACTTCTGATCTTTATAAATTATCTAGTCTTACAATTTTTTTATCACCACAGAAAATGGACTAAGACCTAGGTGGCCCTAAAAAGGTCAGACACATAGAGCAGAGAGCAGAATGGCGGTTACCTGGGGCTGGTGGAAGAGGAGCCCCGGTGGTGGGGGCGTTGGTGGGAATGCCCAAGGTTTCACTCACAGGATGGATAAGTTTGGGGATGTAGTGTGGAGCGTGCTAACTGATGGGCAGCCATGCGTGTCCACTTGACCAGGTAGAAAGACTTTGATAAAAGTGGCAAAGTCTCTGATCATGTAAGTCACGGTGTGACTTTGATCTTGCAGGGCCCTGAGGACCCAGGCCACCATGCTGTGCAACCATATGACGTTACCCCCTGGTGATGGACACAGCAGAGTGTCACCGGGGATTCAATAGCATGAAAAATGTCTTACAATGGTCCCTGGTGATGGGCTTTCCAAGAAAATGCCACTTTGGCCTAGGATCTTGAACGTGGTGGACTCTGTCACTTACTACCTGCCTCAAATTGCTCTCCCAGGAGAAGCAGCCCCTGCAGCCTTGACAGCAGAGCTGCTTTCCTGAGAGCAGACCCCACCCCGTCCTGCCTCTGTCTCTGCTGCTTGGTGCGAGTCCTGTGTCCTGGACACAGCAATTCTCTCATCCGACAAGTGCTTCCTGAGCAACTACTATGTGCCAGGCATGGTTATGAGTGCTGGGGACACAGTGATGAAAATGTGGGCAACATGCAGATAAGAGAGGACCTCACACAGATGATCTGAAAAAAGTAAAGGGGTCGCCTTGCAGGCGTCTGGAGAAAACCACCCCAGGCAGAGGGACCTGTGGGAGGAGGCGGGCCGGGCCTGGGTGTGGGGCTGCCTTGTGACCTGCAAACCCCAGAGGACCCAGGGCCTCACCATGCCCCATTGAATGACATCCCCCATTAAAATGCATCACATTCTAATGCAATTTTGGTGGCTCTTTGGGACATGGGCTTCCCGTAAAACTGCTTGGTCACTGAACCACCTCGGGTCTCATTTGCATGTCCCAATGGCAATGACCTCCCACTAGCAATTTCATGCACACAAATTGTCAGAGAATTTACAGGTCATCATTAATACCAGGGTTTCCTCAGGAGGAACGGTGACAGCGTACATCCCTCTAGCAAATCTTAGTTTCCATAAGGCTTTCTTCCGCCAGATCTCAACAGATTTGAACCTCACAAAGCGCAGGAGGGAGGGAGGCATCATATATGGGTGAGGAAACTGAGGCTTCCAAGGATATGCACCTCGGAACAGGGAGGACCATCTTCCACGTTGGCTGCTCCATCAAGTCCACAGTCACCACGTTCCCCTCTTGCGTGTGGGAAAGCATCCTCTTCTTGGAGGGAGGGAGGAACTTGTTTGATATTTTGGAGCCTCACTCTGGGACTGACTCACAGAAGATGGGTCTCCAGGGCACTCAGGCTTTGCTGTTGGATTTGGAACCCCAGAGCGGGGTCTGGCTCATCACCCAGGCTCTCAAGAATCAACTGCTGAATTCTCAGGAGTGCTGAAGCCAGCCGACATCACAGCATAAGATTGAAACAGACCACAGTGGAGCCTTTGCAGCTTGCATAATGACAAATGCTGCACCTCAGAGCCTGACGTGCTCTGATGATCCCCCGGTCCTTCTCCCCAGGGGAGCTGGGCATTACCAGCCCACCTTTGCTTCTAATCCCAACACTGCCTTTCAGGAGCTCTGTAATCTCGTGTAAATAATGTGAGCCCCTAGTGCTCACTTTTTCTGGGTGTAAACTGGAGATAATAACATCTGCCTTTTCAAGGTGGGTCTTGGGATTAATTGAGATAAAATATGGAAAGAGAATTGGACCAGGGGTGATCAATAAATGGCGCTGTCACTACTATATTGAATAAGTATGAGATGCATTTGACACTCCCATGGATCAAGGAGGACTTGACAGAACAACCCCTGGGAAGGCGTGAGGGAGTGAGGAGGAGGGGCGTGAGGAGGAGGAGGGGCGTGAGGAGGAGGAGGGGCGTGAGGAGGAGGAGCCAGAGGAGGAGGCACAGAAGGTGCCCCGTTGTACACAGGACATATCCCGCGGACAGTCCTGGCTCTCCACAGGACCGTGGATGAATCCTATGGCCTCCGTGTTGGATCGCTGGGTCCCCTACTCATAGGAATCTCCCGACACACCCCGGCCAGCTCCCTAGGCCCAGCTGCTCACTCCCGGGGCTCTGCTTGTGCACAGTGTGACGTCTGGCTCCTTCCACAGCCTTTGCACAGCCCGCGCTGGCCCTCCGAGTGTCAGGGTGCAGCCTGTGGCTCACAGTCACAGCCCCCACCTGCCTGCCCTCCTCGGATAACTACCCTGTGCCACTGTCAGGAAAATGCGGAAACCTGACATCTTCCAAGTGTAAGCTGAAGCCACCAGTGCTGCGGCACAGGCTGCACAGCCCCAGGTGACAAGAACCCCTGGACAAGTCAGCACAACTCTTCCCTTTGGTGCTGGAGGTTACCATGGTGATGAGGATGTCACAGTGGATGCGGGAACTGAAGACGTCACTCGAAGGAATGGGGAAGAATGCACCAGCTCTCTCCTCTGCGTGTCACGGATGCACAGGACAATAGATCCCCAGGGCATGGGGGGTGTGTCCCCAGGCCACCAAAGCATAGTCACTCCTGAGGCCGGGGTGGTGTCTGTGTGACACCGTCTTCTCCCACCTGCAAGCTCTATGAGATGGTGAACTCTGGCATCCTCACAGCAGGGCACCCTGAAGGCCCACAACAGCAGCAAACAAGATCTGCTTGATGTCACATGCCTCTCAGCCAGGGATGAGCCAGGCACGGTCCCCTGCCCAAGGGGCTCACTGCTTATGAAATGGATGAACGCAGCAAGCTGCCCTGCATGTAACAGGGACAGGAGAAACCTGGGCTCAGGCTGGGTGGCAGTTCCGGGAGGGTTGGAGGAGGGACACCTGGACCACAAATTACACGCTGACCCTCTTCATCCTGGACCTTAGAAGGTAGGATGTGCCTGGTCCCATCAGGAGCGTAATGAGTGCCTGCTTCAAGGATGTGCATGGTCAGGAGAAGCGCAGAGTTCTCACGTGGACACAGTGAACGGCAGGGGACGTGAGCTGGGCAGAAGGAACAGCAGGGGCAGAGGCCAGGAGAGTCAAGGACACTGGGCCCTGTCACAGATCATCATTATGGCTGGCATGAAGACCCAGATGGCAGCAGCAGGGGCAGGTGTTAGAAGACAGGCTGGCTTAGTTGCAGGGCCCAAGTCACAGAAGGACACTTGTCCTGAGGGCTTTGGGGAGCCCCTGCAGAGTTTTATGAGAGAAGCGGTGGACTGAGTTTGCACTCAGGTAAGACGTGCTCCACTCAGGGCAGACTGGTGATGAACTGGCCAGAGGCTGAAAGGCAGGTTGGGGGCTGTAGCCATGACCAAGGCCAGGGGTGAATTCTTCTCCAGAAATGATCTGTTAACAACTGGCAGTTGCTGATGAAGGCCATATGGTATCCTTTGTCAAAGGTCCCCTGGGGGCATCCCGCCTCTGTCCTGCCCCAGCCCCCGCCTGTCCCCGGCTCCAGCCAGAACAGCTCTGCCCTGAAATTCTGACCACACTTCATCTTAAGTGAAGATCTCAAGAGTAAGGTTTGGCCACTGATTTAAGTGGTTCTTCCTTGGCTCAGAGTGGTAGGAAGACATCTGTATATTGACTTATTCCATCACCGCTTCAAGAAGGTTCTAGAAACATGCAGTTGCTGTGAGAGCCGTCTAACTGACCTGGAACATCTGTTCTTATCCCGTCCTGCCTGTGTCCGCTCTCACAGTTGTGCTGACAGTGACTGGTGGCAGGTGCCTCCCTCACCCAATGTCATATGAACCATTTGGATGTGTGTAGCGAACCCCCAGCCAGGTGGGTGGAGACGACTCCATCACACGGCCTGAAGACGTGAATGACTACCTGCCACTGGCGTTCAATCAGGGTCACGGCCTCGTGACATATCTCAAGATGCGTCCTCCCAGGCTGGCCAGGCCTCCCCCCCCATGTTGGAGGAGAGTGGGAGAAGAAAGGTCCTCTCACCTGAGGACTGAGGGCCGTGTGCTCATAACAGCAGAGGCCCCCGGGGGGCACGCTGCCCAGGACCTAGGGGAGGGTCAGGTGTCGTCCATTTGATCCGAGGAACAACCCTAGGGCAATGCCATCTTTCATTGCAGTTTTACAAATAAGGAAACACGGGAGGGGGCTGCTGGCCCTTGAGGCCTCTGTTCATCAGCCCCGGCTGCCGAGATGGGCAGCTCACCGAGCTGGAGGCTGGAACTCGAGGTCAGGATTCAGTGTGGTCAGGTCCTGGAGGGGCCCTCGCTCTGGCTCAAGGAGGACAACCTTCCTGCTGCGTCCTCAATGAGATGTCTCTGTTTCCTCTCGGAGGCCACAGTCCTAACCAGATTAGCACCCAGATTAGCCCAGACAGTCACCTGGGAATTAAGACTTTGATATGTGAATGTGGGGGACACACTTTGGCGAGAGGACGGGGAGGTCAGACGCTTGTCCCTTCCCCAGGCTTGCCCTCCCCCCCCCCCCCTGCCCCGCCACCAGGGCCCCCTGCACATGGTGCCCCCGCGCTTTGGGCTTCCTCTTTCCTTTCTCCTTGGCTGTGATTGTCTTAGGCACAGGAGAGCAAAACAGCTCCGCTCTGGACAGGGGAAATACAGCCCCCGACAGCTCAGCCTGGGCTACCGAGGCTTGGGAGCACCAACCACTCACTCTTCAGAGCAAAACTGACATGGAAACTAGTTGATGCCGGGCCTTCGTCTGTGCCAGCTCTGGAGCCTGTCAGCCGGAAAGAAGGACAGGAGGCCGGCCTCGGGGCGCAGTAATTCACCCTCAGGCAACGCGCTCAGGAGCTGACGGGTAATTAACATAAAGCACTGGTGTCCCCATGAACCCAGAGAGCAATTCCCACCACGTCCCCTCAGCAGGGGCGAGAGAGGCGGCAACAGAAGCCTGCAGCGGGGTCTGTGCAGGCAGGAGGCGGGGTGGGCACAGGCGGGAGGTGAGGAGGCGCAGGGTGAGGAGGCGCAGGGTGAGAGGCGCAGGGTGAAGCGTCCCAGGTTCGAGTCCCATGTCCTCCCCTGTGAGTGCTGTGGCTCATGGGCATCTGCAACCGGGATTGGTCAGGGCAGGATCACAGGAAGTGCCTGAGGCCACTGGGAGCACTGAGGGAGCCCAGACCACATCCAGGTTCCAGCAAAGGCTGGGGTCTCTTCCCCCGAGATGAAGACAGCAGGGCAGGTGGGGACCTGAGCCTGGCAGCACACCAGCCAATGCAGGCAGTGACAGCTGCCGAGAGCCCGCTGCGCAGCTGGGAAACAGGCAGGGCACGGCAGGCGGAGCGGGGACCCCGCAAGGAGCCTCTGCTTGTTCTCTGCCTTCCCTCTGGGGACCCCCTTCCCTCACCGTCTGCTCACACACTCGGGGCCACCCTCCCGCCCTCCTTCACAGGAATGGGCCCTGACCACCCAGGCCAGTCACGGCCTCGGGCTCTGCAGGGGCTGCACAGCCACGACTGGGGCCAGCGTCAGCCGTGGCTCTGAACACCAAGCTAACAAATGCAGGGGACAGCAGGAAGGCCAGGTCAGCGCGAGTCCAGGCTTAGTTATGGGAGCCAAGAAAGTCCTGTGAGCTTCGGTAAGGTAAGCTGAGTTCCTGTCCCTACAATCAAATCAATCCTGGCCCCACGGCTCATGAACTCAGTGCTGACCAGAGGAACAGGACTCTCTTCCTGTTAGATGGGGACTTGATAGGTCATCGTCGGCCTGCCTGGGTGCCTACCATGAGCTGTATGTTGACTTACTATCTATCCTGTCATCCATCTGCCTGATCTATCAGCTGTCCGCCTATCTCCCATCTGTCTACCATCTCTATCATATATCTATCTGTCACCCAACACACACACACACACACACACACACATATACACACATACACACACATACACACACATACACAAACACACACATACACACACACATACACACATACACACACACATACACAAACACACACATACACACATACATACACATACACACATACATACACATACACACATACACACACATACACAAACACACACACATACACACACATATACACACATATACACACACATACACACATATACACACATACACAAACATACACACACATACACACATAAACACACATACACACATATACACACACATACACACACACACACATTTATGGCCTCTTTCAGTGGATAACATTTTCATTTACAAAACCTACACTTTCACAGCTTTTTTTTCGGTAATTCTCAAAACAGTCCTTGCGGTGAACACAGTCTCAGTGTGTCCTTTAGCAAGGGAAGACACTGAGTCCCAGAGTTTGGAGGTGACTCCCAAGTCAACCATGGATTCAGTCCTTCCTTCTAATGGTGGGAGTTCAGTGCCACCAGAGACCAACATTTACAGAAATTTCTTATCTGTCCAGCACTGTCTTGTTGGAAAGCCCTGTGTCGATGTGTAGTATCCATGAACTCTCCTTTAGCACACGTCCTACAAGCTCGAGTGTGCATCCCAGTCCCTGGGACCCTGAGCAGTCTCTCCTAAAGGCTGGGCTCCAGACAGTCATCTAAGCAGAGCCTACACTGGCAAAACCACCAGAAGCTGCCTTAGTTACCCATGGGAGAGGATAGAGGTCAAACGGCTCATCATTCTTCTCTACAGTGGAATATTACACAGCCTTTAAAAACACATACTGTAAAAAGTGTCAATGATAAGCTAGTGCTTCTGCCAGACCATCAATTTGAAAGAGTTAAATACAAAATTACTATTCATGTTTCTCATACCTACAGCTTACACAGACACCCACCATTGATATGAAAACTACGAGAAAAGGAATAAGAAAAGAATATCAAGCCCCAAATGAATCTGCTGAAAGGCAGGTTGGGGGTTGTAGCAATGACCAGGCCAGGGATGAGCACTTCTCTAAGAATGATCTGGAAACAACTGGCGGTCGCTGAAGAAGGCCATATGGTGGGATTCTGGGCAGCTGTTACTTTCTCATACTTTTCTTATACTTTCTTATGTGTTTAATCTTCTGTATTTTGCAACAAATGTATACTGCTTTTCTGATAAGAAATGTGTTTTTAAAAGATTCTCTTGTTCAGCAATCAAAGTCATTTCCCCCACGTGACTGAGTGTTGGCTCACTGCCTAGAGCCAGGAAGACCCTTCGGTTATGATGTGGACTCCTCTGGGCCACAGCTAGGCTGGGGTTTCCCCAGGGAGATGCCCGAATCTGTGCATGTGCCATGCCTGCCTCCGGGTCCTCAGACACAGCAACCTGAGGTCCTTCTTCTTCAACTACTACCCACGGCTCAAAGGGCTTCTAGGAACAGACAGCAATCAACATCGTAGATGTCCCCATCAGGGTCACCTTGTTGCCCACAAGGTCAGTGCAGTGAAGAGCACTGGTTTCCTGGAGTAGCCATCTTGGCTCCTCCACCAAACCCCGCTCAGGAAGCCTTTGCCAATGCCCCCCACAGGGACTCCTGCAGCCAGAGCACCCGGAAACAGCTGCTTCCAGGGCGAGCATATCTTAGAACCATCAGCCATCCAATGAGGTGGGTCAACACGGAGCAAGGCAGAAACCTCGGCTGTGCCCAGCCTCTGGGTCGCAGAGGGCCTGGGGCTTCCTAACTGCAACCCAGGAGTTGGATGGGGCCCAGGAGGAGACCAGGACGTGACTGTCTAGGAGGAGAGGCCACATGCAAAGGCCCAGAGGCAGGGACCCACCTGCAGGGAGGGGTTTCTAGGATGCAAATTTAAAGTGGAGATAATGACCAGGGACAAGATAGAGAGTTCTGGAAAGTGAACCATGGCTGGCCTCATGGGCAGATTCAGGACCTGGAGCTCAGATGTCCATGCCGGGTGGCCACGATGCATGGAGTGGGACGGGGGCTCAGTGGTCCTTCCTGCCCTCAGTGCTATGGTGGCTTTCTAACAAGTCGGACTCCACTGAGAAGTCTCCCCTTGACGTTCCCTTATGACCTGCCACACGTTTCCTCAGACAAACCTCTGCTCCATCTGCATTCAGCTCTCATGCATCAGGAAAGAGCATGACTGACCAAGCGAATCCCAAGATCTCATCAGAAAGGGAGACCACAGACACCTGAGAACGCCTGCGCCAGGTCATCGCTCTCCTTTCTCTGTAGCTGGGGAGGAGGTGCCCGGGGCGCGGCGGGCGCCACTCACCACAGGTTGACCAGGAACGGGTGCTCCAGCCCCTGCATGACCTGCAGCTCGCGGAAGACGTTGCGCACCTCGTCCCTCTCGATGCACTTCTGCTTGTTCATGTACTTCATGGCGTACATCTTCTTCGTGTCTCGCTTCTGCACGATGCACACCTGGGCAACGGGCAAAGGAGAGCGTTCAGGCCCACGTTTAAGGAAAACCAGGAGCCGCTGCGTTTCCACCCTGGGGTCAAGTCCGCTGGCAGAGCAGCTCCATAAACTGCCCCCCATCAGTCCCCAAGGGCAGAGTTGGAACCCTAGGTTCCTGGCCCTGTCTGGGTGCTGGGAAGGCAGCCCTGGGGTCAAGAGACAGAGGGAGCAGCTCACAGCCCTGGAGGAGACCAGAGGGAGGGCCAGTGACCGCAGCCCTATCTGTGCCCAGCTGACTCCCCACATGGTGCCCACCTCCCGACTTCCACACCCCAGCCCTGCACTTCTTCGCCCATGGACTGTCTTTTGTGGGCAGAGCTCCCATTTGCAGCCCATGAGACAGACCAGCAAAGCCAGGGAATTGGGGTATTCAGTCCGTGGCTGATGGGATGGGAGTCCTTGCACCCCAGCTCCCCTGCAGGGTGGGTGGGACAAGTCTGAGCTGCTGTTGCACTGTCCCGGGTCTGGGACAGACTCCTCTCACAGCCCCCTCTCTCTGCCCTCCCTGCTCCCTGGGATCCCTTTGCCTCTCCAGGGCCCTACACTCAGATCCTTCCTTGGGCCGCCTCTTGAAACCCAGCCACGGCCCCAGGCTCGAGCGAGGACGACACCCACGTGGTGCTCCACCGCCGCAGGCCGGGTGCTGTCACCTCCGTTCCCCCGTCAGCCCCCGAGAACCACAGGGATAAAGCCTCCCTCCCCCGTCCACAGGAGGAGGCACCGCCCACAAGCAGGCGTCGACCCACCAGCCCCAACAAGCCACTGCACACTGTGCCCGGCTCAGACCCATGGCCTCTGACTTTGAGTGACTCCCTAAACCCAGGGCAGAGGTGGCTTCCCCAGGGCATCAGGGCAGAGGACGAATGTGGAAGAAGGGAAGAGGGTGGGGGCCAGGGGAGTCCTCTAGACAAAGGGATGGTGTCAAGGAGGGCAGGAGCCCAGGGAGACGCCGTGAGCAGTATGGTTTGCCACACGCGCAGGGCTGGCGTGCCTGGGCAAGAGTGACCAAGACGGCGGGTTCAGATGTCCCCAGAAGCCGGGGGAAGCAGCTGCTGCCTTCCTCAGCGGCTCTAACGTACCCACAAGCCAGGCAGCCTGAATGGCAGGAACGTATTGTCTTTCCCTTAGGAGTCCAGAAGCCCAGGTTCAAGGTGTGGGCGGCCCTGTGCTCACGGGGAGGATTCCCTGGCCTCACCTAGCACTCGCCACTGTCCCTGGCTCTCTCTGGTTTGCAGCTGGAGTCTGGGCTTCCTCCCATGTGCGTCTGCCTCTGTTCCCCAACATCTTGTAAGGACACCAGCCATCACATCTATACCTTACCCTTCTCTTTCCTTGACCTCAGCCACCTTCAGTCAACTGTAGTCTGAAAATATCAAATGGAAAATTCCAGAGATAAATTACTCATAAAACCTAAGTTGCATTCTAAGTAGTGTGATGAAATTTCACCCCAGTGCCATGGTGGCTTTCTAACAAGTCGGACTCCACTGAGAAGTCTCTCCTTGACATTCTGTCATAACATGCCACGCCTTTTCTCATATAGACAAACCTCTTCTCCATCTCCCAGGACGTATCATCCCTTTGACCAGTGTATCCATGCTGTATATGCTCTTTCCCATAGTCACTTAGTATCCCTCTTGGTGATCGATTGATGGGTGCACTACTGCAGTGCTTGTGTCCAGGTGACCCTTACATGGCAGCCTATAGCTACCTCATGGTGCCTACACCTCGATCCATCCCATCATGCAGGCATTGAACAATCAGGTCATCACAAGAAGGATGTGACAGTAAAATAACGTACTTAGAGAGAAAAGTTTATAAATTAAACTGTACCATAGTCTGTATGTGTAAAAATAAATAATATACATAGGATTTGTTCCTTCTCAGAAGCACCGATACGCAGGATCATAGATACGCAGGATCCCTGGGCTTCCAAATAAGGCCACAGTCCAAGGTTCCAGGAGGACATGACTGGGACACTATTCCACCCAGGGCACTTCCACTGCTGTCTCCATGGACAAAGGAAAGGGAGGCACAAAGGCTTCCAGACCTTCCTCCAGGTTCCAGACTCAAGCCCAGCTGTCCGGCTCCCCAGTGGCCCTCGGTCCACCACCCCCTAGAGAACACGGCAGGTGGAGAGACACTAGCAATAAGACAGTGGGCACCTGGCTAGGAACCCGGGCTTCCTCCAGGCACTGGGTTGCTCTTCTGTTGGGAAGTGAGCCCCTCCCAGCTCAGATGTGCGTAGTTTACTCGTGGAAGAGGAGGACGGCTGGGAAAGGCCCCGAGTGCAGCTCCAGCTCTGGTCTCCGAGCCTCAGCCTCAGCCTGGGGGGAGCTGAGGGCGCAAAACCCACGCTGCCCACTGGGCAAAACTGGAGGAGGCCAAGGAGGTGGGGGCTGGCAGTACAAGGGGGACGAGGGACGTCAAGGGCAGCTCGACGCGTTCACCAGTAGACGTCACGGGACCTCCAGGCAGCCAAACAAGTGGCATGAGGCTGAACGTCCTGGGGCTCCCATCTCTAGAGAACTTGAAAATACAAAATGCAGGGAGAAGAAGGTTCCCGGGAATGGAGCGGACGTCCAGATCCCAGCCCGAGTCTGAAGGCAGAGGTGGTGGAACTGCCAAACTGGACTTCTCACCCCTGCACCCCTGTTCTCCCTGGCCATCTCAGAAGAGGAGCTCAGCTGTTGCTCAGAGGCTCGCCAAGCTGTGGAGGGAGGCTGCATTCAGAGTCACTGGTGTCCAGGGGACACTGGAGATACTCAGTGGTCACCAAGGCTCTCAGGGGACACTGGAGATACTCAGTGGTCATCAAGGCCCCCAGGGAGGGCGGTGGGGCCCTCACCTCAGCTCAGGGTTGCTTAAGAACCGGAGGAGACTCTTCAAAAGTAGGTTGGAAAGCCATCTTTGGACCAAGAGCCCATGGTTAGGACAGGGCTGGAAGGTGGACTTTCCCACCCCAGGGGAATCAAGGCTGCTGGCAGCGGGTTGGGAGGGAAGGCGGAAGTGTGGATCTGCAGGTCCAGGAAGAGGAGTCCACCGAGGGTCTTGGCCTCTGAGCACGGGGGGTGGCTGGGACCTGTCAATCGTAGGCCTGGACCCCTCCTGGGTAAGCTGAGGGCTTGGATCTGCCCCTGGAGGGCATCTTGGAAAGCCGTTTCTCAGGAGCGCAGCTAAGAAGGCTGGCCTTGGGGAGCTGGCCGGCTCCTGCTCCTCTGGCCGACCCTCTGTGGGGCTGTTCACAAATCCTGTCTTGCTTCCTCCTGGTCTGGCCAGGCTGGGCAATGGGCCCAAAGCCTAGTGCCTGGGAGACAAGTGGTGTCCAGAAGACAGAGGCATGGAGAAGGGTCGGGTTCTGGGCCCTTGGACCAAGGTGTAGATTCCATCTCTACTGTGTGACACCAGGCAGGTCACCCACCCTCTCTGAGCATCAGTCGGCTCATCAGAGCTTCTGTGGGACGCTTGTTCACGTGAGAACACAGCAGGAAGCCAGCAGTCTGGACCTGGAGGGGCCTCGCGGAACCCAACCAGTGCCAGCCTGCTCCCCACTGTCCACACTCCAGACTGGGAACTAAACTTTGTCATTATGTCACCGGTCTGTCCTGGGACCGCCTGCACAGACTCGGGGAGCCCTGGACCTAGACGGGGTCTTCTCCAACGAAATGAAGGGTCTAACGAGGAGGTCGCCCTGGGTTAGGCTGGGCCACACCAGGTGACTCCTAGAAGAGCAGAGACGCAGGGAGGTGGCTACGGCTGCAGCCACGTGTCCCCAGGGCAGGTCAACACCTGGGGGCCACGGGAAGGCAGGGTAGAGCAGGGCACAGGCTCCTCCGGCCACACCTCCACGGTGGACTCTGGCCTCCAGGACTGTGAGGGACAGAGCTGGGTTACGTGACAGTCGGCACAGCCGCGCCTCTCTCTCCCCACCGCAGAGGGGGTCTGCACGACGACCTCCCAGGCCTCTAGGGGACACAGTGCATGGGTGGGGCCAAGTGTGTGACCCATGCGGGGAGCAGCCAGGGGCACGGTGGAGGGGTGGCAGATAGATATCGGGACCCCACCTGCAGCCCTGACCTCACGTGCTCCCAGCCCCGGTCCCTGGTGACTGTCCACCCAGGGCATCTGCTGAAGCAGGAGCTGCTCTTGGCCTTGGAGCTTCGGCCAGGTGACGGAGAGGGCAGCTGGCTCTGCCCAGGTCCTGGGGACGTTGATGTCAAAGCCGAAGACCAGGTCCCAAGTGGCCGCAGGGCTGCCCCTCCAAAGGAAATGGCAGTTAATGAGGCGAGAACAAGGAGTTTGGCCAAAGCCATCTTGTTGCCAAAAGGCAAGCACCCAATTAACATTCCCATTAGCCTAATCCAATTAGGCCTGACGCTATCATTACTAATTACAGTGTCGGGACAAATAAATAAACGTTAGCTAATGTGGTCTCCACTGGCACTGAGAAAAGCATGTGTCAAACACACTGAGCATCAGAAATTTGGGGATGGGCCCCAGTGGGTGGAGAGTGGGTGGTGGAGGTCAGGAGCCCACAGGGGCCAGCACCCGGGGCTGGGCATCCCGACTTGGGATTCAGCATTCAGCGTGCTGACGGGGCAACTCCGCCGAGACTTGTGTGTCCTGGAATCGCGTCTTCAGCACGCCCCGGGAGGCAGCACAGCCAGCCTGGAGGACTGCCTTGAGGGAATCTCCCAGAAACTCCTTGACCGGCTTCTGCTCAGGACTCTAACCCCAGTTGGCTCTAGGGGACAGACGATTACCCAGCGCTGGCCTCGGTCCTGAGGTCATCTAAGCACTGTGGCAGATCAGTGCTGGGGGCACATGGATGGAGGATCTGGGGGCTGCTCTGGTCGGGTTGTCATGGGCTGGCCTCGGGAGGGGGGACGTGTGGGGAGGTGGGGAGGAGGTGTGACCCGCAGAAGGACAGAGACCTGGGCCCTGCCAGGGCACATGCCAGCTCCTGCCAGTAGTATTCTCAGCTTCTGCGTCTGCGCAGTGGAGCTCGGAGCAGTGCTGACCTGAGCCAGTCAGGAGGGGTCGGGGGATCCCCGCAAGCCCCTTCCTGCGCTGTACTCAGGACCCTCCTCCGCAAGCGTGCCAAAGGCGGAAGCACAGAGCACGGTGCAGACCTGGGGCAACCTGGCCACCCGAGGATTGTCTGGTGTGATTCTTGATTTTACGTCAGTCGACTGGATCACATGTCCAGATATGTGGTCAAACATGACTGCGGCTGTGTCCGTGAGGGAGTCTGGGGATGCGAGTGACACTTAAATTGGTGCACTTGGAGGAAAGCAGGTGGCCCCCTGCCCTGTGGGTGGGTCTCATCTAATCCGCTGAAGGCCTGAAGAGAAGGAAGGCTGGCCTCCCAAGGAGGATGGAACCCTGCAGGAGTAGGCAGCCCTCAGACCTGAGCCGCGGCCAGTTCTCCGCCAGGCCTCTGCACCTTAGTGCCTTTGCCTTCGCCGTGAGGGAGGCTGGGAGGCCGGGGGTGCCCTGTGGATGTGAAGGCTCTGGGGAAGCCCCTGCTGGACCCACTCAGATGTCACTGCCGAGAAGTGAAAGTCCACCCTGCAGACTCCAGGTTGGCCAGCCCTGAAAATGTGCCCGTCAGGTCCATAAACATGTCCCTCTATTACACACACCCACTTCTGCTTCTCTGAGACTCTGGCTGCTACATCTGGAACCCAGCCAACCAGGATGGGAGCTTGGGGCCTGAATTACACTTCCCAGGGGCCTGGGGACCCTCCAGGGCCTCCGGTGCTGGGAGAGCACAGGAGCTCACATGGATTGGTATCTGACTAAAAACATTGTCTCCCGTCACTGTGCAAAGGAGAAGGCACCCCAGGAAAGGTCCCCCTGCGGAGCATGGCCCACAGTGTGACCCACTGTGCCAGTCAGCAGGCCTCCCGGTGGCAGTGAGAAACAGCCTCCTGGCCCTTGTCTGTGAGTGGCAGCAAGAAACAGCCCTCCTGGCCCTTGTTGCAGGACAACATCTCAGAGACGAGGTGACAAAGACAAGCGAGGGACAGGTGGCAGATTGCCCTGACTGACATGCTTCACATGTTAGTGCCATAAAACCCGCTATCCCACTCCTCAGGATTTATCCAAAAGAACTAAAGTCGGCGTAGTCTAGTGACGCGGCCACATTGGTGGTTATAGCAGCAGTTACAACAGCCAAGCCACAGAACCAGCTGCCATTAAGAGATGGGTGAATAGAGAAGACAGGGACACAGACACAGGGGGTGTCACTCGGCCACAGGTAAGAAGGAAGTCATGGCATTTGCTGGTGAATGGATGGAACTGGAGGGCATCCTGCTAAGTGAGATGAGCCAGGACCAGAAAGTTTTCTCATATGAGAAGCAAGAGAGAGAGAAGGAAGAAGAGCAGGGGGTGGATCCTAGGAAAACAGAAGGGAGATCCATGGAGCAGAGGAGGGAGGTGGAGGGAGAGGGAGAGGGAGGGAGAGGGAGAGAGGGGAGGGAGGGGAGAGGAGAGGGAGGGGAGAGGGAGGGAGGGGAGAGGGAGGGACTGGAGAGGGAGGGATGGGAGAGAGGAAGGAGGGGAGAGGGAGGGAGGGGAGAGGGAGGGAGGGAGAGGGGAGAGACTGGAGGGACTGGAGAGGGAGGGACGGGGGAGAGAGGAGGGAGGGGAGAGGGGAAGGAGGGGTGAGGGAGGGAGGGGAGAGGCAAGGGACTGGGGAGGGGAGGGAAGGGAGGGGGAGGGACAGGAGGGGAGGGAGGGGAGAGGGAGGAACTGCAGAAGGAAATGCATCAAATTATGCAACGTACCTACGTGAAGTCACCACGGGGAAGTCCCCCTGTATGTTTGTCTACAAATCACTAATTTAAAAATGAATAAATAAATAAAATGAAGACCAGTAGAGAAAGAGGAGCAGGAGAGGGAGGAGGGGAGGGAAAGAGGAGGTACCTGGGGACTATAATGGACTGAAATGGAGCAAGTCATACTCCATGATTTATGAGGGTGTCAGCCTGAACCCCACTATTGTGTCCGACTACACAGCGCTAACTAAAGCATGGAAAAGCTCATGCTCTGGGTTAAACTATATTCCCCCAAATCCATGGCTGAAGTCCTAACCCCCAGAGCCTCCAAATGTGACCACATGGACACAGGACCTCTGAAGAGGTCAGCACAGCAAAATGAGGTCACCAGGGTGGCCCATCCAATCCGACTGGAGTCCTGAGAAGAAGAGATCAGGACACGGACACAGAGGGACGACCCTGTGAGGACGCAGGGAGAAGGTGGCTGTCTACACCCAGGAGTGCGGCCTCGCGAGGAATCTCCCATCTCTCCTGGGTCTCCCAGAGCTGGGGCCACCTGTCTGCACCCCGCAGCTGAAGGTGCTGTCCTGAGGGCACGGGGAGCTGCCGGAGGGTTCCAAGGTGGATCTGTGAAGGCCACGGAGGAGGCCTGGGCTGGGCTGGGAAGCGCTCTCCGCAAGCGGAGGAGAGCCTGGGGACAATTCTAAGGGGAGACGGGTGCTTCCTGATCACGTCACCACCCTGAGCACACGCCCACTGGTCCCTCTTCAGAGTCGTCCTGGAGGCACCGTGTCAGGAAATGCCAAGGCAGTGGGAGGACGAGGCCTGGGACCTGCCCCCGCCCCGCACCTTAGTGCCGTTGCCTTCACCCCGAGGGAGGCCGGGAGGCCGGAGCGCCCTGTGGATTGAAGGCCTGGGGAAGCCCTGCTGGACCCCCTCAGAGGTCACTGAGCCGTCTGCCAGACGGTCCGCCAGCTCTGGCCCGGCTCTGCAGCCACGTGGGCCTGCATGTCCTGGGACAATAGCTCTCAGTGCAGTCCCCCCAGGAGCCAGCAAAGTCCTCCGAAGCAGCCCTCAGGCCAAGCACATCTGCTTAGTAGGAAATGAATAGTTATTTCATTAAAGAAATGGGTTCCATCCTTCATGAAGATGTCCACAGAACTATGAAGGCTTCACATAAACGCACCATCTTTCAGGAGTCCAGGAATGATTCTCACATCATGATAACAGCCAACCCAAGGCTCAAAGAAGTTAGGCAACTTGCCCCGAGTCTCATAGTCGGACTACACTCTGGAGCCAAAGCTCGTTAAATGAGTTAGTTAACTCTTGCAATTTCTTGAAAAGAGCAACTACTTATTCTGAACCCTGCTTGTGGTGGACACAGCGCCGGGCACTGAACCTCCTGCCTGAGGCTAACTCTGCTCCTGCCCCAGGGCCTTTGCGGCTGCTGGCCTTTTCTCTGCCCCACTCTGCCCCGTCTTCACCTGGCGTTCTCTTCTTACCAGTGCAGTTTCAGTTTAAAGGTCTCTTCTCAGTGAGGTGAGGCTGTCCCCAAGCTGCTAGCTCCAGGGCATCAGGGACCCTGGTGAGCCTGTCCCCACACCAACACAAGAACCTAGAATAACGCCAGGTCAGAGCAGTTGCCCATAAGCATTCATTGTCCAACCCAAATCCCTGCTGGGCATTCGCTGTGCCCCCATTAACTTGGCGACCCAGAAACTTAAAAGACAAAAAAGATCCTAAAAGAATATTTTTAAACAGTGAACAAAAACCTTGATAAGCCAATTTTTCCCTGGACATTCAAACTGACAAACGCAAATGTGAAATCTCGTCCTTCCTTAGCTGCTACATGGACTAGTGGTGGTCTGGGCACTAAGTCCGTCAGCCTGCTGTTACTCAGGTGTTTCTCACTGTGAATCCGCAGGCAGCTGCGCACGCCTGGAGGTGTGGAGCGCGACCACGGATCATATGCTGGCGGTGGGACTGGTCTCGAAGGCAGTGAGAAGGCGTGTGGAGTCTGGGAGTGCCATCTCTGCAGTTTGTCCAGCATCTTCCTTTGAGAGACACCAAGAGCTATTCTCACAGAACTCCAAGTCACTTTGGGCTCTTAATGAGCAGACGGCCTCCAGGTAGTCCAAGAATTTTAACCAACTCTGAGTTTATTCTGCTTCAAATCTGTAGCCCTTTAAGCAGACGGTCCACTTGCCCATCAAGCAAGATTCCTCTGAAGCAAGCTGCCCAGAGTGCCCCCGGGGTGCCCTCTGCCTTCCCTGGGCAAGGACCCAGCCCTGTTGGCGTCTGAGGGAGTACCCAGTGGGTCACTTTACCCTGGCTCTCCTCTGCTGGCTCAGCCATCAAAGGGGTCGGGCGTAGCCCACAGAGAGCAGAGAGAGAGGGCTGGACCGGAGGGAGGACGCAAGCAGCGGGTGAGAGATCCCTCTGGGCTCTGATGGAGAGGCAAAGCCATTCAACCAGATCTCACCTGCTGTGTGCCAGTCACTGGGTTCTTCACCCATTTCTACGTACCCATTTCTATTCTGTACATGTGTTGTGTGGATCACATACATGATAGGCTGTAGGTATACCAAGGAGTCTGAGCGTACACGCACACTGCCCAGCAGGCTAGTGGACCCACGTTAGAGCCCACGTACGTGTGTATATGTAAACATCCTGCTTGGTGGTGGGTGTATGACAAGGTTTGAATATGGATGGTGACCCTCAAAGGTCCATATATAGAGGCTTGGTCCCCAGGTGGTGGTATTGGGAACTTAGGAGGTGGTGGGGCTTCATGGGAGGTCCTGAGGTCATCGGAGGAAGTGCCCTGGAAGCCTATGGGACCCTGGGAGAGGATCCAGCCCTGTTGGTGTCTGAGGGGACACAGAACTCCTGTGTCCTGGCTCAAGCTGCGGCCCCCACCACTGCCAGGTGCTTCCTCACTAGGAGCCTAGAACAACAGGTTTGCCCAGCTCGGACTTGAACCCCCCAATCTGTGAGCTCGCACAATGACTGACTGACCCACAGAGAGCAGGGGAAGAGTTCTTCAAAGGAACAGACGCTCTCATGGTGAGAGGGGGTGGGAGTCCAGAGCAGGCAGAGCCTGGTGCACCGTGGCCCCCCACCCCCGTCCTCTCCATCTCACGAGGTGCATCTGCTTCCCAGGTGCCCTCACTCCTACCATCAGAATCAGCCCGATTCCCAAATGGACATAGAGAAATTGACCAGCTGTCACAGCGACCCCAGGATGTGGTCACAGAAGGGTTACAGCAGCCACCAGGACATTCTTGCTAAGCACAGCAGCCTGCCTGAGGCTGGGTCCTCGGGTGCCACATGGGAGGCGACTTCTCACATCTCCAGAGTAAAATGAGATTTCTGCGAGTTCACATGTGCTCCTGCTGATAACCAGGGCCATTGTCATTGTTCACAATGGAACGTCTCTCTCAAAAACTCTTAATAAATGCCGGATATCAGGGCGGCCAGAGGCAGAGAGAAAACCCAAATGTGCATTCACTCTTAGGAGGATGCTTTTCTTCGTCTGACGCCAGCCCACCTGCACACTAGATTAATAATAGCCATGTGGACTTCAGCTGCCTCCCTCAAGAAAAGGCAGAAACTATTTGGATTTTGATCGGAACAAAGCTTTTTTTCCTGTTTCTTTAAAAGAAGCCAAGCTCATCCTAAATACTGGGTATTTATTTGTGTATGTTACACATAAATTCGCGTGTCATCAAGCTATCGCTAAACCTAAGGGTGATATAAAAACAGACCCTCTAGAAAGCTTGGATGTTTCAAAAGATCAATTATGACCATAGGGTTGAGATATTTCATGTCTAGACTAGGTTCCAAGAGCCAGGCCAGAAGCCAACCAGCATCACAGATGGGGACAGAAAAGGTGGACCAGTTTTTCATGAGCTGACATCAGGCTGTACCAATTTAAAAATCACACAGCCATGAAACAGATTTGGTAGATTGTCATGAAGAGGTACAAGTGTTCAGGACCCAAACCATCCCTGCCTTGCGTGCTGATGTGCTTCTAGGGGACACCAACTCTGCTGGAGATTAGAGGGGCTGCTTCCTCAATTCCACGAAATCTCAAGTCCAGTAGGATTTTAAAATGTCTTGTTGCTTATTGTTTAAGTGCAGCCACTGTCCGTGAGATTATAGAGAAACCTCCTAAGATTTCTGGGCTAAAATTCTTCTGAGAAATTCAAAGAATGGCCTCAAATCTGGTTCATAAACTCAGTCCAGTGCTTGCTGACCCCTAAGATCACATTCAGGAAATAGATTGAAAGGAATCAGCCAGGAGAAAAGAGAAGTAGGCTGAGATTTGTGTGCCCACACAAGAGGCCAGAGTGGGCAGTGTCAGTCTGACCAATTAGCTGTTTGTTAAAAATACATGTTTTAAAAGGAATACAACCCAAAGTTTCTACAACTTAACATCCACCATGTCCAGGACGCAACTCAATATTTGATGTACAAAGAACCAGGCAAATGTGGCCACAATCAATGGAAGTGTAGCTTAAAATGACCCTGACGGTGCTGTAATTAGCATAAGGAGCTTGCAGCAGGTAAATGAAAATGCTTCATGTGTAAAGGTCAAGATGGCCGAGATCCATGAAATCACCAGAAGTCCCAGCAAAGGGGAGCTCTCTTTAAAAACCAAGAAATCCCATCTAGTCACGTCATAGTTAAACTCCAAAAGTGGGGGGAAAAAAAAACCTTTAAAAGGAAATTTTTTTAAAGGCGAGAGACAAAAGAAGCAGAGTACATCCCAATAATATTGATCCAGAACTCAGTGGCTTCTCATGAGAATCATGGAGGATGGCGACATGGTACAAGATCTCTAAAGTAAACCAAAGAAAATAAAATCCTGTCGACTCAAAAATGTTTATCCAACACAAATATTCTTTAAGAAAGAAGGTAAAATAAATACATTCCAGATAAGATGAAATTAAAAAATGAGTTAATAGGAGCACTGCACTCCCAACAAACTACAGAAAATTCTTCAGCCTGAATGGAGATGATACCAGGTGGGAAGTGAGTCTCCATAAAGCCAGGCGTGAACCTCGAGGACAGCTTTCTTTCTAACTTTTATATACAAGGGCATTTGTATTATCTGGCTCTAGTTATACACACGCATTTCAGATCCAAACACTCTAGCATTCTATTGGATATTTTAAGAAGATGTTATGCATTTGACAACTGTAGTATAGAAGCTGACAGGGTGGTAATGAGCCCTACAGTTAAGATTACATGTTATGTAAAGTGTGGCTTTAGCAGACTGTGAAATAAATTGTGGATGCTTATTATGATTTCTAGAGCAGTAGTTCAAAAATATAATAAGGAGAAGAAGAGTCATACAATTAATAGAAAAATTGAGAGGGATGGGGCTGGGGATGTGGCTCAAGCGCACTCGCCTGGCCTGCGTGCGGCCAGGGTTGGATCCTCAGCACCACATACAAACAGGGATGTTGTGTCCCCAAAAACTAAAAAATAAATATTAAAAAATTCTCTCTCTCTCTCTCTCTCTCTCTCTCTCTCTCTCTCTCTCTCTCTCCTCTCTCTTTAAAAAAAATTGAAAGGGGCTCCAAATATTCATTAAATCAAATCTCTTTCTCTCTCTCACAAAAAAAAAGAAAAAAAAAAGAAAGGAGAAGCAGGACAAAAAATAGAGGAGTAGCAAGAAAACAAATAAAACTATGACAAACCTAAAGTAAACTATGCTAATCATAACACTAACTGTGCATTAACTAAACAATCTAATTAAAATGCAGAGCTTTTCAGATGAGACTTTTTAAAAGAAAGACCTAACGACATGTTGTCTTCAACATATTTATGTTAAATATAAAGAAAAAAGTGAAAATAAAGGCAAAACAATGACATGTGAACAGCAAGTGTAAGTAGGTTAGAATTGCAATATTAACCTTAGAACAAATATGCTTCAAAATAAAGAGTATAAGCACATAGAAATTATCTTCTTCTTCTTCTTCTTCTTCTTCTTCTTCTTATTATTATTATTATTTCATAGTGATGATAGAATCAATCCATCATGAGGACATAACAATCATCAATGTGTATGTGTCTAACAATGTTTTACATCTCAAAGTAAAGAACCAAATTTTGACAGACTTAAAGCAAGAAGCACAACTCTGCCCTCATAACTGGAAATTGCACATGACTGTCTCAAAAACTGATAAACAATTAGATCCCCAGAATCATCTGGGTAGAGTTTTCTTTCTGATAAGGGTTTTGACAACAAAATTAATTTCTTATTCTTTGTCCCAGCAAGGACATGGAAGATATGAATAACGTTATTGAGCACCTTGGCTTCATGGGTATTTATTGAATCACACACAGAACTGCTTTGAAATGCGCATTTTATCAAGTGTGTTGACTAAGATCATAAAATGAGTCTTGATTAATGTAAATGAAATAAAAGTATATAGCATGTTCTTGGAACACAATAAAATAAGTTCAGGGCTGGGGTTGTAGCTCACTGGTAGAGCACTTGCCTAGCATGTATGTGTGAGGCACTGGTTTTTATCCTCAGCACCATGTAAAAATAAATAATAAAATAAAGGTATTGTGTTCCTCTACAACTTAAAAAAATTAAAAAAAAAATAAAACAAATTAGAATCAATAACAATAAGAAGTTTAGGAGAAAACAAAGATTTAGAAATTGAACAACATATACCTAAATCATCATGGGTCAAAGAAGAAATCACAAGTTGAATTAGAAAATACTATGAACTAAAAAAATAACCAAAATACAATATTTCAGTTTTTATGGAATGTAGCTAAAGGAGTACTTAGAGAGAAATTTATAGCTTAAAATCTTTATGCTATACAAGAGAAATGTCTAAAGTCAATGATAAACCTTGAAAAGTTTTCACCTTGAAATGCTAAATGATCAAGAAAATCAGAGAAAGAAGATAAATTGGTAATATCAGAAATAAATGAGAACTTACCAATACAGATGTCACAAAATTAAAGGGATTATATTAGATATTTTAAAATTAAGAATGTTATGAATAATTCTATGTGCCAAATTTGCCAATCTAGAGAAAATTTATAAATTCCTTGAAAAAAACAATTTATCAAAATTCACATAAGGGGGAAAAAACAGAAAATGTGAGACATATGTTTATAAGGTTGATTTTGTAGTCAAAAGCCTAAACTAAACCTAAAGCTAAAGCCATAAACCTTTTGGAAAATAAACTTGAAAAACTTCATGACTTGAGTATGCTTTCTTGAGCCAGGTTTTCTTATGCAGGTTACATAAAGCAATGACCCTAAAAGGAAAAAGTATTCAAGAAATTAAACCTCACCAAAATTCAGAACTTCCATGCATTAAAACATACCAAAGAAAGTTTACAGCAAACCAGTCTTCTGAAAATAGTTTCATATCTGACAAAGGACTAGCACCTGAATACATATCCCACAATTCAATAATAAAAAGACAAACCACCCATTTAAAAAAAAGTGGCAAAATGTTTTGAACAGATTCTTCAGAAAAGATATATAACTGGTCTTAACATAGCACATGAAACGATGCTCATCATCATTAGTCATCAGGAAAAACGCAAGTCCAAACCACAGTGAGTTACTAAAAGGCATCAGAATAGCTCAAATTGAAGATGCTGGCCAAGATGTGGAACAAATGGAACTTTTAGTGGGAGAGAAAAATGGCTCAAACATATTGGAAAAAATTTTGGTAATTTGGTATAAAACTAAAGACATACTTACTCTATGATCTAGAAATTCCAATCCTAGACTACCTTAGAGAAAGAAATCATGTCCACAAAAAGCCTTCTACACAAAGTTTCTTAGCAATTTTATGCAAAAAAAAAAAAAAAAAAGTTACCACTAGGGAAAGTCCTGAAGCATATCATGTTGAAAATGGGTGAATGAGTGGGTTCATGGGTGGATGGGTGGGTGGGTGGACGGATGGATGGATAGGTGAGTGAATGGATGACTGAATGGATGGTTGGATGGATGGGTGGAAGGTGGGTGGATAGGTGGATGGATGATGAATGGATGAATGAGGAGGTGGGTGGGTGGATGAGTAACTAAATAAATGAGAGAATAAATAAATGAACTTATTTTGACTGTTTTTTTAAAATTAACTCTATACAAACTTCCAATAACCAGTTAAAACACAGTCTTAGAAAAAAAGTGGTGGCAAGTGTACTGTTCAGCCCAGAGCTTTCTGATTTCCAAAAAGGATAAATGTCATGAAAGACCGTGAGCCTTGCTGGACCTTGTCTTGCCTCACCACTTATCAACAGTGACAGGTGTCAAGCATGGTGAGATATTTTAGGAATTAAATGTACACAACAGCACTTCCTGTCCCAGTGCCACATTTATGTAATAAAAATTCCTCTCCAAGCCAGAACTCTCATGCCACACACTTCAGAAAAGCACAGGCAGTTAAAGTCTCCACTTCCCTGCCCCCTGATCCCCTGGGGAGCACTTCAAGGAATGACCGAGGAGGGCTGAACATGGGCTGGGAGACGGGTCCACGCTCTCTTGGCCCACCTCATTTACATCTCACACAGCCCCCAGTGGAGGACACGGAGGTGCCCGCTTCATAAGCATGGCAGCCGTCCAAGCTGGGCTCCACCCATGCTCCCACAACACCTGCACCCCTTCTGCCTGGGTCTTGACGTACTTGACCTTGCTGCGCAGACGGCATAGTGCTGGTGACTTCTCCAAGGGGAGCCTGCTTCCCAGAGGTGCTGTGCAAGGGGGGCCACTCCTCAAGGTCAGACTCATCAGTCAGTCCCTCTGATACCCCTCTTGAGTGCAGCCAGCCCTATAGGGGTGGGGAAAGGGTGATGATAGGGTAGAGAGCTTGTAACTGGCACCCCACCCCAACTGTGGGGGGCTGGAGTGAGTGTCCAGAGGGCAAGTTACTTATTTGGAAGGACCCCAATGGAGGAAGAGGCCAGCATGGGCTATGGGGGTCAGGGACACAAGGAGCACCTTTGGAAGAAAGCTGTGGGCGTACCCAGGCCACCTTCAGGAGGGTGGCAGCCAGCTCTGGGCCCCTGGAGACCTGAAGGTTCTAGTCCTGGCCCTTCCTGCCACACCCTTAGACCTAGGAAGTGCAGGCAAGAAGGACAGGGGAGACCCCGAGTCCAGGTCCTCGTTCCAGCCAGGGGGGAGGCAGGGCATGCTGGAGGCCAGTGCGAGGGCCAGGCAGAGGACAGCAGGCTGGGAGTGGTGACTCAGCAGAGGTTAAGGGATGTGTCTGAACAGCGCAAAGACTGTCTGAAGGGTCACGGCGGCTCCTCTCATGGGAACCTCCAAAGCTCCTAACCCCATGGCCCAGGCCTGCAGGGCTGGTCACCCTTAAGTGGAGGCCGGGAGGCTGGGTGGGCTCCACAGCAAAGCAGGCTCACTGGGGTTCTCCAGCACTCCCCAAGTAGCACATATCCTGTCTGAGACACCATTTCCAGGGACTCCAGCTGGGTGCAGAGAGCTCCCAGGACTGCTCAGACAGTTCCCCAAGCCACGGCCTCTCCTGGTGGCTGCCCCGAGGCCCTCCCTCACCACCTGGCAGGGACCTGTGGGTGCTCTCGTTCTCTTGCCTTCTCACCAGGCCTTAGTCGGGGATCTTCAGAGGACAACCCTAGGGTGTGTCTGCAGGTAGACACAGACCGACAGGTTCATTCTAAGGAACTGATGCAGGTAAGTGTAGCGGCTAGCAAGTGTGACCTGACTTTGGCAGGGCAACCGGCAGGCTGGACACGTAGGGGAGAGCCGATGCCAGTGCAAGGCCACCAGGAGGCAGAGCTGCTTGTACCCCACAGAGCTGGGTCTTCCGGGAACGCAACTGGTTGGATGAAGTCCACCCACCTTGGGGAGCTGTTTGCTTCACTCAAAAGTCTCCTTGTTGAAATGCCAATCTCACCTTTGAGAAAAGGACCTTCACAGTGCCGGACACATCAGTGCTGGACTGAATACCTGTCTCCCACATAAAATCACCCGTCACACACCACATTGTAACTGACCCATTTCCACGCTGCTCTCTGAACAGGACTCCTGCCCTCAAGATGCCCTCTGTTTTGTAAAGATGGCAAGGTCTAGTGCAGCTCATGGCCCCGGACAGCAGCCCGGAGGCTGTCTGTTAAGTTAGCAAGTGCCCCATTTCACTGGGCAATATAAACAGCCAGCATTATTTATTTATTTACTCAGGGCCTCTCTAAGTTGCTAAGGCTGGTCCTGAACTTGTGATCATCCTGCCTTGGCCTCCTGAGTAACTGGGACTACAGGCGTGTGCCACCAAGCCCAGCTTGGCCAACATTTGTAATGTGTGCATTGAGGACTCAGAAATGGGATTCTGGCAGGGCAGGACGCTCTTAGTACCACACTGTGCCTGTGGTTAAGTCTGGACCATGTGACAAAGAGAGTCTGAAGTTTCAAAACTGGGCTCAACTCCAGAACGTTCTGCTAAGTGCATGACTCCTAAACACACCATTTCCAGAAAGGTGCTTGGGCCTGCTTGGGTTAGTACTGATCCACGACAGAGTCTAGAATGGCACCCGGGACAAGGTGTCCATTCAGCGACTAACTAACCAGTCCTGCGATGCGTTGGCAGAACGAGGAGATGAGGGTGGGAAGGCTGGTCGAGCTCTCCAACGTCTCGGCTGAACTCTCCACATTGTGAATGGGCTGACCAAGGCATGGGGTTGCTGAAATAGCAGGTCCTTGGTCCTCAAACGGACCTGGGTTCAAATCCCAGCTTTGACGCTGCTGGTGAGACCCTAGGTAAGCGGCCCTTCTTGCATGTAAAATGGAAATACTGATAGTTGCTTAAAAGGACAAGAACACCTGGCCTTCAGCAGGTGATTGAAGCAATCGTGGCCCAAGGGAATGGCTGAGTCAGCGGGACAGGCCAGGACTTGCTGGAGGGACGCCTTCTGCTTTGTCAAAGCCCCTGCCCCCTTGTAACTGTCACAGCCTCTCACCTGAGACAGTCAAGGATCACCAACACAAACTCCCCAAACAACAAATGCCCCTGGAAAGAGCTGCCTTTGCGATAAGTCTGAGGAGCTTCCCCGTTTCCCCCTGAGGTCTGCAGGGCGACGTGGTGTTATCAATCGTGAAATAATCACCTCCGTGATTCCCTGACGCAGGGGCAACTCGATTTTCAAAGTAACATCACACCAGATCCAAAGGAGACCTTTCAGACTTCCTTCCACGTTTCAAATCTGTCAAGTTGAAACCTCTAGTGCCCAGGCGAGCACGAGGACAACCCACGGGACACAGGTGCGCTCAAGCCCGGGCTCTGGGTGGCTGCATCGGGTGGGTGGGTTGTTGAAATGCATCAGATTCTTACCTTTCCAAAGCTCCCTTTACCAATGGCCCGCAGGATCTGAAAGTGGTCAAAGCTGACTGCAAAAGAGAAAGAAAAGAGGAACCAGTCAGGCTTCAAGACCTGTCCCCCCTCCAGGGCCTCGGCCTGTGCCCGCGGCTTCCTGAGGGGCTTCTGTTCCCACCACGCTCCCCTGCCCCAGGGCCCTCCACCCTTCAAGGGCTCCCGAGCTACCGGCCCCTTCCATTTCTCCCCACACACTGTTGACATGCGGCACGCAGGATGGCCATGTCTTGGGGGCCCAGGGGAGGACAGAAAGTGCTGGCTCTCTGGTTTTCAGACTCTGGTACATGCTGCTCCCTTCTCTGGGAAGACCTTTCCCCACCCTGGCCCCCAGGCCAGTGTCCCTGCAACAGGTGCCACCACTTCATGGCCCGTTCCTGTCTGTCTAACCCAGCACTGTGGCCACTGGCGGACGGACGCTGTCCACACCATCCTCCTGCAGTGTTCTGTCACGCACCTCCCCTCTGCCATCCCCCGCTAGACAGGCCCCACATTCTGCTACTTGTACACCCTCATTCCTCATCCTGCTCCGACTGGCCTCTACCCATCCCCACACCACAACAGGTGAGCAGTGACCCCCAGACCCCCGAGCTGTCCTCCTGGTACTGACCACTGCCCGCTTGGCTTCCTTGGCAGTACACCCAGTGGTCCCCTTTGCGCCTGGCCTTGCCTTATCTGCCGGGTATCAGATGCCCCCTCCGTCCACACTCTGTCCTCCTTCCTTCCTTTCCTCGTGGTGTCTGACCTTTAGGCTGTGTGGCCCGCTGCCTACGCCCACCTCCTCGGAGGCCAAGGCCCTCCACCCCAGCAGGGGCGCAGACCCAGGAGGGCGCAGGGCATCCCCAGCGGCTCAGGCGCAAAGCCTGGAGCCCTCCTCACCAGCGTCCTGTCCTCATTCTGTCCTGTGTCAGGTTGGGTCCTCGTGGCCTCTTCCCAGTGCCCACATCTGTGCACCCCAGAGAGGCCCTCTGGTCTAAGCCACCTTTGCCACTTGCACCAGGGCAGTGGCCTCTCAAGGTCCCTTCGGCCTCTACCAGCTGGGACACGTGCGCCGGGCAGAGCGCTGCTGCTCTGCTCACCCTCCCCGGCCTCCACTCAGTGGAAAGAGCAGACTCCTGTCAGGGCTGCGGGGACCCAGGTGCCTCTCCCCCTGCCTTCCCACCGCGCCCCACACCCTGGGCTCCAGGCAGGGTCTCCTCCTCGCGGGAACCACCGCCCTGTGCCTCTGCCACACGCTCCCTCCTCTGTGTCCCAAGAAGGCTAGAGTCCCCCCAGGAGCCCACAGGCCCTCAGGACACCCTCTCGCAGCACCGCAGAGGGAGCCATGGCCCATGTATCTGGTGAAGCTCACCTTCCCCATGACCCCAAGGCCCTGAGGTCAAAGGCCGTGCTTGTTTTGTTACTGTCCCCAGGACCCAGCGCAGTGCTGGGACCACAGTACTCAACACACATTCATTAACTCAGGAAGCACTGACTCAGCTCATCTCCGTATTGTGCATGATGAGAGTCTGGTAAATATTTCTGATTGAGACTGAATTGCAGCCAGTTTCCAATAACTAGGAAAGACCCTCTGCTCACAAAGATGAAGGCATGGACTGGTCAGCGCGGGAGGGAGGCAAGGTGTGGGGAAGGAGGGGAGCACAATCAGGTCCCCGTCTACGAGGCTTCGGCGATGGAGGTCATCATGGTGAATGGTGTCTGTGCCGAGCCAGAGTCAGAGCCCAGCGAACGCCAGCCTGGTGCCCAGCACAGACGCGGGTTAACGGTTAACCCAGAGGACCTTGCTGCTTTGACCTGGATTTGTTTACCTTCAGAATAATTTGCCAGAAGAAATTCCTCACCCTCACCTCTTACTCACTCACCAAGGGTCAGGGGAAAGGAAGGACGTGGAGCCCGGCCTGCAGCTCCTGGTGTGACCAGCAGCGGGCTAGCAGACCCACTTCCTTCCAGTGAGCCCCAGGTCCACAGGCGGCACAGCCACCTTGTTAAGGACCCTGCTGCTGCAAGCTGTGGTGACTGCCGGGACCCTGTCTGAAAGGCCAGCCCTCCCCGCCCTATCTGGGGACCCGTGTGGCCGTGACGTGCTGCCCAGGGGCTTGCCATCTTGGGAAGCTTCTCCCGCACCTGCAAACCACGTCCTCCTGGGAGTATCCTGGGGCTTTCCCAGCTGTCCAGCCAGACGGCTTAGGCCACGACCCACGTGGCCACACTCACTATGTCCATGGACGAGCCACCCGGCCCTGTGTGCCTCAGTCATCCTCCTGTAAAACAGGAGCAAGGGCTTCTGCCTTCACAGAGCGCTCAGGACAGGCCAGCACGCCGCCCCTCTCCCCAGGCACAAGCTCTCTGTTTGGGGATGAGAAACGTGGCTCCCTCTACTCTGGTGTCCTGGGGTGGGGGGGAGACTTCCCCAAACACGTGTGGCCTCCTGCTCCATCAAGTGGTATGAGCTACCGGCACGGAGCTGGTGACGGACTGCAGGGGTTCCCACGCACCCCCAGCCCTGCCATGGCTCTGTCTGTCTCCATCCTGCAGAAGCGGGTCAGGGCCACCACGAGGAGCCAGCCGTGGGGTCCAGACTTGCCTCTGCAGGTGGGCGGGGCCAGCCACCTCCGGCTTCCATGCCAGGTGAAGGGAGCCCTGGCTGCTGCCCTCCTGGTCTGTCCCCCAACCCAGCCCTGAGCCTCCTAGATGTGACACTCGGGTCTCCACCCCCCTCCTCTTCCGTCTTGTCTAGGAACAGGCAGGTGTTGGGAGTTAGCAAGAAAACAGTTAAAGGCCAAAGCCACTATTATTTAATACGCAGTAGTGGATGGATCATGTGGTGAGTGTCCCCACCCATCCACGCGGGTTCCTGGGGGGACTCTAACCTAACAGGGGAAAAAGGTTCTGGATTGATGCTTATTTGCTGGTTTAGCTACGTTAGTGTGAATGACTTCGAGCATGTGGCTGAAGGTGGCATCTCCCTGGGACCTGGCACGCTGATATGCGCACCACAGGCCTAGAGAACCCTGGGAACTAGTGAAAGCCACCTGGTGGGTGACGGTTGGGAGAGCCAGAGGCGAGTCCTAGAAATCTCACCATCATGTAGAGTCGTTGGCTTAGACCAAGAGGGGACGGCCAGGTAGTAGGTCAGAGTCACTCTCCAGTGACCCTCCGCCCTGCTCTGCCTGGAACCTTCTAGGTCAGCCTGGAGGTCCTGCATCCCTGGAACCCCTGGTCTGGGGAAGGGGCAGCTGGTCACTACTAACTGTGGCACCTGACACTGCCGCAGCCCTGCAGGGCTGGGGGTGACGGGGATGCTGAGGTGCCTTCTGGAGCAGAACCCTCTGCACCTCCAGACGTGTGCGGTCACCAAGCGTGACTCCCTAAGTGTGCCCCCGAGTGGAAACGGGCAGAGCCGAGGGCGCCAGCAGCCTCACCCCACACGTGGGAACTGTCACAGCTGCCCTGAGAGCCGCCCTAGGCACCGTGAAGGGGCACCTGGGCCCTGACTGTTCGCCAAATACCGGGCTCTCTGCTCGGCCAGGCGGACCGGCCTTTCCTCTGGACCCTCAGCTCTGTTTGGCACCCGAGAGGCCAGCCCCAGCAATGGGATGTAACCCCAGAACCCAGTGGGACCCTCAGGCTCACCTGGAGCCTCGTGAGGACAGGTGGGTGGGCCCCAGGTCCCTAGCTTCTGGGGAGGGCCAGAGAATTTTCATTTCCAGCCAAGGTCCAAGGCAATGCTGAGGGAGCCACACTGTGAGAACCACTAACTAGTTAATCTGGACACTTGAGTTCCCCACATTACCAGCCACTTCCACAGCCAACAGTGACTTTGTAGCCGGGCCTCATCAGTGACAGCTAAGCAGAGCACTGTTGGAGATATTCTAGGAAGCATTTTTTGCTGATGAGAGAACAGCTACACCTTTAACCTTCCCACTTTTCCTGCCCTGAATGTGACTGCCCTGTCAGTTCCATTCTGAGCCATCTGGAGCTGCAGCAGCCATCTTGTGACTGAGAAGCAACAAACACAGAGGCAGAGAGGTCACTCCTTGTGGTGAGCCTCTGTGCCAGGCCAGCAGCTCCTGACCTCTGCACGCACTAGGTTAGAAAAAGACAGCCTTCCTATTCAATGAGTCAGGTGAGCCATTGCCAGAAGCATTTCTTCCTGACCCTCAAGCCCTGGCACATAGAAAGGGCTTTGTAAATGCTACTTTACTGTGGAATTTACAGCTCCTTTGTGATTTTACTTCAGGCAAAAGAACAGGAGTTGTTTGGGGCATGAGTACAGGGCCGGGTGCCTGGATTCGAATCACCAGCTGGGTGACCTTGGGGAAGTTGCTTAATCTCCCTGGGCCTCAGCTTCCCCTTAATGATGTACTCATTATTGGACGTGAAACACCCCCTGGTGTGGCTGCTGTGAAAGGTCAACAGGTCGGCACAAGCAAGGTGTGCGGGGCCTGAGCCAGTGGCTGCAGGCGGTCACCCTCCTGTCAGGTCCATTCTGAGTGGTCCCCCTCACCTCCCCCCACTGATGAAACACTGGCCTGATGACGTCACAGGAAGGACCAGGTGAGGACAGGGAGGCCCACTAGGGCCAGCTGCCACTGCTGTGAGCATGGCTGGCTGAACCCACGCGCAGGCCGAGGCCTCTCCCCCCACCTCCTCCAGGCCTGCGCGTCCCGAGGAGCGTCCCTGCTCTCCGGAGCTGATTTGGGAGGCTCTGGTGGCCAGTCACCCCAGCAGCATCCTGGGCACCGCCCAGGGGAAGCCAGCACGTCCCTCCTGTCCTGGAGGTGGAAGCCCTGAGCTCCGCTGGCCGGGCTGGTGCCAAGTGGCTTTCCCAGGTGGCCGCCCGGCTTGCTGGGTGGGGTGACGTGTGTGAGGACCAGGACGCTCCGCCAACCGCTCTGGCTCCTGACCCATTTAGGAAACAGAGGGCTTCCCGGAATGCGCCTCGGCCCCTCCACAGCTCCCTCTCCTCGCCCACGTGACCGCCAACCACGCCACTGTTTTCCGCCTGATCCTCTAGGCCTTTGGGTTTGGGTGGCCACCTGGTGTGGGGGAGGCAGGAGGCATGGGGTGGAGAGCAGTGGCCGTGTCCCCTGGGCTGGTTAAACCTCACCTGCCCCAGGTCAGCAAGGACCCGAGGTAGTAAGAACCTCCTGAGCCTCAGTTTTCCTGTCTGTAAAGCGGGGCTCATGGTGCCTGCTTCTCCCAGGCAGGATGGGGGCCTCGGACAACGGCTTAGCCAAAGGCCGACTCAGCAGAGCCACCTGAGGAACGTCCACCAGAGCTGGCCAGCTGCAGACCCTCGACGTTCACCAGCATGGAAGAGTCTCAGCTCCCTTCTCTGTTCACGCTGAATCCCACGCGCCGGCAGGTTCAGTGGTCAGCTGAGACGCGTCACCAGCCCTGCACTGAGAGGCAGGGGCAGGGCCTGGGGAGGAGACCACTGCTACAGAACACGGTGAGGTCCCCCCAGAAGCGGGAGACCGGGCATCAGTCACTCACTCAAGACGTGCCGCGGGGTGAGGGGACAGTTTTCTACGGCAGGCACGTGCTGGGGGAAGCGATGGCTGAGGCTGTGCTGTGTACCAGGCCAGTCCCAGGTACCCAGAGCTGGCAGTGAGCTCCACACACCAAGCCCTGCGTCCAGAGAGCTGGCCTTCTGGTGCAAGGGATGTTAAGTAGGACTCAACGGAGGGAAGTCCTGGTGCAGCGCTTCCCAGTACTGCTGGGACAAAGGACGAACCTGCTGGCTTAATAGAACGGTCCTCACTGTGGGCAGGGCCACTTCTCCTGGAGGCCCTCGAGGGGAGGCTGCCCCTGGCCTTTTCCAGCCCACAGAGGCCATGCTGGTCCCGGTGACCCCGCATCACTCCGGCCTCTGCTCCTGGTGGCACCTCTCTGACCCTCCTGCCTCTCTGTCAAGGAACCTGCGATTGCAGATAGGGTCTGTCTGGACAGTCCAGGGTCATCTCCCTGTCTCAAGATGCTCACCTTAATGACCCCTGCAAAGTCCCTTAGGTCACGTAACACAGTGTACACACAGGTCCCAAGGTCGCAGACAGGAGTGTCCTTGGGGGCAGGTGTTCCGCTGACCACCTCAGGTAAGGGGCAACTAGTCAGGAGGTGCTCCTTCAGACAGGGCGGTCAGAGCTGGCCCTCCTGAGGACAGGACCGTGGAACTAGTCATGAATACAGTGAGGACAGACGGGCAGCCACGGCGCGGGTGGTCCTGTAGGCAGAGAAGAGCTCCCTTGTCCGGAGCCCGTGTGGCAGCAGGTGGCAAGGACGGCCATGGGACAGAGACTGGGACAGCGGGGTGGAGGGCTGCCAGGAGCCAGGCTGCAAGGCCGGGGCTCTGGGTGGTCTTCCAAACACACTGAGGAGGCTAGAGGGTCCCAAGGAGGGGAGAGGGGTGCCCACTGCGTGTCTAAGCTGTTGGGAAATATCCAGACCTCAGGGAGATGGAGATGCCACGCGGACGGCAGGAACTCAGGACGTGGGACCCTGGCACCTGATTACAGCCTGAGGGCGCCGGGAGACCACAGGGCAGGAGGGCAGGAGGGCAGGAGGGCAGAAGGGCAGGAGGGCAGGGCAGGAGGGCAGGGCCAGGGCAGGAGGGCAGGAGGGCAGGGCCTCGCAGCGTGGAGGCAGGCCCAGCTGGCCACCTGTGGGGCGGGGTGGGGCTTTTCATTATGGGATTCAGCCGGGGCTGCCCCAGCTTGCTGGATGTCAGTGCTGTGTCGCTCCCCATGGGCGTGGTGATTGAGCTCTGTCTCCAGGTCCCAGTGTCACCAATCAGGGGGACAGTACAGGGCAGCATCGGGCATAGGGTCCACGTGAGGGAGCTGCTCATCCTGTCAGGGCACTTGGGGACAAGCCCCTATACAGGGTCTGGGGACAGGAGCGCTCCAGGTGGAGCTTCAGGGAAAGCAAGACCCTGGGGGCTGGAGACGCAGGGTATACAGGAGAGGGGTGAGCAGAGAGAGGGACGAGGCCTGACCACCAGACGGATGGACACTCCTTGGAGGCAAGCGAGGACCAAGCTCCATGCAGCCTGGAAGACGGTGGCTCCAGGGAGCCACTGTTCTCATGATCAGCTACTCCATGCTCCTTGCTGATGGTTCTGCTGCCCGGGGACGGGGGCTTGGAAAGGGTTACCCTGAACTGGCCATTAGACCACGGCAGTCCTCCAAGAGGGGTGACCTCACTGTGACCCACTGGCTCTGGGCACTGACCTGCCCACAGTCCAAGGTTAAGGAAACCTGTCCTGCCCTCCCAAGTGCCCAGTCTACCCCAGTGCCCTGGGCTCTGCAGTAGCGCCCCCATGGTGTGTGCAAAACCCCAAGCTCCTGGGCCCCCTGCCCCCATACAGTGGCACACAGGCCTGCTCCTCCACCTCGCCTCTCTGCAGCCACAGAGCTGGCCCTCTGCCTCTGCCTGGAGCACTGGCCCAGGGGCCCTGTCACAGCAGCCTCCCACCCTCAGGTCTCACTCCCTGGAGGCAGCCAAAGGCCTCCCCACCCTTCCTGCAGATGCCTGCAGGGAACAAGCAGAAGGGACCCAAGTCACAAAATTCCCACCAGAGTCCAGAAGGGTGGGGAGCAAAGAGCACAGCCAGGCAGGTTGACAGGCCCGGGGTGGCATCGAGTAGGAAAGAGAGGTCCCCTGTGGGCAGGCCGGGCAGAGCGTTTAGCTACCTGGGGAAACGTGGAAGTCAAGTTAGTGTCTCTCCTCTCACCAGACTCCAGAATAAACCCCTAGAGGGTCAGAGTCAAACGTGACGATATCAAAACCACAGCCCACTGCCCTCCGTGGAGGACATTCTGGTTTCTCCCCTTCCCTGTCACCACTGTTGAGGCGTGTGATTTTGACTCTCAGCAAGTCATCTACTTAGATCCAGGCCACAACCTCATGGGCTACCCCGGGGCTGGGGTCGGCAGCTGCCCACAGGATAGCCGCTATCCTGAGTGACCACGCAGCTGTCCAGCCTCCTCGTACTCAGGGCTCCACAACCACAGATTCAACCAGACATTGAAAATACTTGGGGGCAAAACTGCATCTGCACTGAGCATGCACAGAGGCCCCCTTGTCTATTTCCTGGATGACGCAGTGTGACTGCTGTCCACCAGCACGCACCTTGTGTGAGGTGAGCTGAGCAACCTGGGGTGCAGGAAGGCACAGGGCGCACTCTGCAAATGTTGTGCCACTCCTGTCCAGACGTGCACATACGGGCACCTGGGTATCTGAGGGGTCTGGAACCAAACCCCGCAGACACTGGGGGCACTGCACTCACTCCAAATGCTGGAAGTTATTGGTTTCACCCCAAAACTCCAACTGCACCTGTTCACAGGTGTGTCCCGGTGCTCCGGCCCTGAGCGGGGCTGTCCACACACACAGCCTCCCTCTGTCTCCAGCTCCTCCAGAACAAGATAGGCCTTCACAGAGCTGAGGTTCAGATGCAGAGAGACCCAGCTCCAGGCCAGTGTCTGCTCTGGCCAGCAGAGCCAGCGCCCGTCCAGCCATTCCAGGAGACATTTTCCACATCGCGCGTCTGGTACCTGGCGCTCTGCCGGGAGCAGGATAGACAGCCAGTGTTTGCTGCTGAGCTGGGGCTGCTCCTTGAAGTCTCATTAAAAATTATTTTGTTGTCTAGTTGACAAATGTGCTTAATAAAGCCCCCAAACCTTTCTTTTTTATTCACTGTACCCTCTTATCAGCAAAAACACTGAATGTCTAAGCAGTCAGAAAGTCACATGCCTAATTGGGACGGGAAAATATTATACAGCAATAAACTCGGCACAGAAGTTAATTTGGATGCTGGTGGAAATGTGGAATCCGTGATAAGAAAAGCTTCAGGGAGATGATAAGAATTAAACTATCAATTCCCTGAAAGCAAAGACCCTCAGACCTGCCTCTCTCCTGCCTGCCCAGCCTGTTCCTCTCTAGGACAGAGCAAATTCCACCAGCTATGTGGCTTAGTGCAACAGAAACTTACTTTCTCATGGTTCTGGAGGGCAGAATCCGCACCAGGGTCTTGGCCGGGCTATGCCACCACTGAAGGTGCGGGGACCCTTCCTGTCTCTTGTGGGGGCTCCTGGAGGCCAGCAGCCCTGGGGTTCCCTCGCTGGCAGCTGCATGGCTCCAGCCACTGCCCTGACTTCATGTGGCCTTCTCCTCGGTGTATCTTGGTTTTCTCTTTTTATTGGGATACCAGTCATTAGATCTAGGGTTTACCCTAAATCCAGAATGATTTCATCCCAAGACTCTCCACTGACCACATTGCAAACACTCTATTTCCAAATATGGTCCCATTCTAAGGTTCCAGGCAGATGTGGCTCATGGAGAGCCCTTCAGCCCACCACACCCACAGAGCATCTGGCACGGAGGGTGCTGAACGGGGACCGGATGATGACTAAGTGACCAGAGCATGACCCACGCTCAGGTGCACCTGTAGTCACACACCAGCATGTGCACCTGCACAGAGATAATCTGGAACCAAAACTCGTCCTTCAGCTCTTCATGCTGGGTGAGCAGAATCAGAGCTCACCTGTCCTGGGTGAGCTGGGCTTTGGTCACCTCTGAAAGCCACCTGCAGCTGTGGACCGAGAGTGATCTGGCCACATCACTGGTAAGGTCCCCAGCTCACAACATGGTGGTGGAGAGGGAAGATCCACGGACGGCTGCACCACGGCCAGGCATCCTGAAAACCAAGCAGTCCACTTCCTGATCTTTTCAGGGAACAACCACCCTGGGATGCAGGGTTTCATCTGAGGTCAGTATCTACGGGTACTTCAGCTCAACTGCTGGGCAGCGGGACGGGGCAGGCATGACGGGTACCATTAGGAAAAGGCCAGTGCTCTTCCCTTCCCATGAGAGGCCGCAGGGTCCCCAGGTGCTCAGTGCTAACAGGAAGGTGCCTCAGTGCCTCATTAGGAGCAGTTCGGGCTCAGCCAGCGAGGTACAGAAGCCAGTATTCTAATGCAGATGCCGACGCTTTATATATCTTCTCCTTAGACATAAACATGCGCTGCCAAGACACTCAAATGCCCTGCTTGCACTTGCCGGGCACTAACCACATCCAGTTCTTACACTGCAGACTCCTGGGAGCAGGCCTCGACAGTGCCAGTGGCCCGCGGCGGGGGGTGGGGGGTCCTGTGAGTAGCAGGGGTCTCAGGGCTGCTGTCCAAGTGCAGGGGTGCAGGGAAGCACTGGCTGTGGTGACCCACAGCACCACCTGCCCCAGCTCTTGACCCCATGGATGCATTGGTGGGGGGGGCCCCCCAGGGACCCTCCATTCAGCTGTAGCACTGGGCTTGATCTACCCTGCAGGTGCCAGAGACTCCGACAGAGCTGAGGCTCAGGAGACACCATGGGATTCTCCTCTCTGGTCTCTGAGCCCTGTGATTGTTGGCAACACCATGGACAGGGAGGGAGGGAGACGGGAAAAGGCAGGAGGAAAGAGAGAGACAGGGCCGAGGGCTCTCCTGAGAGGAGAGCTGAGGAAGAGCCGCAGTCTCCAGGGAAGGGAAAGCAGGAGGACCCGCTCTGTCCAATATTGAGGTCTGCTGTGTAGCTCCAGGGCCCAGACCAGGGTGGCATGGTGGGGACAGAGCCAGGGAGAACCCGGGCAGCTGAGGGCAGCAGAGGAGGAGCTGGAGCCGGGAGAGTGGCCAGATAGGAGGCCACAGGAGCATGCCCCAGGCCCCAGGCCAGGAGAGTGTGGAGGGTCCCAGGAGTAAACACCCAGGCCCTGCCAGCGGTCAGCACAGCCTCACGGGAGCCAGGGCCTCAGGCACCTCAAGGGCTCAGGTGAGTGAATGAATGACTGGAGGAACAGATGGGGGCAGAGTGAACCCTCACTCCCCCATTGCCTGGGGAGGCTCCTCCTGACACCCCACAGGCCGGCTGCCGTGGTACCCAGGACAAGCTGCCTGAAGAGGATGGCTGTCCCCTGGCTGTTGCTGGGAGCAGCCTTCCCCGGGCTCTGGCAGCAAGACCCAGCACAGACTTTGGATCCAGGCAGGCCTGACACCAGCCAGCCCTCCACCCACCGTGGCCTGGGGCTGTTTGCAAGTCTGTCCCAGGGATAACAGCATCCCTCACCTTCAGAATGACTGCAGAAATTAGCAGTGACTCTCAGGAGGCACCCAGTGCAGCGCCTGCAGATCGAACCTGCCCCCTCAACTGCGCCTGCCAGCACCCTCTGGGCCCTGTGTCATGCTCTTGCAATGGATGTCACTCCTGGCTGCTGGTGTCACTGATATTGTGGTAATGGTGTGACCGCACACACAGGATCTGAAGCCAGCTCTTTACCACTAGTTGCGTGACGGGCTCCCTCAGCCTGTAACAGGGAACCGTAGCAACGGCTAGGTGACAGGGTTGCTGTAGGATCAAGTAGTTCAGCACGTGCCAAGTTCTTCAAACAGAGCCAGGCAGCGGGAAGCTCTCCGGCTCTGCCACTCGTCGTTCACTGTGGTTTTTTAATGGATAGACAGAAAAATCTCAAGTTCCCCTGACTTCCCACAGCTGCTCTAAGTAATACAATAATTCACTTAATATAGGCCATCTGCCCTCAAGTCCCTGCCGTCTGTGCGCAAAATAATTGGATATTAAATCACGCAAGAGGAAAAATGATCAGAATTTTGAGGAAACAATGGAGGCTATGAAACCAAACTCAGCAACTTCTGGAGCTCTTGGCCACATTAGCTTCAGAACACGAAAACGTGTCATAGGAAATGGGACTTGCTCACCCGCAAGGCCCCTTCCTCCTGTGCACAAGCTCAGTGCCTTCCTTGGGAGCTGAGAATGTTCCTATTGAATGTATTTTTTTTTTAAAAAGATATTCTCGTAACAGAATTTTGCAGTCATGAAATCAGTTGCTGAGCATATCCTTGGGTTTTGTCAGATTCCTGGAAGGAGAAGAACCCTGAGAACAGAAGTCTGGAAAGAGTGACACCGTTGGGAGAAAACAGAATGGAACGACAGCTTTCCAGGATTCTCCTGGCTCCCGCTGCCAAGGAGACCTCCCAGACTCATTTGCATGAAGTTGCTAAGAAAAGGATGAAGCGTGTTTCCTCTCTTCCATGGGGAAATGGAGAGTGCTTCGGCCGGGCACTAGAACGCTCTTGAGCCCTCCTTCAGCACCGAAGAGCTGTGGAAACCACTCCAACCTCCATCCTGCCAAGGGGCTGACCCTGCCCCTTGAAGAGCACCCACAGCATCCTTCTCAGCAGGAAGGGGACGGGTGCTGGGGCATCACCTCACTTGCTGATGGGTGGAACCCCAAAACACAAATACTCGCAGGTGATGTGAACAGACACTGTGTCTTTGGAATCAAAATTCCATGGTCAGAGGAGAGGGAGACAATTTAACACTGTACCTAAAAAGGCCCCTGGTGGGTGAGTACAAAAGGAGTTTGGGAAGCACTCATGTGCACAGCGAGGCCAGAGCAGGGGGGTAAAACAACGCTACACCATCTCCTGATGCTTTTGACCAGACATTTGTGCAAGTCACACTAGGGTGTTTGTGAACAAGACGTAGAATAATAGGGAAGCCACCTGTGTGAGACACGGGACAGGCACCTGGGAATGAATAGTGAATGAAGAGCATAGGGTTCAGGCTCACGAGATTTCACACAGAAATGAGGCCTCCTGGGAACTGGACTAGAAGCCCTTCATGGTACATTCTACTAAGAACTTGCCTACAGTTGTCCATGCCCTGAGGCCTTGTGTGAGGCTGAGTCTGAAGGTGATGGACTAGTTTACCTAGAGGACATTTCAAGACAGCACAGCATTCAGGCCCTGGCCCTGGGATTGCTAGCTGATTTTACCAAATTCAGAATGACATTCATGAGCAAAAAGCAGAGTGGAAAGATTTAAAAAACTGGCAGTTTAACCAGAAAAACAGCATGATTAAAATTGTAGCTAAAAAGGATGAAGTTGCTGAAGAGGTTAGTACCCTTGAAAACAAACCAAGTACTTTGCAATAGACAATCAAAAATGCCTTGAGGGCATCTCAGGAATGGCAAGACCTGCCATTGGGTGTGAAAGTGTAAACTCATTTGCAAGACTTCACTCTGAAAGGACAGTCTTTCCTGTTCCTCTAGAGCTGCCAGGAAATGGTTTCCCTGGGACTTTGATTCATTTCCCTACATCCTGACATCCAGGCACCTGGAGGCCACCATAACCATGGCCCAAGCAGGCGCAGCCACTGCTGGGAGCAGACCTCGGTGTCATCCACAGGAGGCTGACTTTGCAGGTGTGTAGAATGTGAGACTTGGAGGGTCGTGAAGGCCTCCACCAAGATTTCTAAGGAAGGCTCAGAGGCCAGGTGACGTGGGGCAGGCAGAGAGTCCCTAAAGCAGCCCTATCACGGTGGAGAGGGCCATGCATGGAGCCATGGGAGGAAGGCAAAACTGCGATGGAGCCGCAGGAAGCTGGAGAGGCCAGAGTGCAGATAGATACCTGCCAAGGGAAGCTGCAGGCAGTGGGCAGCAGCAGCCTAGGGAAGAGGCCGGCTGACTGCGGTCAGCAGGACCGTGGGTGCCCACGCCCTTCACAGTCCACACCACACCCCAGAGCCCCGGGGGTTAGACGGGACCCACAGGTTCTCACATTTCCCCTGCTGGTGTTTGATCTGGTGCTCCCTCCTCGTTATTTCCCGTTCCTCTCCTTTACAGTGGGAATGTCGGCCCTGGGCCACTGCATCCTGGAACTATGTGTCTTCCTTTTGATCTCACAGGGGCTCCCAGGTAAGGGTTTGCTGGAGTCTCAGAGGGGACCTGGACTTGGACTCTCGAGCAATGCATGAGCGGAGGAGACTTCAGGGACCCTGGGGGTCGGACTGACTGCATTTTGCTCTGTGAGATGGACATGAGCCTCTGGGGAGCAGGGTGGTATGTCATGGTTTGGGCCTGAAATGTCCCCCAAAAGCGCTTGTGTTGAAGGCCTAAGGCCGAGCTGACGGCACAGTGGGAGGTGGTGGGAACTTCAGGACGTGGAGTCTGGCTGGGGGAAGTGGGTTATTGGGGGGGGGGTCCCCTCAAGGGTATATTGGGAAATTATGTTGAGTAAAACAGCCAGACCCCCCAAATGTGTATACCCTACAATTCCATTTACATAAAATTCTAGGAAATGAAAACTTATCTCTAGAAACACAGGCATTTCAGGACTTGGCTGGGGATGATGGGAGATGAAGGTCGAGAGGGCAGGAGGCGAACACAAAAGGGTGAGGAAACTGGAGACGGATGACGGATGACGGATAACCTTCACCGTGAAGATGGTTTCACAGGCATATACATAAGTGTCTATGTATATGAACACACAGATACGCAAATATCCATACATGGACAACAGAAAACTTTAAATTCATTCATTTAAAACACATGCTGCTTGTTGTCTATCACTGTACCTCAATAAAGCTGTTTAAAAAGAAAGAAGGGGGTACAGGGAACCCTGCCCTTGTCTCTGACTCCTGGCCACCACGGGGTGAGCAGCTGCCTCACTACAGACCCAAAGTGAGGGGGCCAGGTGACCGTGGACAGAGGCCCCTAAACTAGGAGCCAAAATGAACATCTCCTCCTTTGCAATTGGTTTTCTGTGATATTTTGTCGCATGAATGCAAAGCTCACTCAAACATTCTGCCTCTGATAGGCAGAACACATGAAGAATTCCCACAACTCAATAGCAAAAATTAAAATACGAGCAGAAGTCTGAAACAAACTTTTCTCAACAGAAGCTATAAATCTGGCCGGCGAGTGTGTATCACAGGTCACGGGGAAATGCCATTGAATCACAGAGCTCTCCCCCACCCACCCCCCGTTGGGATGGTGGCCAGCAGGAAGTGGGCAGATGGGGCCGGAAAGGATGTGCAGGAAGAAGGTGGCTTGCTCCTTGTTGGAAGGGACACAAATTGCAATCTCCACCCCCGGAAAAGAGTAGGGGGCTCTTCCAGAATCAGGGCACTTCTGGTGCATATCCAAGGAAATGGGAGGGACACATGTGGACCCCTGCTTACTCCCTCAGGAGGCAAGAAGAGGAAGCCACCTGAGGCCATCCGCAGATGAATGGACAACTAAAACATGCAATGTCCCTCCACACTCACACGCACACATGCTCAGCCTCCAGAGGGAGGAATCCTGTCCTTGGAAACAGAACAGCACGGACGAACCCAGGGTACCCTGCGTGATTGAAATAAGACAAATTCCACGTGGTGTCACGGGGCAGCATCTAGAAAAGAGACCTCCCGGAACTCAGAACGACGGTCACCAGGGGCTGCGTGGGGCACAGAGAGGACGGAGGAGCTGGGGAGATGCTGCCTGAGAACACGACACTCAGCTGGAAGGAGGAACCAGGGACCACTGCACAGCAAGGCCAGCGGAGTCGGGAGCAACACGCTGGATGCTGCGAAGAGTGGACGCTCCTGTTCTAACCACAAAAACGAGTAGACGAGGTGGCGGACGTATTCATTAGCTTGACTCAGCCCTTCAGACTGGGTGTGTCTATGTAATATGTCCACATTTGAGACAAATAGCAAAGCACCATGTTGTTCGCCATAAATCCATATGATTTCTATTTCTCAGTTTAGAAAGTGAGATGATGCACAACATGAAAAACAACAAGCTATCAAAAATATCAAGATGGCGACAAAGCATTGAACCAAGCCTATGGCCCTTCTCAGTATGAAGCCTGTGCAACTGCCCAGCTCACACCCATGCAGCTGGCCTGGCTTGCAGGTAATATAGGAGGAGTGTGTGTGTGTGTGTGAGAGAGAGAGAGAGAGAGAGAGAGAGAGAGAGAGAGACATCTGAGTAGAGCGGCTGACAGTTAACGTTTGAATCGGGAACCGTGTTGCTATAATTTGGATCCACCACTCTCTGCAGTCTCAGGTCCTACCCTCCTACTTACTGGAAGGAAGGAAGCCAAGGAGAGAGGGAATTACCATCAGGAGAAGTTCTGCCCTGTATCAGCCCATCTGTATTCGTAAAAAGCTGGATGAGGTACTCTACCAGACTCACAGCTGGGAAGGTCGAAGCCCGGAAAGGTCACTGCCAGCAGTGCCTCAGAGACCAGAGCACATGCTTCGTGGTTCTTTATGGAAAGCATGTCCACCCCACAGAGCCCTGGGAGGGGCAGAGCAGAGATGCTCGTCTTTATTTAATGAGTAGTCAAGGGACTTGGCCACGTTTCCCTGACAGGCAAGGCCACAGCAAGCACCAGCTCCTGATGACATGTCCAGTGGCTGTCCCCCAGGGGAGCCTCCCCCGGGGCTCAGAGCCAGAGTGGCACTCCTGGGTGCCCAGTAGGGTTCCTGGGATGCATTACTGCACAGGTTGCACTCTTCACTCTGGCCACAAGGAAGCTCACGTCTGTGTGAGGGCTTCTAAGGACACGTCTTGAGCCCTGCCCATCACTGTCTCTGCCCGTTTTGCTCTGTCTTGATCACGTGATCATCTGTGCCATCCTGTCACACTATGGAGCCCTCTTAAACCTTTCCTGGACAGAGGGTAGGAAAGCAATTTCTCACACTGACACAGGGACACCCTCCTTCCTGAACTCAGATCCTTTCTAGGGCAGAGTCTCCGGGGAAGCACAGAGATGCATGGGTTGGAATCAGGTTGGGGCCCAAACCACTGAGTGTCCATTACTATGTGAGGCTCTGGGGACACGGGGAGAGTCCCCCAAGGGTGGAAGGCAGGCTCTCTCCTGTCTAGATGGGCACAATCCCAGCTGGACGATCAACAAACACAACAGAGCCAAAGAAGAGCGCAGGGTGATGAGCGCTATGACAGCCACGCAGAGCGACCCAATCCCACGGCCCCCAGTGACACAGCAAGCCCATCGGTACCTGTGCAGTGAGATGACAGTCTCAGGGACCTTCTCCACCCTCACCCCTCACGGCCTCCTGAGTTCATTCCGACAGGCACTCTCTCCAGGCTGGATCTTCAGGTGGGGTCAGGTGCTGAGCTCTTAGGGACAAATGACAGGCTCCGACCTGCGGCACGAGGCAGCAGGCACCTCCCCGTGCAATGAGGCGGCTGCAGGATCCCAATCAGGTGCTCCACCCTCCCCAGTGGCTTGGGCCAGGGAGGTGGCTCTTGGGTCCCTGCACTGCTCCTTTTATTGGGAGACAGGAGAGATTTGTCTTAAAAGATATGATCTAAATAGAAGTGAGCTCTGTGTCTACTCCAGACTGTTTTTAAGAAAATCCAGCATTTAATTAAAGCACCTAGTGGGAAAGTGTCAGGAGGGTCCTGTATTTAGTCATTCAGCACGTTTGCTGGGAGCTCATATCACCCGGTGCCCAGGAGACTCAACCAGGAGACCTGGGGCTGACACCATCCCCGGGTCTGGGGAGTCTAGGGCAGAACAGGAAGCCTCACCCACGTGTAAGAAGAGCGGAGGGGGCCGCACGGAGGAAGTGAACTTTAAACTGAGCCTGGACAATGCCCAGGAGCTGGACAGTGTCCACAGAAAGCACAGGGCGAGGATCCTCCTGTCACGTGTAACTAAAAAAAACCAATAAAAGAAAAAAGAAAGGATATGGGGCAGAACTGGGGAGGAGAGGACTGTTCCAAGCCGTGGACAGCAGGCTCAGACTAGATGGGGAGAGGAGCTGTCCCTGGAGTCCCCCAAGGGACTCACCAGGCTGGGCTTGGGAGGGCTTGGTAAGGATGGGGTCCTATCCCAAGGGAGGTGGGGAACCCGGCAGGGCTCTGAGTGACATGTGCACGTGCGTGTATTAAAGGTGTGGGTGACAGAATTGGTTGTGCCATGTAACAAGTCGACTCATCTGGCCAACAGCCCAGACCCTCCGGGGATCAAGAACTGCTGGCCTCTAGTGGCAACATGTCCCCAGACCAGACCATGGCTCTGCTCACTGCGCTCAGTGTGTTGGTATGCTGGGCTGCTTGACAAACGGCCATGGACGGGTGGACACTGCCTTCTCATGCCCTGGAAGCCGAGAGTCCAAGGCCAAGGTGTGGGGGGATCTGGTGTGTGACGAGGCCCCTCCTGCTTCCATACTCTTGGGGCCCCCTCACTTGGCAAGAGGAATGGGGATCGGGCTGGCGCTCTTTCGAGGGCACTAACCGCATTCCCGAGGGCTCCATCCCATGACCTCACCCATGTTCCTGGGGATGGGGCTACACCACAGGATTCTGAGGGACACAGACAGCCTGGGGGGCCCAGTTCCCTCCTCTGGTCGCCGTCCCTCTCTCCCTGCAGGAGGCGAGCTGGCCATGATGTGGCTGCCTTGCTCCAGGGCCTGGGTCAATCTAGGGTCAGTTGCCTGCAGTCAGGCCCACTCACTGGCCCTGCAGCCAGCCCCGCCCTGCCCTTCCCTGCCTCCACTCCCGCTCCACATGGTAACCTGTGCTGGTGTCACCTCAAAACTTTATGTAAAGTGCAGCTAAAAATTTATTAAATACATGGAATTTACAAAAACAATGACTTCACCATGAGCTTCATAAAAAGAAAAATCTCACTGGATAACAGCTGGATTTGTGAAGAGACCAACTTCCCTGAAATTTGAAGACGGAGGGGAAGAAGCCCCTTTGGTTCTAGAATGATCTGTATTCCAGGGTAAGAAAGCCGTAGAGGAGTTCTTTCACCTCCCCGGCGCAAGGAGAGGAGTCGGATCCACCGTCTTGCAGCTCTTAATTAAGAACCGAGGCCGGCAACGTCCCTACTGGATGCTCTGATCACCAGGCGGAGGAGGAACGTTATAAGGGAGAGACCACATGGTCACTCTCCAGTCCACTCGCCAGCCTGGCCACCACGAGGTGACACGGCTCAACCGTGCACAGCCCCACGAATGAGGAATCGTGATGAAAATCACTCGACCCAGACCTGATCCATACTCCACACAAGGGCCGGGGGAACAAATGGGAGAATGATAATGTCCAGTGCACTAGACATTTTTAAGACCAGAGTAAATGTCACGGAAAACTAATTTTTAAACAGAGACAACAATTGTGGGCAAAAGCAGTGATGAAAATGGAGAAATCAGAATCTCAACAACAGAAGGGCCGGCGCTGTGCACACACTGCAATCCAGGGCTCGGGAGGCTGAGGTAGGAGGATCACAGCCTCCAGCTGAAGAGTGAGGCCCTAAGGAATTTGGCAAGACCCTGACTCAAAGTAAAAATGTACAAGGGCTGGGGATGTGGCTCAGTGATAAAGCACCCCTGGGTTTAATCCCCAGTACCAACAAATGAAAAATAAGGAAAACAAAACACAGAGAACGGATGAATCTTTGTTTGGATCTAATTTCAATAAACGACCTATAAAAGGCACATTCTAGACAATGGTGGAAATTTTACCACTGACTGAATGACATTAAGTAACTTTTATTAGCTCTCATAGAGGGGCTGGAAATTAAAGAGATACAAATAGGAAAAGAAGAATTCAAACTATCCCTATTTGACTTCCACATGATTCTATATTTAGAAGACCCCCCTGAAAAAAGAAAAACTCTTTCAGGAAACTTCTAGAACTCATGAATGAATTTAGCAAAGTAGCAGGATATAAAATTAATAACCATAGATCATTTGCATCCCTATATATCAATGAGGAATCAACTGAAAAAGAAATTAGGAAAACTACCCCATTCACAATAGCCTCAAACAACAACAACAATCTAACAAAAAAAGTGAAAGACCTCTACAATGAAAACTACAGAACACTAAAGAAAGAAATTGGAGAAAACCTTATAAGATGGAAAGGTCTCCCTTGTTCTTGGATAGATAGAATGAATATTGTCAAAATGGTCATACTACCAAAAGCGCTAAACAGATTTAATGCAATTTCTATTAAAATCCCAGTGACCATTCTTCATTGAAATAGGACCTGGGTTCAATCCTTAGCACCACATAAAAAAATAAAGGCATTGTGTTGTGTCCATCTACACCTAAAAATTAAATATTAAAAAAAAGAAAAAGCAGCTATGAAATTCATTTGTAAAAACAAGAGACATAGAATAGCCAAAGCCATCCTCAGCAAGAAGAGTGAAGCAGGAGGCATCACAATACCAGGCCTTAAACTGTACTACAGAGCCATAGTAAAACCAGGCATGAAGAAGACCAGGAACAGAAGAGAAGACAGACAGACAAACCCACCTAGACACAGTTACCTCATACTGGACAAAGGCACCATAAACATATTGGAGAAAAGATGGTCTCTTCAACAAGTGGTTCTGGGAAAACTGGAAATCCTTATGTAATAAAATGAAATTAAACCCCTGTTCCTTACCCTGCACAAAACTCATTTCAAAGTGGATCAAGGGCGTAGCGTTAGACCAGAGACCCTGCGTAACTTTCCACCATGTCAGCTATGAACCAACTTCCTCAAAAAGGCTCCTAAAGCACAACAAGTGAAATTAAGAAACAATAAATGGGACAGCATCAAACTAAAAAGCTTCTTCACAGCAAAGGAAATAATCAAGAGTGTGGAGAGAGCCTACAGAATGGGAGAAAAGTCTTTGCCACCTGCACCTCAGATAGAGCACCAATCCCCAGGACATATAAAGAACACAAGAACTTAACACCAAAAAACCAAATAGCCGAATCAATAAATGGACAAAGGAGCTGAACAGGCACTTCACAGAAGAAAAGATGAAATGGTCAACAAATACATGAAAAAAATATTCAACACCCTTAGCAATCAGAGAAATGCAAATTAAAACTACCCTGAGATTCCACCTCACTCCAGTCAGAATGGCAATCATCAAGAATACAAGCAACAATAAATGTTGGCGAGGCTGTGGGGAAAAAGGCACACTCATCCATTGCTGGTGGGACTGCAAATTGGTGCCACCACTCTGGAAAGCAGGATGGAGATTCCTCAGAAAACTTGAAATGGAACCACCATTTGACCCAGTGATCCCACTCCTCAGCATATACTACCCAAGGGAATTAAAATCAGCATACTACAGTGACACAGCCTCATCAATGTTTATAGCAGCTCAATTCACAATAGCTAACCTATGAACCAGCCTAGGTGCCCTTCAACAGATGAATGGGTAAAGAAAATATGGCATGTATACACATGGACTACTACTCAGTCATAAAGAAGAATGAAATTGTGGCATTTGCCAGTAAATGGATGGGACTGGAGACTATCATGCTAAGTGAGACAAACCAGTCCAAAAAATCCAAATGCTGAATGTTCTCTCTGATATGCAAATGCTACCCACAATAAGCAAGGATTAGGGAAGAAGAGAAGAATAGAAGCTCGGTGCATTAGACAAAGGGGACTAAAGGGAAGGGGGATGGGAATGGGAAAGACAGTGTAATGAATGGGACATCAATTTCCTATGCAGATATGAACACATGACCAGTGTGACTCCACACCATGTACAACCACAAGAATGGGAAGTTGGACTCCATGTGGGTATGATATGTGCAATTATGCTCTACTGTCATGTATTATCTAAAAAGAACAGTAAAAAATTATATTAATAAAAAAATTTTCAAATAAATAAAGGGGTTGGGGGTGTGACTCAGTGGTACAGCCTTTGCCCAGCATGCATGAAGCCTTTCCCTCCCAACACACTGCATGGTAAAGACCTACTCCAGCAGGTTGCAGATCTGCCTATGACGGGTAGAACCACGGTCCTGGAGGAGGCTGGGGACGTAGTGAGCGTCTTCAACGTGTCAGAGTGAGTCAGAGCTGTAAACAAACACCACCTCTAAAGTCAACTTGCAAAGAGCATTTCCACTAAAGTCAGGAGTGACAGGAGTCTTCCTATCGCTGACGCCATTGAGGGATTCCACCTCCTGAAAGCAGATGGCGGGCAGAGGACGTGGAAGGTCGGTACTCAGGATCTGAGGGGAAGCCAAGCAGCCACGAGGGGCAGACTAATCAGTTCACCTGAACCGAGAGCATCTGCTCACAAGACCCAGGCAGAGTGTGAAATGCACAGCCCAGGAGAGAGGGGGGCCTGCCCCCACGGAGCTAAGGTCCCCCGGGTAGAGGGCATCTCCAGAGGGCACAGAGGACGCCATCCGTCAGCAAAATGGAAGCAAATGAAATCGAAAAGCTGGCAGGGATCCAAACAGGGAAGTCACACAAGAGGACATCGAAATGCAAGTGACTGTATTAAAACACTCCGCGTCACTAGTGAGGAGAAACGTGAACCAGTACTGCACAGGGGTGTCACCGCCACCGACCCGTACGGCCAAAATCAAGTGTCAGGCAGTCACTGAGGGAGTGGGAAGAGAGGCCTCGTCAGGACGAGCGCAAATCCGCACGGGAGCAGCTGCCTTGGCCATGGGCACAGGCACAGCCCGGGACCAGGCGCTCAGCCTGGGCCACGTGATGCTCATCTATTCCCAAGGTGTGTCAGGATCAGAGCAGCACAGTCCTGTCATGGGACATAACGGTGGAAACCAACTGAGGCCACCCAGGACAAGGTGGGTGCATGTCACGGACTCATGCAAAAGTTTGTGCTTGTGATTCTGTTCATCCACAGTTAAGGCAAAACCAACCCACGGGGTAGAATTCCTGATGGGGTGCAGCTTTGAGCAGGTAAGGGGTTGAGCTCTGTGAACGGCCGCCACTCACGTAGGCATGTGGACCCCCTGAAACGTGCCACGCTGGACCCTTGCCTCATGCACATTTAGATACATAATGTCTCACTAAAAACATAAAGTCGGTATCCATTTATCATAGATCATAAAACCCTTAGCACCTGGGAATATAGTGAGCTTCGTCACCTGCTCATAGTTCAATACCAACAACCGACAGCATGCATCATTCTTGAGGTTAAGACTTGAGAAGAGTTTCCAGGAATAGACAAGGATGTCCTCTGTGGTGGTGGCTATTGGAGAAGTGGGCAAAGACCCAAATGCACCAGGCCCCTTTCCTTGGAGAAATCAGAGTGGACAATAAGTATTTCCCAGGGGCTCAACCTCAGTAGTATTAGGCGATGCAATTTGAATCCACAGTGAGCTACTAGGTCATCTCACTGGCCAAAAAACTAAAGCCTGATAGTATCAAGTGTTGGCTAGGTACAGGCCGAAAAGAACTATCAAAATTACAGGAGAAAATCAGAGTTGCCCCTCGGGGGAATAATCTGTCAACAGCTTGTTAATTCCAGGATGTGCAACTCCACCCCTTCTCAGTGTGTGGCCTTGTGATGCGAACCACCCAGACTCCCATGGATGTCCTCAAGGAAACCCAAACAGAGTGCCCACCCTCCTCGGCCACAGGAGGATGTGTCAGCAATTCTGGAATGATCACAGGGACTACCGGGGAGCAGGGAATGAAGTGTTCACATCCTAAAGCAAATATTAAAAGTAATGGCCGATGAGGAAAATCAGAGGCAGAATGATCTAATTTCATTTTGTAGAGTTTAAAAATAGGACACGATGCTCTGGGCTACACATTAATCAGCAGAAGGGTAAAAACTTGCATAGTAATGCCCGTGGTAACCCTAGGGAGGGAAAGGGTTAGGGTAAGTGGCTGTGATTGTGTATGACATTTCATTTCTTACACTGGAAGGGTAGACCCACTGGTGTGCATTACATTGCTACCTTTGTCTGTGTGCTTGACACATTTCATTCAAATGTCTAACAAAAGACTTATGAACTTATGGGTCCTCAAATTCATGAAGGACTCTAGACATACCCTTTGCAAATGGTGAGGGTTGCTTCATCCGATTACCTTTAAGATCCCACAATTTCTCCACTGGGAGAGAGAAAGACTGGTACATTGAGAACATTCCCCCCACCCCCCGTGAGTTGCCAAATGGATGCTGCTTCTAGAACACGGCTTATGTTAGTTAGCTTTCTGTTGCTGTAACACAATACCTGAGATAATCAACTTATACAGAAAAGGGGTTTATTTTGGCTCAGAGTAATGGAGGAGTCCATGATCTGTGGGAATCTTGCTTTGGGCCTGTGTGGAGGCAGCACAGTATGACAGGGGCACCCTGTGGAGCAAAGCCACTCACACTGCTCACAGCTGAGATCCAAAGGAAGGAAGGGAAATGGAGAGTCCTGCAGTCCCTGTCAAAGGTACCCCGGGTGACCTAAGGACCACACCACCTCCCAGCAGCAGCTCCCTGGGGCCCAGCGCTTCATACATGGGCCTTTAGGGGACCCTGAGGGTCAAAACCACAGCAGAGGTCATGAGACAATGGCAGACACAAACATCCAGGATGCCCGAGGCCCGTGGCGTGACGGCTGTCCCCCTGAGAAGCCAACCCAGTGCCCTCCTCGGAAGCTGCTCCACCCTGGTCTTGGTCCTTCAGAAAGCCTTTGGAGTCCACCTCCTCGCTGCCACACGGACTCCCTGGAGTCTCAGGGAGCGGCTGGGCTGCGGTCGGCTCAGGGCAGCCCTGAGGGAAGGCCAGGGAGGGGGCGGCCCGCAAGCCCGTGGCCAAGCAGCGGAGGAGGCGGCCCAGGTGTGATGGCACCTGACTCAGCAGCTCGGCCACCTGGACCTCAGGGAGGCCGCGAGGGCAGGGACAGCCATTCAAGGCGCACGGGCGGGTGGCACAGACAGGTGTGCCCACAGCCCTGGAGGCTGAGGTCCACGGGGCTGTGGAGGGCTGTTCCTCCTGCAGACTCTGAGGACTGGCCTGGCCTCCCTCCTGGGGCCGTCCCTGCCCTCATCTCCGCGTGCTCTCCGCCTGCACACGTGTCTGCATCCAAGTCCCCCTTTGGGGTCAGGACCCACCCACTGCCCTCGCAGCAGCCTGACTGTCCCTGGGAAGGCTCGGCCTCCATCTCCAGTCACGTGCTGAAGGGCTTGGGGTCAGGACCGAGCACAGGAATTCTGGGAGGACACAGCTGAACCGCAGCAGCCCCCGGACCCCGGAGCTGACCAGGGCCTCTCTCTGCGTGGACCTTGTGCGCCCCGTGGCCACAGGAGCTGGCGTCCTGCCTGCGCTCCGGGTGCAGAGACTGTTCCTCACTCCCCAGTGACTGCCCAGGACCGTCCACAGCCCAAGACTGTTTCAGAAAACATTTCAACTATTTGTTAAATGAACCCATCAAAACGCCTTTGCTTCTCGGTCGGCCACCGGTGGACGCAGGCCCCAGCTCCCCTCCTCCACCAGCCGGCTGTGTTCCCTACGTTCTGAGGAAACACTCACTGCTACGGTGGGCAGGGGGTCTGTCCCTAAATGTCCAGGTCCTGGAGGCCAGGTCCCCAACACAATGGCTTTGAAAGGCAGTGTCACTTTGAGAGAGAGGGCTGGGGGTGACAGTGAGGCCACTGGGCACATCCGTGGAAGGGGTGAACGCCATCTCACAGGAGCGAGGAGGTCTCGGGGCGAGTAGCCGTGAAGCAGGTAGTGACAGAGCAGGGCCAGCCCCAGGAACCGCAGCACGGTCCCAGCTCAGCCAGTTAGGAGGGCGACGATTAGCCAATAACATGCTGGTGAGGCAGGAACGGGGGCCCTGGGTGCTGGGCGGAAACGGCACCGGCTACGGGGGTCCAACTGTCCCATCTCAAGGTGCACCTCTGAAGGACATGAGGTCAGCAGGCAAGGAGACCCCTGTTTGTCACGGCACTGTCACAACAGCCCAGGTGTGCAGTCAGCCCAGGTGTCCACCAACAGGTGGATGGATAGAGATTATGTACACACACATGTGCGCATGCACACACACACACACACACACACACACGCACACGCACACACAATGAAATATTACCCAGCCATAGAGAAGAATGAAGTCCTATCTGTACGGGAAAATGGATGGAACTGGACTATATCATCTTAGGCAAAACGAGTGTTCACTGAAACACAAATATCACATGCTTTCATATGTGGAGACTAGGAAGGCAGAGAGGGGACAGACAGGCCCCAGGGGCTATTAGGGACTGGAAAGGGTGGTGGGGGAGAGAGAGAAGCGTGGATGGACAGGATCCATGTGTGACATATGTGTGTATGAAAACATCACAATGAATCCTATTAATTTAAACCAGGCTACTCCATGCATCTGGCCCTCTCACATGCTCCTGTTGGGCTGTGATGCAGGATGAGGCTCTGGCCAAATGTAGCTGCTCAAACTTGGACTTTCCAGATCCCAAAACCATGAGTGAAAACAAACCTCTTTTTCTTATAAAGTAGTCATCCTCAGGCATTTTGTTTTAGCAGCCCAAACAGACTTTGATGATGACTCTAGTAACTAATGTCGAACCCCTGCTGTCGCTGTGCCAGGGGCTGTGTTGTGTGTTTGTGTGCCCTAGGCCACCTACTCCTCACTACACCTTGCCAGGTACATGCAACCACCTGCATTTTATAGATGAGGACACAGAGATGAGGTGATACTAAGTGTTGTCCCAGGTCACAATGCTACAAGATGATTATGTCAGGAAAGGGCAGGGAGGGTCTATCTATCATGGCTTCCACCCGAGTGGGAGCAGGACGGGTCCCAGAAGAGGAGAAGGGACACAGTACAACCTTTACTTCAGCACTGGAAGCAGGACACTTCTGCAAACAAAAGGGGACATACACTCAGCCAAACCCCAGTGAGCCAGGAACTGAAGCCAGTGCTTTGGTGAAGGGACTCAGGCTGGCCTCGTGGGTACCTGGACTGTACCCACCAGGTGACCTGGAGCAAGGCATATTTGCAAAACTGAATTTGACTTACAAGAGGCATTTGCTTAAGAAAAGTGTGCTCCTAAATGTAAATCTGCCGTGTGCACATGGGCAGGAATCTGGGTTGCATTTCATCTCTGCCTCCAGCCCCAGAGGGCAGAAATGCAAATTAAAGAAATGTTCTGAATTCTTTAAGAAACAACTCTTCCCCAAGCCTAAGCCACTCTGGTATGTAATTGGGGTAGGAGACATGCCCATGTGTCGCGATGGAGACCTCCTCTGTCACGAACTCCCAACAGGGGTGCTCCTCGCCATCACCCCTCCTGCTCCGTGAGCCCCAGGATGTCTCTCTGGGCTTTGACAAAGAGGTCATTTTGGTTTTTCTGTCTTTTTCTGCGCCCCCTTCTTCGGCTACTTGCTTGCCTCCTCCCTCTTCTCTTTCTTTCAGAGAAGCAGCTGAGGTGCCCAAAGGCCAGACAGCCCCCAGCCCCAGCTGCGTTGCAAAGGGACAGCGCAGTGTGGCCCCTTTATGGAGCCCAATCTCCTGGCAGGGGCAGCATCTCAAGGTTCAGGGGACTCTGGTGCTCTTGCCCCAAGGCTCCTGTGATGCTGCTCTCCAGTCACCTCCTCTTGGCCCAAGTATCCTGTGGACACCCACTGTGGCCACTGAATCCGCAGTACTGTATCAAGAGCCTGAGATTGCTGGCTATGCTCCCCTTGAGCTGCTCAGCTGTGTGGCCTCTGTGAATCACTCAACCTCTCTGTGCCTCCATTCAGAGGGTATGACTGGAGACCTTCTGATGTCCACTTGACTTATTCAGTGTATCTCTTTAAAGAACTGAATTAGACATGAGGTTCAAAAATCAAAACATTTCACACAAATATCCAGATTTTGGCCTCTTCAGAAAACCAGTCACCTGGCCACTCCTGGCACAGGGTCCTACAGGACAACTTGGTAGAGCTGGTAGCAGCTGCCCTCCCTGGATGGGACAAGCCACTCTTGGAAACACAGGAGCTCGTGAGTGGCCAGGGGCCTCTCATACTCACAGCCACTGCCCCCGAGGTCACTGAGCTGGGGACCAACGTAGCGCTCATCCTGTGGCAGTAACTTTCTGGCCACTCTCTTTGCCTAGAATGTTCTGCCAACCAACCTCCCACCTCCCAGGGCAAGTTCACAGACAGACCATCTCCACACAAGCCCCTCTGCCCTCCATCCTCACCTGAAGCCAAGTTCCTCTCCCACGTGCTCCAACTCCGAGGGACAATCCTGCCACAGCACCTGCCACAACAGCCCTTCCCTCCACCCAGTCGCGAACACATGTGCATGTGTGCATACACACACACACACACATGCACACGCACACACACACACACACGCATGCACACACACACACACACGCACACACACATGCACATACATGTACACACACCGGCCAGGCTGTGGAAGTCTCCTGAGGGCATGCGATGGAGAAACCAGGCCCAATTATAAAGTGAAATTCTAGGAACACCACGGTGAAGAGCTGATGGCTGGGAAGGGCTCATCCGCCCTCCTGTCGGCTCCCAAGGGAACCCGCCTCACCACGGTGCCACCTGCTGGACTGTACCCAGTGGTCTCTCGCAGCCCGACTACCTCTGGAAATGTGGACACCCAGGGCCAGAGAGCCAATGGACGCTGTGAGAGGGTCCTCTCCCCACCCGTAACTTCCTGGCCTCTAGAGGATGCAGGGCCTCACTCATCGCCAGGCCCGTTACCTGCTGTCTGCACAGAACCTCGTTGGCCTGGCTCTTAGGAACTCAGCCCTTAGGGAGGGATAGTCAAGCCGTCGTGAGTCACTGTGGCCTGTGGTGACAGCCACTTTGCAGTAACACTGACTAGTGGTGCCCTGTCTCTGTCCTGCCTGTGAACTACCTGCCACACACTGTCTGTGCCCGGGGCTGGGTCCACGCAGGTCAAGAACTCAAACCCACCGATGCTGTCATGGTTAAGGAACGGCGTCCAAGTCCCCATAACAGCCCCTGGAACCTCAGCTCAGGGCCCCGAATTCCAGAGCACTAGCTCACCTGGGTCCCCTGGGCAACTCAAGCTGAGTCTCCAGCCTCCGAGTGGTGCTTGGCCGCTTGCTGAGCGCGGGGTCTGTACCAGGTGGAAAGCACTAACTCCCCCAGGACCCGCGGGTTAGAGGATCCCTGTAGTGGGCAGACTAATGCCCTCCCCCAGGTGGCCACCTCCATTTCCTGGCACCTGCCAGGGCTGCCCTACATGGAAGGGGGATTCCGGGTGCCGTGGAGCTGGGCCTGCCGATCCCCGACCCTGAGAGGGGACAGCACCCTGATGTCTGGGTGGGACCAGTGGAGCCACCAGGATCTGAGTCCGAGTGGCCGGTGGGAGGACTCCATCAGCCTCTGCTGGTGTCGAAGACGGAGGGTGGCGGAGAGCCAGGGGGTGCAGGCCGCCTCTGGAAGCTGGGAAAGGCAAGGGATGGGCTCTCCCCAGCTTCCCACAAGGTCCAGCCTGCGGACCTCGGGGTATTACTCTAGAACCGCAAAACAGAGGAGGTCTCGGGGCGAGTAGCCGTGAAGCAGGTAGTGACAGAGCAGGGCCAGCCCCAGGAACCGCAGCACGGTCCCAGCTCAGCCAGTTAGGAGGGCGACGATTAGCCAANCGGGGAAGAGAGAAAGACGCGCTGTTTGAGCCCGTGTGGTGGTGACCTCTACGGAGCCACAGGAAGTCCCTCACATGCCCTTCACACGCTCTGCAGATGCTGAATCGGCAGCCCCTTCTTTCCCTGGAACCCACCAGGATTGACTGAGGTGCCGCAAGTCACCCCACACTGCTGAGCTGGTGGGGTGCACAGCAGGGTTCCCCTCGAGAAGCCAGCTAGGAGAGGCAGGACATCTGGGAAGAGGAAGAGGGCGTGGTTTGGCTTAGGAGGGTGGGGGCTGAACCCTGGCCCACCCCCTGGCAGCCAAGGTGGCCTGAAGCAAGGTACTTCACTCTGGGGACCTCAGTTCCCCTCCTGTGACATGGGGCTGGCGCATCCTCCCACAGAACCGCGGTAAGAGGTAACTGATGCACACACTCATGATGAAGCCTTCGGGCAGCACCGGGCCCTCTGCTGTGGACAGTGGGTTTTCAGACCAGGGACCTAGCTCGGTTCTGAGGCAAGCACAGCCTGGGGTCCCTGTGCCAGGAATAATGAAGGCAGCTGCTACCTCCCCACGCTCCCGCACCCCCGTGCACATGCCGGCTCTGCGCCATGGCTCACCCCCGCTGACTGCAGCTTCCCACACACTTTGCAACTCCTGCCACAAAGAGGTAGAGTTCCTTTCTGTCCTCTTGCACCCAAGCTGGTTGGAGACTTGATTGGGCTCGTGAAATGTGGAAGTGATGTCATATCAGTTCCAAGCCTGAGCCTCAAGACACTGATGTGACTGTGCCTTTCCTGATGGAGCCCTGGCACCACCCGTGACCAAGCACAGGACAACCAGTAGGCAGATGACCGACCACGTGGAGCAGAACTGCTTCACGCAGCCATGTCCATCCTAGACCAACCAGGGCCTGGCTGACCCACCAACGAACAGCCAACTTCTAGTGATCCAAGCCTAGCCCACATAAGCAGCCTACCCAGCTGACTTGTAGACACATACGCAATGATAAATGCTGTTGGTCTAAGCCACTGGGTTTTGGGCTGGTTTGTTATACAGCAATAACCAACTGACACACTATCTCTTCCTTATTTAATGATTGGAGAAACGTCTTAACTGCACTCACCGGGTGACCAATGAGTGGATTATCAGGGTCCCGTCTTGAGTGTCAACCTTCAAATCCTTCAGGAAGTATAACGCCAACTACATTCTTCACAGAAACAAACTACAACAACTCAAACATTCACGTGGAACCCCAAGAGGCCTCCCGTCATCAAAGCAATCCTGAGCAGAAGAACACCCCTGGAGGCATCCCGCTACCTGACTGCAAATACACTACAAGCTGCAACAGCCAAACAGCATAGTGCTGCTCAGACACCAACGAAACAGAGAAAAAGAAGCCAGTCCACCTCAGTACAGCCCAGTGTTCAACAAGGGCACCAAGGACATGCACTGGGAAAGAATTCTCTTGAATAAATGATCCTGGGGAAACTGTATGTCCCCATAGAGAGGAAGGGACTAGACCCCTCAAGTAACCACAAATGAGAGTCAGCACAACTGGACTGAGCACTGGGCCCTGAGACCAGGACGGTGAGCCTGCAGGGAGAAACAGAAACACTCAGGACATCAGTGGGGGCAACACATTTTTCATGGATTTGATCCCAAGAGCTCAGGCAACCAAAGCAAAAATTCACAAATGGCTTACATCAAATTAAAAAGTCACTTCACAGTGAAGGACTTTTCTGTGTTGATAACTGTTCTGTGTCACACCAAAGTAACAGGCAAGTTTCGGGAAGGGAGAAAATACTTGCAAACCATTCAGGCGACAAGGGACCCATGTCCAGGATACATAAGGAACACACAGTCCAGTAGCCTACGGGTACATGAAATGTGCACAGCACTGATCATCAGGGAAAGGTGAGGCAAAACCACAGTGAGCCATGCCTGACCCGTTAGAACAGCTGCCGTCACAGGCCCTGGCCGGCAACACGTGTGGGCAAAGGGGCAGAGAAAGGGAACCCTCACGCGCTGCGGTGGGAATATGAAATAGCATCATTGCAAAAAAGTCAGAAGACTCCTCAAAAAAAGAAGAAAAAACCCGCCAAAAATAGAAATGCCATTTGACCCAGGCATCCCACCACCAGGTACACATCCAAAGGACATGAAATCAGCTCGTGGAAGAGATGAGCGCACTCCATGGTAACCGCAGCACGGTTCCCAACAGCCAGGAAGGAAGTCAAGCGCGGTCTTCACTGATGGGTGAAGGGATGAGGAAAACGTGGCCCACATATACAGCGGAGTAGTACTCGGTCAAGCCAAGGAGGAAGTCCCGCCATTAAGTGAATAAGCCAGACAGACAATTGAGCACCGGGTGACCTCACCTACACATATGGAGACAGAACAGGTGATAGGAGCCAAGCACTGTGGGTGCCTGTCTCGGTCAGCTTCCCTGACCTGGGACTGAAGGACCTGACCAGCACAAGTTTAGAGGAGGAAGTTTATTTGGGGGCTCATGGTGTCATGGTCTCAGCCCATAGATGGCCGGCTCCATTCCTCAGGGTCTGAGATGAGGCAGGACATCATGGTAGAAGAGGGGTGGAGGAAAGTGGCTTAGGACCTCAGACCAGGAAGCAGAGAGAGAGAGAGAGAGAGAGAGAGAGAGGCCCTCCTCTCACCAAGGACCAAATATATACCCTGAGCACCCCCCTGTCCCCCCCCCACCTGCCTCCTCCAGCCACACCCGACCTGCTACAGTCACCACTGAGCTACTCTCTCTCAGGGGAGTGACACACAGATTAGTTCTGGCTGTTGTGACCCAATCTGTTCACCTTTAAGCCTTCTTGCATTTTGTCTCACACATTAGCTTTTGGGGGGGCACCTGATATTTAAACCATAACATTCCACCTCGGGCCCCCAAAAGCTTACGCCCATCTCACAATGAGAACTATATTTAGTCCACTTTCAGGAACCCCCTAGTCTCAACAGTTTAGGCACTGCCCAGAAGTCCAAGTCCAAAGTCTCCGGGTCTCCAGGCAAACTCTCAGCATGAGCTCCTATAGAAATCAGAGCAAGTTGCATGTATCCAATAAATAAAGGCACAGATTGAACGTTTCCATTCCATAAGGGAGAAACAGAGGCATGGATTTTGGGAGGGACCAAAGCAAGATGGAAATCCAGCTGGGCAAATAGATCCTGTGGCTCCAGGTTGAGCATCTGGAGCTCAGGGCAAGTGAGGTTCTCTCCAAACGGCTGGGGTAGCTCTGGCCCTGGGGCTTTGCTGGTTGAACCCACAGGGCCTCTGTCTTGCCTGTTTCTGATCGATTCCTGTGCTTTCCTCAGCAAACACCCCATCACACTGGCATTTCTTAATCTCGAGGGTCTGCACTGCAGCTTTGGCTTCCCTCTCACGCATCACACATCACCCTCCCGGGAGCGGCCTACGGGAACTCTGATCCTGCTGCACTTTGCCTGGCCCCTTAGGACGTCCTTTCAAATCTCGGTGGAAGCCTCCATGACCCCTAGTCCAACATCCAGCATTCCTGCAGAACGAGCACCATGTGGTCAGCACAAGGTCTGCCACTGTCTCAAGCAGTAGCCAAGCCTCCAGGGACCATGTCTGCCGCAGCCTCTGATTGGCTGGGTGGCTGAGCAGAGTGGAGCAAATTCCTAAGTCCCCTGTGCAAGGAGGGTGCCCCACCGGTCTCTTCTCAAAATAATTTTTACTTTTACTCCCTCGAGCCTGAGATGAATGTGGTCTTGCTCATTCCCAAGATACCCTCCTCTTTCCTATTGTCTCTGGACAGTCTTTAGCATTTCTTTAGTGATTATGTCCGCGCATTCTTTAGCCTGAGTTTTACTCAGTTTTCTGGTCAAACTGCAAGTTTTTCAAATCATTCTGCTTTGCTTTCTGCCCCTGATTATCACAATTGATTTGTCTAAAAGCTTCCAGCAATATCTACACAGTGTCCTGAATACTGTGCTGTCTAGGAATTTCTTCTGCCAGATTAAGTCCATCACAGTTAAATTCAGCTTCACAGAGTCTCATGACATGGACAACATGTAGACCTCTTCTCAATCGGATCGTAGCATGAACGACCTCTAGTCCCATTTCCAGCAGAGTCCTCCTTTTCCTGAAACCCCACGAGCCTTGACTTTTCTTCGCAGTCCTATCTGCATCAGGGTCTTCTGGACTCCCACCAGAATCGTCCATGAAGGCTCACTTACAACATTCAAAAGCTTTTCCTGTGTGCATCACCAAACTTTCCAAAATTCTCCCTACAAACTTCTAAAAGTTCCAGAAGCTTCTGAACCACGTGGTCAGGGTCAGGTTAGTCATAGAAACAACCCCACTTCTCAATACCCACTTCTGTTTAAATAAGCTTTTTTGTTTGCTGTGACCAAAAGACCTGCCCAGAACAATTTTAGGGGAGGAAAAGTCTATTTGGCGCTCATGGTTGTGGAAGGCTCAGTCCTAGATGGCAGGCTCCGTTGCTGTGTGCCCAAGGTGAGGCAGAACATCATGGAGAAGGGTGTGGGGGAGAAAAGCAGCTGAGAACATGGCACCAGGAAGAATAAAGAGACACTAAGCTCAGGTCACAAAATATATACCCCCAAAGTATGTCCCCAGTGACCCTCTCCTCCAGGTACACCCTACCTGCCTATAGTCACCACCCAGTTAGTCCCTATCAGGGAACTGACACATTGATCAGGTGAAGGCTCATAACCCCATCATTCACCTCTGAACTTTCTTTCATTGTCTCACACATGAGACTTGGGGGACACCTCATATTTAAACCATAACATTACCAAAGACTAGGAAACAGGGGTGTGGGGAGAGTGTGTTTACAGGTGCAAGATCACCATTGGGAGAAATGAGTTCAGGAATGGCACAGTAGGGTGACTGCAGTGAACCGTAATGAATCATGTATTTCAAATAGCGGGATCTTAAGTGTTTCCGACACAAATGACCAGTGTCACAAGTGAGGGATATGATCACCACCCTGATCATCCTCACTCATTGTACACATGGATCAAAATAGCACGGTGTACCCCAAATATGTACAACTATGATGTGTTGATGTTTTAAAATTCATGAAAAGAATCTGACTACAGTCACCCACATCAGAGACTAAGACTCACATGTTACTTTCTGGAAGACCCTTGTCCCTTACCTCCCCTCAGGTCTACGTGTGAGTGCCCTGCAGCCAGAACTTCAAGGACAACAGAGGACAGGGGAGAGGCAGTACTTGGCAATGCCCTAACGATCTGCTGAGGATCAGCATGTATAGACAAGCCTATCAAAAAGCATCTGTTAGATGCAGCTAAGGTGCCCTCCTGAGCAAGCGAGGAGCTGGGTGACTTCCAAATCCTGCGTGGTGTTGAGGAGGAGTGGCCAGTTAGCAATGACAATAAGAAGCAGCACACGCATGGGGGAAGTGTGCTCATCAGCGAGCCCTGAGGAGACCTGAGTCTGTTCTGCAGCTAACACAATTCGCAAGACGGGGTCATCTCTAAAGAAAAGCAGCTGACCTCTCACAATCTGAAGCCTGGGAAGTCCAACGTCAGGGACTGGCATCCGCAGAGGGCCTCTGTGCTGGGTCACCAGGTGGAGGGCACGACGTGGCCAGGGAGCCTTTGGGAAAGGAGGAGGGAGCAAGAAAAGGCTCACCGCAGAAGATCCCTCCCTGGAGACGCTGCGCTCCTGTGGGACACGGTCCTCCACTGTGGGCTGCAGCCCTCCCAGCCCTTGTCCCTAGGGCCCTGAGCTACTGTGGGGACTCTGCCCCATCCGCCTCAGGCAGGAATCAGGCAGGCTCCAGGGCTCCTTTTCCCTCCAACAGTGGAGATGCCAGGAGCAAAAAGAGCAGTTGGAATGACGGCGCCTCCCAATCCTAAAGCAGCAGTCAGGACCAGGAAACAGGCCCGGAGCGCTGGGACCAGCCCCGCCAAGCTCCCTCTTTCTCAGCTTCCATGTCCCCTAAGCACCTTCCCCGGGGCTGGGGGCCCAGGGACGACTGTGGCTTCCTTGGCTACTTCCTGGAATGGTCCCGGCACTCCCTGGAGCTCTACAAAGGGCCAGAGCATGAAATCCCACTCCGGTTGCTCTGAGGATTAACATTTGGCCCTGCCTTTCTGCCTGTTGGCTGCAACCCAGGCTCCTAAGTGGCAGCAGAAGTGTCCACCTTTACAGGGGGCAGGTCTCTGGCTGTGGGCTGGCAAACGTGGCCACCACCCCGTCCCCACCAGCTCAGGTGAGCTGCCAGGTGTTCCCAATTGGCCATTGATGCCAAGTTTCTAAAAGTTACCAAACAAGATCCACGGAGGCTTACAGCAGACCAAGAGCACCCTCCCAGTGACAGTTTAGAACAGAGCCTCCTCCAGCAGAGCCCCGGTGGGAAGAGGGCACCACCTGAGCGGCTGTGCACTGGGCCTTTGAGAAGCTCCTCTTTGTTGTCCAAAGGCCACTGGAATGAGGAAACCTGGAGATGGGTTTTTGTTAGAGTCTGTAAACAAGTCAAAATAACACCTGGCATTTTGCCAGGGGAATGTTAAAGTTCGTAAACAAGTCTGGATGGTGCCTGGCAAAATGCCAGAGGGAGTGGTTTGAGAAGTAACAAAAGCAAGCCATTAAGTGTGGAAATTCCTTATTGGTTGACTGATGTATCTAGTTTATGCTAATTAGATAAGCTCTGTGGAATGTATAAATACTGCTCCTGTCCTGCAATAAACGGCTCCTACTCCTGCTGTATCAATCTACACAAGTTCTTCGTCACCCCCCCTGATTATTCTGCTGCAGCCGTACTCCGGCAGATGGTGGCCCGTTACAGGGAGCCCTGGGACACTCGGGGGTAAGTGACGAAAAAAAGCTGCCGGTCCAAAGATAGGACGGGAGCAAATCTGCTCGTCCCTAGATAGGTCGAGAGGAAAAATGGCCATTTCAAGAAAATGGAGAAGATTGATACAGTATGTTTGTGTCTTGTTTTGTCTCAGTGTATTGTATTGTCTTTATGATGAAAATATGGAAGGGGTGAGAAGTAAATTACTAAGGGAAGAAGGCACCCCAGTGGAACCAAGAATAGTTAGGGCATGTGTTGATAAGAGCCCAGGAACTCTAGTCAGAAAGAAAAAGAAAGTTCAGAAGAAGAAGGATTATCACGAAAAAAGTTGCAGCAAAAGGCTATTACTAAATACTTTTCGTTACCGGAGGGTGCGTGAAGCGGAGAGGCGGCTGCCGAGTGTGCAAGCCGGTCACAGCGCAGCAAGGATTTTCCAAGAGGCGGCGGCGACTGGCCCTTCCCCGCCTCCTGGCCGGGGAGCTGGCTCTTCCACTGCCGCGAGCCCAAATCTAGACCTGACCTGGAGGCACAGTCTCGCAGGCTCTTGCTCCCTGTGCCCAGTAGCAGTTTGAGTCCGGGACACTCCCCAGGGCCATCTGGGGCTGCCCAGGCACTACAGCCAGCAGAAGACGCTACTGGTGTCCCTGATGTTTGGTCATTTTCAATGCCAATAACTAAGCTACAATGGTTCTCCCACACCTGGAAGCTGATGAGTAATGAGCACTATTAATGCTTATTTCAAATGCAAAAAAACCTTGAGATAATGTACTAAATTGTTCAGAAGGTTGTTTTCTTAGTAGAATGCTACAGGATTTTCTTTAGCCATCCGGAGTTCCTGCCTTCGTCCCAGTGCCGGTAAAGACCAAGGTGGAAGAATTTCCAGTGTTGCTGAAAACCGGACAAGACTTTGGCTGAGAAACAGACGAGACTTCGGATCAAGCTAGCTGCCTGCAGAACTTACCTGGACTGTAAATCAAGCTAGCTGCCTGCAGAACTTACCTGGACTGTGATTTACCTGGACTGTGAGTTAATCTATTGAGACACTGCTTTCTGGACTGAGACAACAAACTGTAATCTATAACAAATTGTAACTCGGTATCTTTGCTAACAGTGTCATTGCTGGTATAATTTTTCCAAGGGCTTCTTGCATGGAGCCATCAAGTGGCTTGGTATTGTGGCATTTTGTATCCTCCCTTTCTGTTTGTAGCAGGTTATTTATGGTGTTTCTGTAAAAACCACTATGGTTGTTATTTAAATTAAACAAAAGGGGGAAATGTTAGAGTCTGTAAACAAGTCAAAATAACACCTGGCATTTTGCCAGGGGAATGTTAAAGTTCGTAAACAAGTCTGGATGGTGCCTGGCAAAATGCCAGAGGGAGTGGTTTGAGAAGTAACAAAAGCGAGCCATTAAGTGTGGAAATTCCTTATTGGTTGACTGATGTATCTAGTTTATGCTAATTAGATAAGCTCTGTGGAATGTATAAATACTGCTCCTGTCCTGCAATAAACGGCTCCTACTCCTGCTGTATCAATCTACACAAGTTCTTCGTCACCCCCCCTGATTATTCTGCTGCAGCCGTACTCCGGCAGGTTTTCTTGGATCCAGGGGTCTCCCCCCAGCGGTTCTAGGAACTGCAGCAGGTGGCCGGCTGCCTTCTGCCAGGCTGCACCAGCGGCTGGGGAGGCAGGAGGCTTCCTCATCCTTCCTAACAGGAAAGTGCAGAGAAGGGGCACCTTGGTGCTCACACCTGCAGCCAGCTGCCTGGAACCCCAAGGGGGCATTTTAGTGTAGCTCCGAAGCTTTGTCTTTTAGAAGAATGATGTTCTCAACAATCACGTTATAGCACTCGCTCCTGGTAGGAAATATTTCTAAGGCATTTAAACACTTCCTAGTGCTAAGGGCACACGCTTATTGCAGAAAATACTTCTCTACATAGTAGGAAATACAGAAAAATGCACGGAAGACAACGACATCGTTTGTGATTCCACCACCCCACGAGCTCACTTGTGCCACATGCAGCAGTGAAGATTTCCCTTTCCATAGGCCACCTGCTCTTTCACTTATGTCTTGAACGTCTCCCACCACCGTCACCCAGAGACGTTACTTTCAGTGAGTAATAACAGTTCGTCATTCCCCTCTGCCACCCCAGTGCCCCTCTCAGGGGCTGCCAGTCGGGAGGGGAGCAGCAGACGGAGTTGCATGACTTTATTGGTTGAGGTACCTGCCTGCGATGGCACTGCTGACTCAAACAACTGGGTGACAATCTCAAAGAACAAATAAACACAAAGAGAAATAAACACATGGCTCTTGACGTTTACTTTTTCCTTTGTCCTCTATTATTTTTTCAACATTTTAGTTGATTTAATTCACTATCTTATAATGCCCCCTTCCTTGGGTTTGATTGAGTATGCTCACATTACTGTGCAACTGGGCCCTAATTCCTTCCACCACCCCAAGAACACGCATGGACCTATTAGCAGTTGCTCCCATTTCTACCCTCTCTCCACCTCCTGCACAAACATCAAACTACTTCCTGTTCCTTCTGTGTTTTTTTTTTAAGGTAATTCCTATTAACAAAATCATAAAACGTGTCCTTATGGGACACTTTTTCAGTTAGCATGATGTTTTCATGTGCCTGGAATGTCACAGCGTGTACCAGGAGTCTACTCTTTTTACGTCTGAATGATAATCCACTTAGGGACATGCCTCATTTTGTTTATCAGCTGATAACCATTTGGATTGTTCCTACTTTCTGTCTCTTAGGAATAATTCTGTGTTTTTGTGTGAGCATGGGTTTTCAGTTCTCCTCAGGATACACCCAGGAATAGAACTGCTACGTCCAGTTGTGGTTCTCTTTTCCCTGTTTGAGGAAATGACAAAGTGCCTCTTGCAACATCTGGCACCCACCAGCAAGGTGTGAGGGTGTAAGTCTAGTTATTCTGCTTCACCACAGTTCTTATTCCATCCTACCGAGAAGGAAGACGCACATCACTGTGGTTTGGATCCACATTTTCCTAATGACTCACGATACACAGCATCTTTGCATGTGCTTATTCTTCATCTATATGGATGATAGATAAGTGTTTCCTCAAGTCCTTTGTCCATTTTGAAATTATCTTATTTGTCTTTTTATTGTTTGATTACGACAGTTTTCATATATTCTGTAAAAATAGACCCTTATCAAATACATGATTTGTAGAGTTTCTCCTGTTCTGAGGGTTGTCTTTACACTTTCCTGATAGTATCCTTTGATACCCAAGTCTTTAACGGGGATGAAATCCCGCTGACCTACTTTTCTGCTGGTTGCTTGTGCTTTTGGAATCGTCTGTGGGAAACCTTGGCCCTGTCCAAGGTCTGGCTTTCAATAAGGACGATATTGGCCTCATAGAACCAGCAGGAGGTGTTCCCTATTCTCATATGATAAGAAAGACTGAGAAGGATTGGTATTCAATGATCGCAGGATTCACCAGTGAAACCCTCTGGGCCCGAACTGTTCTTTTTTGGAAGCTTTTTGATTACTATCCAAGAGGAATCTACCTCAATTTTCTATTTGTTCTTAGGTCAGGTTGGTAGTTTCTGTGAATCTGTCCCTTTGATACAGGTCATATAATTGATTGACACACAGCTATTCCAAGGTTGCCTCACACTGTTTTATTCCTACAGTTTCTGCTCTCGTTCCTGACTTCAGAACCTCGAGTCTTCTCTCCTTCTGAGTCTAGCTAAAGCCTTGACAATCTCAAAGAATAAACTTCAGCTCTGTGGGTTTTCTCCTTGTTTTGCTGTCTCTTTTGTCATTTATGTCCCTTCTGATCTCCATTACTTCCCTCCCCAGTTGCTTATTGACAGCTCCCTGGCTGCCAAGCTGCGCGGCCAGCCTCCTGGCCCTGCTGAGAAGACCCAGCAATGTGTGGAGCAGCAGAGGGGCCCTGGTGGGTTGGAGCGCAGGCCGCAGACTGGGCCTGCAGACTCACGGAGCCCACTGTGCAGGCCTGCTGGGCCCGAGGCATTGCGGCCAAGGCAGGCCAAACTGTCACCCTTTGGTGGTCAGGCCTGGGGACACTACAGAGGCATGGTGCAGAGCCTGCTGCATGCAGCACCACAGCCAGGAACCTGCAAGCACAGACCATGCAACGACCTCAACCTCCTGCTTCCTGACCTGCAGCCAGAAAATGGAAGGTTAGGACTCACGTTGGCCAACAGTGTTAGGACTGTTCCCATCCCTAAGTAGCACAAGGTTGGGCCAACAGCAGTGGCCCTCGACTAGCACCCTCGGGTGGAAAAAACCTGTTATCGGGTTCCCTCTTGCGCTGCCAGAGTTCTGTTCCTGTTTCTGTTTCTTCAATAAATCCTACTCTTACACTCACTTGTCCTGGTCTGTGGGTTTCATTCTTCAAATTCATGAGACCAGAGCCCGGAAAGAAGAAGAAATTGATGGTGGGCTGCTGGGGTCTGCTGCAACCCTGGAGGGCCTGGCCCATTAAGAGCTGCCACACGTCTGGACTGCAGAGGCCTGCAACCTTCCACAGATCCCAGCCACCAGCACAAGCAGAGAAACTCCAGCCTCACTGCCAGCAGGAACAGGGAACTGAGTTTCATCTCAAAACTTTGGTTTCATTATTACCATGTATTATAAGCTTTCTATATCATATTTGTATTATATTATATTTCTATATGATGTGCCCATTACATAGTCCTATAAAAATTACTCGGTGAAGTTATCTTTTAGTACAAAGAATAAAAATAATTACGAAGAAAAATGCATTTACGCTGTCTTGTACATTTATCTATGTAGTACACTTCACTAGTGTTCCTGATATTTCATGTAGATTTGAGTTACTCTATATCACCCATACATTTCCTTTCTGAATGGTTGTCTAGCACTTATTGCAGGTCAGGTGGTTGCTAGCAACACATTTTCAGTATTAGTTTGCCTAGGAATGTCTTAATTTATCCTTCATTTCTCTGGATAGATTTTTCCAGATAGATAATTCTTGGTTGAAAGAACTTTTATTTTTCTTTCAGTCCTTTGAAGATGTCCTCTCACTGTTTCTAGCCTCTATGGTCTTTAACAAATCTGCTGTTAATGTTACTGTACATGGTAAGTCACTTTTCTCTTGCTACTTTCAAAATTCTGTCTTTAACTTTTGACAGTTTGATAGATATGGTCTTTTTAAGTATCCTACTAGAAGTTCATTGAGCTTCTTGGACATGTAGATTAACATTTTTCATCAAATCTGAAATTTTTTGGCTAATATTATCTTCAAATATCCGATCTTCCTTGGCTCTTTCCCCTCTCCCCCAGGGCTCCCGTGGTGAGGTCCGTAGGCTTGTTGGCACCCCCTACATCTCTGAGACCATGTTAATTTCTCCTTGTTCCTGTTTTCACTCTGTTTCTTAGACTGGACAGTCTAACTGACCGAGGTTGTCTTCACATTTACCAATTCCTGCTTCAGTCTGCTCAGATCGGCAGTTGAGCCTTCTATTACATTTTTCATTTCAGTTCTCGTACTTTTCAACTCCAGACCTTCTGCTTGGCCTCTTTTTATTATTTCTACTTCCTCATGGCTATTCCCTGCTTGGCGAGATGTGGTTCTCACCTTTTCCTTTAGTCTTTAGATGGGATCTTCCTTAGCTTGTTAAGTATATTTCAAATACCTAATTTAAAATCGCTGCCTAGAAAGTCAGATTTCTGGGCTTTTTCAGGGGCAGTTCCAGTTGATTTTTTCTCTCCATCTATAGGCTGTTCATTCTCATTTATTTGTACTCCTAGTAACTCTTTGCTGGAAACTGGAAAGTTTAAATGCTATAATGTGGCCACCTAGAAATCAGATTCCTTTCTCTTCCTAAGGTTGTTCTTGTTGCTCTTTGTTGTAGTGTTTGTTTAGTGTTTTTCTAATTAATTCTGCAAAGTCTGTTTTTTATCACGTGTGGCCATTGGGGTTTCTGTTGAATTACTAGTGGTTCAGTGATAATCGGAAAGGGATGCCATGAACTCCTGGGTTAAAAACAAAAACAAAACAATTCCAAAAAAGGTGGGGGGCTATGTGTACATGTGTGTGTGCGTGTGCACGTGCGTGTGTGCGTGTGTGTGTATCCTGGAGCACCCCTTCAGCATTCAGCCAGACAGTTGATATTTCTGTTTTAGTCTTCACTTCCTGCTCAAGGTTAGTCAGAGGTGACAGTTTAAGATTTTCTCAAGTCGTTCTTGAGCATGTGCACAGCACTGAGAATGCACATAGCCCTGTAGGTTTCTAGAAATAGGTAGGAATTTTAAAAAGTCTTATTTCCCAAATCATCTCATTCCTCAGTCTTTCTTCTAAAATGTTTCCATCTTCTGTTAGTCCCACCTATTATCCATCACCTCATTCAGTTGTGACTAGAACATCTGTCCATAAATGTTTTAAACACACGCACCTATTTCCTCACAGGTAGCAGCAGGCAAGTTCCAAGCCAGGTGACATAAGGATAAGCCTTTCCAGCTAATCTTCTTCCAGGGCACCAACACATAAACAGATGATTGTGATACTTGTGTTTGGCTCCTTCTAGTTCAGGTATGTGGCCATTGTTCTCAAGGCTATTGCTGAACTAGGAAGCAGGGAATGAGACAAGAGTAGAAAACCCAAAGTTGTTCTTGGTTCAGCGGCTTTTCTTAAGTAAGTATCTCTTGGTTTTCTATGCTTTTTGTTAATTTTCAGAGTTCCAAGGAGTTGTTTCTGGCGTGTTCTGTCAGTTCTCCGTTGCCGTCAGGGAGGATGGAGTCTGGGAGCTCTCACTTGGCCTTTTCACTGTTGTGCTGTTGGTGTTTGTTCTGAACATGGTGAAGGGCGGTTTAAATGGCGCCCTGGGCTTCCTTGGAACCCTCTGAACCATTTCCCAACACTGTTCTCCATGGGAACCACGGGTACCACATCCCATCATGAGATGTGTTTGTGACGTGCTGCTTAAATAAAATCAGACGCATTCCCTTACTGCATGACTTCTCAGAATCCTTGATATGCGATCGCGTGAATCCTACACAATGTCAAAGGAGGACAGAGTAGAAACATGATTATTGGAGTAGACCTCTGTGGACCAGACACGTGCAGGACGTGCTGTATTTAGGACCTCCCTGAATATCCATGCCACCATTCAATATATTTCCCATTTTACATACATGGGAGTTTAGGTAAATGATCTCAGCTGGTAATTGCCAGAGTCAAGAACTGAATCAAAGTAGCTCCAGACTGTGCCCTGAGCCAGTCCCCCACAGGGCAAGATTTCCCTGACTTGATGTGGCCTCAGGAACAGTTGCTCACAGAGCATCTTGAGCATTGACCTGCCTCAGAGTACATTCTGGAAAATGCTGAACTAAAGCACCGATGATGGCTGAGGAGCTGATGTGTGCTGTTCTCAACACTTTCTCTGTCATAAATCAGGCCACAGGCCCTCACAACAACATGAGATATTGATCTAAGCGTGGGACACAATCGTTCATCCTATGGATTTCCAATACATCAGAGCATCTATATCTGGACGTGTCCTCTGGTATTGAGGAACTAAAGCTGTCTTTAAAACAAACAAACAGACATAAGATTCTACCCTGAGGCAGAATGGAACAACATAATTTTAACTTACAAAACTATAGAAAACTTAGGTGGACTAAGTTGAACTTTCAGATTTATTTTCCTCAATTTTTATACAAGTTATTTTTCTTTCAGCAAAGAAACTAATTTGTCCTCAGTATAGACAAAACATTTTTAAAAATTAGGTAAAGGAGCAGAAGATAAAAACCTCAAAAATCTTCCACTCAGAGATCATTTCTCTCACTCCATCTCTTTTCATAATTTTGAGTATTTTAATTTTATATTTTTCCTGAATTTCCACCACAACCTTAATTTTTTACTACAGTTATTTTCCATGTCATAAAAACTTCATGAACATTATTTTCACAACTTCAAATATTCTAATATAAGGAAGCGTCGTACTTTACTGAACCTCCCTGCTCCTGTTGACTACTGAGGCTGTGCGGCCTCACTGTTGTGGGTGATGCCGTGATGGCCCCTCTGGGTGGGTGCACTTCAGTGACACAGGAGTTGGCACTGGCACAGGGAGGCCAGCTGACAAAGCTCCCTGTGGCCGCCACTTCCCAACACTGAGAAGTGAGACAAAATAGGTAAACAGGGTGGGGAAACACGGAGGGAACTCCTAAACTCCCCAAAGCGATTACGTCTAGCATATGAGACCTCCAAGGAAGCAGAAATATCTCAACCCAGAGCTCGGAGGACAGCTTACTGACAAGCCTAGTCTTGAACAGCCATGGAAAGCAACCTAGGAAAGCAAGCAGAGGCTGTCTGCCCTCTGCATGTTTATTATAGATGAATAAACAGGAACTGATTATGGTTTGGTCCTTAGTGAATTCTGGGGATGGTTCTGGTCCTCAGAGTCTTAAACAGCAGCGATGTCCACATCCATTTATTGAGCATGTCCTATACATCTCTCCCTGTGGAAGGTGCTATGTGAACTACATCTCAGTTGGCCCTTGTGATGAAGGGAGTATGATTCTAGATGGCTGATAAATGCGGAAAATGAAGCTCAAAATCAGAGCAGCCTGCCCGAAGCTGTCAGCAGCAAGAGAATAAAACTCAGGCCAGAGCCTGTTTCCTTCGATAAAATCAAGTGGTCTCACCTCTCCACAGAACAAAGTGAAAACTCCTCACAGAATACTTGAAACAAAGAGGACACAGATTTCCAGATACTTTCTGAAGAGGAACTATTAGTTGAAGCGTAATTTCAACCTTCTCCAGGGCCTGCCAAGAAAAGTGGTAAAGTAGAAAAACTGTCAGAGGTTTAAAACTGCTCATCAGCTTCTCAGCTTTAGAAAATCTAGTGCAAGAAAATGATCTGAAGGCAGAGACAGCGACGGACACTAGGCAGCTCACCACAGCATCACTTGGAATGAGAAATAAGAAGTAACAACACAAATACCCCGCCTAAAAAGGCAAAGAAGTTTATGTCCAGTCACTGAAGATTCTATGTAAGGCTGGTTATCACAGCCATGGAAACCACACATCAGTCACAGAGAAAAAGTGGAAATTCGAATGCAAAGGGTACTGAAAATGAACACATTGTGAAAATATTTATGCTTAACGAGTCAACTCAAAGGAGATCAAAGAATTAGACCAGAAACTTTGCAACTGCTCAAAGAGAACATGGGGCAATACTCTGCCAACTAGGCTCAGGCAATGACTTCCTCGATACGACCCCTACCACTCAGGAAATAATACCAAAATCAATAAACAGGATGACATAGATTATAAAGCTTCTGCACATCAGAGGAAATGATTAAGAGTGTGAAGAGAGAACCTACAGAATGGGGGGAGATCTTTGCAACTTCTAACAGAGGATTAATGTCCACAATGTATATATAAACCCCCAAACCGCAACACACACACACACACACACACACAAAACTAATAATACAATCAGTAAATGGGCACATGAACTAAACAGGCATTTCTCAAGAGAAGAAATTCAAATGGCCAATAAATATGTGAGAAAAATGTGCAACGTCTTTAGCAATCAGGGAAATGCAAATCAAAGCCATACTGAGATTTCCTCTCAGTATGCCTGTCAGAACGGCAATTATCAAGAATACAAGTAGTAATGAAGGCCGCCGACAAGGATGTGGGGGAAAGGAACACTTATACCCTGTTGGTGGGATTATGAATTAGTAAAACCAGGGTGGAAATAATAGTTTCCTCAAAAGACTAGGAATGGAATTGCCATATGACCCAGCTGTCCCACTCCTCTGTATTTGTATGAAAGAATTAAAGTCAGCCTATGATACCAATGCACACATGCCCGAGTTACACAGCACAATTCACAATACCCAACTATGGGACCAGTCTAGGTGTCCACCAACAGATACGTGGATATAAAACATGATATATATATATNTATATATATATATATATATATATATATATATATATATATATATACTCAGCCATAAAAAACGAATGAAATTCTATCATTCACAGGAGAATGGATAGAACTGGACAAAGTTATGTTCAGAAAAGAAAGCCAGACTCTAAAAGTCAAGGTTGATACCTTTTCTTTCATATGTTGAAGCTAGAGAGAAAGGGACTTCTGAAAATAGAAGAGAGACCATGATCAGAGGGACGGAGGGAGCAAAGGAAAGGGGAGGTATCTACTAGGGAACAACACTGATCAAATCATGTCATGGACATGGATGCATATGGCATAATAAACCCCACTATTACATATAATCATGATGCACCAAAAAATAATTATATTTTTGCCTAAAAAAAAATCCTTCCAGTAAATGAAGCAAAGTTTTATACCAATATCTTTTCAAAGTTAGAATCCTACAAATGATTTTTTCCTTTGGTATTTTTGGACTTTTTACAATTCACTTGTGATGAACATACATTATTTTTATGATGGGAAAATTTTCGTGGGTATACCAAACATCCCAGTGCCAGAGGGGTCTAGGTAGGAAGGGCACTGGCAATGCACGTGCATCCCTCCTTGGTAAAACACTTGCAGCTGCTGCCCCAGTGGGCAGTAGATGATAATGATACAGGGTGGAAGAAAAAAAAACATACCCGGGACCTCCCCCAAAAGAGGGCTGGAATTCCCACACCTGCCTGGCAGACTCCGTCAGAAAGGCTTCTCAAGCTGGTGACATGTCACCTGTGGATTCCCCACTGGGTACCCATAATGCCCTGCATACTGCACACACCTGCATGGACTTCAAGTGTGAGCTTCTGCAGAAGATTTTCAAGCACATGCAGGTGGCTGGCCTGACTCTGTCAGATGGGGAGAAGACACAGGCACTTGGGCATTTCAGGGTGCCTCACTAGGGGACACCACAGAAAGCTCTCGGTACGGACCTGACTGCGGAGCAGATCACAAATCATGAAGTCAAGTAGAAAAAGAGAAAAGAGAAAAGATAATGTATTAGTTCTCCAGAGCGAGGTAGGAGTATAAAAAGGGGGTAATTATTAGGTTGGCTCTCACAACCAGAAGCTGGACAGTCCACAATGGCTGTCCGCAGGCTGGAGACCGGGAGGAATCAGTAGCTGTGCAGTCCAAGAGGCCTAAGCCCCAGAACAAGGAGGATCAATGATACCCAGACTGAAACCCAAGGCTCTGGAAACTCCTGGACAATCACTGGCAGAGTCCACTTTGGAAGAGGGAAGGATCAAGGTCTGAGGTCCTCAGGCGGTCACAGCACAATCACAAACTGTTCAAGAAGGACCGAGCGTGCATCTGTGCTGCTTCCTTGTTCTTCCAACTTTCCTTCCACCCAAGCTCCAGCCTATTAGACAGCGGGAGGGTCTCCACTTCAGTTCACTTCCCACTGCCAACCATTCTAGACACACACTCACTGACCCACACAGAGGCCTCGTCATTTAAGGGAGTGGGTACCAAGGATTGAACCCAGGGGCACTGGACCACGGAGCCACATCCTCAGCCCTATTTTGTATTTTATTTAGAGACAGGGTCTCACTGAGTTGCTAAGGGTCTTGCTTTTGCTGAGGCTGGCTTTGAATTCATGATCCTCCTGCGTCAGCCTCCAGAGCTGCTGGGATTATAGGCCTGCGTCACCACACCCAGCCCCACAAGCTTCTTAATCTTCAGCATCTCTTCATCCAACCAAGGAGGCAAATCAAATTCACCATTTCGGACACACCAGGCCAAAAGATGGTTTTGAAAAAAAATAATTAAAATAATAAACTTCTAACTAGGACTAAAAGGAGAAAAAGAACACTCATTACATCTGGCATCACTGAAATACAAATGGTCTGAAGACCCCTGGGAACAATTATATTTTATATATATATTATCCTTACAAAGATGATAACCTGGAATAAGTGGATACAGTCCTACAAAAATAAGCCTACCAAGATTAAACCATGAAGAACAGAAAATCTCAACACCTGATATCAAGTAAGAAGATTCTAGCAGTAATAAAAAATTTCCCAACAAAGAAAACCACAGGACCCGAGGATGAATTCTGCCAAACCATTAAAGAACGGATATCAATGCTTTTCAAGCTCTTGCCAAAAACTGAAGAGGAAGGAACACTTTCAGATGGTTTTATGAGGCTGGCATTCTCCTGAGGCCGAATCCACACTAGGACACTACAAGGGAAAAATCACAGACCAAAGTCTCTGAGGAACATAGGTGCAGAGATTCTCAACCTGGGCAGCAAACCCAGTTCAACAGCACGTGGACAGGGTCCCACATCATACGTGGGAGACAGGAAGAGGGAAAGAAAGGTGGGGTCTCATGAAAATCAAAGGGAGGGGCTGGGATTGTGGCTCAGCGGTAGAGTGCTTGCCTAGCACCAGTGGGACCCAGGTTCGATCCTCAGCACCACATAAAAAAAATAAAGGCATTGTGTTGAGTCCATCTACACCTAAGAAATAAATATTAAAAAAAAAAAAGAAAGAAAATCAAAGGGAGATCAGCAGAGGACTGGGGCATAAGGAAGCTCTAACAGGAGGACCGGGGGAGGGGAGGGATGGGAAAGGGAAAATGGAGAATGATATTGGCCAAATTATATTGTTAAGTTGTGGGCACGTGCGAATGGGTGACAAGGAGTCCCACCATTACGCACGACTATAATGACCAATAAATGTGGGAAAAATAAATAAATTGTCGTCCTTTTAACTAGCAGACATTTACGGTGTTATATACCCCTTTGCTGGCTGAGATGTGGGGAACCAAGCACTGGCATTGATTTTATGAAAAAAAAAAATTGGGAGTAAAAATCAAGACTCTTAGCATGTTCACAAATTTCACCTTTTTTACTTCCCTTTAAGTGATTAAGAAAAGAGCACAAAGTGCATAGGACTTAGGCACTCTTATTTTCTTACAACATTATACATAGCTGCATTCATTTTGACAAAATCGTATCTGCAAGGAATTTGATTTCAATCCCCATCCCCCACTTCCCTCCCCTCCCCTCCCCCTATTCTCCTCCCTCCATTGACCTTTCTTTCTCTTGTTTATTTATTTATTTTTGATTGGTACTTTCTACATGTACATAAAGGTAAATTCCCCTTGGTGTGTATATATGCATATGACGTGATTTTGTTATTTATTCCAAATTTCCTCCATTTTCTGGTCATTCTTCCCTACCTCTCAATCTCAATCTTCTACTCCACTGATCTTTCCTATGTGTTTATGAAGATTCTCCAGCCCTCCCCACTCAGTGCCTTCTTTCCCTAGTTTTGCTCTAACTTCTGCAAATGAGAGAAAACATTCAACCCTCAATCTTCTGAGTCTGGCTTACTTCACTTAGCATGATGTTCTCAATTTCCATCCATTTACCAGCAAACACCATTACTCATTCTTCTTTTCTGTTGAGTAAAACTCTAGTGTGTGTGTGTGTGTGTGTGTGTGTATGTATTTAACCCATTCATCTACTCGTGGGTATCTGGGCCAACTCCATAATTTGACTATTACAAACCTGTTGCTATAAATGCTGAAGTGACAGTATGCTGATTTAATTCTCTTGGATAAATACCAAGGAGTGGGATAGTTGGGTCATACAGTAGTTCCATCCCTAGTTTTTTGAGGACTCTTCATACTGCTTTCCAAGTGGTTGCACTAATTTACAGTCTCACCAACAATGTAAGAGTGTACCTGTCCTCCCACCTCCTCACCAGAATGTATTATGATTTGTGTTCTTGGTAACTGCCATTCTGAGATGAACTCTTAATGTAGTTTTTGATTTGCATTTCCCTAATTACTAGAGATGTTGAACATTTTTTTCACATATCTGTTGGCCATTTGTGTTTCTTCTTTTGAGAAATGTCTATTTAATTCTTTTGCTCACTTAATGATTGGGTTATTTGGAGTTTTTTGGCATGTAATTTTTTTTAGTTATTTATATATTCTGGACATTAATCCCCTGACAGAGGAAGAGCTGGTGAAGACGTTCTCCCACTCTGTAGGCTCTCTTTGTGCTCTTAATCATCTCCTTTACTGTGCAGAAGGTTTTAATTTGAGGGCATCCCACTTATTGATTCTTGGTTTTATTTCTTGAGCTTTAGGACCTGTTGAGGAAGTCTGTGCCTGCACCCATATGACAAACTGTTGACCCTGTTTTCTTCTAGCACTTGGGAGTTTTCTGGTCTAATTCCTAAGTTTTTGTTCCATTTTGATTTGACATTTGCAGAGTGAAAGATAGGGATCTGATTTCATTCATCTACAAATGGATATCCAGTTTTCCCAGAACCTTTTGTTTAAAAGGCCGTATTTTGGGTGCCTTCGTCAAGTATTTGAATGCTGTTAGTATGTGGGTTTCTCTCTGTGTCTTCTGTTCTATTCCATGGGTCCTCGTGTCTATTTTGATGCTCACACCATGGTGTTTTGTTATGACAGCTCTGTAGTGTAATTTGAGATGGGTAATGTAATGCCTCCTGCTTCACTCGTCTTATTCAGAGTTGCTGTGGTTATTCTGGGTCTCATGTTCTTCCAAATGAATTTAAGGATTGTTTTTTCTAGTTCTATGAAAAATGGCATGGGTATTTTGATGGGGATTGCCTTGATTCTGTATATGGCTCTGGGTAGTATGGTCATTTTGACAGTGTTAATTCTGCCTATCCAAAAACATGAGAGATCTTTCCATTTTCTAAGGTCGTCTTCAATTATTTTTCTTCAGTATTCTATAGTTTTCATTGTAGAGAGCTTTCACCTTCTTGATTTGTATACAACCAGAGACATAATAATAAAATACATAGGTTTTTTTTTATTTTTTGAGGAATGGTTTTCCTGAAATCTTTCTCAGCAGAATTGCTGTTGGAATGAGGGAAAGCTATTGACTTTTAGAGAGTTGATCTTGTATCGCGCTACTTTGCTGAATCCGTTTATCAGCTCTGGAAGTTTTCCGGTGGGATTTTCAGGATCTTCTAGGTATAGGATCATGTCATCAGCTAATAGAGATGGTTTAACTTCCTCTTTTCCTGTTTGTATCTCTTTAATTTCCTTCTCTTGCCTGATTGCTCTGGCTAGAGTTTCAAGAACATATTGAGAAGAAGTGGTGAGAGTGAACATCCTTATCTTTTTCCTGATTTTAGAGGAAATTCTTTCAGTTTCTCTCTGTTCAGTATGTTGTTGACTTTGGGTTTGGAGATATAGCCTTTATGATGTTGAGGTAAGTTCCTTCTCTCTCCAGTTTCTCCAGTGTTTTTAACATGAATGGGTGCTGGATTTATGGAAGGCCTTTCCTGCATCGAGTGCAACGATCATATGATTCTTGTTCTTAATTCTATTTAAGTGGTGAGTGACATTTATTGACTTGCATATGATGAACCAACCTTGCATTCCCTAGGAAGAAACTCCCTTGACCACGGTGCATTACCTTCTTTGATGTATTTTTAAGTGCAGTCTGCTAATATTTTACTAAGAATCTTTGTATCTGTGTTCACCAGGGATATTGATCTGCAGCTTTCTTTCCTTGATGTGTCTTTGCCTGGTTTTGGTATCAGGGTTGTACTGGCTTCACAGAATGTATTTGTGAGTGTTCTCTCCCTTTCAGTTTCATGAAAGACTCTGAGAAAGCAGCTTAGTTCTTCTCTAAAGGTCTGGTAGAACCCAGCTGAGAATCTATCTGGTCCTGGGCTTCTCCTTATTGGTAGGTTTTTAATTGCTGTTTCAATTTCATTACTTGGTATTGGTCAGTTTAGTGGACCACATGTGCCTACAAATTGGTTAATGTCTTATAGATTTTCTAGGTTATTTGAGTATAAAATTTCATTTTTTTAAACATTTTTTAAGAGAGAGAGAGAGAGAGAGAGAGAGAGAAAGAGAATTTAATTTATTTTTTAGTTTTCGGTGGACACAACATCTTTGTTTGTATGTGGTGCTGAGGATCGAACCCGGGCCGCACGCACGCATGCCAGGCGAGCGCGCTACCGCTTGAGCCACATCCCCAGCCCCAAAAATTTCATTTTTGAAAACAAAAAACTGGAAAAGCCCAAATGTCTAATAGGGATAAAACTCAATACTGGAATGTTATGCAGCCAATAAAAGTTTTATTAAGTTTAAAACACAACCTTAAAGAAAATAGTAACATAAAATATAAAGCACTGTGGCTACCATGTAAGATAGGCCATGCATATTGAGCAAAACCACTTGGGGAGTACTCACTGATGTGTAACTGTTATCTCTAGGCCATGAGAATTTTTTTTTCTAACTGCAGCATTTTCAACATTTTCATTTGAATTTATAATGGAAAACAATTTCATTTCCATGTGAATGGAGATTCTAATTTCACAGGCGGTTGTAACAGAGTGAAATACACTCAAACCCAGGGGAAGGCCAGTTCCACTGAAGTGCTCCCTTCCTCCCCGCGGGCTCCACTTCTCAAAGGCAGAGACATGGCTCTTCTGGAGCCGATGGGCAGTGAAGGAGAGCTGGAGGCTGGACAGGAAGTGCTGGTGACATTGTCTTGGTGCAGGAGTTGGGCGGCTCCCAAGTCCCGGGTGCTGCTCCTGAGTCCAGCAATGGAGGCATCCTGGGTGACACTGAGACGCAGCAGACACAGCCCTAGAACCTGTACCTTGATCAGAGTCACAGTCAGCAGATAAACCCCAGTAGGGGCACCAGGGAAGGGTCACACCACACACGCCACAAACTCCACTAGTGAAGTGCTGGTTCCCCCTTTCCCGTCATGGCAGCGTGCTCTGTTTTGCTTTTGTAGGCCGCAGCACACACTGCAGGGGTCTGCCCGACCCACCTCCTTCCTGGCTGGCAGCTCTTTTGGTGCAATCCCAGGGAGCATCCCCTTGATCTAGGACACACGGGGCAGCTAGACACATTTTTTAAAATTTTTATTCTAATCTGTTTTATATGACAGTAGAATGCATTTCAGTTCATATCACACATATAGAGCACAGTTTTTCATGTCTCTGGTTGTATACACCATACTTGTCTTCATACATGTTCCTAGGGTCATGATGTCCATCTCATTCCACCATCTTTTTTTACACCCTTGCCCTCTCCCTTTCCCTCTCACCCCTCTGCTCTATCTAGAGTTCGTCTATTCCTCCCATGCTCTCCCTCCCAACCCCACAATGAATCAGCCTCCTTATATCAGAGAAAACATTTGGAATTCCTTTTTTTGGGATTGGCTAACTTCACTTAGCATGATAGTCTCCAACTCCATCCATTTACCAAATAATACTCCATTGTGTGTGTGTGTATATATATATCACATTTTCTTTATCCATTCATCTATTGAAGGGCATCTAGTTGGTTCCACGATTTAGCTATTGTGAACTATGCTGCTATAACACTGATGTGGCTGTGTCCCTGTAGTATGGTGTTTTTAAGTCCTTTGGGTATAGACCGAGGAGAGGGATAGCTGGGTCAAATGGTAATTCCATTCCCAATTTTCCAAGAAATCGCTATACTGCTTTCCATATTGGCTGCACCAATTTGCAGTCCCACCAGCAGTGTATGAGTGTGCCTTTTCCCCACATCCTCACCAACACTTATTGTTATTTGTATTCATAATAGCTGCCATTCTGACTGGAGTGAGATGAAATCTTAGAGTAGTTTTGATTTGCATTTCTCCAATTGCTAAAGATGTTGAACATTTTTTCATATATTTGTTGATTGATTGTATATCATCTTCTGAGAAGTATCTAATAGAAGAAAAAGTAGGCCCCAATCTCCATCATATCCGATAGGTCCCTACTTCCTTAATAAGACTTCTATAGCACAAGATTCAAAGTCAAGAATTAATAAATGGGATGGATTCAAACTAAAAAGCTTTTTTCTCAGCAAAAGAAACAGTCAGTGAAGTGAATAGAGAGCCTACAGCTAGATACAAATTTTTACCACTTGCACAACAGATAGAGCACTAATCTCCAGGGTATATAAAGAACTCAAAATCTAAACCCCCAAAAAATCAAATAACCCAATCAATAAATGGGCCAAGGATCTGAACAGCTGGGCACATTTTGGACAGTTACTGGTCCAGGGTGTGTACGTGTGACCTACTCATGACCACTGAGCTGCCGTGAAGCAGCTGTGGCCGGCAGGGAGCTCCCTGAGGGAGAGGGAGACCTCCTTGCCTCCTCCACCCTGGATGCCATCTCTGGGAACACACGGAAGCTGTGGAGCCGCACTGGGACCCCAGGAGATGGTCCTGAGGGAAGAAGCCACACTCAGAGGTGGGTAGGCTGGACAGAAAGGGGCGGGGTTTCAATGGCTTTGCATCCTGAGCCGTTCCTGGACCACTTCCTTCAGAGTTCTTGTGAACCACACAAGAAAAGCCTCACAGTGTACTCTCTGCTGCATTTTCTGTTACCTGAAGCCAAACGCATCCTGCCAGACACAGCCCCTGCCAGAGTCGGCCCTAATGTGGGCCGGAAGCTGTCAGCATGCTTGGGCTTCTCCAGCACCCCAGGACCCTCCGCTGGCAGAAGGGAAAGCCCATTTGCTGCCTTCCCAGCAGCCTCTCTGCTAAGGGCAGGGAACTCTAATCACAAAGTGCCAGGTGCCTCAGGCCCAGAAATAAGTACTTCAAGCATGTGACTTGGGTGGAGAGAAAAGAGCGGAGGCCTGGAAGAGAGGCCAGGCGGGGCACTCACAGGAAGGCTGAGCAGGGGGTCAGATGGGAGTTCTTCCGTCGGGTGCCTGTTCTAACCATTGGAGGGGACTTCCTGGAAGAGCCTTGAGGAGGACTTTGAAGCTGAGCTGAATTCATCAGGGGTTTACCCCCACACTGTGGATGGAGCTCAGCAGTGACATCTTAGTGTCAGGGGGGAGACTGGAGGCTAAGAAGCTCCAACAGGAGGACTGGGCTATAACGGGACGTTCCTCCAAGCAGCAGAAAGATGGACAGGGCTACGAAACAAGCCATATTTTTGCTGGGATTTTTTTTTTGTCATGTCACTGGTAAAAACTGACACAGGACAGGCCACAATAAACATGACAGACCCTGGCAGGCCCACTTACTCACTCAACAAATATTACACAACAACTACCGTGGGCCTCACACTATTCTGGGAGCTGATTGAAAGAAACATGGTAAATGAGGGTCCTGCTCCCATGGAGCTGATGGTCCAGGGACGCAGCTCAGAAATGACAATTCAAAAGAAAGAAAAATCACTGCCCTGGAGAGTTTTACAAGGAAGGAATAAAGATTTCCTCTCTGACCTAGACGTAGTTGCAAGAAAAGCCCCAGTACCTGACGATATCAATATCTCCTCCATAATTGTGCTCTGTAATCATGGCAAAGACTTGGACACACAGAGTTTACCATCATTACCATTTTGCAACCTACAATTACCATATGCACAGTTCACCAGCTTAAAATTCAACATCTTCTTAGCACATTTTCCACAGGATTAACTGATAAGATGCAAAATGAATATTATGTCAGGATAGATCGACCTTATGAATATGTAGTATTTACTAGTCAGTAAAAAAAAGTAAAGAAGAAAATCTTGACAGTGATCCGGAGTAACATTATGATTCATAAGACATTAAATATGGCCCCCGTGCTTGGGCCCAGTGATTCCACCCTGAGGGATTAGCAGCTGTAAGAAACTGATTTGGAATGCAAAGAGAAAGAATTCTAAACAAAGATGGTTAATTTGGGATCATTTATATGAAAATGAAGTAGGTAATAAACTCTATGCCCCCCCAAAGGGAACAAGTTAAGAATATTGCAGTACATCCTCACAATGTGACAATATGCAATTGTTACAATATACTCACTACCTTTTTTTTTTTTAGATTGGATTATTTGTCCCTATTCTTCACTCCCAGGCAGTTGTGCTGTGCATTCACCTGGATACCATGACCTCAGGGTTGGCACAGTCTGTCTCTGGCTTTGACTTTGGGGTTTCCTAGTCACGTGACTTGCTTCAGCCAATGAGATGGAAACAGACACAACCCAAACATGACCACACAGAGGTTGATCCTCCCAAGACCCACGATTCTGCTGCGTTTCCAGCCTGGTCGCCGTCCCACAGATGCATGATCCAGAAAGAAATGCTGAGCGTGGCATGTCACTGGATGTTGGTGGCAGGCTATAAGCAGACACTGTTGGACAAACAGGTAGCATTATGGACTCTGGCGCTGGGGACAGCAGACACACAGTGATAAATATTTTTTGAAGAACATGAGACTCTTTATGTGACATCATTAAGTGGAAAGTAGGATAGAACAGCATTTTCAGCATAAAGTAGGGAAAGCAGGGCTTAAGAAGACTAAGAATAATCCATCAAAATGGGGCTTATTGGCAACTTTTTCAAGCTGCTACGTTTTTTGGCAATAAGAATGTATGAATAGTAGGAAGAATTGAAGTACTGCACAAGAACTGAATTTGGTAAGCATTCAATTTATCCAGAGACAAACTAATCTTAAAAGAAGGAAAAAGTAGCTGGTTGCAGTGGCTCACGCCTCTCATCCCAGTGGCTCAGGAGGCTGAGGCAGGAGGATCTCAAGTTCAAAGCCAGCCTCAGCAAAAGCAAGGTGCTAAGCAACTCAGTGAGACCCTGTCTCTAAATAAAGTACAAAATAGGGCTGGGGATGTGGCTCAGTGGTCAAGTGCCCCTGAGTTCAATCCCTGGTAACCAACAAAAAAAAAAAAAGAGAGAGAGAGAGAGAAGGAAAAATTAAATTGGATATGAGGTGGACGCAAGAGTTACTTGCTGAAATGGGTTAAGAACCTATTTAGATATATGTTTTAAAATTTTTTAAACATAGAAAATAAGGGCAAGCATTTAAAAAGCAACTTTCACAGAGGAAATATGTAAACAAAAGTTATATTGTCTGGGAATCAATATCACAAGCATTTCATTACACCCTCAAATTCCAATTTAAATCTTTTAAATTAAGAAAACAAATTCAACAATGCTAACACTTCTTTGAAGGGAAGTTATGGCAGAATTATTACACTGGTGCTGGTGACAGCAAAACTTGAGACAGATGTTTTGAAATGTTAGCATCTTATGAATTATAAATTATAATGATATTAACACCCTCTGGTCCAAAAAATCACATTGCTGGAAATTTATATGAAAGAAATGGTTCAACCGAATACAAAAATCAATTTTTGCATTCCAAAATGTGCACACAGACTCCCTTCGGACCCTTGGCTGATTCCTGAAGTGGGCAGGAGTCGGGTGAGACCCCAATAAATCCAGTCGCAGAGACAGGTGAGAACCCCAGAGAGCTGAGCAGAGACCACAGCAGCTGCCCAGTGCCGGAGGCGCATAATCGGGAGTGAATTAAACCCAGTTAGAGTGTGCACCAAGTCCCAGCCGGAAAGGCTGCCCACTAGAATGGAAACAAAACAAAAACAGCTCTAACCAAACAAGGTCTGAAACCAAAAACTGAAGATCAAAATGAAGTGCAAGTCGTTTATTTTCCTACCTGAATAAACCCAGCTCTCTTCAAAGAAAGATAACAGCCAAGTGAAAAGACTACGACCGAAAAATACAACATCTGAAATTAAAAGGTCACTGAATTCTATTTTATAGCATAGAATTCACAAAAACTTCCTGCAAGAAGAAGGCCTGCTCATACTTACTCTGCCAGGTGTGCATGGAGTGCTTTCTGTGCGACAACTTTTTAAAAATTTTATTCATTTTTTTTAACATTTTTTTATTTGTTCCAATTAGTTACACATGACAGTGGAATATATTGTACCTAAATGGAGCACAACTCCTTTTTTCTCTGGCTGTATGTGTGACATCTTTATAAGGTACCATCTACAATGTCCAGCAAACAAGGGAAATTAGCAGACAGGAAGAAATACAAGAAGGTATTCCATGGTGAGGAAGACCACAGAAACAGACTTGGGATACTAAGATGTCATAATCGTTTATTAGTTCCAGAAGTTTTCTGGTGGAATTTTTGTATCCTCTAGGTAGAGAACCAGGTCATCGGCAAACAGTGATAGATCGAGTTCCCCTTTTCCTATCTGTATCCCTTTAATTTCTTTCTTCTGTCTGATTGCTCTGGCTAGAATTTCAAGGACTATGTTAAATAGAAGTGGTGAAAGAGGACATCCCTGTCTTGTTCCAGTTTTTAGAGGGAATGCTTTCAATTTTTCTCCATTTAGAATGATATTGGCCTGGGGCTTAGCATAGATAGCCTTTACAATGTGGAGATAGTTCCTGTTATCCCTAGTTTTCCTAGTATTTTGCACATGAGGAGTGCTGTATTTTGTTGAATGCTTTTTCTGTATCTATTGAGATGATTGTATGATTCCTCTCTTTAAGTTTATTGATGTGATAAATTACATTTATTGATTTCCTTATGTTGAACCAACCTTGCATCCCTGGGATGAACCCCACTTGATTGTGGTGTACTATCTTTTTAATGTTTTTGTATTCAACTTGCCAGAATTTTATTGAGAATTTTTGCATCTATATTCATTAGAGATGTTGGTCTGAAGTTTTCTTTCTTTGATGTGTCTTTGTCTGGTTTTGGAGATCAGGTTGATATTGGCCTCACAGAATGAGTTTGGAAGTGTTCCCTTTTTTTCTATTTATTTCATGGGATAATTTGAGGAGTATTGGTATTAGTTCTTCTCTGAAGGTCTTGTAGATCTCAGCTGTGTATCCATCTGGTCCTGGGCTTTTCTTGGTTGGTAGGCTTCTGATGGTCTTCTATTTCATTGCTTGAAATAAAACTAATAAATGCATTCAGCAAAGTAACAGGATAAAAAATTATCAATAAATCAAAGCATTTCTGTATATCAGTGACAAATCCTCTGAAAGGGAAATTAGTAAAACTACCCCATTCACAATAGACTCAAAAAAAATACTTGGGAATCAATGAAAGAGGTGAAAGACCTCTATAATGAAAACTACAGAACACTAAAGAAAGAAATTAAAGAAGACCTTAGAAGATGGAAAGATCTACCTTGTTCTAGGATGGACAGAATTAATATTGTCAAAATGCCCATACTACCAAAAGCACTATACAGATTTAATGCAATTTCAATCAAAATCCCAATGACATTCCTCATATAAATAGAAAAAAGCAATCATGAAATTCACCTGGAAAACTAAGAGACCCAGAATGGCTAAAGCAATCCTTAGCAAGAAGAGTGAAGCAGAAGGCATCACAATACCAGACCTTAAACTATACTACAGAACAATAGTAACAAAATCTGCATGGTATTATCACCAAAATAGACTTGTAGACCAATGGTACAGAATAGAGGACACAGACATAACCCACACAAATACAGTTATCTCATACTAGACAAAGGTTCCAAAAACATACATTGGAGAAAAGATAGCCTCTTCAACAATTGGTGCTGGGAAAACTGGAAATCCATATGCAGCAAAATGAAATCAAACCCCTATCTCTCACCATGCACAAAGCTCAACTCAAAGTGGATCAAGGACCTAGGAATTAAACCAGAGACTCTGCATCTAATAGAAGAAAAAGGAGGCCCCAATCTTCATCATGTCAGATTAGGCCCCAACTTCCTTAATAAGACTTCTATAGTGCAAGAATTAAAATCAAGAATCAATAAATGGGATGGACTCAAACTGAAAAGCTTCTTCTCAGCAAAAGAAACAGTCAGTGAGGTAATGAGAAAGTTGACAGAATGGGAGCAAGTTTTTACCACACACACATCAGATAGAGAACTAATCTCTAGGATATATTAAAAACTCAAGAAACTTAACACCAAAAAAACAAAAACAAATAACCTTATCAATAAATGGGCCAAGGACCTGAACAGACACTTCTCAGAAGGTGATATACAATCATGATATACATGAGAAAATGTTCAACATCTCTAGCACTCAGAGAAATGCAAATCAAAACTACGCTGATTTCATCTCAATCCAGTCAGAATGACAGCTATTAAGAAAACAAACAACAATAAGTGTTGGCGAGAATGTGGGGGGAAAGACACTCATACATTGCTGGTGGGACTGTAAATTGGTGTGACCAATCTGGAAAGTAGTATGGAGATTCCTTGGAAAAGTGGGAATGGAACCACCAATTGACCCAGCTATCCCACTCCTCAGTCTATATCCAAAGGACTTAAAAATGGAATACTACAGGGACACAGCCATATTAATGTTTATAGCAGCACAATTCACAGTAGCTAAACTGTGGAACCAATATAGATGCCCTTCAGTAGATGAATGGGTAAAGAAACTGTGGCATATCTACACAATGGAATATTACTCAGCATTAAAAGAGAATAAAATCATGGCATTTGCAGGTAAATGGATGGAGTTGGAGGATAGCATGCTAAGGGAAGTTAGCCAATCCCAAATACAAAGGCCAAATGTTTTCTCTGATATGTGGATGCTGATCTATAACAGGGTGTGGGGGAGCATGGGAGGAATGGAGGAACTTTAGATAGGACAAAATGGAGGGAGGGGAAGGGAGGGGGCATGGGGTAAGGTTTTATGTATGAAGACACAATGGTGTGACTCTACTTTGTGTACAATCAGAGACATGAAAAATTGTGCTCTATATGTGTAATATGAATTGAAATGCATTCTGCTATCATGTATAACAAATTAGAATAAAAAAATAAATTTAAAAGATGTTATAATCAGCAAAATCACTAAGGAATTATAGGGGGAAACAGAGGATACAGATAGAAGGAATTTCTGGAGAGATCTGGAAAATTTGAAAAAGAAACAAATGAAAACCCTAGAACTGAAAAATACATCTTAAAAAATTTTAAAGTTCAGTAAAGAGAAAGAACAGACTGAATAATGCAGGAGGGAGGGTCTGTGAGCTGGAAGACAGGTCAATAGAAAGGTTCCCCAGCTGAAGCAGGGTGGAAGATAAACCTCACACGCACACACACACACGTGCACACATGCACACATGTGCACACACGTGCACACACGCACACATGTGCACACACGTGCACACACACATACACGTGCACACACGCACACATTGCACACACATACACTTGCACACACATGCACACACATATGGTCTCCAGGAGCCTGCAGAGTGTTGTCAAGTGGTCTCACATAGATGTTGTTGGAGTGATAGAGAAGAATGTGGCAGAAAATGGGAAAAATATTGGCAATTTTTCCAAATTTGATTGAAAACATCAATGCACAATCTAAGAAGCTCTGCAAACCTTAAGCAAAATAAAAACAAAGAAAACCACACCTGGACACGTCATAGGCAAAGTGATAAAAGCCAAAGATGAAGAGAAATCCTCAGAGCAGCCCAGGATAAGACACGCTACCAAGAGAACTACGGCGTGGATGGCCACTGGCTTCTCATCAGAAGCAAGAGGTGAGTAGACACAGTGGAGGAAAGGTGCCATCAAAGGCGGAAAACCTGTCAACTCAGAACTCTGTCCAGTGAAAATACTCTCCTAAAGTGAAGGTGCAATATAAAGGTAACTCAGTTCAATAAAAGCTGGAAGATCTGCTGCCATCAGCTTGCCCTGGTGGACAGGTAACGGCACATTCTCAGGCTAAAGCAAGCTACAGGAAATACTAGGACACTGGAATTTATATATGTGGGTAAATAAAAGACATTTGTCTTTTCTTAGGAGCAATTGATATTAATGAGAATATCAATCACATAACATGGTTTTTATATCACATGCAGAAATGAACAGATATGACAAGGTAGGACAGATAAAGGAATCACGCTGTTGAATGTCTCTTTTACTACATAGGTAGGGGGTACCAATGAGAATCAGACTGTGGCAAGTTAAGGAAGAATATTGTGATTCCTGCAGCAACCATTTAAAATGCAAACAGACTTAGCTAGAAAGCCTACAGTTGGAATAGAATGGAAAGCAGAAATTATTAGACTAACAAAAAAAGACAAAAAAGGAAAAAAGGAAAGCAAAAAAACAGCAGAAGTAAATGGAAGACAAGTAGGTGGCAGAATTAAACCCAACCACACCAATAACTGCATTAAATATAAATGAACTAAACATTCCAATTAAACAGCAGAGAGTTTCAGACAAAATACCAAAGGAAGGTCCAACTATATACTGTTTAAAATAAGACTTAAATTCAAAGATAAAGATGTAGTAAAAGCAGTGACCATATTAATAGGAGCCATGTAGAATTAAAAATAAGCAGCATTTCCAGAGGTAAGGAAGAAAACTTCACACTGATACATTAATTCACCAAGAAAACATAAACACTGACAAAACTAAATAGAAAAATTTGCTATTATACATAAAACCGTCAACACTTCCCTCTCGGTAATTAGCTTTTTAAAAACTCAGCAAGGGTATAGCCAGCATGAACAACCAACGACCCACAGTGACATTTGCAGAATACCATGCCATCACCATGTGATGTCCTCTCCAGCGTAGGTGGCCTGTCTACCACGGCAGGTCAGGTGCTGAGCCCTGAGTCTCAACAGATCCAAAGGGCTGACAACAGAACTGGGAGTGGGATTCTGTTCTGGTCTCCTCTTCTAGCTTTCCCAGAGTCCAGTGTTGAAGTGGTGGGGATCCAGGGACAGGACAGCAGGGTACAGGTCGGGGACATGTATGATGTGCAAGTCATCCAGGGTGACTCTGAATGGCAGCTTGTGACGTAGGGGAGGCTCGGGAGGCAGTGGACTTGAGCACAGGGAGAGAAGGGAGGGTACAACTGCAGGACATTAAAAGTCAGTTTCCTCCCAATAAGCCAATGCCAGGTGTCTGTTCTCTCGACTAAAAGGCTCAGGGGTCACTCCAGTTGAACTGGGCTGACTGGGCTGCACGAAATAACCACACAAGAGACACAATATCTTTTTTTTGGGGTTGCTGTGACGGCTCCTCTGACCTTAAGGGTCCGCAGGAAGAGAGAGAGCAAGAGCACACGCTGACCCCTTTTATTAGGAGAAGCTATTCAAATGAGGCAAAAGGTCCAGTTTCGGGGCCTGAGTCTATCTTCATGATGTCCACTGTCAGCAGGTTGACTGACACCTGGGTAGGCAACATCCAAGGGCACAGTAAGAGAAGGGGACACACACAAGGCACTTCCATGGAAGATTCTATCCTAAACAGGGCAAGGGGTTATATTACAAAGGAACAGGTGAGCGTAGTTTCACCCATGGGGCTGTAGAAAGACACACCCATGCACAAGACACCGACCCTCGAACCAAGAAGGGTGGGGGAAACTCTGCCACATTTCTGTGACTCAGCGCCTCAGCACCCATCCGGGGAGTGTGACCCAGTCACATGTAAAGTTGGTCTCCCACAGTTTCCTAGTTAGAAAGCCATGTAGAAATTTAGGGTCACCAATTAAAAACTGGAGTTTGCAGGTTACAGGCTGAGCCTGCTAACAGCAACATCATAAAAAGAGAGGGGCAGAGGGGGTGGTCAGCATATGGCATACCAGTAGATTTTATTTTATTTATTTTTTTTTTAATTTTTATTGTGGGTTGTTCAAAACATTACAAATTTCTTGACATATCATACTCCACACTTTGATTCAAGTGGGTTATGAACTCCCACCTTCACCCCATACACAGATTGCAGAATCACATCAGTTACACATCCATTGATTTACAAATTGCCATCCTAGTGTCTGTTGTGCTCC